>NC_080096.1:50732500-51346666 GCF_950005125.1 Chionomys nivalis
TGAGCACCACAAATTAAAGCTGGGTGTCAACAACAGAAAGCCTACAAACCCATGAAAGTGGAACAACTCACTCCCGAATAATAAATGTGCCAGGATAGAAACTAAGAAAGAAATCAAAAACGTTCTAGAATTGGATGAAAATGGAAACATAATGTACGCAAATCTATGGAACATCATGAAGTTTCTAAGAGCCAAGTTCACAGTTCCATGTGCCAACACAAAAAATTGGAGCCGTCTCATATTAGTAACGTAATGGCACACCTGAAGGCTCTAGAACAAAAAGAAGAAATAATTCCTAAAAGGAGTGGATGGCATGAATTAGCTAAAATCAATAAAATATAAATAACAATAAAAATATAAAGAATTAATGAAACACAGAGCTGGTTCTTTGAGAAAATAAATACTATTGACAAATCCTTAGTCAAATCAACTAAAAGATAGATGTAGAAGACCCAAATTAAAGCGAGAGAGAGAGAGAGAGAGAGAGAGAGAGAGAATAGAGGGGACATAACAACAAACACTGGGGAAACCCAGAGAATCATAAGGACGTATTTTAAAAACCTATACTCCAAACTGGAAATCTAAAAGAAATGGATAATTTTTGATACAAGCCACCTACCAAAGTTAAATCAAGATCAGATAGGCAGTGAAAACAGACCTCTAACACCTAGTGAAATAGAGGCAGTCATTAAAGGTCTCCCAACCGAGAAAGCCTGGTGCAGGCGACTCTCCCAGGAGACTACGGGGAGGACCCCCCATCTTAGACTCCTAGCAATAACTGGCCTGAACTAGCAGTCTCCTGTGACCAGATTGGTGCCTAGCACAACTGTTATCAGAGAGGTGCCATTCAGCAACTCATGGAGGAAGATACAAAGACTCACAGCCAAACCTTAGGTAGAGTTCCAGAATATTGTAGAGGAAGAGTAAGGAGTGTAGAAGCCAGAGGGGTAAAAGACCCCTCACACAATCAACTAACGAGCTCTTCGGGGCTGTAAAGACCGCACCAACAACTAAGGAGCCTGCATAAGACTGACCTAGACACTCCGCATGTATGTTCCAGTAGTGTAACTCGGTCCCCTTACGGGACTCCTAATAGGGGGAACGGGGCTGTTTCTGACTCTTTTACTGGCTTCTGGGACCCTGCTTCTCAAACTGGGTCGCCTTGTTCAGCCTTAATACATGTGGAGGAGCTTAGTCTTACTGCAACAAGATATGCCACATTCAAACGATACTCATTGGAAACTTGCCTTTTCCTGGATGGAGATGGAAGGGGAAAAGATTGGGGAATGGGAGGGCGGTGGACGGGGCAGAGGCTGCGACCTGGATGTAAAATGAATAGATTAACAACAACAATATAAGACAAAAAGAAAAAGTCTCCCAACCACAAAATAAATGAATTAAATAAATAAAAGCCCAGAGCAAATTATTGCCAATACTCCCCAAAATAGAAACAGAAGGAACACTGCCCAATTCTTTTCGTGAGGTGACCAGTTACTCTGATACCTAATCCACATAAAGATCCCACAAAGAAAGAGAATTTTTGATCAGTTTCACTTATAAATATAGATGCAAAAATTCTCAAGAAAATACTTGCAAACTGAATCCAAGAACACATCAAAAAGACCACCCACCATCATTGAGCAGGGTTCATCTCAGAGACATAGGGAGAGCTCAACATAGGCAAATTGATAAATCTAAACCACCACATACACAGACAGAAAGAATAATGTCCGTGGTACTGGAAGTACCCAGCATTCTACCAAAGGAGAAAGGTGAACACCGACCCAGCTACGAGCCTTGGCCTTCTACAATGGTGACCTGCCTGCAAGGCGGACCAGAGCAGTAGTGACACAAAGCTCGTGGGAGTGACCAAGTAATATTTGATTGGACTTAAGGCCTGCTCCATGAGATGGAGCCCATCCCAGATACCACTAGGATGGTGAAGAACCTGAAACTAGATAGAGCATGAAGCTGGGGAAATACTACTAAAGAAACAGCAATTCTTGTAATGTCATTCTGCTATCCTCGTAGGGCAATGTCTTGCTCAGTCATCAGCAGAGAAGCTTCTCCTCAGAGTAGAATACAGAGACCTTTCTGGGGGTAATCAGGGTTAAACATAGTTTTAACAGCGGAGTTTTAACAACACAACTGTTGTTCATATAAGAAGAGGCAGAGATGCCAGATGTCCAGACATAAATGTGGAGGAGTGTCTTTACCAAAACCAAAGCATTTCATAACTTGGATCATAGACTTCTAGCCTGCAGAACAGGAAGAAAAGCAATGTATATAATTTCTGCACCCATAATGTGGTAATTTGTTATGTCAATCTGAGCAGAATAATATGCCCTTTAAACCACACAAGGTAATGACTACCTCACTGTGGGTTTTCTATGATAGGTGGATATCACGCACAGGACAAGGCAGGTGTAAGAAGCTGGGAGGGTGGTAAACAGAGCTTTAGCAATGACAGCTTCTTATGCTTTATGTAAAGTAACATGAAGTATGCGCAGAACAGAAAGGTTTAGGATATTCGTTATAAACACAAAAGCAACCCTTAAAAATAATGCAGAAAATGTATCCACAAAACCACAAATCAGTAGAACTTAAAATGGAACTGTAAAAATCCAACGAATAGAGAATTAATCCAAGATAGCAGGAAAAAGAGACAACAAAGCAAAGCACCAAAAGTGACCACTGAAAACATACAGTAAAATGGATATGCTAGATCCATTCAGACCAGTCTTTCCAAAAACATAAAGAATCTAAACACTCCAGGGAAAATCCAGGAAATTATGAAACTGTACAGAAAAGGAAACTGTACCTCTGTGTAGTATACAAAGCATGCATGCCCCATAGGCGAGAGCAGAGGCAAAGGGGGATTGGTGACGGCTCCGAGGAAAGGGACGATAAAAACCTGTGACTGCTGATAGACTGGGAGGTAGAACCCTTACAACTAACTCATAGGTTGGACAAAGAGCAAGAGGGGGAAAATTAGCAGTCATGAATTATTCCTAATTTTTTGGTCTTAAGAATTATAAATGATGGCTCCTTAGCGATACAAAGTCAAACTGAGTTTCCCATCTGGGAGGGCAGCAGCTACTGCAGTCAGACAGGCAGTGAGTCTTGACCTTTTCTGCCCACCTCCCTGACACCTCGCTCATCTTCTCCAATGACAGCAGTGCTGCTCTAAAACCTTGACCTGTCTTTTGGGGTCTACTTCACATCTAATCCATCAAGCAGTTCTGCTGGGTTTACTGTAAGAACTACCCCAGATTTGGTGGGGGCGCACTGCCAACACGATCCTCTCAGCTGACCTCCTGCAGTATCTCTGGTCAGTGCGTCCATCCTCCCACCCCATTATCAATGCACACCAAAGCAGGCTGACCCTTAAAAGTTGCAGCTGCTGCATCTCATGGCCAGTGGCTCTCTATTTTACTTTGTGTAAGAGTGAAAATCCTTACAGGGTCGAAGATATGACTTCACTTTCTAACTCTTCTCCATAGATGTGCCCCCATTGCTATTTCTATAGTACCCCAAGCAAGCAACTCTCTCAGGCTCCATGCACTGATGGTTCCCTTGGCCTGATACATTCTTCCCGGGTCTCCAAATATCTAACTGTCTTTCCTTTCACATTCTTTGTTCAAATACCACTTGACCACCATATTTAAAATGGTAAACTCTGGGCTGGTGAAATAGCTCAGCACGTAAAGACACTTGCTGACAAGCTTGACAACCTGAATTAAATACTTGAAACCCACATGGGGTAAGGCGTAAACCTCCAAAATTTCCCCTTTGATTTAAACATGTGCACTCTGGCATGCATGCCCCATCCCCATGTGCATGCGTACACCCTATCACACACATGCTTAGGCATGCACACACACACAAACAAACACACACACACACACAGATACACTGTGGAACATAAAACAAAATAAAATTGTGAACTGCTCACCTAAACTCACAGCCACAACTTGTACTAATTTAAAAATCATATGATAGAAAATGAAATGTATTAGTTTGCATTATCTATCTCCTTTTAGAACATACACTTGAGAGTGGTACAGATTAGTCTGTTTGGTTCATTATTTTCCCATTCATCGTAGTATTATAGTATATATAGTAGCATGCAATAGACTCATTCTGATGAGTTTAGACTTAATTCAGGTGCAAAAGTTTGACTTGTGCTGTAAAAACTACCTTAGCTGTGGTGTAAAGAGGGGACTGGAGAGGAAAGATGAGTGTTGAGGAGCCAATTCGGTTGCTCTGCAGAAGGAGAGCAGGGGAGGCCACTGTTGGTCAGTATCTATATGAAGTCATCCCACTGCACCGTGTGGGATGTGGCGATGTGCTGGGTGCACACCTCCATATACCACAGATTTAGTCAACACTGGTACATGTATGCCCATCTCACAGTCCTGAAAAAACCTGCCAACCGAATTTGCTTCAAGATACTTAAATAGGATGCCACCACAACTAACAGCAAGTGCTTTCCAAAGGAGTTTACATAAGAAGGAAATGCTCAGAAACACAGCTTCTCAAAAGTGAGGGACAGCCGTGGTAAGATCTGGCAGCAAACTGGCTCTCATTTGTGACTTTCCACTTAAATATAACTGCAGGTTATTTGATCAAGCCGCATTGCCCTTCTTTATTAGTAAAAGAGAAATATCATGAAATTTATACACATACTGTGAAGGCCAGGGGAAATGCTGAATCCTTCTTTCCTTCCTCCCTCCGTCCCTCCCTCCGTCTGTCCGTCCCTCCCTCCATCCCTCCGTCCCTCCGTCCGTCCCTCCGTCCGTGTCTCTCTCTCTCTCTCTCTCTCTCTCTCTCTCTCTCTCTCACACACACACACACACACACACACACACACACACACACTTTCTTTGTTGTTTTTGTTCTTGTTTGTTTTTTGAGATGGGGTTTCTCTATGCAACAGCCCTAGCTGTTCTGGAACTAGCTCTGCAGATCAGATTGGCCTCAAACACACAGAAATCAACTTGCCTCAAACTCACAGAGATCCACCTGCCTCTACCTCCTGAGTGCTGGAATTAAAGGCATGCACCACCACTGCCTGGCTTGAAATACCAAATCTTAATGGATCTAAACACACTTGCCATACAACTGGTTCTTAGGAAATGTGCGGGCCTATCATTCCAGGACACTACAGGTATACTACCAACTATTTTATGTGCTATGATAAATTATAGTTATTATTAGGACTGTGTCCAGCTTTCTTCTTTGATGCCAGACTACTGGAGTAACCTCATTCTTGCCTGGTCAACTGTGAGAGGTCAGGTAATCCTTGTACATCAGTGAATGAATGACCAACTCCTTGAATCCAACTGTCTCAGAAAGTCAATGCCACTTTAGAAGCAGCTCAGCAACTGGTCTCTGTCTAGCAAAAATACAACTCTAACTGAGACAGAGAAGGGCTGCTGGAGGGTGAATAAGCAGCCCCACTGACTACATGGAGTGATATGTTGTGCAAAAAGTCTATGCAGAAAACAAGACTTTCTGTGTAGCTATTCTGGCAACTCAGTAGGCTCAGGACAATGCTTGCAGGCTACTCTGTGGTTCAATTAAATCAGTCATTCCTAGGAAATAATAAGCAATAAATATCAGTGAAATTCAGTATGTGAAACAAGTGGATAATGAGTCTAATTCTCTATTTATTAATAGTTTTGCTCATCCACAATTTCAAACATGTATTCAATGCATTCTGGCTACTCTCTGCTCCCCATGCTCTCTTATGTCCCTCCTATGCCTCCCAACGTTACCTCTTCCCTACCTGTCCCATTCCCAGACTCATGACATTTGGGCTATCTGAGTTATCACTAGATTGGAACAATTACTTGGAGCCAGATGGCCTCACCAGTAGGTACACACCTGAGGGCAATGGTTTTCCCTTCCCCTGAATCTATCTGTAGCAAACAGTTCAGCAGTGAGGGGCAAGGCACCCTGAGTCCCAACCCTCATTTACACTTGGTGGCTGATGGCCCCATCTCTGGGCAGATAATCATACCTGTTGAGAGTCCATAATCACCATTGTATATAGCCCCAAAGGAAACATTTGATGGCCCTTATTCCTATCTTCTGACTCTTACATTCTTTTCACTTGGTCTTTCTCGTGTTCCATGTGATCAAAAAAGTATGGTATAAACACGTTGTTAGTGGCTAGGCATGCCACTGTTACTTATTCTCAGCACCCTGTGTCGTCATGGGTCTCAGCATCCACTGCAGTCATGTGGGTCTAATTATTAGTCAACTGAAATGACAAGGACCTCAGAGCCAGAAAGAGCAAGTGTTCTTAACCACTGGACAGGCTCCCTAGCCCTGTGCACCACGAGACTTTTAAGTTGGATTGTTTTTCTAACTTATGACATTAACTTGAGATCTTTGGGACAAGAAAGGAAAAGATTAGGTTTTAACCATGATATGTTTATCAAATTGAAAGGAAATGGATTGTGCTGGCTTTTATTGTCAACTTGATACAACCTAGTATCATCCGGAAAGGGGAAACTTCACTTGAAAAGTTGCATTGATCAGATTTAACTGAGGCCATGTCTGTGAGAAACTGTCCGACTGATGACTGATGTAGGAAGGCCCATCCAACAGCACTATTGGCATCAGTTTCCTTGTGTAGGTGGAGCTGAGCTGGCTAAGAAAGCTGTCTAAGACAGACAGTGCAAGCAATCCTTCAGTACTCCTCTATGGTCTTTGCTTCAGTTCCTAACCTTGGGTTCCTGCCTTGACTTCCTGATCTGACTTTCCTTAACCAAAGACTGTTACCTGGAAGTGTAAGCTGAAACGAATAATTGGTTTTGGCCACAGTGTTTAAACATAGCAACAGAGAGTAAGCCAAAATGTATGTTTATATGGCCTTACTGTTATATGTATATATATGTATATATTTTATTGAAAAAATTTTTGCCTCCTTCCCGCCTCCCATTTCCCTCCCCCTCCCCCCACTCCTCTCTCCCTCCCTTTCTAGTCCGAAGAGCAGTCAGGGTTCCCTGCACTGTGGGAAGTCCAAGGTCCTCCTCCCTCCATCCAGGTCTAGGAAGGTGAGCATCCAAACAGGCTAGGCTCCCACAAAGTCAGTACATGCAGCAGGATCAAAATCCAGTGCCATTGTCCTTGGCTTCGCATCAGCCCTCATTGTCCGCCATGTTCAGAGAGTCTGGTTTTATCCCATGCTTTTCCAGTCCCAGTCCAGCTGGCCTTGGTGAGCTCCCAATAGATCAGCCCCACTGTCTCAGTGGGTTCCTTGGGCAGCTGAGGAGAGGGAACCTGAAATGGCCCTATCCTATAGCCATACTAATGAATATCTTGCATATCACCATAGAACCTTCATCTGGCGATGGATGGGGATAGAGACAGAGACCCACATTGGAGCAATGGACTGAGCTTCCAAGGTCCAAATGAGGAGCAGAAGGAGGGAGAACAGGAGCAAGGAAGTCAGGACCACTTTTTCTTTTTAAAGAACAATTCATCCCACACAGAAATTTAGGACTAATGGCACTCATCCTCAAATACATTTTCATATCTTTTCATGTCAATTCTCTCCCTCAATCTCCATTTATCTCCTTTTGTTTAATACAAATGACTTTTCCCTGCAAAGAATTCCCTAGCCTGGCAGAGAACCTGCTAATAGTACAAATCTCACTTTTATGGATCTTCTTTCTTCCCTCTTTAACAATTCCAACAATTCAATACATTTCTATTAAGCACCTGTTATGGATAAAGAACCAGCGTGGATATAAAAAGAGTCACTCCATTGCTCTTGTTTTAAGGCGCTGACAGTGTTCTGAGACAGCAAACGAGAAAGCTACTAGAGAACCTGTGTGCTCAGCCTGGCTGGAATACTCCCATCTTGCTCTCACACATACATATAAGCACACACAGACACCCACTCAAGCAAATTCTGGGTGACTCACATCTTCATGCACATGTAAGGTCCTCAGAAAGACTTTCTTTGAACCTAGACTAGATTAGCTGGAATTATATCTTAAACCACAAGTAAATCATCAGGATATTAAATAATTCTGAAAGGGTAGAAACAAGCACAAAGAGGCAGAGGAATGGAATTATGGGTCACAGGGTACTTGTGTTTAGGAAGAGTTCGGGAATGACAGCAGGTAACATTGCCATCTCAAAAAGGGAAGCAGAGAATGATCAGTGAGAAAGAGAGCTGGCTACGGCAAGCTGAGCAGCATCATTCATTTAGTGAACACATCCTGCACACCACAGACACTGAGGATTAGGCTCTGTGCTGACTTCTGACTTCTGAGTTGGCAGCACTCCAGCCCCTGGGTGTATGGGTGATGTGGTAAGATGGTATAATCACATTCACAACCACATGGAGAAAGTACCAACTTACCAGTTTTCCCGTCACACTCTGACCACCTTCATTCAGCCAGAAGCCAGGGACCATGGCTGAGAAATACGGTCCCCACACACCCGGTACAAAAATTGGATCTTTGCTGATCTGGAACAGAAAGGACAATATGTGTGAAAGCAATACCCTCCAGGACAGAGGGAGTCTCATTCTCCTACCACTGAGTTTTTACAGCCAGGGAATTCAGCTTCTTCTTATGTATTTTCTATAATGGCGTAGTCACTCTCTCCCAAGGAAGGGCATGACTCTATTTGTGAACCCCTTGCTCACCAATTTATCCACAAGTCAAAGAAGCAAAAGTGACCATTTTGGACAGCCACTGACCAAGTACTTCAATACTAGCTAGGTTCCTCTCAATGGCAAGAACAATGTCTCCATTCTCCGACTTCCAGACTCTACACAAGAGAAAGAGGACAGCTTAGATGAGTCCCATGAGGTCAGCTACCCATGGCTAAGAAGCCAAAATCTAAGGCTTCCTGATTCCCCCAAATGCTCTAAGCAAAACAAAGCCCCTCGCCTGCCTGGTTTAATAAAATTAAATGGCTAACTCTGCATCCTTGACACCACGATTCAGTGAAATTAAACCAGTTAGCTATACGCAACCATTTAAATGGCTACATTTGGGTTTTTAAGAAGTTAATGTAGAGTCAACGAGGAAAAAGCCGAAGTACTTGATCCTTTTGCTTTATAAACTGTAGCCACTCAAGGTCAGCTTTTCCTCACTTAGGTTAGGTTGGAATCTTGCTGATCTGATTACAACATGAGGTATTTTATGACAATAAACTTTCCCCTTTATTTGTTATATTCTGCTTTTGATATGTGGCAAGGTAGAACGATAGATTCTTAAAGACTTAGCTTAAGAAGACTAACAGGAGTTAGCTAGATGACAGGAAATAGGCTACCACAAACAATGCTCCATGGGTGAGGTACTCTGAAGTTCGAGACTCCCAGTGCTATTGTAGCAGACTATTGTGGTCCTTTAGGGAAAGGAAGGTAGGTAAAGGCAGAGCCGGATAGGAGAAGCTGGGCCACTTACTCATGTGGCTATAAGGGTACGGGTCACTCCTCTACCCAGAAGAAATGATTGCCTAAGGCAAAGGTATGGCTAGGGCAAATGTTCCCGAGAGGGAGGGGAAGGCAGATCGGCACTCACTGTTTACTCCACCAGGTCTCAAGGAAGAGAATCTGTTCATTCACTTATTCAGCACGTACTCATCCAGCTTGGAACTACGCTAAGGTCTTGAGATAGAGAAGAAAACCGAGTAGCTATAATTTCTGGCCTCATTAGCATGGAGATGGATAGACCTGTAATCACCCCAATGCCGACTACCCTGGCACCTTTTCCACTGGGCTGCTCATTCTTCACATCAATGGGCCTTTAGACATCAACATGTGAAGGAAGCAAGGAACATCAAAGAGAAGAAGGGCAACGAAACTATATAATACTATTAACTTTAAATTTTGTCAAGTAAGGGGGCCATCATGAAAGAGAGGGAGCATTTAATACCTAAACAGAAGCAATAATTTTAGTGTGGAAGGGACAAGTTTCTACAAGAAAAGAGTTCAATTTCCGTGATTATAATCATTCGTACTAGTTCTCCAGATGTTTCCTGCATTCTATGGAGACCCAGATGTGGAGCAGGTACTGGAGAAAAATGGTAAAAAAGAGCAGAGTCCATGTTCTCACCAATCACGCCATTTCAAGCAGATGGCCAGCGTGGCTGCTCACCGTGGTAAGGAGAGGACTCAACACATTCTGATCATTAAAATGATCATTCCAATGCCCCACTGGGACAGCTGCTTACCTTAAAACAAGAGATGATCACACTTTCACACAAGGGTGTGATTGCAGGCCAGGGAGGGAGTGGAGGAACAGAAAGGAATCTCAAGAGCGCCAAAAGTGAGGGATCTAATCTAGCCTAGGAGGCTACATGTGAATCAAGAGAAGAGCCACAGGGTAGTGGCTCAGGATGGTGTGTCTGTGAGCGTGTGTGTATCTGTGGAAGGGATGGTAAGTAGTCCAGCCACAGTGTGCACACACTAGCGTACACTCAGTTGTGCCACTCCGTCTTTACCCAGTGAAGGTTTTTTTTAATATTTATTTATTATTATATTATATTATATTATATTATATTATATTATATTATATTGTATTTACAGCATTCCTTCCATGTGTGCCCACAAGCCAGAAGGGGGCACCAGGTCTCATTATAGATGGCTGTGAACCACCATGTGGTTGCTGGGAATTGAACTCAGGACCTCTGGAAGAGCAGTCAGTGCTTTTTTTTTGCTTTTTTGAGACAGGGTTTCTCTGTGGTTTTGGAGCCTGTCCTGGAACTAGCTCTTGTAGACCAGGCTGATCTCGAACTCACAGAGATCTGCCTGCCTCTGCCTCCCAAGTGCCCGGCCTTCAGTGAAGGTTTTTATTTCATGCTAATCTTAGGTATGCAAGCTCTGAAGAGGCCCAGTAGGCAGGGCCTGATTAATATTTCCTGAAGGTCCAAGATTTAGACTGGTGAGTGGTCAAATCGTCTCTTGTTGCGAACTCCTTCCTTCCTTCCTTCCTTCCTTCCTCCCTCCCTCCCTCCCTCCCTCCCACCCTCCCTCCCTTCTTTCCTTCCTTCCTTTTGGTTTTTCAAGACAAGATTTCTCTGTGTAGCTTTGAAGTCTGTCCTGGAACTTGCTCTTTAGACCAGGCTGGTCTCGATCTCACAGATATCTTTCTGCCTCTGCCTTCCAAGTGTTGGGATTAAAGGCGTGCACCACCACCACCCGACTTTTTGCGAACCCAATTACATCTGATACACTAGAGCAGAGAAGTTTATATATAGATACAAAACCTCATACATAGACATGGACAAGCAGACTGGTCCATAGTCAAACAGCTGGTAACTGCCTAAGGTGGGGACCACAAATCCTCGGATAAACTTTTTATTTTCCCACAGACAGCTTAGGAAGAATATGCATGGCCTTAGGGAGGACTTCTATTGCTGGAATAAAACACCTCGTCAAATCAACTTGGAGAGGGGAGGGTTTACTTCAGCTCACATGTTCCCATCAAAGTCCAATACAAAGGAAAGTCAGGAGACAAGTGCTGGAGCAGAGGCCTTGAGGATCACTGCTTACGGTCTTGCTCATTCATGGCTTGTGCATACTGCTTTCTTAAGTCCTCCAGGACCACTGCCTAAGGATGGCACTGCCCATGGTGAGCTTGGTCCTCCCACATCAACCATCAAGCCAGGAAATGCCCTACAGATTTGCCTACAGGCCAATCCTATGCAGTCATTCCATTTTCTTGATTATTTTCCCAGATGTGACCCTAACGTGTGTCAAGCTGACATAAAAACCAGCCAGCACAGGCAGCATTCGCTGCCTCCCACCCTAGCCCCGTAATTTAAAGATGCTATTGTGCTCTTGTAGCAGGACTTGTAGAGGTCTTGTAGAGACCATGACTCTGCTACTCACAAATGCCCAATGGAGGCTTCATTTGGTTCAGTCTTGGGAGAGGGTTTAGGCTAACTCTGTTTGTGATCCCTCCTTGGGCATAACACATGCTTCTCATCAGATATTCCCAGTAAAGGAAGGAAACAGAGTGTACTTCCCATCCTTTTCAACCCTGTGTTCTCAGGGGAAAGCGCTAGTTTGTTTTGAGGGAGAAGGAGAATGCACATTTGTGTATTTATGTGTCCTTTAATCCTTCTCAGTAAACATAAATATTTGAAAATATTTTTGCCAAAGCTCCTTCCATGCTGATTGCTATCTTGGCTTAAGGGTTACTCTGGGAGGGGGGAGATCATTGCACACACTAATGACAGGTGTCCACAGAGGATGCTAACTTCCCAGTCCTAATGGTGTCACTGGCAGCAACACAGCAACTCAGATGGGACACTTGGTATAGGCCTTGCCCTGGTAAAAATGACTCAGTTGTTATAACTCCGAGGAAGAGGTAGCTCTTATCCCTATGGTGTCCATGTGTGAACTAAGGCAGAGAGTGTTAACTAACATGTGTCCAACATTACAAAACCAGGAAGAGTCACCCCAAACCCTCTAAAGCTGTGGTCCTCAACCTCCCTAATGCTGAATCCCTTTAATATGGTTTCTCAAGGTGTGATGAATCCTAACCATTAAATGATTTTCAATGCTTTACCCCGTAACCGTAATTTTGCAACTGTTATGAAATGTGATGTAAACATTTTTGGAGATAGAGGTTTGCCAAAGGGAATGTGACTCACAGGTTGAGAACTGCTGCTCAAGAGATTTTATACTTGATTTTGATAAATTACTATCTTGTTCTGCCATCACCATATTTTCTTTTGACCCTTCATATACATTTGAAGCATAGAAAGTAAGAGCTATCCAAGCCAACTTAGAATACACAATACCCCTTTGTCTTGAAGACAAATAAGTTAGGATATGGTATATAGAAGTGTGTGTGTGAAATACACACATATACATATATGTATATATCACACATGCATACACACACACACACACACACACACACAACTGTTTAGATCAGGCTGGCCAAATCTTAAGGTAGCCCACTCTGGTGGCCTCTGAGTGGACTACTTTAAATGTCTGGAGCCTCCTGTTTTAGCCTCCCAAATATTGGAATTGCAGCAAGAACTACATGCTTGGCTTGAGTTATATAATCTTTATTTCCAAAACATTGCTCAGAAATTTTCCCTGACAGAGCTGTAAATAGAAGAGAGAGCATGGGTCAGAACAGACTCAACTCAGTTGTGTTCCTCATTGTGACACATTCTAGACAAATGATCCTTCTCAAGTTAGACTCTCCCACCCTTAATCCCTGATTTCAAATGGAAAGACTAGTAGCAATCTCTGCAAGAATGGAGGACACTTACTTGTACACAGGCACAGCTTATGGTGGAACAAAGAGAGGCGAGCTGAAAACCCACCATCAAAGTGCTCTTCTTTTAGTCAGTAGTAAAAATGAGATGAAGTCCAAACAGTGTTTTTTTGAGGGTTGGACCTGGAAGGCTGGCTATTATGGCACACATACAAAAAAAAAAAAAATCAAAATGAACTCAGAGAGCTAGAGCACTACAGTAAGATTCAATAAACTATTAGTATTTATTTAATGATATAGTTAGCTTTGGAGGTTATTTCATTTATTTATTCATTGTAGAATATTGTATTGGCAATATTCTCTTGCACAACCTAAGTGCAGGCACAAGGGCATTAATTTTAGTATCAGTGTTAGCACTGAACTTAGATGGTAGATGCTTTAATCATATGTGGTCTATATTAAATTACAAAATGACAACATTGTATACTATGCTGTCACACAAAATTTATGACAGTCTGAGTGAGGCATAATTCTATTACTACACCTAAGGTCATAAACGAAATCCAAGCGAAGCAGGTCAAATAGCTGGAAGATAAGTCGCTTCAGTGCTTGTCAGAATCACCCCACCTAGTTCCCCTTTTCAACACCATTCTCCTCCCTATAAAATGGCTGGGGCAGCAGTTCCCTGTCTCCACACCATTCTCCTCCCTATAAGATGGCTGGGGCAGGGGCTGGAGAGATGGCTCAGCAGTTAAGAGCATTGCCTGCTCTTCGAAAGGTCCTGAGTTCAATTCCCAGCAACCACATGGTGGCTCACAACCATCTGTAATGAGGTCTGGTGCCCTCTTCTGGCCTGCAGGCATACACACAGACAGAATATTGTCATACATAATAAATAAATAAATATATAAAAAAAAAGATGGCTGGGGCAGCAGTTCCCTATCTCAGTACCATTCTCCTCCCTATAAGATGGCTGGAGCAGCGGTTCCCTGTGTCCACACCATTCTCCTCCCTATAAGACAAATGGAGCAGAGAGGCTTTTCTCTTTGAGGCTTTCTAAGATTCCATGGATTTGAGTCATTCCATCCCGGCTGGTCAAGAGGAACACTCCAATGAGATATTTCAATAGCCTGTGCACTCACATGGCCCAGAGTTCATCGGACTGAGTCAGTTTGTCTCTTGGGGCTTCTCCAAGTACCTACTTATTGTATCACCCAACTAATCTTCTGTCAAGATTATTGGAAAGCCTTTAAAAAAAACTGTTAACTTTATAGACTTTGTTTAATGGCTACTATCTATGATATCTCAGACATTAGTTGGGTAAGACATCACAAAATATTTGTTAGATGCATACTGAGTTCAGACTACTGTTTAAAACATGTAAGACAGGGAGATCTGAGCTTCCAAGTTATGCTGTGTCCAACTCACTATATTCCAGAAACTTAAAGTCTAGTGAGAGCTGTGGGTTAAGATGAGCTGGGGTTGGGAACACTTGGGAGTATACAAGCTTATCCAGACTTTGAGTTTCCTGTGTGTATGTCACGCCAAACATACCAAACATAATTCCAACCCAAGATGCACAAGGTGCATGATCAAACTCCTATCAAGATCAGAAATGGTTGATTCTGTGGCCAGAAGCCACATTCCAAGTGTTCGTGCCTCTATGCATTTCAGCTCAAGCTAGCTGTCAGCAAGAACGCCACTGACCCAGCTTCATCTAAGGCCATGCACATATTGGCTAGTGAATGGCAAAGTCCAGGTACATGCTCACAATTCTTTGGGAGGAGAGGTGACTGGCTGGCAGCAAGAAGCTACCGAAGCTCTCTCTGTTCCTTCCCATCCCATCACTCTGAGGCTAATCTGACCTAAACCTCTGGCAGGACGGGGGCAGGCTCCAGGCACCAGCATTCCTGGGAGAAAATATGAGGCTTTATGTGGACTGTCTGCTACCAGGTTGCGATGTTTGGAGCATAGCAGCTGGCCTATGTGGGACTATTTCCATAGTCATCTCTTCTTCCAAGTGGACTGTCTATCATCTAGTCAGAGAAAAAACATTTATACATCTATTTCTGCCAACTCCCTCAGGACTGCTTAGCACACATACACACACATAGAAAAATAGCCTGGAGAAATGTTTATGAATGGAGGCTCTTAGTGCTCACCTCTCGGTTTGCCCTGCTCGGGCTGGACTATAACGAGCTACTAGTGTGCCTGTCTCTCCCAGGAACCAGTGCAGATAAAAGTATTTGCTATCTTCAAGGCAGTGAGAATGACAGAGTATCGTAAATGAGGGCTTTGGTGCTAAATAAAACTAGACAATTCTGCTTAGGTTATTGATTGGTCATGTGATTCTGTGTCTTCCCGAGGCTTAGTTTCCTCACCCGTAAGTGGGGACAATCATCAACCAGAATCATGTCCAAGACCCATGTGGTCCAGTGTGCACAAAGATGCTGGGATCCACTGGACTCTTGAACAGACTGTTAAGCAGCAGTGGTTTAATTCAATTCCTTCTTGAGACAGTAGAAAGCCTGGAGCTCTGACATAACTTCAGGCCATTCTGCACCTTCCTCCTCCTCATGATCTTCTACCTTGCTCATTTTATCCCCTGCCTCTTCTGGGGCTCATCCACTCCAGTGTGTGCAGTGACAGTTTGTGTGCCGTAAGGTGCCACATGTTCACCTCAAACCCAAACCCTCCTGCTCCTGAGTTCCACACCAATCATGTGACTTGCATGTCTGGTTGATATGTCCAAAAGAGGATCTACCACCGTTTCTTTTAGGGCTAGTATTGTTCTTGGTCTCTGTCTTAAGATTCCAGTCTTAACTTTTTCTCTTTTCATCTGCCCACAAACAGTTCATTCAGTTCTTCTGTGCACTCTCTTCTCAAGCACAGTCCCTTCCCTGTGGCAGTTGCCTGAGGACTAACCCATCATGCCTTGCTTGTACTATTTCAACAACGATTAACCTGATTCCCCACCTCAGTTACTTACCTTCTCCCCTCCGTCCACTCCACCCCTACTCAACCTAAATGCCCTATGTCCAGCAAATGAACTTTCTATAACAAAAGACCAACTGTACTATTACTTAATATTGAGCCATGATGGATGACGGACTTTCTGATCTGGCTTTTCCTTATTTGTCTGACCTAATCACAATATTATTGTTTTCTGATTCTCATCCCTATTGTTTTTAAGTTTATCATGGACTAATTCCTGGATTTATTGAACAACTTAAAATTTCCTCAAGTGAGCCATTGTCTTTCTCATCTCTCACTCTTCATAACTTCCCAACAGACTAAAAGGCTATTCATCCTTCTGAGACTCAGCTCATAGGTACTTGTTTAGAACAATTCCTGCTCTTATAGAAGATCCAAGTTTAGTTCCTAGCACACAGGTGGAGTGGCTCACTAGCTATGAGGACCAGACAATGCTACATTCCACCTGTCCCTGCACTCAAATGCTCACCCCCCCATATAGCTATAAATAGATGGACCCAGCTCGATAGTATCACCTCGGTACTACCTCTTTTTTCTTTTCCTTTCCTTTCTTCTTTCTTATGTTCTTTTCCTTCCTTTCTTTCTTTCTTTTTTTTTTGTTTTTTGTTTTTTTTGTTTGTTTGTTTGTTTGGGTTTTTTGAGACAGGGATTTTCTGTGTAGCAGCCCTAGCTGTCCTGGAACTCACTTTGTAGATCAGGCTGGCCTCGAACTCACAGAGATCCATCTGCCTCTGCCTCTTGAGTGCTGAGATTAAAGGCATGCACCACCACCACCCATCCTGGCCTACCATTTTTATACACCGACTTCCTCCCTAATAATTCATGAAATGTTCCTGCCTGCATCTTCCCTTAACTCTGCATTTCTCATATTGTAGCTTGTTATACCATATTATGTATCTATTTCTAAAAATATGTATTAAACCACATTGTAAATTAAACTACGACACAAATACAGGACATAGCCATTATTCCAATAACACAGCAACACCACTCAAATTAAAAACAATGATAGATGATAAAATCTGTCTAATGACTGAGCAACAGTATAGCTCAGTGGACAATAATTGTCTAGCATACAAAATTCTCTGAATGAGCTCCCCAGAACCAGGGTAGCGTGAGGCAAACAAGTCCAATAGCCTTTAAGTGAAACCTAATTCATAAAGCTTAGGTTTCTCAAATATTTTGTGTGGAGGCTGTTAAAAGGTAATAATCCTCCAATGAAGTGTTTGCCTTAGAAACCTAATCTCTGTATTTTACTCCGAACAAAATAAGTATATATGATGACTGTCCACATTGATCTCCTTGGCCCAACAGTTTGAGCAATGAAGGAACGTACTGACAAGTTCTGAATTGGGGGAGGTGGGGAGAGCCCAATGTTACCCATGGTAACACTGAGTCGATTTTAAAGTTGAACTCCTTAAGTGCTGGAGTCCTCATTCTCTATCCTTTCAAGACCCACATGTGATCACAGCAGAAATGTAATCCATATGCTTCTCATTCACTTGGACTTCACTCACTCAGAGCTACGTTACAAAACACTGAAGAGCCAACTTTGAAGCCATCCAAATGTTTACCCAAGTCTCCTCTGGCTGCAAAAACGAAGCGGCAGTTGACTGCCTGTATACAAATCCCTATCTGGCTCCCATGAGTTCAAACTGTTTTTCAGCTTCGAATTCTCTGATCTGTGACTCTAAAGAAATACAATCTTATCATGCATCTCTTCCATAACCTAAACAAATTGTGTGAGTAGGCAGCTATGGGTCCCTCCTGGGGATCCAGAAAGGGAGGACAGCCATATAGGATAGGGCAGGAGAGAGGAGAGAACTAATGAAGAAGAGGGATGCGCTGTCTTCACCAAATGGAGCCTTAGCTCTGCTGCTTCAATGTCAGGCAGCCAAGTGGACCATCTCCTCTTTCTGTGAAATCCCCCAAGAGTGAGCAGAGTATTAATAGTACTAATTGCCAAGTGGCTCACAAACAGAGACTGGTGCTCCTCTTATTGGTGGTTAACCGTTAAGAACCGGCTCTCTCCTGCAGACTATAGGTTAGGGTGGAAGAATGCTGGAGGCAGCCTCCCAGCTGGGACTGATCAGCAGATGGCAAGAGAGGGAGATTACATGCCTACTCCCTGGCCACATACATAGTCCCTTATTACAGTATGTTTCTGACATACTCCCCCTTACTTGTGATTGGCAAACTGTGATCACTTCCCAACTCTTCCTGAGTTTCCCTTGTACTTAGGTTTTTCTATGATTCCAGGGTCTGACTTTAGACACCCTCTCCCATGTCTAACCATTCCGTTATATTGCTCTGATATTCCAATGTTCTGTTTTAACTTTCCATGTGACTTTTGTTCTTAGGATCTTCACCTGAAATACAGGACTGCTCTTATGAAGATGTTAAGAGAAAGGTGGCACTATTTAGTATAGAGTTGGCTCTAGGGCCTGGCTCATTTGGTGACCTATTGAACTGTAGGCTATGTGCATCACCTACATATGGATCAAGGTCCGCTTCCTATTTAGGACCTGGAATTCCTGTGAGAGTTTCATTTAAAAACTAAGGCCTGTCACTACCTCGAGGAGAATTCTCAAGTGAAGCACAGTAGTTGCATTAGCTGGAGGGAGGAGAGCAAGTGGGGCGTTCTGATATCACCTCTGTGATCCATCAGAAGAGCAAGCATAGAGAAGCGTCACTCCTCCAGATCATATATTGTAAAGGCAAAGAGAACCTTGGTCAATATGTAGCATGGTAGCTCACTATGTAGCTTTGGCTAGCCTAGAACTCACTCTGTTGATCAGCCTGGGCTCAGGCTCACAGAAATCCACCCATCTCTGCCTCTCAAGTTATGGGATTAAATTCCTTGACTCTTTAAAGAAAATTCAGTGATGGCCTCCAACTGTTACAAGGAAGTTTCCTTGATGAGAAGTAAGGACCACACTTAGCTGTGGGTATAAAGACAAATAATTAAAATGTAGTTAGGGATTATGCTACTTTGGTAAAGTGGTAGCTGTAGGTTTTCCTCTAAGATCCATGGCTTCACTAGCCCTGGGTAGTTGGCTAGGTTTACAATACCAGGCATCATATACATACATACACACATACACACACATACAATTAAGGAAAACAGAGGCCACGAAATTGAAAAAGGATAAGGGAAGATAAATGGGAGGGTTTGGAAAGAGAAAGGGGAAAGGGAAAATGATGGAATTATATTATAATCTTCCCAAAATAAATGACATTTTTAAAAAAGTTACCATCTCTGTGCACAGGCATCAGTTATGATCTTTTGGACGTATTTCCCCGAAACAACCCACTCTGTGACCCAGATTTGGCTCAGAGGCGTTCAAGGCATCCATACAAGTCGAGGTATCAAGAACTCTGCTCTTTGTAACTCTTCCTCCATTTTTGGCCTAACATAAAAGGGTGAAGTCAAAATAGCTAGGCAAAGATGTAGCTATCTAGATGTGGTATCTCCCCTTTGTGATTACAAAAGTGTTATAAAGAAAAGTGTTTGCCACACACAGCTAAGATGCCGGAGTGAGGCTCACTGTGTACATCTTTAAAGGAGACTGATGAGGGCGTCTACAATGATAACGGTTAGACAGCATGGAGTCAAGAGGACTAGGAGGTTGAGAGAAGATGAAAGCCCCATTCCTTGAGCACCTATGGGCAGTACAGAGGTGACACATTGTGGGGCTGGCAGAAGTGATCCCAACCCTCCTTCCTGCCAACATTGGAGCGGGCCCTGAATCTGCCATGCGTCAGTTCTGAGGGACCGGAAATTTCTAGAAAGAACATATGCCATCTCCACAGGAATCCATTCTCACATATTTGCCCCTAGCTGTAAGACCTAGGTAAGCCTGAGTCTTCACTCAGTTTTGATAAGAAAAAAAAGTTTCAGAGAGTTAACTCTCAAGTACTAACTTAAGGTGTGTTACAACTAAGACCAAACCAGAATTTAACCAAATCTGACTCAAAGTTAGTCTCTTGTGAAATACTTTAATTAGAGAGAGAGAGAGAGAGAGAGAGAGAGAGAGAGGAAGGGAAAGGAAAGGAAAGGAAAGGAAAGGGAAGGGAAGGGAAGGGAAGGGAAGGGAAGGGAAGGGAAGGAAAGGAAAGGAAAGGAAAGGAAAGGAAAGGAAAGGAAAGGAAAGGAAAGGAAAGGAAAGGAAAGGAAAGGAACGGAAAGGGTGGCAAAAAACAAGGGTTGGAGACAGGGCAGACTGACAGCATCTTCCTCCAGCTCAGCTTTTCCTCCAGCTCAGCTCTTGGGGCATGCATAGATATGTACCCTGTCAGTTCAATAACATTGTGGGATATCCTGTATCAGGAAGGGAGGCAGAATCCCACAATCCCTGTTATCTCCTCCCTCTTCTCTAAGTTAAAAGCCGGGCTCTGAGGTGAAGTGAAAAACCGTACAGTTGTTTTACATTTAAACGTGTTCTTATGGAAGAGAGATGGTCTGTAGCACTGAGGCAGGGAGGGGGGACTCAAAGAAGAGAGGGCATGGAGGGAAAGCTGATCTGCGGGCGGGCGGGCGGGCGGGCGGGCGCTTAACCTCTGCCTGTACACGAGAAAAGACCCTACTAATACATAAGGTATGCAAACACTGTAGAACAATCAGGAACAAATGAGACGAGGGCTGCGGAGTAACAGGATTCAGCTGTGGGCAGTGGCTAGGAGGCAGTTTTTGTTATGAATAGATCATCTGGATGAGAAGCAGGCCTGACTGCAACCCTTGCAGTAGGTCTTTCGGGCTATGAGAAAGTACTGGGGCCCATCTGGACTTCCTTAGGAGAAAGAGAGGGGACGAAAACAACTGTCAGGAAAATATATGGCACGATACGGCCTGGTCCTCTGAGGGTGGCTTAAATGGAAACTGTACGCTATTAATTTGTATTTAGTTTGCAAACCAGCGACAATGATAATTGCCCTTATTTTTAAAATAAAAAAGTATAAAAAAACGCACACAGTGGGAGTGGAGGGAAGGGAGCGAAGATTTGCCAAGTAGTTACTACATGACAACGCGTTTTTATTGGTAATCTCCATGGTGATCCTGGCATTTCCTAGTTTACTAACAAGAAACCCTGAATTTTGGAGCTCAAACCCTTCTCATGGCCACACAGATGTCATTGTGGCAGGATGGGTACTGAATTTGGACCTGTCTGCCTTTATAGCTTCCTGTTTAAGTGGCCACCTCTGAGCAATTTAGGAACCATGGAGTCAAGGAACATTTGAGGCTTCAAGGAACCAGCCATTCTCCTTCCAAGACTTTGATCATTTCCAGGGAAGTAGGTTTTCAGGGAAGGGCTATGGACCCCTTCAAGGCTGAAGGCCCTGCAAGAAAAAGTCTCTACGATTGAGCAAAGCTCACTTCAGGAATCGGCAGACTTTCCCTCTCTCTGCCCTCACTAGGCGGCACAGAAAAGAAACCGGTCTGACTTTCAGCGTTGGCAATTACAGAGAACCCATAACGTCTTCTGCATGTGATACGTGTATCTTGTCATTGAGCTGGCGATTTGAGAACCTGGCTCTCACCTTAGGAACAGATGCCAGGAGCAGGCGCTATTTTCGACTTTACTGCTTGACTCATGGGATGGTAAAGTGACCAAACATGGAGCCTTGTCAGGACAGAGCAGTCTTCCGTGTGAAAAACTCAGGATGGATACTGAGATGAGGAATACTGAATCTGTGCCGTCAGTCACAGTATAGAGGAGGTCTGTCTCGGTCTGCCATTAGGAATGACAGCTCCATGTAGCAAGGGAGTAGCCTTGTCATTAATCCTCTTGAAAAGACAGACAGGAATATTTTCCTGCTGGGCTGTTGGAAAACTAAAGGCAGGTTAGCATAGAAGGTCCCTATGTGCTGTCTTTTCAATCTCCTCTTCAGGCTTCAGGATAGTCTTGACTCGCCATGTGCTGATTAGCTGACTTTCTGTATTCTAAATTATTTTACTAGGACATATTTAATCCACATTTCTGTCTGAGTTCAAAGTACAGATTGGTCTAGTTAATATGGGTAAGAAGCAAACAGCCAAGGTGTCCCAAGTATGGAGAGCAGAGTTGAAGATGGAGGGTTGGGTGGAAGAAATCTGGGGCTCATTCTCATGCTGGACCACAAAGACTGCTCCGTTTTCAATTTGTGTCTCTAATGGGTTGATGTAAGAAGATAACTGATGTTTACACTCAAGGCATTTGTATTAATTGATGCTCTCTACTCACCCCAGGAGACTTTACATAACAGCTGCCTCCTAGGATTTCAGGGCCATTAACTGAGATCTTACAATGCAAAGCAACTGTTTTGGTTTCTGAAAGAACAGTTGCCTGATAAGAGGCAGGAAAGTACCAGAAGAACCTGGAGCGGGTTGAAAAATCAAATCTGCCCAGAACAGAGGCACAGGTTTTCAGTAAGTATTTCATTTAGTACCTGGATGCTTTTCAGACCTTGAGGAGACAGATGAAACATACTGGCCTTGTCCATCTTCTCAATGGAGTTGGAATGTCTGACAGTCAACCCCAAAATGGCAAGACATTCTGTTAAGTACTTCAACCAAGTGGAATAAGATGCCATTCTAGCTTCAGTATAAGCAGCGTATAAAAAAATTCACTATGTAGCCGGGCGGTGGTGGCGCACGCCTTTAATCCCAGCACTCGGGAGGCAGAGGCAGGCGGATCTCTGGGAGTTCGAGGCCAGCCTGGTCTACAAGAGCTAGTTCCAGGACAGGCTCCAAAACCACAGAGAAACCCTGTCTCGAAAAACCAAAAAAAGAAAAGAAAAAAAAGTAGTCACAAGATTCTCAGTATCCCAGGTCATCAAGTATGGAGCAGGAGAGAGAGGTGTGTAAACTGTCCTTCCTGAAATCACAATGGCAGGCAGAGGGCAACTCTGAAGGCTCCAGAACAGTACTGGGACAAGTGCGAGTTTTAATTTTATTTTTGAATGGAGAAATAATCCCATTCTCATCTTTGCCACTTAGTAGTTAGTTGTCTACAAGCATAGGCTTGTAGACTGATGGTTCATCTGGCCATCATGGCCATTGGTTCTGCTACCTGAGGATTTTGGGAGTCACGAGCTGTGTGTATGCTACTTACAGAGCCTCTCCATGGCCCCACAGGCTGTGTGAGTGCTCCCAGAGCTCCTCCATGGACCTGCAGGCTGTGTGAGTGCTCATAGGGCTCCTCCTTGGCCCCACAGGCTGTGTGAGTGCTCACAGAGCTCCTCCTTGGCTCCACAGGCTGTGTGAGTGCCCCCAGAGCTCCTCCTTGGCTCCACAGGCTGTGTGAGTGCTCCCAGGGCTCCTCCTTGGCTCCACAGGCTGTGTGAGTGCTCCCAGGGCTCCTCCTTGTCCCCACAGGCTGTGTGAGTGCTCGCAGAAGTCCCCCATGACCTCGAGGAGCTTCTGAGAGGAGCAGAGTATGGCAGCTTGTGTGCTTTCTTCTCTTGGTGAATTGAAGAGAAGGCACTTGGTATGAAATAAGTTTCTTCAGAAATTAATTCCTTCACTGCCTTACTTCATTCTGTCCATCACTTTCCCCAAATCCACCTATTAAATAAGATACTATTATTATTATTATTATTATTATTACGATTCTGTGTGCGTGTGTTTGTGTGTTTGTGCAGGTGCCTGTGGAGGCCATAAGATTGTGTTGACCCTCTGAAGCAGGGATTATAGGCAGTTTCAAGCTGTCAGATATAGGTGTTGGGTACTGTAGTTGGGTTCTCTGGAAAGCAGCAAGGGCTCTTAACTTAAACCATCTGTCGAGCTTCCTCCCATCACCCTTTGCTTCTTCATCCATTCAATGTACCAAACCTGCTGGTTTGACCTTGGTTTTTAAACTATCCAACCAACTTAAGCACAAAGCCAACCCTTAAATGGCCAGTCTAGAAACCATAGCTAATGCTTCAAACCTGCTAGTACCCATATTCAACTTTCATCTCAGTAAACCTTTCATCTTTCAGCTTCTTAGTGGCATATCTTGTCTTGGGGACTTAATTTGAATTTAAACTCTCCTTGATACCCTTAACACAGCTGTGTGTTATCCACAAGTCTCTCTGCTCTGCAGATCTAGGAGAGGATGACCACTGAGAGCTCCACAGTACAGAGCACCAGGCGACCAACACCCTGTAGGCGAGCTATGCGCATGTGGTCAAAGGCAAGGAAGATCTTCCACTGAGGAAACACCCCACATCAAATGCACCACCACCCAACATCCTCCTCTTGGCCACATAGCTGCCGCTTAGTTCTCTGTGATTTCACAGTTCTACAAAGCTCTTGAGATACCTTCAATCTCCAGTTGAAGGGTGGGAGGAGGGAGAATATGAGCAAAGAGGTCAAGACTATGATGGGTACACTCTCTGAAACAGTCTACCTGAGCTAATGGGAGCTCACCAACACCAGCCAGACTGGGAAGGAACAAGCATAGAACCAAAGTAATCCCTCTGAATGTGGTTGACAGTTGCATGGCTGGATGGCTGGGACAGACTGAGGGGCCACTGGCAGTGGCACGGGGATTTATCCCCTCTGCTTGTACTGACTTTTTGGGACCCTATTCTTTTTGGATGGATACCTTGCTCAGCCTAGATATAGTGGGTGTGTGTGGGGGGAGGCTTGGACCTTCCCCAAAGCAATGTGCCTTACCCTCTCTGAGTAGTGGATGGGAATGGGATGGGGGAGTAAGTGGAGGGAATGTTAGGAGGGCAGGGAGTGAGAACTTGGATTAGTATGTATAATAAAAAAGATAGTTTGTTTTCTTTTTTAAAAAAGAAAAATACGTAAAAAGATACCTTCAAAAAGTAGGTAAGTAATTTTTTTAGATGAAAAGATAGAAGATGTATAAAGTCAAATGAATCACTTATGTTCAAAAAATAAATGAGTATGGTAGTGGTGCATGCCTTTAATTCCGTCACTTTGGAGGCAGAAGCAGGAAGATTTCTGTGAGTTCAAGGTCAGCCTCGTCTACAAAGTGAGTTCCAGGACAACCAGAGATACATACAAAAATCTTGTCTCAACAACAACAACAAAAATAATAACAATAACGATGGTGATGATGATAGTAATAATAATAAAGACTTTCTTTTTATTTATTAGGGCACTAAGTTTTCTGTTGACCTAATATTGAAAAACAATGCACATGGTTATATTGAGGTCAAAACACCCTTGCATTTCTCCAATACCATCTTGCATTGTCATGCCCCAGATAGTGACTCATTCATTCAGTTCAAAGTCTTGATCTGGTCAGAAGAAAGCCGTTGCAGCTACACTTACATAGCATCAAAGACATGAGAGCAGATTGTCCTCAGTGGCAGTGAACAGATATTATGAGATCCTAACTGTAGGGAGAAGGTCCCTCCATATTCCACCTAGACTGCCCTGCCTCCCTTCCTTGGCTCTAGGCTGGCACCTGAACATCACAGTTGCCAGGGTGAATTACAGAATGGTGTGACAGAACAGCAAGATGCTTTGGGTCCTAAAGCATGGGCAGCCTCAGGATAACTCATATGAGTGTCCAGCGCTTATCCCTCTGCAAATCTGGTACTTCACTCAGAATTCATGGTATCATGAGTGCCAAGTTTGTGTCGGGGACTAGATAAGGGGCAAGGGATGCAGAAATCTATTCTGTCATCCCAAATGAGAGTACTGGCCACAATCCCTTTCAAGTTTCTCCTGCAACTCCATCCTGATGGCTCATCAAAGAAATGGCCAACATCACAACAGCACTCCTGCTGTTGCAACTAATTTAGTTACTAAACATAACTCATGCTTGTTTAGGAAGAAACAGAGTTGAGCTTCGAGTGAATGAATTCAAAGACAGGCTGGCTACTCACTATGCAGCTGGGCAACTCACTTTCTCAGCACTGAGTTGAGGATAACAAGGTTTATTAAAGACAATATAAGAGTAAGTATAAATATTTTGAAATCCGTACCCCATGGTAATTATTCAAGTGTTCATTGGTTGTATTAACTGCACAGGGCAGAGTGTGGCTCCATAAATTCTTTCCATTTTATGATATGTTGAATGTAGAAGTGTGTAAGCACACTCACAGCCTTGCAGAGCAAGAGTGGAGAGAAAACCAAGAGCAATAAGAGTTGGAGGCCGTAAGAGTGCCAGATGTTGTAGGGCTGGCTGGGTCTTCACTAGGTCAGTGACTTTACTTTTCCACGAAATGGGAAGACTCTGCATAGTTCTGAGCAAAGGAATCATATAATCAGAGTTATGATTTGAGGAGACCTCCCTGGTTATTATGATGAGAATAAACTGTCAGGGTTCAGGAGGAAAAAAGGGGCTGGGTCAGGAGACATCATAGCATATGGTAAATTTTGTTTGTTTGTTTTGAGACAGGGCAAACCTGAAACTCACAATGCCTTGACCTCCCAAGTGTTGGGACCACAGCCACACACCACCAACCTCATGCAGCTTCGTGCCATGGTTTAATGGGATGAAATGGAGCATGAGATCCATCAGGACAGGAGCAGGGAGACAAACGGGGCAGAGCCTGTGCACAGCATCCATGGAAGCAGCTGCATGGTGGCAGGCACGCGAAGAAGCCTTAGCTTTCTCAATCTCTCCTCCCTGTCATATCTGTTCCTTCAACTGTTTTCCAGGTTCCAGGATGGAATTTCAGATGGACCCATAGCATTTTCACTCTTTCCAAAAATAAAAAGTTCAGGGACAGAAAGAGAACTTGTTGGGTAAATGCCCTTAATGTATAAGGTTGGAGACCTGAGTTTGATCCCTGGAGCCCACAGGAAAGGAGAAAGACAGAACTGACTCCACAAAGTTGCTCTTTATTCTCTACACCTGCACCACAGGCCTTTGTCACAACACAAACACATTCAACAACAACAACAATCATAACAACAACAATAATACCCTTAAAGTTTTGGGGGCACCTCCAGATATTGTGTGTACCCTCCACACCAAAGATCTGAGCTCCCAAGCTCACTGATGTGGTGCTCATATCACAACAGCTCACTAGATGAAACTTCACCCTTGTGGAGACATAGCTACTTTCAGGTTTAAGCAGAATCGTAGAAAGAGGCTTCCCTGCTACCTCATATGCTTCTAGCTGTGACTTTGAGCTCTTCACATAGGGGACAGAGTCCCTAAGAAAGTTATTAGTGGACTATGTGCCTGTGACCGGGTTTCAACCTGTCCCAGAGTATGGTGCAGAACTGACTTTCTGGATGGAGCTCCCTGACCGTGGCAAAGCATAAAGAAGCAAATGGTCTCACTGAAATTTTTGGTGGCTCAGCACCATTTGGGGGATGGTTTCTGCCCTTCAGGAGATCTTCTTGATTG
Source organism: Chionomys nivalis (assembly GCF_950005125.1). Lineage (NCBI taxonomy): Eukaryota > Metazoa > Chordata > Mammalia > Rodentia > Cricetidae > Chionomys > Chionomys nivalis. The sequence goes on from NC_080096.1 coordinate 50,760,006, forward strand.
GGTCCCTTTTAAGGGACCGTTTTTTTAGAACTAGAGCTGGCACCCCTTTTTCTAGAGAGGTCGCTTTTCACTACTACCTTCTGTTATCTTCTGTGAGTATACGCCATGTTTCTACTTTCTGTTTTACCATCTCGAACACAGCAGCTAGTCTTGTCCCCTTTCCTCAGAGCTTGCCACTGACATTTTCCACCTCCATTTCACATGTCCAGAATGCCTCAAGATAAACCTCTTGATATTTAGGAAGCCTTGCACTGGTGAGCTGGTCTCTGGCCCTTTAAACCCCTCTCAGATAGAGAGACAGCTACGGTGCCTTGTGATACACAGCTGGAGTAGACAGCATACATGGAGGAGAGAAGTGGACAGAGCAGTGCCCACAATGTAAGTTAGATTCCCCCCTCTCCAGGCAGAAAACTCCAAGTCACCAAGCTTTCTAACATTAGGTATTCTACAGAAATATTACATAAAATTGCTTTTGAAAGCAGAGGCACATCCATAGAGTTAACAAAGAGCACTGCACACGAACGTGGTATTCTTGAACTACCTGTTTTACGATACTAGTCTTTGTTACCTATTCCCCCTGAAGTAGATCTACAAGCATGCTTCATGGGCACCCAACTCTGCCTTTATGAAGGTAAAGTTTAAGCTTGCTTCCCCAATCAACCCTTTTATAATTAATACCAGAATCTGGAGCCTTCTCATCCAACTCTAGACAATTATTGATGAGCATAAAGTCTTAATTCAGAATAATCAATTTTCATACTTCAGGACAACATATATAAATTAGGACTACAGCATGAGATGAATGGCCAAGTTTAAGGAGAAAATGAAATAAGAAATTATTCCATTAAAGAGAATATTTTACTTCCTCCCTGATTAAATCATCTTTAACTACCTGGCTTCATTTCAGACAGAGTTCAGAATCTTTAGCAGCTAAGTCTAATAGCTGGCAGCAGAGGGTTATGTGATTGGCTCATTCATTCATCTCTTCACATGTCACATGACTTGGTGGCCATGCCAGATGCTGGATGGAGGTATGAACAATATGATTGGCTCAACTTGATGAATAGGGGACTAGAAAAAAAGCTGGACTTTGGCTCATTTTGCCAAAAGCATTTCTTAGCTTTCAACACGTAGTTACCAAGTGGCTCCTTTTGAGTCACTTAAAAATTACCAGATGCCTAATTAATTTCCAGGTTCTGTGCTGGGGATGAAAGAAGGTCAACAGTCTCTGGTTTGGAGAGGTTGACCATCTATGAGAGAGCTCTGAAGCCATGGCTGTCGAGAAGAACCCCCACTGATGTGTGAGTATGGCCTGCTGACCATCTGCTCTAAGAACTCTAGAAATCATTCCCTTAATTTATAAAAGATAAACAGATTTTAACACTATTTCTAGAAAATGCCATGCTTACTAAAGAAACTTTAAGTAAATTATGTATTAGATGAGAATATGAATATATATACATATGTATATATACATACATACATATATATATACACATATGTATATATATACATACATACATATATAGTTTCACTGGTCATCCCACCTTCCTGAAACTCACTCTATAGACCAGGCTGGCCTTGAATTCACAGAGATATGCCTTCCTTTGCCTCCTGAGTGCTGGGATTGAAGGCATATGCCACCAATACCAGACCAAGAATATTTTTTTTAACATAATGGATGAAAATAATGCCAGGATCCATGGCAAACACAATTAAACTGAGATCCACAAGAAGAAGAAATGCAGAGCTTGAGCGATGTAAAGAGTACCTGTTGTTCTTGCAACAGGTTTGGTTCCTACACCTATGTCCCAAGGTTCACAAACTCCTGTAACGCCAGCCCCAGGGGATCCCATGCCCTCTTCTGACTTTAGCAGGCACCTGCACACATATGGCATACACTTACACAGTCACACACACACACAAATAAAAATATAAAAATAAACTTAAAGGAAGGCACAAAATTTATGTCTATACAACTCATACTGCCATCTTCACATAGATTGCATTCTTCCTACCCAAATATCATACGCAAAGTGGCCTCATCCAAACCACACAGATCACCTGCCTCTCAAGTTAATCTGTAATTGTTAGCTAAAAGGGAGGAAAAACAAGACTTGTAAGTGCTGTTAAGATTTTAAACTAGGAATCCTGAATGAATGGGTAGGGGCATCTTAAGGGCAGTTATAACTGACTTTAGTAGAGAAGTTAATGAACTTAATAGGGTAGGTGATGGCTACAGAATCCAGCATCAGAGTGAGGTAGTGATAAGCCAAGGAACACATCAGTCGCCAATGCTGAACAAGGGAGGAGATGCTCCCGGCAGGGCACGGCCACACCAATCTTTGATTTCTCCTGATGCAATTGATTTTAGATTTGTTTCCTTTAGAAACACGTGTGTGTGTGTGTGTGTGTGTGTGTCTGTGTGTGTGTTTGTGTGTGTATGTGTATACACATGTATATATGTTTATTTAAGCCACTAAGTTTACAACAATTTGTTATGGTAACAATATCAGCTTTTTGCTCCCAGTGCTAGAAAAAGAATATGATCAGCTATACAACAATTTTTATTGGGAAAAAGAGCCCGGATCCATTGCAGTTCTATAATCCCACTCTATAGTAAATTCTAAAGCAAATTCTCAAGTGGGATTTGAATGGGCACAACAAGAGACACAGCAGCTTATCAGGAGAGTTATGGTAAGCATAACCTGGTCTTCATATGGCTTCTTCATCCTTCCTTCCCACGCATCTTACTCCACCTCCCTCCCTTCTTTCCTTTTTGATTTTTAAAAACATTTACACTTATAGTAAATGGGTAAAACTGTACAAGGAATTTCTCCATGTCCTTCATCCAAATAGTCCCAACATGAACATTTTGTCCCTGTTGTACAAGTGTGCTCATGTGCACATGCACAAATATATACACACATACACATTCAGATACTAGCACACACATGTACAGTGTTCAATATAACTTTTCTGGATGATTTGAGAGCAATTTGCAGCTATAAGCCTTATTCTTTCCTGAGCACTTCAAATAGATTTTATAAAAACAGGATATTCCTGTATATCACACACACAATTATCTGGTCAGGAACTAAGCATTGGTGTAAATCTATGATCTAAGGTAAAACTTTATCATATCAATTATCCCGCTAAATGCCCTTTATAAATTGTGGCCGTAAAGGACAAACATCTGTAGTGCAGGGTACAAGTGACACAGCAAGAGCCCTTCTGTTGCCTCTTTGGCAGCCATCACTCTGGGACTCCTTCTGAAGCTGTCTTTCACGTCTCCGACTCTGGAATTTTTTACAGTGAACAGGCAGAGGAATTTTTAAAGGACCCTTTCATTTGGGCTTCTGACATTTCTTCTTACACTTTTCCTTTGTAACACTTGGATTAGGTACTGGGGCAGGATGATGACTGAAGTTGTATTGTGTTTACATGGTGGCTTCTTGGGAGGATCGTTGTTAAGAATCAAGGGCCAAGTTGTAAAACTTCTCATATAAAACCCTAGCAGTGTTAGGAGAAAAATCTATCTCCCATAAGTTCAGCCTGCCCCCCAAAATCCAATTAGTCCACAGACCTCTCTCATTTCTGCCTTTGTCAGATGATGGAGGAAGCTGCCTCCCCTACACCCACTCTCTACCCAAGCTGCCTCCCTTGCACCCACTCTCTACCCAAGCTGCCTCCCCTGCACCCACTCTCTACCCAAGCTGCCTCCCCTGCACCATTCTCTAACCACATTGCTTTTACTTGTCCAAAGTGCTAAGATAGGACCTACCATCTCTTAGGTGTCTTCCATCACAACCCCACACAAACTACCCTGACATCCTCTCACTCCAACTTCCAGTATTCTCTGCTTGGCCTCCCAGCCCCCATTCAGGTGTCTCTTCAATATGTTCTACAAAATGAAACTATTTACACACCTGGTAAACCCAGCTGTCATCCCCTGTGCTTAAAGTCTTTACGCACCTGATCACATCTCTTAATGGGATGCTTACAGTCCTAGTCCATTCCGCTCGGCTGCTTCTCTAGCTTCCTGACTTTAGCCTTCCCTCCAGCCTCACACCAGTGCTGTGAATGTTCTTGACATCTGCTGCCACACTCTTTCTATTTTTCTTTCCATTGCCAGCTACACACACACACACCCTTCCCCCACCATTGGCTATGCTTAGTCACTTGTTCAGTCCCCCAGTTCAAACAGCACTGCCTTATTGAAGTCTTCCGAACAGCCCCAACTACCAGACACACCGCTCTATGCCATATGATGGGTCTTTCAAGGTGGTTCCAGCACACATATCACATGTAGAAGAAAAGATGAAACTTAAGGACATTTTACAAACTGATAAGTAATTATGTGTCCGTCACCAACAAATGGCAGGTTCTTTAGACCACTCCTGAATGCATTTATCTCCTTCACAGCCTACCAACGTAATTCACTAAGATTTTAGTATCTGTGGCAGTTGTCCCTTTATCTTCCCAGGCTCAGCCCAAATCCCTGAGTTCTATCATCTATCTTTACTTCTTTTAGAATTTCTATGGATGCTATAATTCTGTATTTATTTCTTTCATTTCTCCTTTGTGTTACTTTATGATTGCTGGACTTCTCCATTATATCCAAATGCAGTTTCTTCATTAAGCAACTACAACAGCATATAAATAAAATAGTTTAGCCCTCCACTAATGGAAACCTGAGCTGGGGCTATTATAATCCATGACGCACTGGACTACGTTCTGGGTTTATATTGGTGCACTAGTGCAACAGTTTCCCCTGGCTCTTACCTAAACATGGAATTAGCAGACTGCAGGGCACTTGCATTCTTAAATGTTTTTGACATGATTATGCAATTTATACTTCCTCTGGGAGGGCATGGAAGCAAAGCATTTCTTATAATTTAGAATTATAGATCTCTGATTACTGGCTTGACATCCATCTATTCCATTGGATGGTAACTGATGCAAGGTCTACTTCTATTCATTGTTATGTGTCCCACATCTGGCTCACAGTAGGTGCTGAACAAAGGAAGGAACTCTGGAGCTCAGGCATTCTATACTTGAATGAGGTCTGCCTCATCACAAAATTGATGGTTATTATCTAACACATTTTCAACTACAAACAAAACAAAAACAAAAAACCTGGTATCTTGTATGGTATGCATTTCTTCCACTGCAATAGGAGCGATCAAACCAGGTTATGGACATCAAGGTCACACACACAAAAAGTATGTTAATTGCTACTAATGCTTCTTCACTTTGCTCCTGGACCAGAGGTTCGGGGTGGGGTATAGGAGAGAGGTTTAACAATGAGAATTGTCCCGTGCATATATATGGATTAATATAAACTTTGTGGAGGCAAGTGGGGTTTCAAATATCACTACAAGGAGAACAAGGGAGAGCAATTAATCCTTTCAAATACAAACTGCACCTGTGTCCCCAAATTATTCACCAACGCAGCAGAAGCTTGTTGAAGTCCTGATCAAACCAAACATTTTTAAGTGTTTTTTGTTTTGTTGTGTGTGTGTGTGTGTGTTTTATCCTCTGGCATGGCCTTTTAACTGTGCTCAGGCTCAAAGCCAGGCAGGGCAAAAAATCTGGACGTAGCACTGTCTTCCACTCAGCACTGTGGGTTCAAAAGGAAACGCCAGCTCCTTATTTACATGGAAAGATCTTAGGCTTTTGCGGTTTCCTGTTGTGCCCTGGTGCATCTGCACTCTGGTTTCTGGGTTTGTCTTTTGAGAGATACAAACAGGCTCTCTCAGTCTTCAAGAGAACATAAAAATTCCACGGTCGCTAATTGTTAGCAGATTTTACCAGATTCTCTGTCATGGCTCCTCAGAGCAGCTGGACTTAAGCCTACCAGAGGACATCTTCTTTGAAAAGATAGGTTTGAGAGACTGCTGTGGTGTGCCCCAAGCCCATCAGGGATTGGTATTCCAGCTAGATATTATTCATACTTTATTAGTTTACTTCACTCTCATAACCATCTAGCATACATCTAGGCTCTCATCTATGTAAAGGGCCCGTTGCTAGGGACTGAGAAAACAGTTGTGGAAAGATAAAATTGTCCTCCGATGACACTTGCTGCGGGTCTTTTAAAATCTCCATTAGAAGAGCCTGTGTCACATTACCATTACAGATTCTACGGCTTGTGGCACATCTCCCTGGTGGAGCACATGCTCACCATACTCAAAGCCCCGGGTAGTAGTACTAATAAGTAAATAAATAAAGCAAAAGGAAACGACAGATTCTTATCTACTGCTTTCCAGAAAACCTTACCAAATCAGCCCTCATGATTTGGGCTTGGGCTTCTTGGGTCTGTTCTTTGCACACTGAGTAGCAAGGGCTTACAGCTCAATGGAGAGGTTGGAGAGGATTAACCGTTGGTGACATGTAACGTGGAGTCCTTCCTGTAACAAAGCAGACACTGCCCTACCGAGGGATCCTTGACATCTGAGCAAACGATGAAGATGAACTGAGAAAGCCACTGTGATGTAGGAGGGTCTTCTATCTATCTTTTGCTTTCATTGGTTAATTAATAAAGAAAACTGCTTGGCATGATAAGTCAGAACATAGGTAGGTAGGGAAGACAGAACAGAATGCTGGGAGAATGAAGCAGAGTCAGGCAGACGCCATTACTCTCCTCTCCAAGACGGACGCTGGTTAGACTCATGCCGGTAAGCCATAGTCAAGTAGCAATACAGATATTAGAAATGGGTTAGATCAATATGTGATAGTTAGCTAATAAGGGACTGGAGATAATGGCCCAGGCAGTATTTAAATGAATATAGTTTCCATGTAATTATTTCGGGTGTAAAGCTAGTCATGCGGGAGCAGGGCGGGACAAAAAAGCAGGCCTGCCCGCAGCTCCTTCTACACCACTGTAGTAGCTCAGGGGTTTGCTCAGGTGGGAGTCCAACGCGTTGCCCTTTCACTCATCAGTTCTGGGACACTGAGGAATGTTTTCAGTGGTTTGGGCTTTCATTGGGGAAAGGAAAGGAATAAAGGAAAAGAAAACATCACATGTTCCGACTGTCCTCCCACATTCTGTACACCGAATTCCTTCACCATGTCACACGCTGAAAAGCACTAAGAAAAAAGTCAGTTCTTTATGAGAGGAAACCCCATAAACAAGAAGAGCTGAACGACCACCAAGATCAAGTCCATTCTTCATCACCGGGGTCTTATCCATGGTGTGTGCTTTCTCTCTATGGATTATCTGGTTCCTTTCAGGTTCTGGGAGATTTTCAAGAGCATACCCCGTAGCCCAAACTAGTCCCAGGAACAGTCATAAAATATTCATCCAGGACCAGGGTGGCTTTTAAAGACCATATATAACTTATAGCCTCTCTGATATTACTTTCACCATATATAGATGGGGAAATATAATGTATTTAGTATTTTATGTGAACCCCAACTAAGACTTTAACTTCTGTCTAATTTGAATATATTACCATTATCCTTTATTCTAATGAAAAATATGGCAATTAAATCTTTATTATATAGTTGTGAATGTTCTGCCAGTTAAGAACTATAAAATGACTATAATAGAGTTGTTATAATTAGAAATTCTATATACAGATTGCCTAGGAAAGAAACTGGCACATAAGGATCCAATACATCCTAGCTATCATTATTGTTAAATATAAGTGTACCCCTTGTCTTTGACCTGTTATCCAACAAATTCTTCCTCTTTACAAATGTGAACAGTGCCCGAAGCCTTTAATGGCAGTACTTGGGAGACTGAAAAAGTAAGACATTTGTGAGTTTGGGCTAGCCTGATCCACACAGTGAGCTCCAGGTTAACCAGGGCTACATAGTGAGAACCTGTCTCAACAATAACTGTAACAAGAATAAAATGCATAAACCTAGGTACCATTTTTTTCAGTTTTTTTTCTTTCTTAGTCCTAGATTTTACATCCCTAAACTAGTGATTTGACACTTGCTAACCATTTCACTAGGGATAGAAATTATCTATGCTAATTTTTTATTTTTAAGTCATGTGTTAAATCTTTACATATGCCCCAAAGACAGACCACTGAAGTAGACATTTCCCAACTGTTAAGGGATTCAGGTTTGATGTTAATCCATGGAATGAGAACTGAGTTCTGCTGGACAATAGGAGGTAGAGGGAACTACAGATGGTACAAGAAGGGAAAAAAAAAGATTCATGGAGGTGACAGCTGGGCTAAAACTTTGGGGGCAAACACACACTATCAGCTAGTATTGTGACTCTTGGATTCCCATGCCATAGTTTTACCTCAGTTCTTCCTCTTCCTGTATCTCAGAGCTCTCGAACTTTCATTTTCCTCATATGAACGCTGGTCTCACAATACAGTGATGACTACATTTGGTGGAGTAACAGTGCAGCAAGTGCTTAATATGTGTGCGATATGGTAAAAGTATGTTCTCTTTTTAGGAAGAGTAAATGTACGTCTAGTATAGTCATTCTATCTACAAAATTACAAATATCAAAGGTGTTTAATAATTTATTTGGTAGTATAGAATAGTTGTTAAATAAACTTGGTAGTTCTTTATGCTTAAACATACCTGGCCAAATGAATTTAGCTAAGAGCATATGGGCACACCTGGCAGAATACAGAATAAAAGCTGCGGGATACCAGGAATGAGTGGGAGTTGGGCAGCGAGATCATAGGGTCTGCTATGCTCAGCTACGATTCAGAATTGTGCATGGATTTCCACGAAGAGCAAAGTCATCTGACTTAGTATTCATGACCCCCTTCTCAATGAGCTGATCAGAGCATAATTTTGCATATCACAGAAAAATAAAGTCGCACCCAAAAATACCAGCCCATCCCCTTTGTGACTCACCCCATTTTCTCAGGGGCCATGCCCAGCTTTAGAAAAGTCTAGTTAAGTTAAGCCTTCAAAAATTATACCAAATGACACAGCCAGGAGTTACATGGAAACCTGGGGCCATTCATGCAGCCAAATGAGAGGTGCATGAGTCACGAAAGCCCTGGCCAGTCTATGTCAGAAAGTGCCCAGCCAGGAGATCTGTCACTCAAAAACATCCTTCCAGTTACAGAGCTCATTCTTCACACGGCTTCATATAAAACAAAGCCACTGGTTGAAAACCCAGTCAAACAGTGTTTTCACAACTGGAGTTGGCTGATACTTTAATATGTTTGTTTTTGACCTGCTTTAAGATATAATTTAGCAAACAGCTCAGTTCCCGTGGGATTGTATCAACCTAGGTTTCTGTGCTGTGTTGAGAGAGTGTGTAGTCAAGGAGAGAAGAGAAAGCCTCACTCACCATGAATTGGCTATTTCATGTCCTAGAAGCTTCCATTGGCTGCACTCCCTGTCATTCCACCATAGCACAGACATCCAACTAGTAAGATGTGATCTGTTCTTCAGCAAACATCTATAGCTACTGCCTTATACTCTTCTGGGTGTGTCTGCTCATGTAGTCACCTAACAGGTACTAAGCATCTGCTGTATGTTAGGTATAATGCTAGGAGCAAGCTAACAAGAAATGCACTCTTTGGGGACATCCTTCCATGACCCTCAGGGGGTACAGATCATATGCTGGCATTATTCCACAGTGTCACCCAAAGAATGGCTGCTGAGTGTGACTCTTTCTCTGACATCACTTTCCTTAGTTCTTCAGGAGTTTGAAAATACACAACAGCACCACAGCGACTTTCACTTCTTGATGACTTAAGACGTCACTCTTTTGAGGGAAGCTATACTAAATCCTTAGGACCATAGCCAAAATATCCACTCAACATTCCCATTTGAACTGTCTGTACTATTGGCAGGAGTTCCTCTAAGAAGGAACTTTCAGCCACTTGCTCAAAAACCTAATTTCTGTTTGGACCTTTGGCCTCTTAGATGTTATTTCTTCTGGGACTCTAAACACTGGCTAAGTAGAAAAGTAGACAAGCTGCTTCTTATAGCAAAAAATAAAACTCAGCATGTCAAATAATAGGCAATAGGAGCTTGTGCACTTCAACTGAATGGAAGAAGAGAATCTTTTAAAAAGGGGTAACAATGCAGTTTACTAAATTCTGAGTTGAAGCCACATGGGACCCAGTTACTTCATGTATATTGCAGTACTTTATCTTGCACAGTGCTCAGTGCAGACCCCATAGTGGCTATCTTCAGCATCAAGTCCAACCCACTGAGCCACGGGAAGGCACAAACCCTTCCATCACTGCTGTTTATCCCCTCAACAGCCATAGGGCCATTAACCCACTAAACAGAAAGAGGGGAAGAAATCAATGTGTTTTTCATTTCATGCTCTTCCACAAAAAACATTTTCATGAGTTGGGAAGTTGGTGGCGTGTTTTCAAATTGCCAGATTTAGTATGTGACCACAAAATAGCAGGGGAAGAAAAAAGATTAAATAGAGTCTTAGAAATGTTGTCTTCCCAGGGGAGGACGGTGACAAGTGATGCTGTTTATTTTTATGCTAGTGGCCTCCTGAACGGCGGTGATTTGGAAGGCTGTCAAGAAGGGCAAATGGATATTGTGGTAGAGTGTGGTCCAGGCCCAACTCTGCAGTTCCCATCAGCCTTTGGGAAAGATATGCCTCGTGATACTCTTGCCTCTCTTCCACAAAACACATGTATGCAGAGCCAGTCCGCCATCCAGCCTGTGTCTTCTTTCTCTGCTAAGGGCCCAGAGGAGCTCTGGAATCCCATAGTTGGAGTTGCAAACCTAGGTATTTGTGTAGGACCTTGATAGTTAGCTTCTCTCCCTGAGCTTCAGATCATTCCTTGTGTGTCTATAGGATAACTCTGATAGATGAATGAAGTTATGACAAGGATATCCTCAAAGACTATTAGAAAATGCAAAAAGTATCTGTTGTTAGTATCACTCCATCAAGAGTTCCTCTAGAACATTCTACCCTCTCCTGTTTCCCCTGTGCCCTTGCCAGGAAAATAGATCTACCACCCAACTCCCCAGATACTCAGGGCTCCTCAGGAGGGAACTGCCTATGGCTGTCCTGTTTTTCCCCCACTACTTTTACAGTTCGCTAGAGCAAGCTAGAGTCTTTTGATGAAAGGCTCAGGCTAGATGCCAGGCAGAGTTTCGCGAGGCTTCGGTTTCTGACCTTCCACCTGCTGTGTTCCTGGTGAGCTTCCAGACTCACGATGCTAGACAGCCCAGCCCAGCTTTCACAGGAAGGAAACGGCTGGATTCTATCACCACAGACAGACCTGGTTAAGAAACGGATAAAACGTTTTCCAAAATCAGCTGTGCTCTTCACTGTCCTAGCAGCGGTGTGTGATTCCTAGCTCCCACATGCTCACCATTCCAGCCAGCATGCCAAGAATCTCATTACGGTGGCTTTTAAAAGTTCTCTCTCTAGTTCTTTCTTTCTCTCTCTCTCTTTCTGGGGGAGTGGGGGTGTTACATACTATACAGGTATATCGTGTTCATGGAGGCCAGAGGACAACCTCGGGATTTAGCTTCAGGAACATCGTACACCTCCCGTGAGACAAGATCTCTCAATTGGTCTAGAGCTTACCAATAAGTTTAGGCTGGTTGGCCAGGGAACCCAGCGATCCCCCTGTCTCTGCTTTCCCTCTGCTTGGATTAGAAGCATATTCTATCAGGCCTGGTATTTTCACATGGGTTCTGGAGACTGAACTCAAGGTTTTAATGCTGGGGAGACAGACACTTTACTGGCTCAAGCTACCTTCCAAGCCCTCACTGTGGTTTAATGGGCATTTCCTTTTTCCCTGGCAGGTGCTGCACATCCTTAGCATCCCTAGCTAGACCCAGTCACCCTTTCCTTTGGGAGCATGGGGAGGATTTTTCTCAGATGGGTTGAGAGAACTGCAGCGAGCCATTAGTGATACTACCCAAAGACACCAGCTCTAACCACATAGTGTGGTCTGAGGGCAGCCCAGAGTCGGCAGAGTCATGGGTTCCATCTGTCTTTCCCAATAGCACGGAGGTCAGACTACAGGCAATCCACATGCTTCTCAGTGTGTTCCAGAGCCGTGGGGGAGGAGATCAGGCCCTCCTTCTGAGGGCACAGGGGAAGGGCACAGTGGTGGTAGGGACACAGATGGAATCTTCTAGAGGTCTGTCTCAATGAAGGAGAGAAGAGAGTACAGAGTAGATGCTCACTGTCTCTGGCTTTATTCTCTCCTGCTGGTCAGCACTCTTGCCATGAAGCCATGGTCTCCTAACAAAATCCAATGTCCTGACTACACCCATAACGCCCAAGAACTATTAGTGAAACATACCCCCTTCTTTTAGAATACTTGGCCTCACATATTTCATTATATCTGTACAATTTCCTGCCTTCCCAGCTGATAGAACCCAGGGATGTGTATGCTTACTAATATTATGAACACATATCCCTAAGTATTTCCTATGGTAAACTAAAGAGGAATTTCTTCTGATACCTTCAATTCTAAGTGCTTACCATATGATTATGCTCTAACCCTAATATACCATCTTAAATAGCAACCGTAGAGCTGCTATTTTGTGTCAGCTACCAACCTGTTCATAAAGGTGACCTGACTTAACTCTCTACACTGCCATGGGAAGATACTACTGTCCACACATAAAAGATGAAGAAGCAAAGACACGAGGCACTGTTAGATTAAGTATTTACCTAAATTCCTGTAGGAGGTAGACCAGAAAAAGAAGCCTATGTCGTTGAGACTCAGTGTCCACTTAGTGACAGAATGTTCCTGAACCCAGGTTCATGTGAGATGGAGAAACCGCCACACCTCCAGGTTCCCACCAAACTGTCCTGGAGAATACTCCTCCGCTTCGGACAAGTTCACTGGAGAACTTGCTGCTGAGCTGTGGCCTGACTTGACAGCTCCCTTAAAGGGGGTGCTGGAGCCTTGGCAAGGATCTGTTCCCTGACCCTGTGACTTCTTGGCCTCTGGCTAACCCCTGCTGTGTGAGATCCTGCATTTTGAAGAGTTGGGAGTGATTAACTCTGAGCAAGCTGCTCTGCTTTCATAAAGTTAAAAAAGAACAGCGTTTCCCCCTTGTTAATTAAATCGTGCACAGAGAAGATAAATGTGCAACCCACACTTGTATCTTCTAAAATATCAAAGGCCCCATTAGTGGGTCTTGTGTTCTGCCTCAGGCCTTTTCTCCCCCTTCCTGGTGGTAACAGAGATGTGGAGATGAAGGCCTTCAGAGAATTTACCAATATGAAATGATTTGGCCATTCATTTATTCATTTGTTACATTGAGGTGAATTAGAAAGAGGCAACCTGGATCAGTGCAAAATATTCCAGGGATTTCTACCTCAGTTACTCATTGACCTGGAAACATCAGAAATGATAGACGTGCATGTGTGTGTGTGTGTGTGTGTGTGTGTAACTGCTTTAGGTTACATTTACACTACTTCTTGACAAACCAGGGTCCCTTTAGTACCTGTGTTCTGTTGGTGAATGTTCCCTGACAGTTGGTGGCTTTATTTGCCAGACTCACAACAAAGGGGTCCTTCAGCTTCTCTGGGTGTGCTTCCTGAGATCTCTGCTTCTCCTAAACCTCACAAAGGTGTTATTGTAGCCTGCTTGCTGTGCTCCCAGCACCTGAGAGAGATCAAAGGTACTCAAGACCACAGGCTCACCCTCCTGACATAGCATTAAAGCTGATGATTAATCCTTTAGCCTAAAGGTCTCTTCCCAGCAGCAAGTACAAAGCAGGGTGGTGGAGGGGACTGTATTTCCCACCCAACGCAAGACAATAAAATGACATTTTATGACTGCCTTTCACTCTATCCAACGCAGCTGCCCATCAAATTTGTTAAAACCCCAACTGTTGTCCCATGTAAGCTATTTATGTTACTAGGACACTTTTATAGGAACATCATCATTATTTTTAAATATCTACGATGTGCATGTCATATTCACATTGGATAAAATGCAGATTATCCAAACACCGTATGGAACAGTCTTGCCTTTTGTATGATGGAGGAAGAACCTGAGGCTTAGAGAGGGTGAGTGGTTCACTCGGGTCACGGGGCCAAAAGAGATATAAGTAGATTTTACAACCTGCATCTGGTAACCAGCAAGCCTACAATCTCCCCATTCTGCACTGGGCATGTGATAAGCACTCATGATATCAAGCAGTATTGAAAAAGAGGAGCTCTGTAAACATACAGAGCTAGCTGTTTGTTCTTTGTTCCAGAAACTACCATTTTTGTGACATTGAGGAAAGCATTAGAGTTTTCTGTCTTATTTTCCTAATTTGGAAAAGTTTGATACTGTAGGGAAAGTCAGTAACACCCTGAAAAAAGAGTGTGGTAGTAAGGTAAGCTATGACATCAGCTCACATCCACAGGGGCTGACTGCTTCAATGAAGGGACAAATTCGGACGTGTCTGAGACTCAGACTTGAGAAGCTAGATAAGTAGTGTCCCACTGAAGACAGCAGTGATTGAAGTGAGTTTAAGTCATTTCAGCGAGGAAAAACTCGCAGCTTACACCCACATCAAGAGAAAGGAGAGCTGGCTCACTGTTCCACATTTCAGGCAGTAGAGCAGATTTAGCCTTTGTAGGTCTGTCCTTCCAGCACAGTGCTGCTGGAAGAGAGTGGGTGGGACTTCAAAAGCCAGTTAAGTGCAGTGTCAAGAGCTCCAGCTGAAGCCGTTTCTGAGGACCCTGAGCCACAATATTTTATTATAATTCCATCTCATCTATGAGGAGTCTATGCCGCCCTTTTGTTCCCAGAGTTTAGCAGCCAGGACAAAAGAGAAAGATCCAGTCAATATTACACAGAGCATTGAGTTGTGAAGAAAAGCTCAGTTTTTAATAGCTTTGCTCGCTCTTCGCAGAGACTTTGCCCTGTAGCCGACTGCACTCTGTTCATCTCCTCCTCCTCCTCTGGGAAAAATCCAAGGGGTCGTCCGTCTCAGTTTAACAGAGTAACGACTTTTAAATAAAAATATGGTAGAAATGGGTACTTATCGAAATGGAATGCTTTCAGACTCATGCATTTAAAAAAGATATAAATTTTAGGGCAGGCACTAAATTGTACTGCAATCTTGGAGAAAGCCTTCCCACTAATTCATGGAGAAAAATTAACAAAGTGAAAATTGCTTATCAGTGTTCTTTTGAAGTCATGATATGCAGCCGAATTCTATAGATCATCAGGACGCTCCCAGGGAGATGGATTTATATCAATGGAGGGAGAGCTCAGTGGCCAAGGAAAACAAATGGGCATTTCAGGGGAGATGTAGGTACCCACTAAGGAGAGATGTCTGGATGGCTTTCTCATCTTTGGGACCCAGGTGCACTCATGGAGTATGCTTTCATCTTTTTCCAACAAGTTGGCCTCTGGAAAAAGACCTGGCCAAACCTAAGTCAGGGTGGGAATGGGAGAGGGAGGAAGTGAAGGAGCCAATAGTTCAAGATTTTGCCCTGGGCTGCCGCCACTGTAGGTGATGGCCTTGCCTTTGTGGCACACTTACCCCCATGTGACAAGATGATGTTCCGCAGATGACAGCCAGCCGTGACGTCACTGGCTGTCCTTCACAGATGAGGCCATGACCTCTCACATCTGCTCCAATCACTCCTGTGAGAAAGTAAAACCAAACAAAATCTTCTTAAGAGAGAGAGAGACAGACAAGAAACCTAAAAACAAGCAAAAAGCACTTTTTTTTTTTTGGTGTTGTTGTTTTTTTTAAAAAAGGCCACATAAGAAGGAGAAGAATTCCATATGTAATCTCAAAGACTATAGAATAAGAAAACCAACCAAACGAACAAAAAAACTTCGCTTGCTATTCCTGGGCAAACTAGAAAGCATATTCTGTTCTTGCAGACTCTGTCCATGTATGGCATCTAACCTTGTCAGAATAATACCAACCATAATTATTTACATAAAAGGATCAGCCATGAAACATCTGTGCCCATTAAATCCCATTCTCAATGCTGTGCATGACATGGATCACTTGATATTAACACGGTCTAGCAGATATAATTAATGCCATAGACAGACGCCAAAGGAAAAGCAGATCTGCAGAGGCCAAGTGACATGTCCAAGGTCAAAGTGCTAGCAAGAAGCAAGTCCTTCTGGCTGGAATCCCGTTTAACTCATTGTATCCCAGTGCCAAGGAGGGCAAAAGCAAAGGAACAGGGTGATGTCTGAATCTTTTCGACATTCATGCCTCGGTTCTTATTTTTACTTACTCGCAAAGCTCCAAGTGTGAAAGGTGAGTTCTAAGAATGACATGCAGCAGGGAGCTTCCCAGCAACAAGAGAGGGTGTGGGGGAAGCGGTGTCCATACAGCTCCCTGGGTTCCAGGGTACTAGGAGAGCAAGACAGGTTGCTAACACAAAGAGAGTTAGTAAGAGTTGCTCCACATTCATTTACTCAAATATCCACCTAGAACCTTTGCTTCTTCTTTTTTTCTTTTTGTTGCAGCATGCTGTAGGAGCTAGTGACATGCAAATCTGCATGACTACAGTAGGAAGAGATGACAGATGAGCAGGGTAGGGCAGACCCTGGGATGCAGAGAGAACAGCTTGAGCTCATGCATTGCCTGCACTACCCTGCTCTCAATTTGCACTGCAGGACACTCACTCATTCATATCTCCTTTATGTGAGCTCCTTCCTCTGCCTGGAGCACTATGCTGCTATTCTTCAACCCCTCTCCCAGATCAACTCTTGGTTAGTCTTCAGTGAGTGCTACTTCCTCAGAAAGGATTTTTCTGATCTTCTAGAAACCTTGTCATCTTTCTGTCCAATAATCTCATGGACCTTGACTATGCCAGCACAAGATACTGGGAATTTTGAAATATCAAATTTCTCGATAAAGGTTGTAAGAAGTTAGCACTGTCTTACTCACATGCCTACAGTAGTTGCTAGCACAGACTGAGAGTAAACACACAATTAATTAGACAAGACCTTGCACTCCCATGCACACAGGCTGGTGAGGTAGAGAGATCTTTAAATGAAGAATTTCAACCCAGAAGGATAAGTCCCCATGCAGAAACCACAAGTCTCAAGTTCAGATTCTCCAAGACTTGCTAAGCGAAAGGCAGAATAGGGGATGTCACAACAGGCAACAAGTTCGCAGATATTGATGGACTCATTTGCTTGGCAAAGCGGGAAAGGAGGAACTGACTTGGGGGAGCAGTAACTTGCTCCAACATCTTTCCCAAGTCTACCTTCAGGCCCAGCTGCTCAGATGTCCAACAGCATGGGAAGTCTAGTTCTTCCAAAGACTCTGTCAATTCCACCAAGGAGGTAACTGAGGTCTTGAACCTATTTGCTTTCAGATCAAGCTTACTGTTCTGTTCTTTAAGATAGAGCTGTGCTTGTAGAATACAATGCATAGTCCCAGTCAAGATCAGCCCTTCCAGGAGATGTAGGGGCTAGAGGAAAGAAGATACCCTCATCCAAGCCAGGGCTCACATGGAAAATGCAGTTTTGTGGCTGTCAGATCTGTGGAAAAAGTCACAATGGCTCCCACACCTTCTTCACACCCAGACTACAGTAACTCAGCCCTCTTCCCCTGACTGGAAGACTAGCCTGCAGCTTCTTAGGTGCAGTATCTGGCTGACATGTCTGTGTATGAAATTCCTACTCAAGTACACAGTGCTGACATTTTCCAGTGAGTTTGGAGTTCCCGGTTTGGAACATTGGAACTTTGGAACAGGAAGAACCTCAAAATACGAGCAAATTTTAATTGTCTTTCTTGTATGACCTTGCTATGAGTGTGTTTTATTTTCTCTGTAAAACAAATTACTAATGTGCCTGGGACTATTACTATCCTCATTTTACAAATGAGGAGACTGAGGCTTAGGAAGGAAAGGAAACATCATCAGGGCACAGGGCTCTAAGAAGCAGGGCTGTGGTTTATACTAAGATAATATGACTCCCAAGTGTTGATTCTTTACCACGAAGACTCAGGTTTTTCTCCAAGGCCGGGGAGCCAATGTTTACTGTCTAAACATCTCAAAGTACTGGGATCTCAAAAGTATTGGTGTGAGATCCATGACAGAAAGGGGGCAGACAACTGTTGAGCTTTAGTGTAACAAAGAGCTCAGGGATTCCTGCCAATGGACCTCACTAACTGGTTCCATTTGTGGGAAGTGCAGGAATTCCAACATTACAAGGTCATTCCATTCTAAGTCTCAAAGATGAGGAAAGAAGAAATGGATGGAGTTTGACCTTGTGTCCCCTAGTTAGTAGTCACTATGGATTTATCTAAGCTTAGAATGTAACAACTAGGGAGTTAAAAGGAGAGAATAGTAGAATCTGGAAACAAACATCTGCTATGAAGTGAGAAAAATAATATAAAATCAGTGTGCTGCTGTTGAAACAGTATTTACAACACAGATGTCTAACCAGCAGTTGACTTGCTGCCGTCACCAACACCATCATCACATCCATCACTACTGCATCACCCTCATGTGAACTACCTCTAAAGAATCCACCGTATCTTCCGCTGCTTCACGCAAACATCAGATACCTAAGATAATCTGGGTCCATGGTAAGCTCTTTTCATACTCTGTATTTAATGTTCGCAAATTATTCATAATTGCAAAAAATTCTTTAAGTGGTAAATATGCTTTCTTTCCAGGGGAACAAAGAATCAGAGTGTTCAGCCTTTGGGGTCATACAGATACAAAAACCAGCGCCAACACTTAACATTGTTCTCTGGGGCTCTGAAGCCCATGATTTCTCATTGTTTTCTCATTTTCTGGTCTCAATTTAATTGTCATATATAAGGTAAATGATCTTGGAAATGTTGTGTACTGTGGAGCAT
Source organism: Chionomys nivalis (assembly GCF_950005125.1). NCBI lineage: Eukaryota > Metazoa > Chordata > Mammalia > Rodentia > Cricetidae > Chionomys > Chionomys nivalis. The sequence continues at coordinate 50,778,732 of NC_080096.1, forward strand.
ACCGAGTGCCCTAGTCAACAACTTGAAAAATCCGAGTTTTAGTAACCCTCAATTCTGCCAAAAATTTGAATTTGTCCCCCTATTTCTGAAATGAGAGAATGGAACCAAATCATGGTTCTTCCTCAGCTGTTCTCAGTACATATTATACTCAGGTCTTCATCTAATAAACCTGCTGGAAACCTAAGAGCCAACTGTTCTTTCAGGATGCTTACTCTCTAGTCCTGAGACAGACACCAGCCATACTTGGTTAAAAGCAACAAGAAGTTGCTCTAACAAGTTTTCCACTGGAGAAGGTTCTTTATACAGTGGGTGCCATCATGAACTCAACAGTAGCATACCGGTAATGCACTCCGTGAGACCACATCAATCTGAACGCTGCCATTTTCCTTTTCCTGAGGCCTCGTAGAGCTGCCCCCAAGACAAGAGGTCCAACTACAATCAGGGAATAGCAAGTCATGGTGAGTGGGGAAGCCTTTTTCCTTTCTGAATCTCACAATCTGTAGTGAAACCTACAGGTCACACTCCTACACCAGGAAATTATTCATGGGATGAGACTCTGGCTAGCACAGCCTTCCACAATGCTGGGGTCTTTCATACAATGTGCGGTATCAGTTTATTCTGAATTCCTCAGAAAGTTTGCTGACCAGGAGAATAAGCAACTCAAGAAATAAGCACCGAGCAAAAAATAGTCACCTTTTAAACCAGGTGTGTCCTCTGAACCTTGCACAATGCCTAACAATTGGTGACTGCTCAGTTGATTTTTTTTTGTTATTAACAAACAAATATATTTTATGTTGTTTTGAAAAATAAATGTGAAGAAAATAAGCTTACTGATTCAAGGAACCAGCTCAGTGCCTCCCACTTAAGGACTCTCTCTCTTCTCAAAATTTGGCATAGTTCATATAAAGGAACATGGTTCAAATCAAAACTTAAAAGGAAAAGTGAGAACAAGGGGCAATTTTCTGCTGTACCTCCACACGCTGCTCCCGCACCCCATCCATCTTCCATGCGGACATTCGCTGAGCCCCTACCGTACTCACAAACAGAAAATCTAAAGACTTTGCAAATGTTATGATTTAAGAGTCCATTATCCTGTAATTTATCCTACCACAACTGCTTTGAAATTTTTATAGGGTCATATGGAAGAAAAACATCCCAAGTTTGAGCATTTGTGTTATAATTATGTCCCACTTTATAGCTATATAACAGTACTTTAGCGTTTGCAAGCACTCGCCAACACTGCATCCATTATTCCAGTTCGGTTTGAAAGAACTGAATTTCAGAGATGTGAAGTAATTCATCACACGCTGCTCAGAGGCAGAGGTAGGGCTCACACAAGGATTTACTGAGTCTCTGCGTCTCAAATGCTGGTATCTGGAAAGAGGATTCTCTTGACGAAACAACATCTAAGACCCTTCACAGAAAAAGACAAAAGGTGAATTTTGAACATGTCTTGGGACTTCATCACAACTCTTGATTCAGCCATTAGAAGGAATGAGCTGACTAAAAAGGTCAATCAAATGAGTTGTTTGACTAAGCTAGATGGCAAGTTGGCATTCGTGGGAAGACCATTCCGCACGGACCATCAGCCTCCTGTATAGAACATCTAGGGGCAACTGCAAGGTCCTGGATAGGTGAGAACTTAGCAAAGATGTTGTCTCTGCTCAAGGCCTAACTCTGGTCTACATTTGGACACACAATTCTATAATTTTGATTAATATTTATGCTATATAGAACCTAATGTAATGGGTTGACAAAATGGAGAAGTATTTAAAGATTCATTCATCCTGTGACTTTGGTTACAGCTCAAATCCTTTTTTTATGTCTCAGTTTTCACATATATGCAGTTAGAAAACACCTTCCTCATAGGATTGTTTATACATGCTAATATATTTAAAATGATTAGGCCAGTCCTATCTAGTAGCACAGTCTTTGTACACGAATATGTTCTGTGATGGAACTGTCCAGTTCAGCAATTAGCAAGCAGTTCCATATCGCTACTGAGCAACTGAAATATGGCTTGCAAAACTGAGCAACTAAATTTATATTTTATTCAATTTTAGTTAAGTTAAATTCAAATCCCCAAATAATACTAGTGATTTATCAGGTAGTACAGGTTAGCCCAAACTTCACACCATATGCATGTTTGTTGTTTCTTTTATCATTTTGTCATTGCAATAATTGTTATTTAGTTTGATGTATTTCCTAATACTTAGACTTCAATCCTGTTTATATGATTTTTGGGTAATGCTTTGAAATATAGATATGGAACCTTTTCCATTTTGGAAGACATTGATAATACAAATTTCCAAAAGTGTTGTGGAGATTGACAAGTCCAGATTGACAATGGTTCTGATCAAATGAGAGCCATGCAATCCAGGAGCTACATCAGTGCCTGAACAAACAGGATTCCCTGTTGTCTTTTTCACAGATCCTGGAGCACGTACCCTTTGCTCCCTTTGGTGATTTGAATGGAAAATTTCTCTTTCATTGAGCATTTCCTTACACTGCTCCCAGTGTCTAAATCTTTCTGGATCATGTTCCTCTGTGTCTGCTAAGCAGGCCAGCCAGGTAGGACATTTTCTGTGCCCCAAAGGCTGAGTCTGAGCCTCTATAATTGTATCTATTCTTTTCTTTTTCTGCAAAGCTGTCTTTCTCTGTGTTAGGAACACTTTGCAAATAGAAATTGTATAGCAACCTTGAAGTGATTATTACCACACTGGTCTACAAATATAGGGAATGGGAAAAGTTTTCCTTTAAGATTTATTTTATTTTTAATTGTTTGTGATAGAGACAGAGAAAGAAAGACATAGACACACACAAACACACACACACAGAGAGAGAGAGAGAGAGAGAGAGAGAGAGAGAGAGAGAGAGAGAGAGAGAGGAGAGAGAGAAGACTCCACAAGCATGCAGGTATGTGTGGAGGCCAAATCAGGGCAACAGTTCCCCTGGAGGTAGACTTACAGGCATGTGTTAGCAGCCTGATGTGTGTGCTAAGATATGAAGTCCTGTCTGTAAAAACTGCATATGCTCCTAACTGCTGATCTGTCCTTCTAACCTCAGAAAAATGTTTTGGATATAATTTTCTCAAGGTCATCACTATTAACAACAGAAGAGTTAGATGGCATATCCAGATACATCTGCCTCCCACCTAGTCTACTCCACGCTGATTCATAGTGCTTTTAAAACAAAAACAAAAAACCAGCCCATCTTTTTATTTTAGTTTCTTACAATGATAGTCCCAGAAGGCATAGTTGAATAAAGTGTCTTTCAGAATTGGCTGTCACCATGCTACTACACTAAGTCCACAGTGTTAACCTGGAGACGGATATATGCTGAGAAGCAGCTAAAAAGGTATCTATAGTCATAGTGTTTTTAAAGTATTCTTCAAAGTCTTGACTTTGAAAGAAGTGTGCTCTAGAATTCACCCAAGACAAATCCTAAACTATGTTTATCTTAAAAAAAGTTCTGTTCAAGTACATATGAGCAATGCAAAATGAATAGAGTAGATGTTATATGCATGTGTGTGTATATGTGTGTACACATATTAACAATAATAATTAAACAAGAGGTCATGAATTTGGGAGTGATGGGAACATGGAAGGTGTTGGAGGGGAAGAGGAAGGAAGGAACTAATATAGAAGTAATACTCATGTACAAAGTTCTCAAAAAGTACAGCTGAATTTTAAAAATCCCTATGATTTAAGTCTAAGGAGATTTCATACTCCTTGACAATGCCCTCAGAGTGTAGTAAATCTTATGGAGATAGCTGAGCCCCTTGGGTATAGTCATTAAGAAGAGAGAGAGCTCTGGGATTAGATGGCACAGTTTCAAGTCTTGCAAATGAGTGAAATCTTAAAAAACCTTCGTATGCCTCAGTTTCCCGAAGTGTCAGATTAAAAAGATGATAGTTAGTAGCCCGTGGGCTTCCGTGAAGGTTACATGAGTAGACAAAGCCTGGAACATGTTCCGCTACGCGTTCGTCTTCCTTCCTGCCATCACCACAGTGCTGAACTCCTAGCGCTGGAAACAGGGCTTGGCATGGCAGCTCAGACGCTACTCTAACCTGGTGTACACGTTGCCAGACTGACTCCATCTTTTGCAGGTGGACCAGACATCTGCTTCCTGTCCTTCATATACAGTTCATGACAGAAAAATTCAGAGGTGGGGGATATATCAGATATTGCCACAATTCAGGCTAATGTTGTAAACACGGGCATTAGTAAGAGTAACTCAAAAAGTTAATTCAAATGTGCAAAAGCCATAATTACCCAAAGCATCATATAAACTGCAATCCAATTTGTGATGGTGTTAATCATTTTTGTCTTACTGACAGACTCTTCCATAATTGGAACTAATGAGAAACCAATACGAAGTCCTAATGGCAGTTGAGGAAACAGAAAACCAAGAACAGACCCTCAGATAATTGGGTCTTATTCCTTTGTTCCTCCTCTCTACCCAGAGAGATCAAATCTCAAAGGCTGGCTAATGTGTAATAGCTTGGAAATGTGAGACTTAAATAACACTAGCAAAATCCCTAGTTAGGAAAAAGCAAAAGTTTGATTTCTTCCTAATATCAACAGGCCATCCAGACGACAGGTACCTCATCATCCATACCTTTATAAAAGACTTACAGGGGTCATGCACAGTAAAGTGTCATGTTGAAATCCAATCCTACTCAAATTAACTCGCAAAAATTACTTTTTAGTTTTTTTAATAAAAAAAATAAGAAAATTGACTTAAGTACCACAAATGTTTACTATGGAATATGACCTTAAGTAGACTCAAAACTGCAACTCGAAATCGTTCAGTTGATTGTTGACATCTTGCAAATGAACTGACTAACACAATTACTTATTGATCCCTAATAATAATCCAGACATCCAGTATCAAGTGCTAGAAAACTAAAGTTCGAAGTTCTTCCCTCTGTACTACAAGATTCCAATCTACTGGGTGTGGAAGGGACACCAGGAGATACTGACAAAACAGGGAGTCAATGAGCTAAGTCTCAGGGGAGGGTGGGACCTCCGAAATTGACCTCTCTCAGACAGCCAGAAGGTTTCCAGAGGCAAATGAGGTAGGAAGAAGTATACTAGGTTGTTAGGAGCTATTGGGGACTGTGGACCACCGGACCCTGAATTCCCTGTGAGTGGCTTGTTTTTGCTATGCTTGCAGCTGCTCTAAGCAGAACAACTTGTTTTCCTCTGCTCTGAGCAGCCTGCAGCTGCTCTGAGCATGAGACCCTGATGGCAGGCTGGTGGGGCTGCAGCTGAAAGATCCCGAGAGCTGGGCCGTGGTCAGAACCCTTTATAAGCTTCCCCTGAGAACAATAAACTCGGCACTCTTGTGACCCATGTCTCTGTGTGTCTCTGCCTATGTGGTTTTTACATTTCCAGCTAAGTTCTCAGCCCTGGAGTTACAGGCGCAGCCTCCACGTATCCATGTGCTTTGCACCAGTTAGCAAGGATAAATTTGAGGAAAGGGGGGCGTTTTGGATAGATCTTTGGAAAAGAGATATTAAGACAAGGCACAAATGAGAAGAGTGGTTGCTTGAGGAGTCTGCTGGGTTAGCAGCCAAAGCAGATGGGGCTTCACGCTGAAGAACTTGGCTGCTCATGGTCTGATGTCAGTCAGACCTAAACCCAATCCTCGGCTCTACCTCAGTTCGCTGCATTAACCTCTACAGGGAAACTCACCTCTTAGAGCCCCAGGTTTTTCAGCTACAGGCTAAGAATACTGCCTTCTACTTCATTCAGCCATTATTTTCAGTATTTGTGTTCAATGCTGTCTCACTATGTGCTGTACGCGCGTCCTGAGTGTTTTGGGCTGAAGGCACTGGAGAAAACTCAGAAGGACCTCTGAAGCAGGAGGAAAAGCCTTGTGTTTTCTGACCAAGACCCTGAGGCAGGTCATCAAGCCTCATCCTTTCCTTGAGGGAGAAAAGCTCTCAGAGAAGCCTCTCAACAGAGGACGCACAGAGCCCCCCCCCCCCCCACCCTTCAGTACTGCTGGGCCGTACTTCCTGCACTCTCCGACTTCCGGCTTTCTCTTTGTAAAACCTAGCCACTCAGTGAACCATTTCTTTGGGTCTTCCTGGCCAGGAGGGCGCTCATAGCACACCTGCTATCCCTCTTGTGCTACAAGGGCAGCTGACACCAGCCCCGGACTAGTAAAGGTAGTCTTCTTTCTTCCACATCATTATGTCCAGAGCCTCAGTCCTGGGCAAGCTCAACTAGGCTGTCACTATGTGTGAGACACTCAGCCTTGGACCTGTGACACGGGGCTATTAATTCTCTCTTCCAGGGAAAACAGACATTGGTTTTCTCTAGCAGAATTTCCCTTGCCAGTAGACAAATGGTTTTGTTTAAAAGATTATCTGCAGTTTCTCTTCCTGGAGATGGAAAAAGGAAGCAGTAGTCCTAACAAAGCAACCCAAGACACATCAGGAGGACCACAAGCGGGCATGGGAAGGCTTAGATTCCTCAGGACCCATGAGCTAAGGACACAGGGCTAACACAACAGAGAGAAAGACCATAATTAGCAGGTAAGTTTCCCTTTCTCTGACATCTGACTGCACCTCCTTGCTTGGTATGTATTTTGGTTCCCTTGCAAACTTCTCGAGGTTTTGTGGGGTTAGTTGAACATTGACAGGCCAAAGCTTGGAATTCAGTCTAAGAGCCAAAGGCAGGCCCCATTTCTACGAGGCCAGGAGTTCCCCTGGAGAGTGTCAAGGGCCCCGCTACACCTAGACTGATTAATCACGCCTGGCCCCAAGCTTCAAACAATAAAGGGACTGAAAGGAAAAACAGATCCCTGAGGCTGGGTTTTATTTAATTCTATCCCTATTTCCCCATCCCAGGAGACTAGGAGTGGGAGTGTAAGGTGACCCCTCACCCACAGAGTCAGGCTGCAGGGCGGGGAATGAAGGGACATGTTGGGCCAGCAGACTTGACTAGGAGAAAGGCCCAAGGTTGTACCACAGTGAAGGACATGTGGCTAAAAGAGCTTTAAAAAAAAAAAAAAGAATAAAAGCTTAGGTAAATAAACAGTACAGAAAAAGGGAGAAAAAGGAGAATTACAGGGTCTCCAAAGGAAAGTACTGGCATATCTCAAGAACTGCCGGGAGAAGATAGACTCCAAGATTTGGCCATTCCAGAAGGTTCTGCTCCTGTACCTGTCTGATCTGATGCCCATCTTCTCTCCTTGTCCTACATCCTCCCTGGCTCCACAGGCAATGGGGACCAGTCAAAGGGGTCACTGGTTTGAGGGAGAGACTTCCAGTGTCGTTTTGGGCATAAGTGCTTTTCCTCAGCCTGGTCTCTGGAGAGTGGAGGGGGAGATGTAAAATGAAAAGTAGAAGAGACTGAGAGAGGGCTGGTTCTGACAGAAGGGCACTGGTTCCTGGTGGGCCCTATGCCCCGATGACTGTCTTTCCTTGTCTGTCCAGAAGCTTCAACTCCACACCCATTTGCTGAGCTCGGTTTCAGGGAAACAATGCTCTCAGAAGTATAACTACTGTCTTCTAGAAGCTTCCACCACCTGGGAGCCCCACACTCCTATCTCTGCATAGGTAGACTGGGAGTGCCTTCAAGAGCCTCTCAAAGCAGCCTTCTTGGAGCAGCAGCTAACTTGTACCTGCCATGTGATCCTTGGACAGCATTTCTGAGGTCCTCTCCCCTCAGACCTTAGGATATTCACCTTCTTTGCAACCCTTAGGGATGCTGTTGCAATGGTGTCTGTTGTACATGGCTTCTGGACCCACATTTCTCTTCAGTACATGCTGCATACCCATCTGCTTTTTCCCTCATCTTGGGCTGGTTCTCCTACTAAATTTGGTATTTCTCTCAGAAATCAGTGTTAGTTTCTATTCCTACTATGCAAGACTGATAAGCTTGAGTTATCCACAAAGGGAGTTAGTATGTGCAGAATCCCCTTTATAAGTGATGAAAATTTTAAATGATTAAAAAGATAACACTCTTAACCCCTTCTCCTGACACATAAGGCAAACTTAGAAGGTGACCAGGTCAGTCCAATTTCCTTGCCCTTGGGAACAAGACTCCTCACGTATCTATCATGGGCTAGAGAGACAAGATGGAGCACTTGCCACAGGGCCCTTAACTACTGGTCCCAGAGGAGAGGCTGTGCTATTAGTGGGAATCACCCCCTAAACTAGCCCAGGCTTTTCCTCATCCATATCCTACCCTCTTCCCTACCTGTAGTATGGTAGTAGGACCAACTGTGGCAGGCCAACAGGTATAACTTCTTAATTTTGAGAAGCATTTTACTTTTTATATGTACGGGTGCTATGCCTGCAGATAATTTTATGTGTCAAATGTCTGCTACGGGCAGAGGCCAGAAGATGGGGTCAGACTCCCTGGAACCGGATCTGCATGTTTGTGAGCTGCCATGTGGCGCTAAAAGTTGAAGCCAGAGCCTCAGAAAGAGCAAGTACAGATCTTAACCACCGACCCATCTCCAGCCCATCCAGTAATCCGTAGCAATTTCGGGTTAGCATGCCTCTGTTTTGTTGATCTACAAATTCTTTACATACTCTTGATATAAGTCCTATGCTGCAGGAACTAAAAATACGTGAGGCTTGCATTTTTACTCATTTTAATGAAAATTCTTAATTTTAATGTAGCCTAAATTACAAACCTTCCCTTTATGGTTACACTGATTCTACTGTCCTATTAAGAATATTTGCCAATCTAAGATCATCTATTATTTAAAACCTTTGTATTTTACACTTCCTACTTAGATATATAATCTATATGGAATTTATTTTTATGTTAGAAATGAGTAAAGTGACAAAATTAATTTTTCCATTTGATAGCCAATTATCACTATTTCATTTAATAACACACCCTAGTCACAGCTCTGCAGGGCCAACACTGTAGCTAACAAACTGCCCATGCAAGGATGTTTGGTTCTAGATGCTCTGATTACCCTACTCTCAAGTAGTCTGTAGAAGTTTTGGTATTTGTCAGTTGTATGTTTACTTTTAAGGTTGTCTTATCAATGTCTCTTTCCATGTAAGATTTAAATGACTTCCAATCTCCAATTCTTACACATGTATTTACTACAATCTGAACTGGACCGCACTGAATCTACAGAACACAGAGAAGAACTGTCAGATTTACCACTGAGTCTTCCGATATTTCCTTATGACATCAAAACACTCACTAATGCTTTAGCGCTTCTCACATCCATGTCTTTCATATCATAATTTTTGTATCTGATAATACTGGAAATCATGCTATTGACAATGCGTTACTTTCTAAGCAAATGTTTCTGACTATAGATGTGAAATTGAATTTTATTTTCTTTTGCAGTAGCAATCCTGTTAAAATAACATCTTGTTAAATTTTAATACTTTATAGAATCCATTGATTTTTTAAACACATAGAATTGTATATGAAGTCAACTTTATTTCTTTCTAAAATTTGTATTTTAAATTTATTTTTAACCTGTTACATTGGTTAGGAGACATAATGGGAGGGGCAACATGTTCAGAATAGTATATGCCTTATGATTTTTGTGTAGATATCCTTATTCAGAATAAAGAAGTTCTGTTTTTACTTTGTCAAGACATTTTTTTTTGTCATGAATATGTACTGTTTGGTCAAAAGCATCATTTATACAACTATTAATATATCATAAAATTTTCTTTTATCCTTTTAGTAAGGAATTACATTAGCTGAATTTTCAAAGGTGCAATAGTTCTAAACATGTTGTGAAAACTTTTGGACATTATGTCTTCAAATACAGCTTCCACTTTACCTCTATCCTCTCATCCTGGGGGTCTAACTCTGCGGCTGCTAGTGTTTTGCCTATCTCCATATCTCATGCTTCTCTGTGTGGTTCATGTGTTTTCCAGCCTTCTGTATATTATGTTGCAGTGTGAACAACCTGTTCTCTGATCTATGTTTTGTTTCATTTACTGTTTTTGTATGCTGCAGTGTGTGTTTTCTTTATTCTATTTAATTCTCTTAAGATTTGAAAATTTTTCATTACAAAATAATTATGTCATTTCCCCCTTCCTTTTCCTCCTTCCAGCCTCTCTCACGATCCCTCCCCATGTCTTCCCCCTCACTCCTCTTAAATTCATGGCTTATTTTATTATTGTATTATATGTATATATGAGGATATATACATATAAACTGTGGAGTCTATTTAATGTTGCTTGTAGCATGTATGATATTTATATAGATTAATATATATATGTATATGTACATATATTTATTTATTTCAGGGCTGGCAGGAGATAACTAATCAGAGGGCTCATTCCTAGACCAGTTCCTTCCCTCCCAGAAGCCATTAGGTGCCCCTAATTCTTTTTTCTCTCCATTCTGCATTGTCCGTTATAAAATTCCCATTTCTTCACATAGCTCCCAGCTCTCTGCTGAACCTTCCACATTCCTCTTACCTTTCTAGACTACGTTAATTATAGATATTCCGATTTCTACTTTACCATGCCTATTTCTGCCAATATCTTGCCTAAGTCTGAATTTGGAAAATCCTTATATGCTGTATTATTATGTAATTTTCATTGAATGCACAAAATACATATGAAAACTTTTTATGTATGTTGAGTCTCTGTCTTGTCCTCTAGAAAGGATAGGATTTTGCTTATTGAATTGTGTCAAAGTGGGGACAGATGAACTGAATTAAATCAGGGGTTGAGCCGATTCGGAGGTAAACTTCAGCCTTTGAAACTTGTTGCTGACTAGTCTGCCTTTACCCCTGGTACCACCTAAACGCCTACAGAGTTGTTTTTTTTTTTTTTTTTTTTTTTTTTTTGGTTTTTCGAGACAGGGTTTCTCTGTGGCTTTGGAGCCTGTCCTGGAACTAGCTAGCTCTGTAGACCAGGCTGGTCTCGAACTCACAGATCCGCCTGCCTCTGCCTCCCGAGTGCTGGGATTAAAGGCGTGCGCCACCATCGCCCGGCTACGCCTACAGAGTTTTAAGCATTTTTTTTCTTTCTCCTGATGCATACATTCAACTTTTTATCCTACAGTTGCAGCCTACCTGATGGGTATTTGGTTTCTCAACCTCTGACTGCAGGTTGCCAACCACCAAATAATGAAGGTAGAAATGTTAAGCTCAGCTCTAGGCTCTTCTCTGACCTTGGTCCCTTAAGTCCTTTACCAAGTAGATCTTTAAGCCTTCTAACAGTGTGTGTAACACACACACACATGCACATGCATGCAGCATTAGCTCTATCTGTGTATATATGGATTATCATGCAGCTTTTTGATTCAAAGGTACTGGAGGATAGTCTAATCTTGTCAGAAATGAAATAATAATTTTTCCAATGGATAAATAAAAATACTTTATAAAAATACTTCATATTTGTGATCATCATTATTCCAATAATAATATCTTAAGAATGGGGAAATTTTACCATAAAATGTATATATGTAAAAACCTGACCCTTCATCTTCGTTCGTCTTCTGACCTATGAAAAGCTAGACTTAACAAAGCAGCCTATGGAGTCACAATGCTGGTAATGTTAGGCCTAAGATTTAAACCATCCTCTGCTTACTTCTATCTAAGACAATCATGCTATCGTTCCTGCTGCAAGGAAGAATCTCTGTAGTCCTTCTGACCCTGATGATGGTCACAACTACTCTTTAGTCTCCTTTAAAAAAACCTTAACTCTTCCCTCAAGATACTGTCTTAGTTCTAGCCTTCAATATCTCCTATACGGTGCTCGCTGCTTCTCTATTCACCCCCCTGCCTTCCAGCTATCTGTTTAAAAGCTATTATCTCAAAAATAAAAACCCTTTAAATTTACGTGTATATACTTAAAAAAAATAGTTCCTCATCTTTATCCCAGCACACTTCCACATCTACATCCACATTTAGCAGCACAGGTGTTATGAAATAGCTCAATGGGTCTGTGCTTCTGGGTAGCAGGGCAGACTGTCTCACCCCTGCTTCTCTCTTAGCCTTCCTCCTCACCAAACTACCTTATCTTATTAATCTCTTTTACTTACGTTTAGGTGCAAATACAACACCATTGTTTTTTCAAAGGCCAAGATGAACCGAGACCCAACAAGGCCTCCTGCATACTTTTTCTGAAAATCCTCATAGCAACACCTCTGTTATAGGCACTTTTCCTTTCCTTGCAGTGAAAGAAGTGGATTCATGTATATTCACATCTTTGGTGTCCAGCACAGCACTCTGTGCTTACAAAGGACTAGCGCCTAGTGACAACATGCCTTCCTGGAAGACAACCCCATGTTTTATCTAAATTGCTAAGCCCAAGAATGATCCTTGGATACTCCTATAGTGTGTAGAGTCTGCAGAAAGCATTTTCTCAGTTTCTGAAAGTTTCTTTCTTTCTTTCTTTCTTTCTTTCTTTCTTTCTTTCTTTCTTTCTTTCTTTCTTTCGCTATTTTAACTTTAAGAATCAGAACTCAGTTTTAAGGGAATTCACTCTCTGGGTATCTCTACCAAAGACAACAGATGGGAAGAAAGCTGGACTTGGAGTCACTCTGACATGTTTGGGGCTGTCATTGTTATCACTTTCTGTAAAGCATGGCATAAAAAAACATATAAAATAGAAAGATAATTTTATATATTTAGTTTAGTAATAGTCAAACAGAAGCACACAGAAGAATAAAAAAAAGCATCCAAAATCTTAAATAATTCTTCTTTAATCAATGGATCTGTGCTAAGTACGTGTCAAATTCCCTATCATCTTTCAAGACCCATTGCAACAGTTAGTGTTAAACAAACCCTTTATGCACACACACATGTGTATGTATATAAAATATATGAAGCCTTTCCATACATAAAGCCTTTACTGAATATGACAACTAATAACTAATCCCAGTACTAAGAGAACTAAGGTAGAATTGTAACCTGGACTATGGAGTGAGTTCCAGGATAACCTGGAGTTAGATCCTGTTTCAAAACAGACAAACCAAGATGCATATGAAGTCAAATTACATAACAGTGTCTCAATAACACCCCGATGACTTGCCAGGACTGGGAGAGGGGAAAGTACACTTGTCAGCATGGCCCTGAACTGCTCCCAATCTGCCTCTGGAACTCTGATCTCTATAGCTCTATAGGAAGGAATTCCTTATAGATGTCCAAGGACGGTGCTTGTATGTCCCAGCCCCACTTCTGTATGGGCTCTCATATTGTTCTCTGTCCAGAACCCTCTACCTTCTACTCATTTCTCTGGACAAAACATCCTTTGGCCTAAGTTCAATTCAAATGATACTCAGTCCTTCCTACCTCCCAGAGGGGCCAGGATGGCTAGTATGAGGCAGTCACATGGGAATGGTGGCCAAGAGCAAGCACTGAGTGGGTATACATCATACATATGGCCTCCTCAGCACATTTCTGTCACACAATAATTCATCAACAAGTCACAGCACTTTGTGTATTTTAGAACTTAGCTCACATGTCTCAATTATTTTGGATTATTGTATTTGCACCTTAAATGGTCCAGTATTTAGCATGCTGCTCAGAAAACTCATTCATGCATGTATATATTCATTCACTTGCTGAAGTCATTCCTGGGTTTAAGAGAAGAGTATAAACAAATAACATTGCCCAGAAGAGGCTCACAGTGCAAGTGGGGGGAGGCAGCAGGAATGTCATTGTGTATTTAGGTGTTTAAATATTATTGTCTATGTGTTATACTTAGGGATGGGGATATATACAAGTAGAAAGAATTATTGGGCCATATGTATTAGTCTGAGCAATAATATTACATCACAACATAGCAGACAGTATATATTACCTCCTTTGAAGAGTTATATTATTTGGGGATATTTGATAGATTTCACAGCATCCAATTGTGTGGGTTTTTCTTTACAAGTTTCAGCTGTGAGAGCCCTGTTTATAGAAGGTGTGGGAAGTTTTCACTCATCTTAACAACACGGGTAGGAGATAGCACTGCAGGCCTTCACGGTGCGGAGTCTTTGGCTGACACACTTTCCACTTCCTAAGCGAAATTCAGTGCAGGAACCAGTAACAATATGGATCAACAGCATAACACATCCTCTTAAGACAAAAGAGGAGAGGATTTGAGTTTACATAAAACCTCCAGTCTTCGGGCTTTTGAATAGATTTTAAAAATCAAATACAGATAAGTTGGTTAACATGGGCTTGTTTGAAGCTGTGTACTTGGTAGTACCGCAGTCAGGCACACCAGAGCCACCAGGCTGTTATCAATGAGGAAGTATGGAGATTACATAAGTGCAACAGACAGAAGACCCCTGCGTGGTCCACCTCAGAAACACAGATGTTAAATGCAATCTTCCTGTTTCCTGGTATAATTGTTGCCCTTTCAAGATGTACACAACTTTTAAGGTGATCAGCTGCAGCTGGAACCACCTCCCACTGCCTTTTAAAGTGCCCAGGTGAAGACTATCAGATCCATATGGGGTTGATAAATGAGGATAACAGCCCCAATTCCACCATCGATCAGAAGCTAGGCTGAACAGTGGCCTGTGTTTTAAATGACTTGGATGTTATTTTAATTATGTTTCTGTTCCTAACCAAATTACTAACACAGACAACTAAAAGAAGATAGATTTATTTTGTCTCTTGGTTTTATGGGGTTTAGTCTATTGTTGCAGGGAGGCCATGGTCGGGGGAGAGCCGTTCAGTTCTCATTGTGGTGGGCCAGGAAGACAGGAAGCAGCCAGACATAATATGCCCCTGAGGACCAAACCCAGTCAGCGATCATTTCGAGCTAGGCCTCATCTCACCCAGTTTCCAGGCCCTCGTCATTAGCACCTCTAGAGACTATGGTTTCAAAATCTGAACCTGGAGAGGCATTCTATATTCAAATATAACAGGTGACCAGATATACAATCAAGTGTAGAAAATGTTATAATAAGTAAATAAAGTTAGAAATCAGATAAGCTCCTATGAGTTGTTCTGGATTTAAGTAAAAATATACCCTCTCTATCTCTCTCTTTCTCTTATCCATATTGCTCATTTACTGTGACTAATTGGGAGTTATCTAAATAACTGATTTCTCAGGCTGTTCCCCCAGGCATTTTCCAGTCTCTGTCTCCAGTAAACAGTAATTTCCAAGTAAAACAGGAGCACAGGGAAGTCATGGGAGGGGGTAATTTGTCACTGTCACCAACAAAATGAAGATGGCAACGTTAAGTTTGAGTCCAGACATCCTAATGATTCTGCAAAGCTAGTCACCAGCTCACACGAGAGCAACGATGAATTATCTCTACTTCTTCTGTTTGGATTTGAAGAACTCTAAGAGATAACAAGGTGAGGAGCTAAAGGGTGAGGAAAAAGGGACCGAAAAAAGTTCCTCCCCCAAAAGACGATGGTGGGGACAGAGGCAGGAATGGAGGTGGTGAGGATCAGCTCTGCCCACACTGGACTGTTGAGAGATGGAGGTGGGAGACAGGAATACCCAGTATCCTTGCAAGGCACCATCCTGCAGACCAGGCTAGAGTGCTGCCATGTCAGGCACTAATCACTGGCTGAGATGGTCACCTCATTCAGAGCCTAGCAGATCTGCCACTTCACACAAGAGCAGTTTGTTATAAGCTTAAAATGAGATGGCATTTTTCTTTTCGTTTTAACCATGACTTTCGGGCTCCTTGCTAGTATTAGAATGGGAGGCCCAGAGCAGTTAAGCTCAATGCAGGGATATGACCCCAGGCCTTGGCTGCATGGTACAAACTCAGGCTGTCTTCTAGACTGGTTCATTCTGTTGTCTCTCAGGCACAATGGAAGCCTGCCATGCTGAAACAATCCTTATCTACACCTGCTGTGGGATAATGCTTTCATATCCTGTAAAGATTTATCACTCATATTGGCTTAATAAAATGCTGATTGGCCAGTAGCCAGGCAGGAAGTATAGGTGGTACAACCAAACTAAGAATTCTGGGAAGAAGAAAGACAGAGATGCAGTCACCAGCCAGATGCAGAAGAAGCAAGATAAGAAAGTCTCACTGAGAAAAAGTATCAAGTCACGTGGCTAAGGATAGATAAGAATTATGGGTTGATTTAAGTTGTAAGAGCTAGTTAGTAATAAGCCTGAGCTAATAGGCCAAACAATTTATAATTAATATAAGTCTCTTGTGTTTCATTGGGACTGCAGGTCTGCTGGACCAGGCAGGACAGGAACTTCAGTCTGCATACACCAGACCTTTTTTTTTTTTCCCCAGACCCTTGGCATATGCTGCTCCTGCTTCTTGATGTGCAGATTCCAATCTTCATCTTAGGTGATGCTCTAACTTATTCCAGGCAAGCCAGTGAATTCACCCCCTCTCCTCTCCTACCCCTCCATCACTTCTCAGAGAAGTGGCATGTGGCCTTTGCATGCAGTTCTGCCTTCTACACTGCATGTCCACTTAATCACTAACATCTCTATAAGGTAGCGACTGTTGTTCCTATTTCACAGGTGGCAAAAACAAGGCATACAATACCAAATGCTTCCCCTATGGGGCCAACACCTGCGTGTGACTCGGGACTTGGGTAGTTGTGAGCCTTTTACTACTCTGCTGTGTTACCTCTAAACTTCCAGTTTTCACTTGTTTCAGAGTCAGGTTCTTCTATTAGATGCACAGTAGAGCACACAAAATGGCCAACACCGTGGAAAGGAGAGTGCAGTTGAGTGATAGAACTCAAGTCTAGAGGTTTCTCTATATTACAACAAACTCCCTGAGCTTGTTACAAGGTACTAATGCAGGATGGGGAATTTCAAAAGCTATTTTCTCTTTGATCAGATACTGTCTTCACAATAGAGTATCTACTCACATATCTGAATGCATAGTTAAGAGAAAAGTGAGAACAGAAAATGAGGCAGGCCTACTAAGAGATCCTAAGGAAGTGGCCAGCAGTCCACATAGGCTGCTGTAGGGCAGTTAGTAGAGATGTGTTTTTTCCCACCATTAGCTGCTGGTTTGTACTAAAGCAAAGAGTGTTCCAGGGGCAGCATGGAGAGTATGCGCTGGGTTTCTGTACTATGAGAAATGACTAGCGGCACAAGTGTGGTCTTAAAGACCAGGCCCCAAAGAGAGCGGTAGTCCCTAACGAGTGGGTGTCAAACCAGTCTGGACAATCATGTGTTCTTCTTAGTTTCATCACTAAGCTCAGCAATGGCAAACAGCAGCTCTTCTTTCCAGCCACAGACCCACAAGTGAAATGCTAACTTTAGCCCTCTAGATACGGCTCTGCCCAGAGAGCATGCAAGGTGCTAGGGCTGAGGACAAGGTAAGAGGTGTGCTGTAAACAAACACAGGCTCTGGCTACAGCTGCTCACTCACGTCAGGTCAAGATACTCCACTTGATGTGCTGGGCACAGCTTGCTCCATGTTTGACGCAAAAATTGTGGCAAGACAGATGTGAAGACATGGCAGGGCACACAGATGGGGCTTGTCTGGAAGGAAGCACTCCTGGTCCCCTAGCTTTGGCGAGTTCATTTGCTTCCTGAAGTATCAATTTTCTCAGCTACTAAAAGGAAACCACTCTTCCTTGTTCCTGGGATGGTGGTTTGAAGACGGCAAGATACTATACAAATAAAACTAGCATGAATATTAACACAATGAATTCTATTGTTCCCTCTACTCGATTTCTAGACTTGTCTAGCAAACCTCATAGGATGGAATCTGGGCTGTGGGGCTGCTTAGAATGCCTCTATCAAACTCACTTCCTTGTTTCCAACTTTAACTTTCTCTTCCATAAATGGACCTAGAAATGCACCTGTTCCAAAGAAAGATAACTGGAGTACTGCCCTGTTTGGGGCACTGGTGTAAACTGGTCTAAGCATGGGCTAAGGCAAGTCAAGGCATGGGCATACCATGACACATATGTATTCATAAGCTATCCACCAGAAGGGAAACGCACAAGATCCAGAAGAGGAGGATAGCCTGGGCAGAGGACCGAACAGTACCATGTGTTAAAACATTACAATGATTATCCTTTACTTCACAGCTGATATCCACTTGAGTAAGTACATACCATGTTTGTCTTTCTGGGTCTGGGTTACCTCACTCAGGAGGATTTTCTCTAGTTCCATCCATTTGCCTTCAAATTTCCTGGTGTCACTGTTTTTAACAGCTTAGTAATATTCTACTGTGTAAATGTGCCACATTCTTTATCCATCCTTTAGATGAGGGGCATCAAGACTGAGTAAAGGATAACTGTGCTATAATCCACAGACCCAGAGAGGTAACAAGGAGGGCCCAATAGGGGAATGCATGGATCGGGCAAGGGAAGAAGAGACCTCCTGGGTAAACTGGGGGAAGGTGGGGATGGGAACTAGAGGGAGTACTAAAACAGGTAACTGGAAATGGGGACATTTCAGGGTCAGGCAGAAAACCTGTGCAAGGGAAACTCCGATGAATCTACAAAGATGACCCAGTTAAGACTCCTAACAATAGTGGATAGGTAGCCTGAACTTGCCCTCTCTTGTGATCAGCTTGGTGACTACCCCAATTGTCACCAGAGGGCCTTCATCCAGTAACGGATGGAAACAGATGCAAAGACACACAGACAAACATTAGCCTAAGCCTGGGGAATCCTGCTGAAGAAAGGGAGAAGGATTATAGAAGCTAGAGGGGTCAAGGGCATCACAAGAAAACCCACAGAATCAACTAAGATGGCTCACAGGAACTCACAGAGTCTGAAGCAACAACCATGGAGCCTCCATGTGACCGACCTAGGACCTCTACATATGTGTGACAGCTTTGTAGCTTGATCTTCTTGTGGGAAGACAATGGGAATCAGCCTGGCCCTGATGCTTTGGCTAGCTTTTGGGAACATATTCCTCATACTGGATTGCCTTGCCCAGCCTTAATACAAGGGGAAGTGCTTAGTCTCACTGCAACTTGGTATGCCATGCTTTGTTGATACCCATAAAAGCCTGACCCTTCCTGAACAGAAGAAGAGGAGAAATGGATTGAAGGCAAAGGAGAAGCGGGATGGAATGGGAAGAGAAGAGGAGGGGAACAAATGCGGTTGGGATACAAGTAAATTAATTACAATGAGCAAGTTAATAAACCTTGATTTTCTTGAGCACTGAATGCAGAAAACAATGGTAGCTTAGAGTGGTTTCAAGATGACAGCAGTGAGTGTTAAAGACCCGGACCAAACACTTGGCACAGAGTGTGTGTTTCAACGAGTTGTAGATGAAATAAAAGAAAGTAGGCTGAGCTCTTCAAAGGAAGCTGTCCACTGTGGGTTTTGATTGTTGACAGCTTTGTAGGAGGCATATTAGAGCTTTGCAGATTTCATCAACAAAACAAAAAACTTATTCATGTTTAGCTTCGAAAAACGAATTTACCTATTTCATGGCCAGCCGTGACACAGCCTGCAGGCATTACCTAGGAGCTACGGCAAGGAATGGAAGAAGACACCAAGGCCCATTCGTTTTTCCTAACTGGAAACACTGTTACATAATGGAACAGAGCCCTGGCTGCCCTGCCAAGCTGAACAAGAAAACACAGATTTTTCGATCAAGCTTTGACAGTAATTTTCTGGTTTTCTCAGTTTTGGTTTTCTCATCTGCAAATGAGAGAATTTAGTACAGGAACTCTTTGGGTAGCCTTTGTGTTCCCAAACCGTATGCTAACTCATTATCCAAAGAGGAGTATGTGTATACCACACTGCAAACACTATGATGTCACGGCAGGGGCATGGCTTCGCATGCTGAATTATGCGGCACCAGACTTAAAGAGGGGTGAGCTGGAGGAACTGGCTGCAACCAGGAGGCCTGGATCCCTCTCAGCTTCCAGTCTATAGGTAAGAGATTGGTCACCTGACTCGGGCCACTCCTCTGCAGCTCTCCAAGAAAGCCCTGGAGTCTGAGAACAGAAATTCCAAAATTTTCCACCCCATCGTCTCCTGTGCCCCTCTATTGTCTATGTGTTTGCCACCCTCATACAGCCGCTGATCTTCAGCAGCAGTGATTCTCATTAAATCCAACCTCAGCTTAAAACCACAGTCCTGAAATCATATTAACGCATTCTTCCTTCTGCTTCTGATCAGACAGACCCAGAAACTCCCTGAAGTTGTGCGTCTGCTATCTGCTTGGGGCCTGGCACGGCCTTTCTCCTTCCAGTCTCCACAGATGACTTTATCAGTGCTTGGAATCCCCTCCACTTTTATGGACTTTCTGCCTTAAATGTGCCCCGCGGAAAAGCTTCCTGCTGCTTCCGTTTCTGACCCAGAGTCTGGCCCGTTCAGCTCTGATCTCACACCTGCCCACCTGTTGCTTGAACATCACGACTGTTCTGAACCCATGTCATCAGTTTTTATATGTTTGCTCCTCTGGCTTCCAGGTGACATCTCGTGAACACAAAGACAGATCTAGCTTCATGAGTCAATCAGATCTGAAATCTGCATTTCCAAGTCCCTCTTCGTGGATTTAGTGATCCTTACTTTGAGTTCACAGAACCCTTCCACAGCTGTCATGACAGTAGGATTCATGTCGGATGGCAGGCATGCAAAGGAACGCAGAAATAGGTAGAACACGTACAGGAGAAACATCAAGAGGGCAACTAGCACTGGGTGGAGAGCGGGATTTGGAGATGCTATAGCAGAGGCAGCACTGTAATATGACTGTATGTGATGCTTGACTAGGAATGTCTAGGAGGGGGAGAAGGATCCATGCTCAGCAATGAAGCATGGGCATAAAGGAAAGAGGCAGAGAGCATGGGAAGAAGGCCACATGTCCCAGAAGCTCGATGTCAGAAGGACAGAGGCAGAAAAAGTCATGTTGATCCTGACTCCTCAGTCTCCACTTCCATTTCTTTTCATCTCCTGGGTACTTTTATTGAGGAGTTTATGTCTCAGAATATTACTTTAAGAAAGTACCACATTAGCAAAACCATTGTTTTGGCTTAGTTCTTACTTCTACAGAAATAAGCTGAATTGAAAATGAGATATATTATCATTGCAGGTGCTTGGAGCAGAGCAAGGCTCCTCAACCACCATGCTGGGGAGGTCAGTCACTGGACAAGGCTTCTTTGTGGCAGAGATTGGCCTGACCATGCAGTGTAGCTACCAACACCTCTGGCTTCATTTTGTCACATGCCAGTGATATTTCCCCCTCCTCAGATGTGATAACTCTGTGCTAGTGGAATGCAGGTGTCTAAAGTCACCCGTGCTTGAGATCCACCAGCCTAAAGAAAGTAATATGAGCTACAGACTCAATCTCAAGTGCAAAGCTAGCTAAGACACTAGTTATGAGATTCTGGAAATGTCACTGTGTGCCTCACAACATGGGAACTAACCTTTATCTACTAGGACTGCTGAAAAGGGTAAAGATAAAGTAGGTGGAGCACCAGGCAGAGCGCCGGGGCCACGAAAGGCAGGCAGGATATGGTGATGCAGTACTAAGAACTGTGATTCTTATTAAAGATGCTGATATTATCAATGTATTATTAGAAGTAATACTTAGTTAAAGCTTAAAAGTGACTGAACAAACACATTCTACTTTCCAAGAAATAATAATGGCATGGCTTGCTGTGAGCACAGTTCCAGGCATCTCTTACCCAGGGATCCTTCTGTAATTTCCTGTCTCCATTTTGAGGCTATTTTATGTTTTACCAAAGCCTTCCACGCTTAGCGCAAATAACGGTAATTACTGTACTTGCCTGTTTACTAGGCTGCAATTTTCCAAAACTCCACTGCTTTTGTGCATTCACTTTCCATCCTCATCAGCCAGGAAAGCTGCTTGTCAGTATACACTTGCTGAAATGTTTGTTACTTATTTAGATATTCTCAGGGATAAATTCAAAAGTAGACTAACCATATATTAATAGATCCATCATTCCACAGTGATAAGTGTGAGTCACGGATTCTGACCAGTCAGGCTTACTCACAAACCTCCACCTTGCCATGTAGGTTTTGACAAAGTTAGGCAGTCGTATGAACCACTGTTGTCCCATTTGACAAATGTAACGGAAAAACACCATGCAAAGAGCTTCTTCTTAAGTGTGAGACAACAGGTAGAAGAATAGATTCTTGGGTCCATAATTCAGCTCTGAGTTGCCGGTGCCCCCATGGTCAAATAAGGCTTCACATATCTGTCCCCTTAAACTATTCCACAAAGAGGAGAAATGTGCTTCTGTCTCAAGTTTAGAAATAGAAGAGATCATTGCTTGGAACAATGTCTGTCATCAAACATGCCACGCATCATATCCACACATAATATCCATCTGTGCATATTAATTATAAATAAACACTCCTCAAATCACATTACTGGATTCTGCTGCTTGCCTGCCCTCTCTTCCAGAAGAGAAAGCGGTGAGATAATAAACTGGCCTGGGCTAGGCGGTAGTGGTGCACGCCTTTAATCCCAGCACTCAGGACTAAGAGTGGATCTCGGTGAGTTCAAGGCCAGCCTGGTTTACATAGTGAGGTCCCGGACAGCCAGGACTGTTAGAGAAACCCTGTCTCAAAACAAAACAAACAAAAATAAAGGAAAAAAGAAAAAGGAAAGAAAGAAAGAGACTGGCATGGTTTGTTGTTCACTGGAAGAAACTATTGTTCTAGCAAGGCAAGGACCAGAAGTTTTTTCTAAGACTGGCTAAACTAATTCTTTTGCCATTAAACAAACAAAAAGTAGAAAGAAAGAAGGAAAGGGGGTGGAGGGAAATGGAGAGAAGGAAGGGAGGGAGGAAGTCCTTATTTTTTCTAACACTGCAACTCAGAAGAGCAATTTAAGACAATGCAACATCTGATAGAGAATCCATTGTCAGTAATTAAAAAGTTGTGGTCAACCTAGCAAAAAAGGTTTGCTTTTACCAAATCAGGCTAATAGGAGCATAAACAGAAATTTGTGGAGATTTCCAGACATCTCAGATCAGTTGAGGAATTGCTTGGAATTAATGCTTTCTACTGAAGAACTGAGCCAGGTACAGCTACTGTACAAAGACATCTATCTGCCTCCCAGTTGAAATAAGCATCCACTAGGGACTCAATGCCATTCTTTCATTCACTTACTCACTGTGACACTTGCCACGCGGGATGAAATGACAGTATGCTACAAGAACCTACACAAGAGTAAATGAGATGACGTTAACATACAAACCAGCAAACATAAGATACAGCAAGCACACAGACAAGGAAGGATTTGTTTAGCTTGGGAGTCAAGGAAGGCTTCCCAAAGAAGACAGCAGCATCTTCAAGCTTTGATAGGCAGTCAGAAGTTTGTCTGATAGAGAAGAGCCACTGAGAGAGAAATGAGGTTGTTATTTCCTTTCAGGACAGTTGGGGCGCTGGAACCAAGAACAGACCTGGAACAAAGTTAATGCTATTTTTACAAGCTAGAAAAATACCAGCAGCAGGAGCCCTGGCCAGAACCACCCCCACAAAGTGCAAACAAAACTACTCCTATCTGCTGGCTGGATGCTGGAGAACTCACTAACCAGTCCCTTAAGAACAAAATGTTCTTTTTATCTTTGATTTTTCATTCCCACAAAGTCCTTCCTCCTGCTTCCAGAGCTGGAAAACCCATGAATTGAGCTGTGTTGCTCTTGGATCCCTATCTTTCCATCCCAGTCTGTCTTTGGGAACGAGAGTCTACAGGGTATTTCTGCTGAGAGGTGACCCCCACCACTTCTCCGAATGTGGGGTGCAAGGTTGATCATGTCAGGTCCGCATATGACCTGCTCATGGTTATCAGGGCAGTGTTGTGAGAGAACAGGACGGCTGGCATACCACTCCCACTCCAAAGTTAGGCTCTTATCATGACATTTGGGGTCGCTGAGCACCAGGTTTGCTCCATCAGTTCTGAAGGCTCTTTCGGACTTAAATCTATGTAACTTCTTAGGGTACTGAATCACATATTATTTTAAAGAACATGAGGAGGACCATCAAGGCCACTTCTGGAGAGACAGAGGGGTCAGGGACTTGGGTTCTTTCTTCTCTGCCTGCCTAGGCACAGGGAAAAGAAGAGAAATAACAAATAACTACACACCTGGGAGAGAGAGAGAGAGAGAGAGAGAGAGAGAGAGAGAGAGAGAGTGTTTATGTGTCTGCATCCGTATATCTGTCTGTGTGAGCATGTGTATGTGTGTGTCTGTGTCGGTGCACATGTGTGATGTAGATATCACCAGTTTTCACAGAAAAACCACGAAGGGCCATTAGTAGCGCTTCCCATAAAAGAGAAAACAAAAGTTGAAGAGGTAACCTGCCTGTAGGCAGAACAAGGATTTCGTCAAGTCAGATCTGCGGGCTCAAACCAATACTAGGAAGCGACATAAACACAGAGCAGGGAGAGCAATACAAAGCACCCCAGAAGGAACAGTCCTTGCCAGTTTTGTTCACTGCTGACAGGCTCCAGTGTCCAGACCCAGCACAGGCCGCGCACACTTGATATTCATCTTCAGTCCATCTGTGGTCAGATGGTCTTTTAGGTCTCTCTGCCCTCTGTTTTCCACTGAACCCTAACATGAAACACTCAAGGTGGAAAATGAGCGGAATGTTTGCTTCCAGGCCTCTTTTCTTTCCCAGATATCCTAATCCTGAGCCGGCTGTAAAGTGCTGGGGAAAAGAGGCAGGGTAAGAACTAGAAGAACAAAATTAGATCTGAATTATCAGCAAGTCTTCTTACTCCACAGCAGAGAGAATCCCTTCCCTTGCCTTCTCCCACCAACACAGGCACCTGGGTTCTGCTCTTTAAGAATCCAGGAATTTATTCTATCTTTCCACTTAAAAATTTACTTTTAACAGGTAGGAGAGCCTGGGCACAAAAGACATAAGCCAAAGCTCCTGGGGGTGAAATTTCTGTCAGTGAGCTCTGTATTTAGACACCAAATGGAGGTCATCTGGGAGTTTACCCCTCGTGGACAGCACAAAATGTCCTGGGCAGAAATGCGAAGGTGTGTTTTGACACGTCCTTAGGGAGGCCAGGCAA
This sequence comes from Chionomys nivalis, assembly GCF_950005125.1. NCBI lineage: Eukaryota > Metazoa > Chordata > Mammalia > Rodentia > Cricetidae > Chionomys > Chionomys nivalis. The sequence goes on from NC_080096.1 coordinate 50,803,603, forward strand.
GCTGACGAGGAAACCACAGTGCCTGCGGTTCCCCAAGACGAGGCCCTCTTCCCCGTAGCACCTAGTGGCCCCAGCCAAGTGTTTGTCACCTGGGTGAGGCAAATGGTTGAGACTGTCACCCCAGGGAGAATTGCAAAAGATAATGAAGAAAGTTTCCCTGAGCGGCTCCACGATCTGCCCTGTCAGGACAGCTATGAGACGAGAAGAAGCCATGTCTGTCTACACCTCCAGCTCCGTGGCTTGTACTTCAAAGCATGACGCTCTAGCCAGAAGCACTGCTCGCACTGGGAAACGCTGGAGAGAAACAGCCTTGCCTGTGGTCACAGCCACACCACTTATCACCTTACTCTCCCACGAGCAGTCCTGTTGTTTATTCTTTCTCTGCGCCAGAGCCTGAGAACAGAAAGATGAGCCGGGAAGGGGGGCTCTCCGACTGGTGATGAGTATCACCCAACTCCACACATCAGGAAACAGATCAACCTTCACTCTAAAGTTCAATGTGACCTTACTCAAGACATTTATCAGCTACCTATAAAACACGACGCAATGCTCACCACTAGGAGCATGAGATGAATGATACGGTGTCCTTGTTCGCAAGAAATTCCTAGTCTGGTAGAAAAGACAATCAGATCAATCATAAAGTTACAACATCATGTGATCATTTCCTCAAACAAATAAATACAACAAAAGGAGCACAATTTACAGAATTTCTCAATCTTAACTATTCCACTGAATAGGCTGTTTTATTGACCTTCAAATTGGAGGGGGTTACCTAACCATTGTCACCAAGGGTTAGCCTCCCCCTTGGTGACAGTGTTGAGCGGTGGGAGCTGTAAGAGGTATCCCACATGGTAGGATGGGTTAGGAATTAATGGAGAGGGTTCCCAATGAAAGCAACTTCCTTTCTCTTTCACGTGCAAAAATACTCCCTTGTTGTTCCACCTTCTAACAGAGACAGAACACTACTAGATGTGAGTCTTCTGAGATTCCAGGCTACAGAGCTGTAATAAATCTATACTCTTGGTATCTGTGGCCTTGGGGATGCTGTTACAGCAGCACAAAGTAGATTGAGATTAGCACAATCATTTCTAGGCAGATAACACATGTGCCAAGACAGAGATGTAACGAAATGAAATCTGGAAACAATCTATGGTGAGTCCTTGAAGAGACAGCTCTTGACTTGAAGGCAGTGGTTCTCAACCTTCCTAACGCTGTGACCCTTTAATACAGTTCTTCATGTTGTGGTCATAAAATATTTTCATTGCTACTTTCTAAATGTAACTTTGCTACTGTTCGGAATTATAAATATCTGTGTTTTCCAATGGTTAGGAACCCCATGAAAGGGTTATTCATGTGAACAGCCGCTCTAAGGTAAAACGTGAATCGGCAATTACGAATTGGAGTCTTACTATGCCACCAGAATGCCTGAACTCTTGCCTCACTTCTCAAGTAGCAAAAACCACACATGTACATCACCACACTTGACTAAAGTTTTGTGACCTTAATCCATTATAAGAGATTCGTTTTAGCCACGGCCTGGTATACACATACATATACTCACACATGGAAACAGGCTAACAACACAGTACTTACCTACCCTTGCTGTGCAAGACACACAGTCTGCTGTGTTCTGCCCTGTTCTGTTCTGCTTCATACTATTCAGTTCTGAAAATTCAATGCATGGCTTGGAATGTTTGCCTTACAAATTACAAGCCATCATTTGAAACAAATGCTGTTGTATTGAAAGAATAGGGGAATATATAGGAACGTAGTAAAACTGAGAGATTGAGAATCACAGTAGTCAAAAGAGAAAACAGAAGGAAACTACGGTTGAGTTGAAGACGAGAACAGAACCACCACATTTAACTAGAGTTCTCTGCTTTGTTGTATGTTTTCCTATTAAAATTTGGGAGGAGAATTTGGTTTTGTTTTATTTTACTTTATTTCATCCGCATTCACATAGCTTTGAGGTGCTGAGGACGGAATCACACGCCTTGCGCGAGCTGGGCAAGCGCTTCACACCAGTCCCAGGCTTTGCTTCACATCCACCATCCCTTAGCACCGTGCCAGAGAGTGTGGTGAGGAGCCAATGGGTTTTTGAAAAATGAATAAATAAATGCATGAACTGAAGACTTGAAAGTTATATAGGAAATTAAATCGAGACTTCAATCAAGTAATTGGGTTTAGGAAAAAAGCCAAATATTTTATTAAACAAATATATCATGCTTATAAAGATTTTGCGCTACCATTAGTAAAGAAAGAAGCCATGAAAGCACGCTACCATCACACGCTGTGGACGGAAGTAAATATACGTTGTTCAAATTTTCATGACGCTAGAGAACTATCTAGATCAATGTTATATTATTATGTATTAAGGAATTAATAGTTTGTAACTTTTACTTTTAATTATAAGTTTTCCAATTCTATTCAAATGCTTATGTGTATAAAGGCCTTTTCTTATTTCACCTTAAATCATCAGCTTTTGACCTCTGCTGAGCAAATAGAAAAGATGTATTCTGGGCTCTTGGCGACATTTCTTTTGCCCAGAGAACCCACAGAACCGGTGCTGGAAAAGAAGAGGTTACCTAGTCCTCCTGCATGGGCGTCGATGAGTGAAGCCGCCACAGCAATCCCCGAGGGAAGACCCAGCTCCTTGGCTGCCTCTGGTGTGAGCCCACTTCCAAGACAAGTTCCAGGAGGCAGCACGAGATTTCCTGGGTAGACATGAGAGAAAACAAACACCCATCAGTGTGGAAAACTCGAACATGAACAGAGGGTTTTCTTAAGAGAGCCTTTTTGCTCCATCCTCCTTGCCTGCATTTTCTCAACTGCACAGAGACAGAAACCATTCACCCATAAAACACCCCTCTGCTCATTTTGTGATCTTGGTATATGTCTTTGATAGGCACGCAAACACGTGCTCCAAAAGAAACAGAAAAGTGACTTCTGTGCTTGCTTCCAATTGGAGGGTAAAGGAAAGAAATATTTTGTTTCAAGAAAGAATTTCTTAAATTGTGTATTCTAGCTGGAGGAGATAGGCCCGTTGAAACCTTAGGGGATTCTGTGAGGCTATTGCTTGCTCAGAAACAATTCTTTGGAATTTTGCAATGCAGTGACCCTGATATTTCAAGTGACCTTGAAGTCCTGCCATCGGGGAGGCCTTTAGTTAATAATTTATTGATTCTCTAGCTTTGTGTGGGCATTGCTGGGCTGGAAAAGGCAGTTCTTGTTTTCGATCTGGCTATGAAGATGAGATAAGGTCACCGAAAACCATGTGAGGCAGAGGAAAATGAATTGATCTATCTGTTGTGAGGTATTTAACAGAGGCTGAACCCCTTCCACTCTGGAAAGTATTCTGTAAGTATTTCTGCCTTGCAGGGTCTGTGTAAGACTCAGACCACATGTATTCTGTAATCTCTATTGAGTCCCAGGATCCTAGGATTCTAAATGTGTGCTATGAGCTTCTTGAACATGAAAGCATCACTTGTAATTGTTTAGGGAGCATCAGGGTTAGGCAGAGGTGCCTTATGTTTTCAGCACGTGTGTGTTCACACACACACACACAATCACAAATACACACACACACAAAGACATACAGACATACACAGAGACATACAGACAGACACACACACACAAGTGAAGATAGTAAATGGCTCTAAAGACCCTCTAACTGGAAATAAAACACCTCCCCAGTCCATGCTTATACCTATCCTAAATAAAAACTTCTGTCTATAACTAACTCTAAAAATAGGTTAGCCCAAAATATTGATATCAATGTGGTGGATTTTAGATCTTCTTCATTTAATATTGATTTTAAGTCATTTACATTTAAAAATTTTGAAACACATTGAATTTGTGTTCTGACAAACAAAGTATATTTGGAATAATATGAGTGTGCAAATTTACTTTTCCAGCATTCATTTAAGAAAGGAAAGCATTTCCAGTGGAAATCTAGTATTTGAATTATGTTTGACGAGGCCATAGAACATATACCAAAGATTTGTTCATTGCTGAAAGGGGTGAACTCCCAAAGACAATGCTGGAGAGCTCACCCTGGTGGTGAGGACAAGGGAGAGCTGGCAGGCTGACCAACCCTGCAACTACTCAGGCCCAGAACAAGAATTATGTGTTGGTTCAGCCCAACATCCATTCCATCTGTGGTCTGCTGGAGCACACAAAGGGACCAGTGCTGCAGACCCAGAGTTACGGGATCTCTACATCACAGGGCATCAGAGGGACAACCAGTGAGGGCCCAGCATCGACAGTGTAGCAGAAACCAGAAGCCTCAAACCAGACCAGTGACTCTCTCCAATGAACACTTGCAAGAAAAGATATATGGGTAAAAGCGTCTATTGTGTGACTCACTGTGCCACATTACAACTTCCACAACGAGACTGATTATTTCTCTCTATCTCTTTTTTTCTCTTAAAGTTTATTTTCTTTTATTGGGGAGGGGGAGGTTGTAAGGGCAGAGGGTGGATATGATGGGACATGGGACAGGAAAATGAATGGGATGGAGATGCATGATGTGAAAGATACAAAGAATAAATGAAAAGGAGAAAAAAAAAGAGAAACTACTTAAATATATATATATATACCAGCAGAATCCTATCTACAACAGGCAAACTTGTTATCACTAAACCAGATCCCAAGACTGATATAAAATTAATAGTGAGAGATTCTTTACATTCACTTTTCCAGACTGGATAAATCCTTCTTCTATGACCTCACAGCCAGCTCTCTAACCTGCCTCAGCCATTGACGGGCAGGGGTAGGGGAGGCTCTCCTCTGTCTCTTCCATGCCACCACATGACAGCTGAGGAATGGGGACAGCTATCCCATGCTCACAACTTTGGGACTGGGTCAACCAAACCTCTGCCAATGAGGTTGGCTCTATTGTGATGTCCACGTGAGGATGTCCACGTGAGGTGCAGGGTTTGCTCTCCCGAGTTTTATAGCTGGGGGTGAGCAGGGGCAGCTCTTGTGCCCTTCTGACCTCAGGGTCAGCTCTCAGACCTGCCTCAGGTGTTGCTCAGGTGTTGCCTCAGGAGGGAAGGGAGAGCTGGATTTATTCTTAAGCACAGCAAAAAGAACCGTTACACCAATTGTATGTAGAAATGATAATTTATTATCTATTAAGTTAAATAAGACATCAAAATTAATTCATCTACTTTTTTCTTGCTTTATCATGAGGACTAACAGAGTTGAAAGTCTGCTGTGTTGCTCACACGCTATATCTGGTGAATTGTGCTGGTCTAGCGAACACGGTTCAAATTCATAAACATAAGCGTAGAAGGTTAAGCACTGGTCTGCACTGAATTCCAGGACATAAGAACGTGGAAGAGCTGGATTCTGGATTGTGGATTGTGGATTCTGGACAGTCTCTTAGTTATGTCACCACATATATTCTGTAACGTATGACAGACATTCCTCCTGGAGTCAACTCTTCTATTTCTATCTGTGCTAAGAACATAGCATGCATTTTCTCTCATTTTGCTAACAACATCTAAGAGGGCTACAATAGGATCCATTTTTGTCCTTACCTCACAGGTGGATGTCAGGAAATTGAAACTTTTAGAACAGTAAGTCTCCTGCAGCCACGTAGCTTAAACATTGGAGGCAGGCTTTAGGTTCTCCTCTGACATCAAGTCTTACATTATGACACCAAAGCACAGATTTTTCTCAACTATGCTTTGAATAAATGAAGGGATCAAGGGTATTATTTCTAAAACAAGCATTGTTGTACATTTTTAAATGACCACCATTTAGAAGTCTTGCCTGCTGAGTTATTTTAGGGCTTGATTTCTAGAAGAAAGTAAAAAATAGAAACTATAGAGATTCATCTACAAGATCTACAACTTCAAAGGTGAAACTTCCATGGACAGTTTCATAAGAGAGTTGGAATTAGCAGGGAAGATCGCTTTTCTCTGGGGAGATTTAGAAACAGCTTAGTTAGTAAATGAATGAATCTTGCCCGTGAAAGGAGGCTTCAGAGGACTGTGAGCAGAGTCCTAGAGCTCAGCAGACCTGGTGTCAGGGTACACAGGGCAGGGAAGACCACTCAGCAGGTAGATCATCTTGAACAAGAATCAGGCTAGAAGAGAGGAAGTATCATGGGTGATTGGTTCAGGGCTGGGTAAAGGCAGTAGAGCACAGGTTTGGTTAGGAGTAGCAGGTGATGGACAGAGATGGTTAGAGAAGCAAGCCTTGCAATAACACTGCAGGGCTTGGGCCTCAGCGCTGACACCACCAGATCCCACTGAAGAGGTGACGCAAGAGGGTGGTGGCTGGATCTGTGTTTTTAGACGCTCATTCCAGAAATATTTTAGGAGAGAATATGCTTGATACTAGAAAAGAAAACAACAGTGAAGCTCTTCATTCACCAAAGGGAGAAGTCGTTAAGGTAAAGAGTAATTGGAATGCAGAAACAGAAAAGGCATGAGAATTTTATGGTGGTAATTTTAATGTAGGGACTATGGAGGAAGAGACAATGCCATGGCTTGAATTCCCTTATCAAGAAAGGAAAAGCTGACTTGCTAAAAGAGATTGAGGGTACAGATAGTGGCCAGCTGCCAGCCCCAAGTTCCCCGGGGATCCTCAGCTTCAGATCTTTCTCTTGGACCCCTTGTCCTGTGACTCAGTGAAAAAGGAAGGAAGGCTGGCAGGTGCCCTTCACCCTACTACAACACTCCGCTTGGCTGACTAATGTAATTCCTAACTGTATCACCACTCGGGGTCTCCCACTTCCACAGATAACCATGCTCAGTCTACAACCCATCCCATGTCAGTCTCGGCTCAGTTCCTAAAGAATTCAGCCCAGGCCGGTGAGCCAGGCTTTTGAAGCTAGTGATCTAGGAGTAAAAATTAATGCTCACCATGATGAACATCCCTTCTTAAATTGGAACCACATCCTGCAGGCATCATCTGTCTGACCCCAAACATGAAGGAGCTTTGTTTATCCAAACCAGAAGGATGCAGCATAAGATAGGAAGGTGGAAATACATATTGCGTGAAAAGAAATCTCCCGCATCTTCACTTTCGCAGCCAGAAGCATCTTAGAGGGTCTAGGGCTGTTAGTTGCCATCTGATAACTTTCCCCAATGTTTTCGTTCACCATGAAATTTAATAACCCACAGCATTGCTCTCCCCAGAGCTAATCAAGATGTCACTGACTCAGGCTCCGCAGTTTCTTTTATGCTTCATCAAACCACTTGCTCACGTGTTCCACAAGCGTTTTAGAAACAATGCGGAGAAGATGGTCTGCACCAGTTCTCACCTGCCTTGGGCCAAGGTCTAGGTGTTGGTAAGAAAGCTAAAGAGGCCTCTAGGACTTCAAAAGATTCACATAAAGTCTGGAACTAAGATGATGGAAAACTAAGATATTAACTGTGCAGAAGATAGGAGAAAGGTAGAACGTGCGTGTTGCGCGTAAAGAACCGAGGAGGGCTCCTTACACTGACCTCAGAGAACGAATGAAATATTCAAGGTAGAGACAGCACCTGGATAAGGGTTAGAATGACTTTCAAAAGCGAAAAATAGATGTAATCATACTAGAATTACACTATTCCAGGAAGTGGCTCCATCAAAACAAATGGCGGTTCACTGTAGAAAACCCCGAGGGGCCAGGAGTTGGGGTATCCAGTTTATTAGCGATAGGGGCACTGAGGAGAGGTGGGGAATAAGAGCAGCCTATGCGAGGGCAACACAAGGCTACAGACAGCAAACTAATAAGTACCTACCCACTTGACACTCAAATTCCATTTTTCAAAAGATAAACCTACTATGTGCAGAAAGGCTAGCATGGGAAATTTTTATCTTTCAAACACCCAAACAAGTGAAAATGCAGGTTGCAAGATATTATGTAGAATATGACTTCACCGCAAAAGCAACAGTGGTGGTGGACGAGTTTATAAAACTACATTCCTGGGAGGTAAAACACAGGAAATGTTTCCAGTGGGGGTGGGGGTGAAATATGTGCTTTTTATTAACCTGTGGTTTCTTTGGTGTTTCTTTGAACAAACATTTTTTCAAATCATAGTTTTAAAGGTGTTTCTCCTCTGGTCTGATATTTAAAAAAGAAAACAAACAAAAACACATCTATTCAGCAGAATCCTACATAGTCATTAAAATCCAGGAGGTAGAATTAAGGTATGAATCTAGGAGGAAGTTGCAAGACAAAGTAAGAGTCAGGCCAGGGTGTGCAATAGGGCTCATCTGATGAGCACATTTGTGCCCCCATTAAAGACTACGAACATTTAAGCACGTGTACGTCCAGAGATTTTCTAGAAAAACATTGACTATTATCACAGTACAGATGAGGCTATGTCAGGAGGTATTCCCCTGAGCTATCTGTGTGGCTACCAGATCTCAACCTTATTTGTTGGCTCAAATAAAACCAAATTAGCTTAAGTTTCAATAAAAACAAAATGAAAGCAGATTCCCTTCATCTTTTCCTTGTTCTGTTCTGCAAGCTGAAGACAGGAAAGAAACCCATGGGCGATTCGCCTATGCTCTGATCTGGCCGTGTTTACACGCTTCACCTTGAGATGTCAGGTGGCCCTGAGGACACTTGGGCTTCATGAATTCCCATCTGAATGGACAGATGTGGCCTGAGTGGTCAAACTGGAGTCTACAATTATCGGGTGGCTGCAGGGGCTCTTATTACACCAAACCTTCCCCTACCAGTTTTTCAATTATCTATGACTAATGAGCACTCTGGGAACAGTTTCAGACACACACATAATCCTCTTTCCTGATGTCAGCAGCAGAAATTAATGACTATGTGGATTGCTGGGAGACAGAAGATGCATTATAATGGTCAACAGAACTGTTACCCTCTCCAGGAAGGGGGAGGGTATTGAATTAACTGGAAGGTTCAGTGTTCCTTTGTATTCTGAGAGGAAGATGAAACACATCGTGGGGAGTTGGCTCCAGGCCCACGGAAATGTCAGAGAGGTTTGGGCGTGGGTGGCATGCGACCCTGCTTCCTTGTGCTTGGCTATGGAATGCTAGTACCAGCTCGGCTGGACAAAGCTCACAGGTCAACCAGATAGTATCCAAGACTGTGCTAAAGGACATTTTGCCCTGCCAATGTAGAGAGTCCTGGAATTCTTTCCAGCAACCTACTACTTTCAAACTTATTTAAAGGTGGAGAATGAAACTGAGAACATGCAATTCTCAAACACTATGCTGGGGATATGAAAAAAGTATTCAGTGGCAATTGTTAAGTTCAGCGTCTCACACAGACATGGAACATGCTTGGACGGCTCCAGAGAATGTCATGGTCTAGCCTGACTCAGATCACATTGATAGGTCAGCTCTGGGGATTCTCTAGATCTGGTACAATTGGTAAAAAGTGGCCAAAAAGATTCCAGTAGTTCTAGCTCCTGAACTGGAGTTACATTTGTCCAGAATGGTTCGGACAGCTGGAGAATGCCTAAGAAACCCAAATCTAGCATTTTTCTGCCACTTGTTTAAGAACAACTTTTTATGTGCCTCTCAGAAATCATGTCATTGTAACTAGAAATTAAATTCTATTTCCCTTACCAATATCAAATGGAACTGTATGACATTCTCTGTCACTCACTAAAGAAATGGTGAATATGCAGCTACTGTGTGCCATCCACTGTCCCAGAGTAGAAATCAGATCAACAGTAGAGGAGATCTTTGTAGCAAGTACTAGTCCTTTCTAGTACCACTTCTGAAATATATCTGTTAGCTAATACATCTTAAAAGTACTCTGTGGATTGGACTGTTTGGTAAATACTAGGGTCTTTGACTTTGTATTCTGGTCTACACTTGGTATTAACAAATAAGCACACCTTGTCTTAGTGTTTCTATTGCTGGGAAGAAACACAATTACCATGACAACTCTTCTAAAGCAACATTTAATTGAGGGTGGTTTACAGTTTCAGAGGTTTAGTCCATTATCATCATGATGGGAAGCAAAGCAGCATGCAGGCAGACATGGTGCTGTACAGGTAGCTGAGTTCTACATCTTGATTCGTGGGCAGCAGGAAGTGAACTGTCCCACTCTGGGCATAGCTTCAACATAGACGGAACTTCAAAGTCTGCCTCCCCAGTGACCCGCTTCCTCCAACAAGGCCACACCTACTTTTTTATAGTGCCACTCCCTATCGGCCAAGAATTCAAATACATGAGTCTATGGGAACCATACCTATTCAAACCACCACACATCCTATACCTTATTATTGTTTTTAAATGTAAACTGTTCGGCCTATTAGCTCAGGCTTATTATTAATAGCTCTTACAACTTAAATTGGCCCATAATTCTTATCTATGTTTAGCCATGTGGTTTATACCTTTTCTCAGTAAGGAATTCTCATCTTGCTGCCTCTGATTCTGGATGATGACTACATCTCTGCTTTTCCTCTTTCCAGAATTCTCCTAGCCTGTTGACCCCAGCTATATTTCCTATCTGATTACTGGCCAATCAGTGTTTTATTAAACCAATACAAGTGACAAATCTTTACAGTATACAAGAACATTATCCCATAGCACTGTCCCAACCACCTCCTCTCCTATGTTGTGTGTAATGCTACAAAATGGCCCTACTGCAAAGTGCCAGGGAACAGCCTATATTTTAAATTCACTTCTGAATAACTCTAACATGTCATTTCCCCATGTTAGGTTCTACCTATCTCTCCCAGTAGAAAGAGAATAGTTCACAGACTATTTTATTTCTCTTAGCATAAATTTTCCCTCATTCCTAAATATCTAAAATAGATTTAAAGTAATATTCACTTAATAAAATGTATACTTTTTTTTTTTAAAAAAAAAGTACTTTTCATTAAAAAAAAAGGGACAGAAGAGAATAATCAATCAACTTGGACAAAAAGGTTGAAGTTACACACTTATACACATATGCTGAGTATTGGTAGATAGTAAAGAGAAAAGCACTAAGTTTAACTCTTAATCTAGAATGCTACCAGGGTAAAGAACCTACTATACTCCCACCAGTGCTCCACTCAAGCATCTCTGACTTCGGACGATGGAAAACATCAAGGGCAATGCACATACCCGGCAAATGGCAGCCAGCATGCTGCCCCCTCTCCCTGTGCACAAAGGAGGCTGTGGTAGCAAGAGACTAATGAGTCCATGGTCTTGAAGAATACAGATCTCAGTCCTCTCAGATGAATAAGCTGGTTCAAAGAGTCCAATTAGCAAGTAGTTACTGCAATAGGCCAGTGAGCCGAAGAACAGGACACATGATGCATATCTCAACAGGTAATTACTCAAGTCTATGAGCCTCTGGTAAATGTTCTTAGAACATTTCTGTCAGTATGACTTTCCATCCTAGTAACAAACCAGTGACAGGCAAATTCTTTTGGAAAGCAATAGAATTAGGCTCTGTATACAGATATTAGAGTTTATTGCTTTATAGACTAGAAACAAGAGCACAAAACAATTAAGGAGTAAAGAGTGAGGGATTTCATTTGAGACCTGGAATGGGGTCAGGATTCAAATGTTTGACTGTAGCACCTAGGATTTTCCCAACCTACCATGTGATGTGGGAGAAGGGGTTAAGTCTGGACTGCAGTGGACAGAAAAGGAAGACACCTCTGATAAGCTACGTATAGGAACAATATCACAAGGGCCACAAAACTTGAACATGGTGAAACCCTCTACCTTCTCCTTTCCTAGACTGGCCCTTAGAGAAAAGGAAGCCAGACAGGGTACTGGCTCTCTGGGCATTAAGCAGTTATAGAAACAGAGTCTAGACTAAACACAGGGTTCCTGACTCACAAGGCTTCCTCAAAATTCTATACCCACTGTTATATATACCACTGGAAGCTCACCTAAGCCAGGACCATAAGTCACATGGTGTCTCAAATAACTGGCAAAATTCAATCGGATCCAAAGGTGTGGGAGGCAGTTCTGAACTATTCAGGGCATGGCTGTAGTCTTTGTATCTTGAAATCATCAGGTCTGACACTCACAGTGACCTAATTCTCTAGATAATTGCTGATGACCTATTTTGTTCTCCCTAGCCTAAGGCTACCTCCTAACCCCCCCCCCCCCAGGTGGATCCTAATTAATCCCTCTTTCCTCTGGAACCCTCAGCGTGGTGTCTGGAATTACATCATTCTGTTCTTCACACACAAAGGCTACTTTCCTTGCACCCAACTCTTCTAATTTCAAGGATAATGGCCTGAGGGCACAGCTCTTAAACCTGTATTGTCCCAGGCAGGCAGGTTAGAATAACTTGTGGGGTTCAACTTAGGTAACACCCAAGTTTGGGTGCAGTCTATGGCCTTGTTATTCTCAAGGTTTATGATCTTGGGCAAGGGATTTCTTTCCCTTGCAAAGCTCCATACTTATAAGAATGCTAAAATAATGCTATTCTTCGCCCAGTGTAGTAGGAGCTGCGGGCTGCGTTCCTGCCACCCAGCTCCTGGGTGCCTGGCTAGCTTATGCCCCAAAATAACAACACACAAACTGTACTCTTCTAAGCACTGCCTGGCCCATTTCTATTAATGTGTGTACTTACCAGGAAAATTCTAGCCTACGTCCACCCTGGGTTGGAGCTTCATCGCATCTGCCCTGGGGAGCAGAGCTATGGCGTCTCAGCTCACTTCCCTTCTTCCCAGCATTCTGTTCTGTTTACTCCACCCACCTATGTTCTAACCTACCAGGGCCAAGCAGTTTCTTTATTAATTAACCAATGACCTTCCTCCATCAGCCCAGAGTGGTCATGGTAATTCAGCAAGATAATGCCAAGGAAGCACATTTGCTGATAGCACACACACAACAAAAGATCAGCAAGTGTGAGACACTATCACAGTTATCACAGCTCCCTGTGCCCGGCATGTAACATTGCCTAGCACAAGGATGTCACATAATTCATTCTTGCTGAGTCTGAACAGCCTGAGGGTCTATGACGTTAGTGTATGATGAACTGCATGCTTTTGAGGTTATATGCACAAGCTGCAGAAACCATGAAAGGTGTCAAAATATTCATAGTAAAATCCATGTTTCTGTGGTCATATTTCTATGGTGTGTCTTTAGAATGATTTTTTTCCTTGGTTACACTTGCTTTTTTTTCTCATTAAGAATTTTTTTAGTACAATCTTTCCTCATTTTGCATAGCTATGCCCATTCCCACTTCCTCCCACCTCCTGCCCCACCCTTTCCTTCACCCCATCCCCTCCTCAGAAAGAGTAAAGCTTCCCATGTGGAGTCAACAAAATCTGACACTTCACTTGGAAGGAAGACCAAGCCCCCCTCCCTCCCCCCCATATCTAGGCTGAGCAAGGTATCTCTCCAAACAGAATGTGCTCCAAGACACCAGTCCAAACACTAGGGATAAATCTGAGTCCCACTGCCAGGGGCCCCCCAGACTGTGCAAACCTCACAATTGTCCCCAACATTCAATGGGCATAGTTTGGTCCTATGCAGGTTCCCCATTATCAGTCCAGTGTCAGTGAGCTTTCACGAACTCAGTTCAGCTGTTCCTGTGGGTATTTCCATAAAGGTCTTTACCCCTTTGTTCATATTATTGCTCTTTCCTCTCTTGGACTAGCCTCCAGAAGCTCCGCCCAGTGCTTGGCAGGACATTCAAGATGGGGGAAGGACAGAGAGGGAAAACAAGGAAAAGGATATCTTGATTGAGGGAGCAAGCAAAAGGCTAGAAAGAAACATGGCACTAAGGAAATCCCCAGGAATTTACAAGGATGACCCCAGCTAGGACTCTAAGCAACAGTGGAGAGGGTGCCTGAACTGGCCTTCCCCTGTAATTAGACAGATGACTGTATTAACTGTCATTACAGAACCTTCATCCAGCAGCTGCAGAAAGCAGATACAGCGATGCACAGGGAAAAATGAAATGTTTTAAGAATGAGTGTAGAAAGTGTTATCTCTGGAGTTATTTTAAGGTCTAAATGCTGATTTCAAAAGGAAACATTGTTATTTTGTCAATAAAACACTGGATGGTCATATGACTATGGCTTTCTAGAGCTATGTAAACAGTTTGGTCAGTGAGAGTATAACATACCTAGGAAAAGGCGGACTCGGGAAAGAATGGTTTTAGCTGCCATTTTTGCTCCAGGCAGTACATGGTTTGGAAGAGGGATTTCACTACTTTGATTTGTTGGTTTACAGTTCAGTGAGAGTTACATAAAGAAACTACAGACAGACCTAGGTTTCTCCCTTTTAAACTTTTGTCCCAATGGCTTGATTTTACAAACCACTGATTCATTATTAGACAGATTGTTTGATCACTAAAAAAGACAGGAAGATGATTTATCTCAAAATAGAGGATATTCTTTTAAAATAACTGTGCTTCCTTTTATAATTGACTGTACATAGCCCAGGGAACACTGTCAGGGGCCAGCGTGGGTGAGCAGTCTAGACTCCTGTTTGCACACCGCTGGTTCACAGATGATAACAAGCTCCTAACAATGGCTGTTTCTATGGGATGTCAAGCAGCAACTCTCACAGGAGAGGGCCAGTCAACAGGGCTGGTGGTAAGTGCACAAGGCCAAACATCTGGTGATTTCAAGACATCTGGGGCTTTTCTATCATGTAGACCAAACACGATTCAGGTAATTGACCAGATTTTTCACTTTCCAACCAGATGTCTTACTTTCATAGAGAGGAAGCCAGTCGTGTGCTTTCATGTGCAAATAAGCCAGACTAAACTCACCCCAGAGGGCAGGATTAATTGCTTATTCTCAATGAACACTAAATTACATATCATTTCTTTTTTTTCCAACTATTTTACCCTCGAAAAGACTTTCTGCTATTGTTTTGAAAAGCATATATTTCATCTTAGAAATGCTCTTTTTAAAGCCCTCCTGCCCCTTGCATTTTTGACAGGGAGCCAGAGCGCTGTTATGAAGAGTGCAATTTCAGCAGTCAGTTTGATCTGGCTTTGGTTGCATGTCCCAACTTTCAGAGCCTCAAGCCCTCTAAACTCAGGTTCTTTGTTGATAAACATCCTCAAACCCATCTATAAGAGCCACTATCAAGACTCAGGGGCACTTGACCCTATGTGTATCTTGGGTGCCTCTTGTGTCTGGCACGGAGACTATGGAGGAGTAAAGCCCCTGCCTATCCCTCAGGTACTCCATCAAGAATGCAGATAGGGCTCAGGAGAGGGAGGTGCGTGTGTACGTGTGGGTGCCTGTGTGTGCGCATGTGTGCATTCGTGCATGGGTGTGTATATATGTGCGTATGTACATGTGTGTGTGTGCATGTGTGTGATGACATGCATACTATTCAACACAAATTATGTGTTTTCTCAGCACAGTCAATACAATCATGAGCAACTCCAGTTGCAACTGATTCTCACATAGAAATGCCAAGTTTGTAAGAGGAAGGGTGTGCTAGAACTTTTCTTCTTTAACTTCTTGTCTCAATCATATGCTGGAATTTTCTTTGGTCCAATTTGTTTAAAGAATCCACATGGCTATCAATGACCTACTTTCTACGCCATTGTCCTGACAACTGACCACTCTATTGGACAGATGAGAAGTGGACAGCAGTGTGTCTCTCTCCAGCCAAGTGTAGTTGACAAAACTCAACAGCACAGGAACAGTATCTGAGAGATGGTCGTGTCAGTGTGAACTCCTCAAACAGAGGACAGATGCATGCATAAGACAAGGAGCTCAGAGCACACAAGGGTACCGGGAGAAGCTGTTGTAACAAAATTTGCTTGAATGTAACAGCCATCATGTTTCAAAGCTAGACTGTAAATAAATGTTGAACATAAAGACAAAAATGCCAAGCTGGCCATTGTTTAGTTTTCCAGACGGGACAGTAGTTTCTTTTCTTATCTTAGATTTCAACAGAACTCAGAAACAAGTAAGTTACATGAAAAAGCAAACATTAATGTGGTTTTTAAACTTTTTCCCCAACAACCAGAATCCTCCCCCTACCCCCGGGATGGAAGCTTTTGGATCCATAGTGTAATTCTGTGCTATTCCAAGTAGATAGGGAAAGGCCCAAAGGGTGTAGGCATTAGCTCTTCCATCCCAAGGATCCAAATTCAGGGGCTAACACACTGAGGATCAATTCTAGAACCTGACCTGTGATATCTGACGCCCATTTGAAGGCATTAGAGAAGGAACACTGATTTGGGTTCCATTCAGCTTTCTGAAGAGGGTGAAAAGTAGAAGACGAAGATAGTGACCTTAATCTAGGTAAAGAGCATCTTCCCTCCAGTATGGAGGGAGAGCTGGCTAAGCTTTCATTTAATCAAAACATCAGAGTCAGATCTATGAATCCATGGACTGTAACAAAGAAGATTCCAAAGTGATTCTGCAACTTCAGAGCACTTGGACTCTCCATCTCTGGGTTACCTGTGATGTGGGTAGCAAATAAATTTCAGGGAAAATGGCCAAGTGATAAGAAATGGAAAGTTCAAACTTTATAAGTGAAACAAAATCTAATATATTATTATTAAAGTCACATTTTCTGCACAGGTTCTGGGAAACTGAACAGATTTTAGGCAAAACAACAAAAGACAATGGACTCAAAGTCAACTCCAGGTTGGATACCCACAAGAGCAGTCCACTAAGCCTTAGCATAAATAACAGAACTGACCTTTAAAAGGCAAAGGCAGAGACCATGAAGTTAAAAGTAGTAAGACTTCATTACAGAAAATACAAACACAGAGTTAAAAGGAAAAATCCCTTCCCTTTAAATTTTCCTCTCACAGAGATAACTAGAAATACAAATGAGAAAGTATCACAAAATTCCATTCCAAAATATTAATGTTCTCTAAAATATTAAAATATTCTTATTCAAGTCTATGTATAAGAGTTAATATGTTTATTCAAACTTAAAGTCTGTTTTAAGCTCAACAGATATCTTTCCTTGTCAGTGAGTATCATATTTTCCTTTAGAAAACATATCGCATTGGTGCTATGAAGATGGTTCAGTTGGTAAAGCGATTGCTAAGCAATCATGAACAACCAAGTTTGATCACCACCATCCAGATTTAAAAAAAAAAAAAAAAAGACTAGGAGTGGCAGTGCACACATCTGTAACCTCAGCACTAGACAACAGAGAAAGAAAGAGCCTTGAGGCTTGCGTGCCAGACAGTACAGGTGCTTGGTGAGCTCCAGGTTCAGCAAGAGACACGCTCCAATACTAAAGCAGAGAGAGATTGAGATGATAATTTTCACCTCTGCATTTTACATGCCTATGTGCACATATATGTGCTAACACACCCACAAGAACACACGAACATACTCTGAGATTTAGATACATCATAGTATTTTACTATGTCTTAGAAGTGGATAGTTATTTTTTTTTTCTGCCAAATTCAAAGCAAAAACAACCCACACTCAGAACAGACTTCATTCCAAAATAAACTGTAGAGGAGAGAGGTAATCTGACCGTGAGATCTGCAAGCTCTGAGGCAAGGCAAAGGAATTTTTCTTTCACGGGGAGACTGTGGATTAGATCTTCAATGGCCTCCAAAGGCTCACAAGCTTGATCACCAGCCTCTGATGCTGTCTGAAGGTGTGGTAGCCTTTCACAGTTGTTGCCTACATAGGAGGAAGTTATGTAACCTAGGTATGGATGTAAAGGTAACAGCGGTGCCTTCCACTCTCTACGCATCCTACCAGTCATGAGGAGATAGCTGTGTTCCACCACACCCTCCCGACCACAACGTTTTATGTTGCCACTTAACCCATAGCCCTTGTCACAGACCTCTCTAAAACTGTGAGCCAAATTAAATCTCTCTTCCTTTGGTTTATTGTGGGTGCGTTTTCTTTTTTTTTTGTTTTTTTTTGGGTTTTTTTTTTGTTTGTTTGTTTGTTTTTCGAGACAGGGTTTCTCTGTGGCTTTGGAGCCTGTCCTGGAACTAGCTCTGTAGACCAGGCTGGTCTCGAACTCACAGAGATCCGCCTGCCTCTGCCTCCCGAGTGCTGCGATTAAAGGCGCGCGCCACCATCGCCCGGCTATTGTGGGTGTGTTTTCCCTAGAGTAGAAAGCTGACCCTCACAGAAAGGAATAAAGGCAGCTAAGAAACAAAGTGGGAGACTTTTGGGACCGGCTAGTGAGAATCACTCATACTCATCAGACTCCTGACGGGCAGTAATGGGAAGTGGTTGTCCCTATGGTGTCTAGATATTTGATCAAACGATATTCTGAGCATTTCTGTGAGGTATTTAGGGGTGAGTCTTATGTTCACTCTTGCGGTATAAATGGCCCTTTTCCTATTGATCAGTGAAGACCTGAGGAGGTTTACACTTCCCAGAGGAAGACGTAGTTTGTTCCTGGTGGCATTCCAACTGGTTAGCATTTTTCAGGCCTCTGGATTTGCAGCACTGCTCTTCCCACGTCTCTGACATTGTCCTGGAGCTATAGCCTGGGTTCTCCTGATCCTCCAGCCTTTCGACATGGGCTGGCCCTAACCTAGAAACTCCGGGGCCTTGCTGTCCTCCAGAACTGTGGGAAATAAATCCTTATTGTAAGTCCCCTTCCTCCCCTGCCACACACCCCTCACTCCTGCTTCTGCACATTTAGAGCTCTGAACAGCTCAGAGCCCAGAAGGAAGGGCGGGAGCTGAGTCAGGATCAGATAAAGGATTGGCAGAGTTCAGGGTGCAGGAGAGGGACAGAGCTTTCCAGTCTGCATCATATGCATTCTGTTCTAAGTGATGTGTGACAACCAGCTCAGGGAACCACTTGTGAGGCAAACAATGGGAATCTGGATGGTCTTTTTCTCTCCTCCTCAGAGGAAAATAGGGGTCCCAAGGTGTCTGTTATAAGTCATATGGGGGAATCTGACACACTTTTTCTGGCTTCAGGTACCAGGCATGCATGCAGTACACAGACATACATGAAGGGAAAACACTCACACCCATAAAACAAATAATTTTTTAAAAAAAAAGAACAGAATGAGCATGAACTCTTTAGATCTGATAGGATGTGTAGAAGGGGCAGAAGGTAAACGAAGCCCAGGTTATTAATACCTTATAGCAGCTATTAGAAGCTCAACTCCTCATCTGGAGAAACAGCTTACAGCTTGGTAAGTAGCAAAACTGGGAACTGATAGCAGACGACTAAACCCAAGCCCTATTCCAATGTATCCATCTCCCTATTGACTAAGGAAACTGTTTAGTAACAACAAAACAAGCCTCATGAACAAAGGAGGATGAAAGGAAGAGGGGCAGAAAGCAGGAAGAGCAGAAATGAAGGGAAGTGGGGAGCATTAAACCCACTTTCCCAGAGCTGTTCATTCTTCATCTGTTCCATTAGGCCAGTGTTGCAATAGCAAGTTCCACAACCCCATGCTTGCCATGCCTGAGAAAACTTTAAGAAATATACCTGCTTGGGCCCCACACTTAACCACTGAAGCAAAACCCTGAGCTAGAGCCCCTGTCGCCAGCCTCCAGCCTGAAGTCCCCTCGGAGTTTTGGTGAACTGGAGTCCCCGGGCCTCCCCTCTGCTTTCTTATCAGCAGCCATGAAGGGGGCCTCCATAATTTGGACTTTAAAAAGATCCCACAAGCCGGGCGGTGGTGGCGCACGCCTTTAATCCCAGCACTTGGGAGGCAGAGGCAGGCGGATCTCTGTGAGTTCGAGACCAGCCTGGTCTACAAGAGCTAGTTCCAGGACAGGCTCCAAAACCACAGAGAAACCCTGTCTCGAAAAACCAAAAAAAAAAAAAAAAAAAATCCCATGAAATCCAAATGCATCAGCCAAAACAAGCAAAAATTTCCAGAAAATCCTCTTCAGCAATTAGAACATTTGATGGAATTGTGTATGGGGGTTTGAGCTGTGCACCTACAACCTCCATGTAAATGACAGCCTTGTCCCTGACCAACTGAGAGACTTGATGCTCGCAAGTCTCCAGCCTCTTCCCTTTTATGTCTAAAAACAATTAATGACATACTTTTTAGAAAACTGAAAATCATCGAAAGAAAACCTTTGGCACCGTGACTAGGAGGGGGCGCTTTCATTAGTCACCTAGTGACGGTGACACAAAGCTAAACCTAGTGAAATCTATTGTCTCGCATGTCATAGGAAGGTGCACAAGAGAGGGTGCCAAGGAGTCTGTGACGCTCTCTTCCCACACAGGCCCGTAGGCTCCCACCCGTGGAGTCCCAGGATCTCTTGTTCCCTGAGTTCTGTTGTGCATGAACATACCTTTTCACGGATAAATGTGAAGGCCTCTAATTATGCAAAAGTCAGATCTAAGTGATTCTAGAAGAAAATGCAGGGTAAGTGGGGTGTCAGTAGGGGAATATTAGGAGACAATAAGACGACAAAAATAGCTATGGCATGCCAGAGGAACCATGGGTACGAAGAGGAGCCAACTTTCAGGACAGCAGAGCGAGAACCACACAGTGGGGCTCTGACTGCTCTTCCTGGAAAAGGTTCCTAGGAGTTTGAGACAGTCAGAGGAGAAAGGCGTAGACAGACAGCCGAGCCACTCCAGCAGACAGGCAGGGGACCAGGCCTCCTCCCAGCACAAATCAGCAGCTCCTAGAAAACTTTCAACTTTAACGGTCACACCCTACTTCCTGTCCTTTTTAAAAATTGGTAAGATTAAGATGAAAAATTGAACTTCAACAATTTCCCTTTCTCTCACTGCTTGAAAGTTGCAAACATACCTGCCTAGGTTTAATGAATGGGCCTTGTGGTTCTCCCTGTCTGGGCTCAAGGCTGTTTTCTCTCTGAATATCCTTCCTTTCTCCTTTACTTGGCTATCTTTTACATGTCCACTAGGAGGCAGTGTGGAGATCATTATGCCCAGGAAGGTTAACCATTGCCCACCTGCCTCACACCCTGAGATATGTATAACCACAAAAATATATACCTGGACATTTTACAAACTAGTTCAAAAACACACTTATGCATTGATGGAAGGCAGCTCTTTGTGTAAACGAAACAGAACAATGCCAAGCTGATTGAAGTCACAGAAGTTTCAAACGCACAGTGCAGTTCTGAGACTTTAGTATGCAGGCATGCAATGGCAGGCTAAGAAAACAAGGCTAGGAATCCCCCAGTCTCAACTGCCTGACCATGGACATTTACTTTCTCCTAAAGTCACATCTGGTTCTAAAGTGCACACTGATACTGCTTTATTGTAACGATGGCATCGTCCTAAAGACACTTGATTCTGAAGTGCACACACTGATATACTGCCGTATTGTAATGATGGCATCTGCTCTCCATTCTTCACCAGACTCTCATTTTCCCTGTGAGCAACAGCGGTTAATCGTGCATTTCTGGGGTCTACAAAGGGAAAGTCGACAGGATGTTAAAAGTGGGATCATCATTTCTCTTCTGCAGACCATCACAGTGGCTCACATGGGTTTACATCCTTAGGTCTCCTACTCTATCTATTTTTCCCCTCGCTCATCACATTATGCTACAGTGGTTCACACATATCCAACAGATTTGCATTTCTCGTCCTTGATGGTTACCACAGCTTCTGTGAGGAACACTGTTGCTGATACGTCACACTGCTGAAACTGTCTTCACAATGGAGTCCCAATTCACAAGTGTCCCTATGAAGTCCTAATGGCTCAGGAGCCATCAATGCGCATGCATGACCTCATTAAATCCGCATTATTTCCCGAAGGTCCCATCTCCAAACACCACTCCCATAGGAAACTGGGGACCATGCTGGAAACTCATGAATTTGGGGGCAATACACTGAAACAAAAGTGGTACTTCCTTTAGATTGACTCATCTAGTATTTTTCTTTTATGTCTGACATATATTATTTTATATAATGTTGCATCATATAAAGCTCCATCCAAGTTAGAGTATATTACAGAACTCGTTGCCTTGGAAGGGTGAATAGTGCTTCGTTGTTGCATTTCTGTTCCACTTCCGGGTTAGCCCTGTGGAGTTCTAGTTTGTTCTCTCTGAGGAGTTGCTGCACAGTTTCCATGACACCAGCACCATTTTAGATTCCAGGAGTATGGCACAAAGCTAACATCCTGACTTCCGCACCAGCACATTATTTTGGGTTTTATTTTGCTTGACTTTTGACGAGAGCTATTTTAGTGGGTATGAACTCTAAGGGATATTTCTCCTCAAAATGCAAGAATCAAGTCTGGGAACAACTAAGAGTAGCCAGAAGACTTGAGAGTTTGAGCAGCACAGCGACTAATGATGGTGATGGCCGATGAATGACGGTGAAGGCCGACGAATGACGGTGATGGCCGGTGATGGCCGACGAATGACAGTGAAGGCCGACGAATGACGGTGATGGCCGACGAATGACGGTGAAGGCCGGCGAATGACAGTGATGGCCAATTAATTAATTCGGAACAGTTGAATCCCATGTGGGATGTAAGAAAAACTAAAACAAAACTCAGTTGGCCATGACGAGCACTGAGAAGCTTAGGTTTTTCTAGAGATGGTACTACTAGAAGTTAGAGTGAAAAGGGCCTGAAATCAGGAAGACAAATTTGCTTAATAGAAAGGATAGGCTCCATAATGGCTGGATACTTCTTTAACCTGGTTTCTTTATCCAGTAAATGTCTGTTGATTTAATCACTTAAAAAGGGAGAAATGCGAGGATTTTTGATAACGGATAGAAAGCATTGAGAGAAGGGAAATTAAAATGGAATAGAAGAATGAAGCCAACTTCATACAGCCACCAAGTTTCTTCCCTGGGCTATAGCAGTCGGGCTTATATCCCTGCAACTGGACACTAGAAGACAAGAAGCTTTCTCTGGGACTCAAATGAAGAGAAGAGAACCAGAGATACTGGAGGACGTCCCTAATCCTAAGCAATCAGGATCAGCCACAGGATCAAAGGCCATAGTACCATCTATGCAGAGACGTCCTGAGCAGTTTGTTAGTGCCCTGTCCTCAACACTTGACCATCTGCAGGGAACCAGATGCAGAGCAGGAATCTAAATAAGCACACAGGTTTAAAAGTTAACTGAAAGCTTCAGAAACAGAAAGCAAGATGACACAGGGAGGGAAAAGGTCTGAAGGCACATATTGCCACGAGTACCAGATAATACCTCCCACAAATGAGTGTACAATAGTTGTGTCCAAGTGAAAGTGGGGAAGTGGAACCTCTCCAACAATCTGAGCTTTTGAATATTGTATTTATCTTCACCATTCTAAATACACCAGCATTCCTTACTATTGCGGAGCTTAGAAGGATTAAGGCCCCAGAAAAATGGCACGGCTGGTCCTTGACTCCAGAGATAGGAAGTGCCTATTATAACTCTATATGCCTGGAACAGATGCAGATAGAGGGAGAGAAATTTGACCCTATACAACACCCGTAAAAACATTTATACCTTTTGACTTAGGAAATCCATGCCTGGAACTCATTTTAATAAACCACATGGGGAACCGGAAAGATGGCCCAGCAGTTGCTGTTTTGCAGAGGACCTAGGTTCAGTCTCTAGCAGCCACAAAGCGGCTCACAATCATTCGGAACTTCAGTGCCAGGGGATCTAATGCCTTCTTCATCTGCCCTAGCAAGTACTAGGCATGCTCACAGTGCACACACATTTATACACATAAAAAACACTCATACACCTAAAATAAAAATAAACTTTTTAAAATATCACATTAACTATGGACAAAGGTACATCGACAAATACCTTAAGAAACCCTCAATTTTTACAGAAATAATTACAAACAAAATTCAATTAAAAAAGAAACATAAAACATAGAAATAAAAGCCCAGTAGAAAAGATAAATGTGGAAATAATGTTGATAATTAAATCAGTACATTATGTAACAAATTAAAAATTAGGAGTTTTATAACATGAATATATTTTATATATTTATACAACATACTGTATATTTGAACATATATCAAAAAGACAGAAAGAAAATATACAACAATGTGGATATTTCTTGAGATAAGGTTACATGAAGTGCCTTTGTTTTTGTTTTCTATTTTCTAAGTATTTTATAACAAGTATATATTATGTATAATCAGAAATAAAAACTATTTGAAAGTGTATTTTTACCTTGGATTTCCATCTCTAGCCATCTGTGTTTACAGACAAGGAGGATAAGAACCTTTATGCAAGGACTTCATGTGTACATGCAGAATAATAGCTATATACTAGAGAGATAATTACATATACGGTTTAGCCTGCTGTCCTTAAAATATCACAAGACTGCCAGTCATGCTGGCACGTGTCTTTAATCCTAGCACTTAGTAGGCAGAGGCAAGTGATCTCTGTGAGTTCAAGGCCAGCCTGGTCTACAGAGCGAGTTCCAAGACAGCCGGAGCCAAATAGAAACACTGTCACAAAACAACACCAAAAATATGTTGGACTATTTGATGAGATTGCAGTTATTACATGAGGCTCATAAAGATCATAATGGAAAGATGTAAATATAAAATTCAGCAATGCTACTTTAAAACTTCAGCCTACAAGATAGCATACAAAGAGGGTTTTGACTCAGTAAACTGATAGGGAAAAAAATCAAAGAGAACAAATGGGGATATTAGAGTAGTGGTGATAGTTTTTCTTCGCTTTAATCTATCTTCTGAATTTTCTTTGGCTGATCTTACCTTTCAACTTTTGAAAATTTTTTTTTCTATTTATTTAGAGTCACCAAATAATGGGGGACAGAATGCCTCAGCTACGTATCTTACACCACTAAGGGAAATCTCCAGTACTAGCAATGGGTTACATCTTGCTGAGTTGTTGGCCAAAGGGGTCACAATGGAAACCTGAAACATAAAAGGTTATTGCCCAGCCTACTGGTTGCTCTCTAGAAATTGATGGTGAGGCCCTGTTGCTGAAGACAACACTTACACAACCCACTGAACATGGAGAAGCTGAGCTGGTATCTAACTACAGTCTTAACCCCTACTGAATAGCATTCGTGGTACTGGAAGGTGCTCTGCATGCTACCCGAGGAGAAAGGTAATCACCAACCCAGATACAAACTCTGTTGCCTACAACAAGGGTCTGTGAGATATTCTGGAACAATAGTGGCAAAAATTGTAGCAGTAAACAACCACTCCGTATTTAATACCCACTCCATGGGACAGGACCCATGCCTGACAGTGCTCAGGTAGCCAAGAACCTGAGACTCGATGTCATGGCCCTAGAGATAAAAACAAATAGCATTTTTCTACCATGTAGCTAGAGACTGCAAACAACCACTCCGTATTTAATACCCACTCCATGGGACAGGACCCATGCCTGACAGTGCTCAGGTAGCCAAGAACCTGAGACTCGATGTCATGGCCCTAGAGATAAAAACAAATAGCATTTTTCTACCATGTAGCTAGAGACTGCGCTTATGTTCTCCAGGCACCCTGACCCAAATAACCACACAGAAACTATATTAATTACAACACTGTTTAGCCAGTGACTCAGGCATATTTCTAGTTAGCTCTTACATCTTAAATTAGCTCATAATTCTTATCTATGTTTAACCACGTGACATGGTACTTTTTTCTCAGTGTAGCATTTTCATCTTGCTTCCTCTGGCTGGTGACTGTAGACTGATCCTTTTTTCTTCCCAGATTTTTCGTACTTTTGTTGCCCCACCTAAACTTCCCACCTGGCTATTGGCCAATCAGCATTTTATTAAACCAATACAAGTGACAAATCTTTACAGGGTACAAGAGCATTAACCCACAGCGCTACCATCAATAAATGTAGCAACAAAATAACTCAGTGACATTCTATTATATACATAGATCAGTGCATCACTCAGCCATCATCAGAGAATTTTCTTTTTGAAGTAGATGGGGACTAACACAGAGACCCTAACTGGACAATATGTAGAGATTGAGAGACTTTGGAACACTCAGTCCTAAATGAGGTGCCCTCATCAATCCTTTCCCCTCAAGGTTCATGATCTAAAGAAGAGGCAGAAAGACTGTAAAAACCAGAGGAGATGGATGACTTCAAGGAAACACCATGTTCCAGGCTCAACCGAACTGATACACACATGAACTCATAGAGACCATGGCAGTTCACACAGGGACTGCTGATTCAAACCAGACAGGGTCCCAGTGGTGAGGTGAGCAGGTAGACACAGTCTCTCACCCCTCACCAAGAAGCTATCTGCAATTCAGATTGACTATCAAAGGGAAAAAAATCGTTTTCTCCAATGGAGTCTCACTGGATACATTAACAAGAGAGTAGGCCCCATACCCAGGCATAGTTAGTTGGCCAGAACAAAAAAAAAATTACTGGTATTTTTGTACTTTTTGTCTCATATTGCTAGGTTTAGATATTTGTCTTATTGGCCTTTTGTTTATCTATTTTGGTTTCCACTTTGGTTTTAGTGGGAGGTGTGTGTGTGTGCGTGCTTCTTGACTTTTGTTGGTTCTTTTTTCTGTTTTGTTCTTTAAAGAGCGAGGAAGGGTGTGGAGTTGGGTAGATGGGGAAATAAGGAGAGTCTGGGAGGGGGAAAGCATGATCAGAATATACTGTCTTAAAATACTTTTCAACTAAAGTTAATGTAGTGTTATTGCTGTGTACTATATGTCAAGGATCGGGGGCAGACATGCATGCAGAATGTGATGCATGCAGAAATCAGAGAACAGCTCTGTGGACCTTTATATAGTTCCTGGGATCAGACTTACAAGTCATCAGGCTGACACAGAGCAAGGGATTTAACCCATAAGACACCTCACTGGCCCCTACTTTTATACTTTTTTTTGAAAAAAAAAATTAAAAGTTTTTGCTGCTGCTGCTGCTGTTGCTGCAATACAACCCCCAACAGAGAAAAGGGCATTGACAGTGAATGCTTCAGGAAATGCAACTTTCATGAGCTGGCAATTAGCCAAGACGGTCCTAAGCTATCAAGTATCTGGATAATGATCAGCTCTGGCTTGGGTATCATCTGGAAGAACCAGTGTAGGCAGGCTGCATCTCCACCATGCTGCAAGACGAACCGTGGCAGGCAGCCACAGAAATCAAAGAGGCTTGGTAATGTCCCAAACGTAGCAGGCCAGGGGAAAGCTACATTCGTGTTTGCATGGAAATGCCTGGAAAGACTGTGTGTCAAACACGGTTCAGCTGATGGGATTCAGTAGTTCATAAAATGAGACATAACCCTTGCTCTACTGGGATGAACAATCTAAAAAGAAGCATCAAATTCATATTTGCAAATAATGAATTAAAAACTCAACTGTGATGAAGGGCAGGGTATAAAGCAGAGCTGTAGTTTAGACAGATGCACGATCCCAAACCAGTGATACCTGGCATTAAAGAAATAAGGGTGGAGCTGCTGAGCAAAATAAATATGAATAACATACATGATTACAACATCCTTCAGGCTCAGTCCTGGAATGAGGTTCAAATCTCCTGTAATCTTCAGTTTCAAACACATTACTTTTGTCCTCTTGCTACCCATTCATAATAGGTCCATGGCATACAGTTCTGTGTGAGTGATCAACCTCAAAGAGTGCTATTCATATTATGGGCCACATTCATGACACTTCTTGTATACACAAACTAAAAATCTATATTAGGCCTAGATTTGTTTCACTGAACCTAGACTCCAAAACAGGCTAGCTATTTAAAAGGTATGTACGCGCGCACACACACACCCACACACACCCACACACACACACACACACACACACACACACACACACACCATTTATGTCCATGTTAAAATGATTGCCTGGGCTGAATTTAATGGAGACACCTTATCAGTTCCCACTATGGATCTGGTTCCCAAAGATAGTTTCAAAGAGAGTTCTGACTAGTAGAATTTTCACAATATGCACTGACCATAGAATCAAACCCCTAAGTGGATGGGATTGGAGGTGAGTGAGATACGGATGGCACTGGAGAATCTACTCACTATGTAGGGTCATTTCGCTCACACACAGAAGGACAAGCAACTTGGCTGGGAAGCGAGACTGGGAGAGGGGCTAGCAGCGTGATGTCTGTGTGGGAGCTGGGGTATGGAAGCTTGTACTGTGTTTTGTGAACCAATCCTTGGGTAGAAAAGAGCAAGGCAGGGAGCCAAAGTTGCACATCAACTACACAAATCTTATAGACGTTCAAGGCTCGTCATACACCAACTCAACCATGCTGAAACAATACACAAAGTCTTCCGTGGTCCTTCAGACCCCTAAGCACCTCCTCTTTTGGCTCACAACACTTATTTTTTTCTGCTTACCGTGCAGCTGATCATGGGTCGTCACTACATTTCCAGAAGTTTCGCTGGTTCCTAGCCAAATGCCCAGTTCCGTTACTTTTATGGACATGGTAACATGATTGTTCTCTATTTCCTCTCACTGTGTTTTGCCTTTTGATAAGTGTCAGGTCCTGTCTCACCAAGCATGGCCTCCTTCTGGACAAGGGTAGTATGAACACAGCTGTGCGCTTAGCATAGTGCTAGGCAGTGGTAACTAACAAGAAGGTCAAGTGCTACCACGGTCTCTTTGAAGCAAAAACTCTGAGGCAGAAGTCACATGTGTACTTAGTGATAAAGATTAGAGTCAAGTATGCATATGTACATAAAGAAAAGCTAGCGATTAAGAGCATCTCCCTTTAAAATGTCAATTGGATAAAGTTAAAGACCTAGACTAGGTAGTGGTGGCACATGCCTCTAATCCACTCAGGAGGCAGAGGTAGGCAGATTTTTGAGTTTGAAGCCAGCCTGATCTACAAAGCAAGTTCTAGGACCATCAGGGCTACACAGAGAAACCCTGTATCAAAAAATAATGTATATCTATATCTATATATCTATATCTCTATATATCTATGTATATATATATATATATATGTAGAGAGAGAGAGAGAGAGAGAGAGAGAGAGGAGAGAGAGAGAGAGCGCTAAACTGACTTGCTCCAACTCTTAACTTGGATATGTAAATCTTGGCAACTGATGTGCATCTGTTAAACAATCTGTAAAATGGAGTAACGGTGCCTTAGCAGACTGCCATGGAAGTTATATGCACTGCTACTGCTCCAATCCTTCTGAGGTATAAATAATTAAGAGCAGAAGCTAAACCTACTATGTTCATTTACTTGCTTTCCCCAAACCTATGAACCACAACTTGTATTAATTATTAAGATAAAAAGCAGCTATAAACCTACAAAATTATACCTTTAAAAAGAAATAAACCATGGAAATAAATTTTTGCAAAAGAAGTCCAGGTGCAGAATTTAAGCGTAGTACAATGACTTCCACGAACCTCAGCATTTCATCTCTCCTGGGATCTCCTGACTCCAAGTAGCTGTTGTATCTTCAGCCACCCGACTCAGGACCATAGGAGGAAAGGAAGCCACCACACCCTTCATTAGGAATCCTATGGGACCTGCCTGCTTATATGTCACTTGCTAAAACTTAGAGGTAGAGGAAGCAGAAGAATGCTGGCCTTAACCCTGTACCCAGCAGAAGCACCCTGTCTGAGTTTGGGTAGAAAAGGAGATGCCAGTATAGCTTGCATGGGTATTCAGTATCTCCACATCACTGCCATGCCTGTGGCAAAGCTGGGATGCTGCTTTGAGTTCTGTTTCATTTTATCAAAGCTTTGGGTTCTGTGATAACAAATCACAGAACACTTCCAAGCACATTTCCTCGGGATCTATACAGCTGTCTCACTTTAATCATTTTGAAAGCATAGCCCCCTGAAGGGAAATGCAGCTATATGGGTCTGATTCACTCTAAATTATTGGAAAATTGATTTTTTTAAAAAGGTGTTTGCTTGCCAAGACTTTTGAACCATTTTAAGGAGCTTGAAAAAAAATAAAACCACCAACTCTTTGAAGAGTAGAAGAATGTTTTGCCAAGGCAACAAAAGAGCCGAGCCTCCATACCAATAGGGTCACAGGACACTTTGTACAGGTTTTGACAAAATAAAGCTCCATATACCCATAACTATCATGGCAAATTTTGTTTCCAAACATGTTATTTACTTTATATTAGCTATGAGTTATCAATAAATTTAGGTGAATTTTATTTCTAAATATCTTAAAAATAATGCAGATAATAGAGACCTTTTTGTTCAGCCATTACTTACCAAAACATTGTCTCATCACAAGGATGTATAATGAGACTCATAAAAAGCCATCTTTATGATGGAAAGTCCTTTTAGCTAACATGAAACCACGACTGTGCTCATGCTTAGACTTTGATGAGATTCAGAAGTAATGAATATCCTTGAGAAGGTATATCCCATTAGGCCTATGGAAAGAAGGAAGACAATGGTGCAGGTAGAACATTCTGGAAAGGAGAGCAGGAAAAGCACCCAGGAAAAGAGTACTCAAGACACACTGAATTTGACCCCACTCAGTGTGATGAGTCAGGAAAGCGGTAAGCCAAATGAGTCAGAGCATCCCATAAAAAATGCAAGGGCTGCAATGAGTGGAGATGCATTTGCTAATAACAGTCATGAGCTTTTCTGGGCAGGCAGGCCTGTCCTCCATCAAGTAACTCTGAGAATCTGGCTCAGTTGTTTACCCCAGTTTTCAAAAACAAAGCAGAAAAATTAATAACACCCCCATCTCTTTGTTCACTAGGGCATTAATCTGATAACTCATTAACTTGTGGGAAATGTTGGACAGTGGTGCCTGGACATAAGAAATACTCAAGAATCTTAAATCACTACAATGTCAAAGTGCATTTCCACAAATAAGTGTAGATCCACCTCCTCACCAGAGGCACTTTTTTAGCAGATGAAGACTATCAAAGAAATACATAACTCATCTAAAAACTCATGCAATGCTCAGCCCCAACTGATACATCTACAATATAACCCCAATATGCATGACTTGGGGAATATCACTTAAGAAGAGGCAGAAAAAGTATCTAAGAGCTAGAGGACCAGGATGTTTTCTATGAGATAGTGTTTTCTATTTATGACAGGGAAGTGCACCCATGAAATATCAAGAATACAGTCATCTCAATAAGACCTGTATAATGACAACACTGCTAGGCATGCCGAAGTGGATGGAAGAAGTCTCAACCGGGCTCCTTCCTAGATAGAGAGCTGCAGGCAATTGGTGGTTGCTGAGAGATGGATAAGCAGTCATTTATAGGGACAAGACCCCTGATGTGTTACCTAATTCCAAGTGATAAATCCTAAACACAAGTATGTATAAGCATCACTAAAGGGATTCAGTAGGGTGTGTGTGTGTGTGTGTGCACGCGCGCACGCATGTGTGTAACAACACACTGGTAACTAAAAAAGAAGAGGTCATGAATTTGAGAAGGAGTAGTGGGCATGGATGATGCTGGAGGAGGGGAAACAGTAGAAATTGTGCAAATACAAACTCTACGGGAAAATCTTGAAAACTTTTTGAAATGAAAATTTAAAAATCTGTGTTAGTCTTCTCACTATGTTACTTCCTTCCATTGTCTTTTTATAGCAAACATTAATAACCCTGCCTCTTTCTTTCTTTAAAGGAGTCAAATTGCTGGGGTCAAAGCTCAGGATGGAGGTGACTACTTGAATTCATCTCCTTAGGACTTCTAATTTCATGGAAATTGGAATACTAGTGAGGAAATTGCTTTAGATGAGAGTGTCTGCTCCTGCATTTGATTTAAACTGTCTTCACATGCTAAAAATGAAATGTAAATGTGAGAAAAAGCCAAGGTTTCACCTACAGCAGAAAGGCCATCTTCAGACCAACAAAGTTAAGTGAAATGCCACTTAATGGCTCTAAACAGCAAAACAATTCAATAAGCAAAGAATAAAAGTCAAAACAAAACGACTCTATGACTGAAGACCTCAGTGGAAAATAAACACATCTTAGATAAAATTTGAAGTTATTGTCACAAGCCTCAGAGAAGATGCTTGTTTTCCTGAACCTCCTTTAGACTTTCTCCAGCCTATGAGCACATAACAGACAGGGACCAAGTGTGTAGCCACTGTGCAGATGCTGAAGATCTAAGATGCTCTCACATTCTCACATTCTACGCCCAACAAATACTGACTAAAACAATCAGAAAACTGATGCAGGAGGAATATTTTCATCAGCATCCACATGGAGTTTCTCTGAACTGGCAAATTGGGCCAGGCTAGATTTGTTGTAAATATCATTCTCTGAAGGATTTTTGATCCCTTGGTGCAGGAGACTGAGGAAGTGCTGCTGCTGCTGCTGCTGCTGCTGCTGCTGCTGCTGCTGCTGCTGCTGCTGCTGCTGCTGTGCAGAACAGCTGGGAGGAATTTGAGAACTGGGCATCTCCAGATGTGTTTATAGGTCTTACCTGGGGACTTGCTGGAAATGTCATTTCTCTGGTCCCACATGGAACTCCTGATCCAGAAACTCTGAGCAGGAGAGGGGTAGCAAAAAGTTTTATGATGTTCTCTGGGGGGATTCTTGCATCGGCCCTAATTTAAGAACTGATGAGAAAATCCAGTCCCTGTAGTTTATAGGGAAAGAAATAGAGGTCCCCAAAGGAAATTTAGTTGTTTTCCCAGAATCATTTTTATAATTTTCAGGTAATTAAATATGCCAAATTTAGCACTTTTTGACTTTGTGATGTTTCACCTTAACTGAGCTTCAGTTTCTTTATCTGAAAGATGAAAAAATTAACATCATTTCCTGGTACTTAAAATAAATATATGCTGTATCTAACAGACATTTAATATACAGATGTTATAATATGCATATATGTATAATCTGTATATTATATACAAGGAATAAAATGATAACCAGCACCTTAAGTAAGCAAGGCTTTTTGTAAAGGAAGAACTTGCTAGAAACCAGGTATGACGCTTCACGTCTCTAACTCTGGTACCAGAGAAGTAAAGGCAAGTTCAAGGCCATTCAGGGCTACGTAGCAAGACTCTGTCTCAAATAATGAGTCAAACCAACACACTCAAGTGTGAGAACATCTGTCCGTCACTCATGTTTGTGTGTTTGTGGTAAGAGCTCAGGAACATGGAGGCTACAGCCTCCACTTAGACAAGTGGATAGTAAGCCCACAGGAAACTCTAACATCAAGCTGTTTGAGGAAATGATTCCCGAGAGACCTAAACCATCAGACGAGGCCTCAGCTGGTGAGAAAAGAATCTCAGTAAACACAGTCATCAGTGTGACAAACACATTTGTTTGGAGCTCTGTAATCCTTGGGCCTGAATTCTCTGAATAGTGTCGTGTATCCACAAGTGTGTACACCTTGTTCAGCATCTGGCTATGGAAGTCAACATTTTTCCTGTACGTACACAGTGGGGTGGTGACGGTAGAGGAAATAAATCAACCATCCTAGCCAACAAGTAGTTAGCAAAGTCCTGAGCTAGAGTATACATCAGGAAATAGGAGCCTATAAAATGGGTTTTTTTCTACCAATCTTTATGATATTCTCCATGAAACAGATCCCAGCACATGTGTTCCCATGGGACCACATGTGTTTCTTCATATGCCCAGGGCTGAGATGTAAAAGGGCAGTAAACCCCTTAGAAGGTCTCTGTATCGCCAAGTGAGAACCCTGCTCACTTCACTATCTTAGTCTGTTAGCTGTATAAATTCAGAGTGTTGACATTGCACACTGGGGAGTATAATCTGAACGAAGCCCAGAGAAATCTGTCCTGGGGACTCTGTGCTGAGAGCCCGCCACACTGATAGCTCATGGGACAGCAGCATACTGAGGCAAACTGGCTGGTCCACTCCAAGAGTCTCCAATTTGCCCACCTAGTCTCCATCCTGCTCTCCCTGTCTTTAAATGGCAGAACTCTCAGTACATTTGGAGATGACAAACTGACCTCAGAAAGCCTTACATTGTCTCAGGTTTAACCTGAGACAGGGGTATTCAGGAAATGTATTTGCGGTCATGAGATATAAGATGAGGTGAGATATCGGAAGTGAGGTCCTGAGAAGGAAAGCAGACTCCGTTAACATACACACTACGGCCTTGCCCTTGTCCTATGGCTAAAAGCATGAGCTCGACACAGAAGCAAAGCCACAGAACTATAAGTGCGTGGGGTGGGGGGGGGGGGTCACTGCGGTAGACACAGGGGAGGTCAGGCAGTGCAGAGAACAGTGACTAGAAGACAGAATGAAGAGGACAATGGTGACACTGTGGTGGGCCCACCCCATGACCTCCAAACTCCATAGGATCAATAGACAGACTTGAGGATGCTATGCTAGGAAGTCGTTATCAAAGGTGCCCTAGCTCTTGTGTACAGAACAGATTGTAGGCAGCAAGTTCCCACCAGAAAACTAGCTCTAGAAGCTGTTGAGTAGACAGAGTGGGAGACCGGGGTACAACAGATTTGACATCATCTGCAGGAGGATGATGTTCATGGAGCATTGCCCACAGTAACAGCATCTCATAATGGATTAGAGACAGCGACTGAAGAGAGAGAGGTACCAAGAACTTGCAGAACAGCCTGGGAAGTCACTGCTCCCAGAGATTAACCAAACAGAACAAAGCACAACAAAGAACTACTTTTTCCTATCTGCTTTCAATCAGAATGCTGGGGAAAATTCATGACTCCAGGTAGATTCAGAGGGAATGACCCTTCTGCCAGACTTTCAGAACCCGGCAGTCTCCATGTTGCTCCTTGGGTATCTGAACTTCAATTTACACCTTCTCCATTTCTCACCCCACCCCCCCATGCCTCTGCTTCTCTATTGGCTGCTCAGATGACCGCCTTACTCTCATTCCAGACAAACAGAAACTCTGTGAAGGGAAGTTACTCCCTGCTTCCCAGCGTCACACACCGTGTCTGCTTTCTTCATTAACTGACTATGGGGTCTGTACGCTGAGAATAATTCCTTTCTCCTCTGAGTCCTTGCGATTCTGACTCTCCCTTCTCTCTCTGGTGTCCACATCCCAGCGGCACTGCTAAAGTCTTCCCATCAGCAATCAAATAATGTCAAGCAATTCCCTTCGGTCAGCCAAACAAGCAGTGGGTGACCCCATCTATTTTGAACAGCCACCCTCCTTTAGTGACCATCCCATTTCTGTTTCCTTTCTTTACAGCTGAGTTTCTTAAGTTCTGTGTAGACATTCTTGCTCCAAAATGGTGTCTGGTCTGACTACATTGGCTAGAACATTGACTCAGTCCCTGGCAACTGTGTGGTTTCAGGCGGTTAACTTCTTCATGCCTCAAGTTTCTCTTTTGTAAAAGGGAAAGGGGGTATGGTCCCTACATTTCTCATTAGGTTGTTGTGAGGTGATAATTCATACTAAATTCTTGGCATAGCATCTAGTGAATATTCATTAAATATTAGCTGTTGTCACAAATACCATTCTCTCCTCAACTCTGATCTTCTGCCCTGCTATTACAATAAAGTAGCTTTCACTGATGTTTCTGCTATAGCCTGAACATGATCAGTAAAGCTGACATGTTGCATAGTTAATCTCCAGAGAAAGTGAAGGGGGGTGGACCTCTTGGGAGATGTTGAGGTTGTGAGGCTTTACCTTCATGTTTGCATTAATGCTCACATGTAAACAGTTTACAGTAGTGGGTTTGCTCTTTCTCTCCCTTCTACTTTTTACCTGCAGAACACTGCAAGGGGGCCAACATCAGACACCAGCAGATTGCCTCTAACACTGGGGGACAGAGTCCTGGTCTTCATCCATATCCAAGTCTGTAGTGTTCTGGAACATATACACATTAGTACCGCCCCCAAGTCATTGCAGTTTCCAGTCCTTTCCTCCCTCCTCGCACAGCCGTGGAGATCCTTCCTTCCTATGTTAAACATTCCTAGTCTAACTATATCTATGGCCTTTAAAGATCACTGCAGGCACCCTCAGCCCTGTCTTTCATGGACTGGAATGCTTCAGACTTTCTTACACCCTCTTCTCTCCCCTCTCTAAAGGTGATTACACATATCCACAGCATCCAATAGCAGTCACACTACTGACTCCATTCTTACCTGCTTCCCCAGCACAGGCCAACAGTGCATTCTCAGTAAGGCACAGACTCGTCACTTTCCCCCTTCACTTGTCTTCCCTCTCCCCTAGAGCAGTTGCTTCTGTGGCTATTCTCTACTATTGTTTCAGTCACTGACCAGATAGCTACCGAGTCTCCACTTGTCCTGAACTGTTCTCTATGTGCTCCCTGCTGTAGAGGATGCTTTAGGCAGCTTGTAAGAAGAAGGCAAAGAGAATATAAGATAAAATAGATTAAAGAGTAAATGAAGTCAAAGAGAGAAACAAAATTAATTGAGATGAATTTACTAGTGTTCACAAGCCCACTACAAATGAGTCTCCAATTTGCTTTACAGGATGAACCAAAGGAGTTAAGGGGCATTTTGAAAATTGCTCAATATGATAACTATTAAAAAACAGAGAAAATGAAAGTGACGATTAACACAAACTGAGAGAAATTAATGATTGATTGGGTTCTCATACCAGACAATATCTACTCCATCAAGCCCACACTAAGAGGGCTTAACATAGCCTCTTCCCTGAGGACTAGCTGTCACAGGACCAGAAGAAGAGAAAAGAAGTCAATAGTCTGACCCAGTTATGACGCCTATAAACCACACCAATGACCTGCTGGGTAAGGCATCCATCCAGGTGTGATAGTGGCATTTACATTTTGGTGGCAACTAACAGCTATCTAATTGGACCCAAGGTCTGCTTAGCAGGAGGAAAATCATGCTTAGTACTGTAAACCTAGCCAACTACACATGGCTTGTGAGGCCATGGATCTTAGAAAAAGACCTACAAGCTCCAATTTGCTAAACCAGTTTAATTCCTAGCTCTATTCTAAATACTTAGCTGTGTACCCAGAGATAAATATAAATCTCACCCATCATCAAAGAAACTTCTTTCGGCAACAGCAGGAGACCATTATAAAAAGCTGCAACTGTTAAAAATGCAGGAAACAATTGCCTGTGGGGTGCCTATCTCCAGCTGATAAACCCACAAAAAAAAAAAAAAAAAAAAAAAAAAACAAAACAAAAAAACTCCTACTCTTATCTCAGTAGAGATTCTAAGAGCCAGGGAACCAGCAAGTCTGCTGTCAGACTGTTCCTGCTTGCTATTATAAAGGAAACTCTACCCATGAAATATCAACAACATGGCTGCATAAACAAGACGCAAACAATCTGAACAGCAGTTGGCATCTAATGCAGATGGGAGAAATCTCACAGGGTCCACTCTAGATGAAGAGCCTCAGGCAATCAAAAACTGCCGAGAGAGGGAGAATTGGTCTCTCCTGGGGATTCGTCCCCTGATTATCCAATACTGAGTGGTCAGCCCTAGAAACATAGATATATTTATATGAAGGCAAAACTGAAAGACTCATCAGCTTATATTCATACGTTGATTTGTTCGTATGCATATGTAACAATGGTTGAAGAAAAAGAATCTATGAGTTTAGGTTGGACATGTGAGCAAAAGGATGGTGGAGAGGGAAGGATAAACCCATGCAAGCACATTTTGGTTCAATTTGAAAAAGAAGGCTTTCTGTGAAGTCACTGAAGTTACCAGGTAGATAAACTGCGTTTCCTGTGAGCCCCTCACAGGTTATGTAACTCATTTGATATACATGGCAGGGTCAGGGAGCAAACTCATGTCAGTCTGGCTCTATAACCTTTACGTCAAAGTACATTAGAGAACCAAATGCTGTGTTCGCCTATAGAAAGAGTCAACAACAGACCTTTGTGTATGATGCCTATATCAGAAGAAGCAAGACACAAAACAAGATTCTGCCTTTTAACAACCCCCTGGCAGCTGCTTTGCTTTGGTTTAAAGCCAAGTTACAAAGACCGATAAAGCACGGTGGGAGGAGGGGAGCAGAGCATGAAGTATTAATAAACCTCGTACAATCATTACCCTGTCCCTTAAGTAGCCTCTGAAGTAAGAGCAGTGG
This sequence comes from Chionomys nivalis, assembly GCF_950005125.1. Lineage (NCBI taxonomy): Eukaryota > Metazoa > Chordata > Mammalia > Rodentia > Cricetidae > Chionomys > Chionomys nivalis. The sequence continues at coordinate 50,841,284 of NC_080096.1, forward strand.
AAAAGAACACTGATAGGGGGATTTTGCTTGCCCCTCAACACTCTGTACATTTCAGAAGCGAAGAGGATATGAAAATTTAACCGAATTTTAATGCCTTTCTAGGTTTTAAGATGCCACAAAGAGATCATCTTCATTCTGCTCACCACAAGAAGAGAAGGGGCACAGGGAAGGTGGGTCTGTGACTCATTACCTCCCAGGACCTGCAGAGGCTGTCTGAGAGGCAAGGAAACTTCTGGAATCAATAGGGTTCAAGGCAAGGCAGCGCCTGCCAGTGGGCCTTGGAGAATGTCATTAGTCAACCAGTGACCTGGCTGCCCCACCCCAGCAGCCCTCTGATGCGGATTCTCAGAAAGGTTGATCTGTGCTGAGAAACTGAAAAGGTCATGGGTATGTACAAGTCAAAACTCACAGAACTAGGGTGAGGAAAACCACAGGAGAACCGTGGAGTCACCTCAGAGACCAAGGTCGCCACTTAGCCTCTTTGTGACCAAGAACAGTGAGGCAGAAGAGTGATGGTGTGTCACATGCAATGCTGAAAGCCAATCACGCACAGGGGAAGCCTCCCAAGAACACTGGATGAAGCCACCTCTAAACGGATAACAATGATGACATGGGGTCTGGTGTGCATAGGCGCTAAGGGTAAGTCCTTTGCTAATGACCTTTAGGAAAGGGGAAAACAAGCTGAATCGTCTACTTTAATTGGATTAAAACATGTGCAGCCATCTCCTCAGCTTCTGCTGAGAAAGGAAGTATGAGTGAAGGTGAGCAGTGCCTGCCAATCAGCTCCCGTGTCTGGCAGACTGGGATTAGCATCTTGTTGCATGATTAATGTGCTTGACTGGGAAAGGCAATTTCAGGAGTTAAGAGAACCCTAGACTGTTCAAGTGTTTCTCACACTGACTACTACATGCAGGGCCTGCTCCTGTAAATGTAACACTGTCTGCCCCACCCCTATGGCCTTTATAGATATGAGGTTCAGAATGGTGCACAGGACTTCAAATGCGACCGGGGTTCTTACTGACTTTGAGCTGAGCATTGACTTAGGCCCAGGAGACTCCAGAACAGACTCATCTATGGTTCTTTTACCCTATGACCTTGATCATCAGAACTCCCTATGTTCTAGTTTCCTCATCAGTAGAAAGATACACTATTACCTACCCAGACTTGTTAGGGAGAGAAGTAAGTTAGTATTAACAAGGTACCTAGAAGTGATTGATCCTTGGTTTATTCGTCCTTAGGAACCACTCTAGTCAAGCTAAGCAATGACTAAGTTTACATACATATGGACCATAAAGAAGTCCACTTTTCCATTTCCTGTATTTTAAACAAAAGGATGTGATTATACATGTATGCCTGATAAAAACAGCCCTATAACCCCTTCCATGTCCCTCTAACCCCATCTCCCTCTCAAATCTATGGCCTTCTTTGTTATTTGATTATAACTGCAACATATATATGCAATTCACACAAATACAACCGACTGAGTTTATTTTGTGATGTGTTATGATTTTAGGGTTGACCGTTTTGTGTTAGAAAACCAATTATGGGGCTCATCCATGAGAGAGGTTAATTCTTCCTCTCTGGGCAGTCGCTTGTTGCATGTGGTTCTTTGTCTAGGGTTGGGATTCCATGAGATTTTCTCCCTTCTGAGTCAGCATGTCTACTAATATTGGCATTGTTCAGTTTTTATTTAAGAAGCCAGTCTTACAGCAAACTCTCTGGTCCTCTGGCTCTTACAGTTTTTCTGCCTATCTTCTATGATGTACCCTGAGCCTCAGGTACAGGAGTTGTGTGGTAGATATATCCACTGGGGCTAGGCTTTCCTAATGGCTACACTATGTACTATTGTGGTTTCCTATAATAGGCTCTGTTTGCTGTAAAGAGAGGCTTCTTTGATGATAAGTGATAGTTAAACTTATCTATGGATGCTCTTCTAAGATTCTTGACCTCACAAGTCCTGAGGATTTAGCTAGGTTTACAATACCAGACAAGATTTTCTCCCTCTCGAGTAGGCCTGAAGTCTAACTAGAGAGATGCTGGCTTTCACTAAGAGTGCAACTATTGTACCTTTAAGGACGTCTTGCCATGCTGATCAGTGTTGGGGTTCCTAAGTGTCACAGTTGGATAGAACTATTGATTGTTTCCTTCTCTTGGCAACTTGAATAGTATTTTTCTGGTACTATGGAAGATAGATGGTAGGAAAGAGGCTTTCAGGCTAGATCCAGCATAAATAACCTGAGTCTTGTATACGTAGTGTCAGTGTCTTCAGCAAAAGAGACTTGCCTTCAACCTCTGAGAGGTAACCCAAGGACAACAGATTGTTTTGGGAGTCACTTGGACTAACCTGACCAAGAACTAGAAAGGAGGTTTCTTAAGTTTGTTAGGTCAGAGTCTTAGGGCAATGCAAGTGGTATAGCTTTATTTTATATAATAATACTACCAATAATAATACGTGTATATAATATTTATGTGTATGTATATATTGTATATAATTTTAGGCACACTGGCCTCCTTTCCATGGTCTCTCTCTCTCTCTCTCTGCTAATCTATCTAAATATTCTTTTGACCCCATTCATAGTCTGAAAGAATCCAAGCAAAGTTTAAGCAGAACTTCTTCAGACATTTATCAATCACATAAACATACATCCTGAAAGTCCCATCAGCCTATTTTTACAATATTTACCACAGAGGCACTGTAGTGATCTCTAATGCTCCAATACTATAGATGTTAGCTGTAGGAAGTTAGGAACCCTGTGACCTTTGGTTCATTTGTTCTCAGAATCTGACAGTGTACATCACATTGAATCAGTGAACTAGAGCTAAGGAGGAAATGAAAGATTATTCAGTCATTAATATAACCTTATCTTGCATATCATGAGCCCCCTTCCTGTAGCATTCCTCCTCTGAATGTAATTATCAAAGCCCTTTAGGGGTTTGATCTTGGCTCGACTGGACCTGACAGCAGACCAGGGATAGCTCTGATTGTACGTCTTTGTATACACTATTGAATACTGTGTTGGTTAATTAGGTGCTTTTTTTTTTTTTAGTTCTTTCCAGAAGTCACACATTTTGCATATATCATCCTTGTTCATTACAGCCCTTCAAGTATGATTATAAATGAAGAAAGCAAATCTCAGAGATGGCTGGTAGCTTATTCATTTTACACAGCCAGTCAGTGGTGTATCTGGGATCTGGTCCAAAGCCTTTCTCACTTGAAAGCTCATGATTTCTGGATTCCCCCAATATGAAACAGAAATTAACTCATTTTTGAAAGTTTGATGGAAAAATAAATAACACACAGAAAATATTCTTTAAAAGTTGTAAAACATTGTAGGAACGTTAGTCATGGATTTTTCCTGAACTATCACCAAAATAATTTGTACTTTTAATTTTCCTATGGCTGTACGTCCTTCATTTCATGATAAATCAATCATACAAGAACAGTTTTTTGTTTTTTGTTTTTTTTTTAAAGTCACCAGTCATGTGTAACTGAAGACTTCAGGCAAGCCTGTGATTCCAGCTAAGACAACTAAGACAACCTTCAGGGTCTAACTGCCTCATACCTTGCTTAGAAAAAGTCTGTGTGATTTCCAACGGCAGCTGAGAAAAAAAGGCACTTCCCAAATTTAATTTTGGCAATAATTACTGAAATTATTCCAGGGTAATGTCTTTAGCATATGCAGGCATCTAAGCTCATAGGAAAGCTATAACAATAACAAGTATTTGCTAGAAAACTAGCGTATGATGAGTTTTACCTGCATTATTTTCTTTACACTTGCCAATCTCTTCAATCTACCACTTGAGGTTCAAAGAGGTCAAGTTGCATATGGCAGAGCTTGCATGGCTCACGGGTGGCAGAACCAGAATTAAAATCAGGCCAGCCTAAATCTGGTGATAAAGTAGCACCTGTAAAATAAGAACTGACTAATATGTCACTTAGTGATTCCTGTTTGTCTACATCAAGCTGTCACTTTAAGAGACTGACTCCCAGATTCAACTGTCCCTGGTTAGTTGGGCAAAGCATGCCACTGCTGAGGAGGGCCTCTGGTGTCAGATGACCTAAATGACACTCTCGATGAGTGGTTCTTCCCACTCAGCTGACAACACCTAGACTGCTTTAATAGGCAACACTGTTGAAAAGTCTGAAATAGGAGAGCTGGCACAGAATAGTGAAAGCCATAGGGACGCACACTTGGCAGTGGCAGGGGCAGCCAGTGGAGAGGAATAAAGCCTGATTTCTGCTCTCAGCTGCGTCACTAAAATGATACAAAATCAAGAAACTTCGCCACCCATCTCTGAGTCTTGGTTCTTATCTGTAAATTGTGGATATTAGAATAAGATCTTTATTGTTCCTTCAAGCTGTAATGTCCACTGATTCCTTAGAAGGAAGAAGGAAACTTGAGGGTTAACCTTACTTTTGAGGGTTTCCAATCATCTTCCAGATGCCAAACTGTAGAGAGGAACAGTGCAGACCCAGAAAGCTTCTAAAAACCATTACTTGCCATTATCACATCACAATGTGCTCATCACTGCTCCCCTGTCCTTATGGCTCTCTGGGGCTGTTCCTGGAAGGGACTATAGCTGAAACAGTATTTCTGGGAACCTAGGGGTAGGCGTGCAGTGTTGGAAGAAGGTTGGGAAGTGAGTGATCCTGTCCACCAGGTTCCAAGCCACGCTTAAAAATGATAACAGCTAACATTCCTATGGGCTGCATAAGCCATGTCCTGCAACATTTGAGATCACACATCACAACAGACATTTATAGGAAGGAAAGCGGGTAGGTAGTGTATGTGACTATAGAAAAGAAATGGTGGCAGGCCACAGACAAACACTCATTTACACAGAAGCTTCAGACAGTCCCAGTGGCCCTTGTTACCTTCCATTCTATTTGAGGATTGGCATAAGCAGTAATGAGATCATCTCTTAAAGGCATTGAAGCAAATCCTGCTATGCTGAGGGTCTTACCAGTTTCCCATCTTCAGCAAGGATAGAAGTCTGATAAGATATTAATCCACTGCCCACTATCTTACCCTATCCATCAATTTGAAGAAACCCTATTCTTTCATGCCTCCATGCCTCTACATATGTGTTTCTTCTGCTGTGGAAGACATTCTTTCATTTCTTAGTAAAGGGCACTCATATTTTTCAGTCACTCTTCCAGCACCTCCTCCTGAGAAGACATCCTTAATATTACCACCAATATTCACAAGTCTTACACTGCTTCTCTATGGTACTAGGGACAGGAGTATCATAACACACATTAAATATCCTTTTTTCAGATTTTAAAAATTATTTTAAATTATATGTGTGTCCATGTGGAAATATGTGCACATGAGTTCAAGTGGCCTCAGTACCCAGATCTGTTGGAAAAGACAAGGGTTATAATTATCAGTAGTTGTTGTGAGTTGCCCAATATAGGTGCTGGGAACTGATCTTGTGGGTCCTCTGCAAGAACAGCACACACTGCTGGGCCATCTCTCCATCCTTCTTATTAAAATCCTATTAGCATACATTTCTATATTTATCCATATCTGCCTGAGTAGACAAGAGATGGACAAGGTTCCCTTTGTTTCATTTTGTATACTTAGTGTAGTACCCAACACATGTGAGGCAAACAAAGAGCTAGCTAGCTGCATGCATAGATTACTGTGTTTATAGTGACTCCAGTCATTCATTCAGGCAGAAGACAGACTTGAGAAGGTAAAATTAGTCCATATGATATTCAGAGGATATTTCCTTTTCTTTAACAACTAGAAAGGCATAATTACTCAAGATGAAGAGGAATAAAGGATAAGAAAAAATTCAACAAGATCAAAGGCTCAGAAGGAACTGGGAAGGCAAAGTCTGTGACAGTTGATGACTTTCTTCTGGACACGGGTGACAAGTAGCATGACAGGCTCCATATAGCCAATAAAAGGCTGGAAGTAACTGTGGCCAAAGACGCTGCAGGCTTCCCAAGTAGATTAGGACAAACTTCACCTAAATAACAACTCACAAAGATGGAGTGGGAGCAACAGGCTGAGAGGAGCCCTTGAAAGACGGAATGATGACCACTAATCACAGAACTCATGAATACCAAAATGAAAAGCAAGCCTTTAATAAACAAATGGACAAGTCTTTGGTAGCATGCCTCATTCTAATGGGAACATTTAAAACAGTGTGTGGGGGAGGAGCTTAAGGGGGATTTACAAACCCTGCAGCTATGGACAGCATCACTAGATTAAGGTCATCACAACAGTCATGACTCATATTGCTAGCAGGAAACCTTGAGGAATATTACCACAAGGGGATCTTCTCTGTTATCTTCAAAGATAGAATGATATTGATAGGAATACTCCCATTTCTGACTTCCCACCACTCACTAATTCCACCCAGAAGAAGAAAAATCCCTTCTCTAATGCCTGTATGGCTATGTCCTGTTGGGGGGAGCTGCGGGCTGTGTTCCTGCCGCCCCAGCTCCTGGTCGCCTGGCTAGCTTATACCCCGAAATAACAACATACAAACTGTATTATTTTAAACACTGCTTGGCCCATTAGCTCTAGCCCTTACTGGCTAATTCTCATATCCCGATCAACCCATCTCGAATAATCTGTGTAGCACCAGTCTTACCAGGAAAGATTCAGCATGTCTGACCTGGCGGCTGGCTGCATCATGTCTGACTCAGAGAGGAGAGCTATCGAGTCTGCCCTGGAGAGCAGCGGCATGGCATCTGAGCTCACTTCCTCTTCCTCCCAGCATTCTGTTCTGTTTACTCCACCCACCTATGTTCTAACCTATGAGGGCCAAGCAGTTTCTTTATTTTTTAACCAATGACCTTCCTCCATCAATGTCCAACAGGTCCGGTTGTACCCTGGATACAACATCAGGACAGTCTTGTCATGGGTGTCTTCACCTATACTCAAGCCAGTGGGCTCTCTCGTCTCATGAACCAAGCAAAGCGAATGAAGCATGTAGCAGGAAAATACAACTAAATCTGTTTCCTCTCTGTTCCAGCCTCATAGATTGCCAGGGAGTGGGTGGCACAGCATCACGAAGTGCCTAGTATATGGCCTTGTTGAAAGCAGAAGCAAAGGACCTACAAGCTCCGTCATTCACTCTGAAGAAAGCCAAGACTGCCAGCTCCTGAGGTGGATTCCGGAATTATTCCATGCTAGTCAGAACTCAGAGCGAACACTGGGGAGTCACGACACACTGACATCTCTAGCCCATTCATCCATAGGCTTTACTTAAAAATCTGGAGCGACAGGGCAAAAATATTTAAACCGCTGGGTCAGCTGCTGCAGGACTGATGTTACTCTAAGGAAAAGTAAAATTTACAACCTTCCTAAACTTGTTGTTAAAATAGTTCCTGTCCTGGAAAAGTCTCAGAAGGAATGGCATCAGGTTCCAGCTACTGTTCTTCCTGGAGCCCCTTCTTAAATTCCAGATTCGTTAGTGAAGATTGCTATGAGCACTGACTTATGAAATAAAACTACTCTATCACCTAGAACCATCGTTTACTTCAAAGAATTGATAGACATTCCATTAAGCTTTTGCAATAATTAAAGCTAAGAAGTATTTATTTAATTAATTAATTAATTTATTTTAGCAAGCCCTTCATTTGAGCATATATTCACTTCATTCATCAGGCATTTCATCAGTACTTACTCCATGCTAGGGGATTGTACCCACAGTATATGAAACTTAAAATACGTTGTTGTGGAGAAACGGAAACCAGTTTAATAAAATGGTACCCTCCTTTCCCTCAAGAAGGTCTCTTTTTTCACACTTGTCTCTGGTTCTGTGTCTCAGTTCAGTCAGCAACTCCACTTGGTCCCTGCATTTGCTCACTGCCAGGCTTCCCTGATCTCAAATAATGAATGCTCTAAAGCCAGCACATGGAATCCTTGGATATAACACAGCTCTAACGTGCAAATAATCTCTCAACAATTCAGTCATGCTGATCCAATAATTTTCAAGACATGGCCTTCTCCAGTAAATACAATAAAATGCTTTTCCCAGGAAGCGAAAGGGCAACTGGGATTTGCTGGAAGGGAGCCTGGATAATCGATTAGAACAGGTGGGATGCTGTCTCTCTTGTGAAGGACCCGCCCCCTGCTGATGTCTTCCTTCCTGCCTGCTTTGGAGAGATGCTTGGGATTAAATAAGTGACCTGGGAATGATTTGCCTGGAATGAAAGGTCAAAATTTACTGACACTGATCATTTTATTGGACTGTGGGTAGATAATCCCCTACTTAAGAAAAGAAAGGAAAGAAAAATGCCAGGAAGGGAGAGGATGAGAAGAGGGAAGGGGGCAGACAAAGTGGGTTGTACTTTCTCCTTCAGCCACAACTTTAAAACAATAGCCTCTAAATATATTTTCTATTATATTCTTTTAACTCACAAAATTATTTTCCTTACCTTCTACAATGTTCTATAACTAAATCAACCAAATATCAATGTTTGCACTGCCCTTGAGATGCACCATAGAAATACCGCGTTTGATCACTAACTTACACTTCATAGATAATTTATTTCAAAAGTGTTCCTCCATAAGGCTCTCCGTTGCTGAGGTGTTCAGCTTTCAGGGAAAGCATTTATTTACAGCCTGAGCCAAAGAAGGCTGGTAAAGACTTGACTAAAAGCTGCACATGGAGAAAATTATGGTGACTGTATTAATACCCAAATACATGACACGCGATGCTCACATTTGCTAAAAGGCTTTGTAGTGCATTGCCCACATCTTGACGGGCAATGAGACCAGGAGAAATGCTTAATACTTGACAGAAGGCTTCCAAGATTCATCTTTCATAGTTCCAAGAACTGCTAAAGAATCTGGAAGAAACTTCCAGAGGAGTTTCTGAAATTCTAACTTTCCTCTTAAATGACTTATGCTTTGTGTTTACACTGAAACTCCAAGCTCAAACAGAAAGGAAAAACAAAAGAAACAACATACAGTTAATTCTGATAAATGGTTGAGTTTTAATTAGTGTAGGGCAAATTCTAGTTCATGATATGTCTCCCTCTGACATCTATTAAAAATCCATTAAGTCAAAAGGTAAAATCTAATAAAGTTACACTGAAAATTTTCTGTTAGGTCAACATTATGGACTTTTAACGAATATTTTGTAACTATTGCTCTACTAGAAGAACTAATATACTAACTGAACACGTATCTTGTACAAGTTTAGAATAAAATTAAGGAAAAGTCAACATAATAATAAAGTAGGAGTTTAAGGTGGATATAAGACACCTAGTTACTATTAAGACTAGTAGACAGCCTTCACAACTTTTCAAAGCTGGAAGCACCAAGCTCCTAATACTATTATCTCAGTTCACACACTCAACAATCACACAGCAATTCTAATACAGCAATAAGCACGTCCTCAGGCTAGGATGAGCTAGCCAAGAGAAAACAGTGAAATACTGTGTGAACAAGTTCAGTACAATACAGAATCAAGGTCGTCAGTTCATACTTTGTTTAATTTGTCATTGGAATACTCAAGAAGAAACTAACCACTTGGGGGGGGGGGGCTATACTTATTTTCAAAATGTCTTAAGTCACTAAAGTAACAATTTGTGTTCCAGAATAATGTAGTGACTCTGGCTGATTTGGAGCTTCTGTTCATGCTTAGTGGTTACTAACCCGTGATTCTCATCTATAAACAAGCTGACCTATGCGAGACAAGGTATGTGGAATACAAAAGGGTGAGGGGAAATAGGGTCTCTGTCTCCCATAGGTACTTTCCCCAGGTGGACTCTACTATCCCATCCTGGCCCAGGTATGGATGCCTGTCCCAGTCTAGTTCAAGTTGGCCTGAGACGCTGACTAACCCTACCAGAGGCCAGTTGTAGAACTGTATCAGAACCCTCAGTCTAGAATGTCCCAAGGAGACGGGAAACGTTGACACAAACTGTGAACCTTGAAAGTGGTTAAAGGAACTAAATCTCAAGTCTCCGATCTGTAAAACAGGAATAACAAATGAATAGTTTTATGAGGACTATGTATGTAAACCACCTAGTAGGGGACATAGAAGTCAGCTGACAATCTTTCTCCCTTTCTCTTATCCCAAACTCCAGGTCTTCTCTACCAGCCCAGAATCTCAGGTGGGTTTCGCTGAGGCATAGATATCACAGCAACTCTCTTCTGCTTACTGTCCTGGCCCTTCCCCTTGCTCTAGAGCTAGCTAGTAGAGGGAGGGCAGATCACAGACTGCACACCACAGCTAGCAGTGCTGGTTCTTCCTTACAGTCTCCACGGAGCTTTACATAGAGCAATCCCGAGTAGTGTACCGGAGAAAAGTAGCTTGATCTGCAATAGTCAACTACAGGGGTCAGAAGCTGCAGCAAATATCACTTGCTGTTTAGCAACTTATAAGCACAACTCTCATATTTCAATAGAAACATACATGGTAACATGACTGTGCAGCCAATAAAATTTACATTTTCTAATTAGAATACTAATTTAGGGGTCTACTGAATGTGTGCTGGTCAACAGGAGGTAATCAGAAGTGAGGTTATACTCCCTCCAAAGGAATGTGCATCATGATTCTTACGTCATTTTGATTCTTCCATTTTTCTGGCTGGGAACTGGTGAGAGCTCAACGGGATTGCAGTAATAGTCACTTACTTCTTTTCTCTTCCCTTAGAGAGAAATGAGCTATCTTTCACACGAGTGCGCTTTTAGATCTTGTTACAATGCTACAGTCAGCACACTAAATCAATTAAGAAGGACTTCTATTCAAGCACATATGACCTAGATGACAACTGCTTACCAGAATAATAAGTAGTAACTATAGGATACAAACATCACCCTGTGAAATGACCCTGTAGGTGGTAAAGATTAACGTGTCATAATTACATTTACCTAACACTGAAACTCTTTCACCAGGGAAACACCTAACAGTCACTCAGATCTGACCCATCTAGTTAGTGCTACACAAAACTGGGAGACTATACATAGCAAGCATTGGTTTACATCCTACTGTCTGTCTTGTTTTTGATTCTTCTAATTCTGACCTTTCAATTTTATTTTTCCTTTTCCTTGTTTCTTGAACCAAATTTATGAAATTATTTTCCTGCTTCTGGAAATGATCCCTATGTACCTCCTTGATGATGTCATCTCTGGCTGCTCTGTGCACAATCATCGTGAGTCAGCCCCACTATGAGCTTGATATTCAGACAGATATTCACAATATATATTTCCACGCAACTCAAACAAGTCAGAAAACTAGGGCCTAAAGATATGGCTTATCCATCACGGCTGACATATTCTGAAAAACCTAGTCTTGAGAAAAAAAATAAATTGAGTTCTCATAATACAATTCAAACAAAAAAAAAATCACAAATATTTTTGTATATCCACATAAATGATCATTTTTGAATTTTCTCTTCGTTTACCTATTTTGCTGTAATTATCATCAATGAGATCTTCCAAACCAACCATCTTCCAGAAGCTGTCATCCCAACCTTTCTCCGCTGAGTATGTCCATTTGCAGACCAAGGAGCAGAGAGACCTAGTCAAATTGGAGAGAAGAAGGAACAACAGTGTGAGCTCGCTTCCTTCATATTTTTTCTAAATACCTGCCCTGGTCTATTCAGTAGTGTAGTGGCAGCGGAGGGAGCAGTAATTATGCATTCCTGTTTTAATGAAGGGCTCTATGTATACCTGGCAATGTGTACTAGATCCTTTATCGACTCAGCCTTCTATACGGGTCCTGACCAAGCAAACATAGTAAGTGAATTTTTGCACTTACATCAACATTTATTTGACATGTGGGATAATTATGAATTATAATACTATTATTTGATGAAACTAAGTAAACGTCTCAAGTTTAGACGTAATATTGGTATGGATATATTAAAGTTGCTCTTTATCATTCAGCATATAAAATATTCATGTATGAAACGACATGGCATTTGGAGCATGTTTCAAAAAAAAAAAACACAAGAAGGGGAAGTGAATGGTGCTGTGGATAGATGGGTAGGATTGGCCTGAACTGCTGGCCATTAGAGCAGACATAAGAATTCACACAAGTCTTGGTGTCTTCTACTTTTATATATCTTCCAAGTTCTCGACAATAAAAATGTTTCTTTTAAATGTCTGCTATAAAATAAATAATATGTCACTGTATTCTAAATCAATGCTTTGATACTAGAAGGAGTTTTCCTTTCAGCTTCATTTCTCAATGGCACCCTTAATATTCTATAATTATTCTGTTAAAATGCTCTTTATGTCTCTGAAAGTATCATACTATTGCATACTTCCTTCCTTGGCTCTACCACTTACAGTTTAAAGACCTCTACCAATCTTCTTCATCCTGATGATTTAAGCTCTTATTTTAATCTAAGATGAAAATTCTAATTTTGGGTTAAATATTTCTTTTCTTGCCTCTCAGAAAATTAAATATATATATATATATATATAAATTTAAAGTATATACATACATTACGTACATATGTGTGTATATATACACATGTACTCTCTATATTAATGGATGCACGTACACACACGCGCGCGCGCACACACACACACACACACACACACTAACTAACTAACTAACTAACTAGAGGGGGCAAACAGAGCCAGTGATAGAGATCCAATTCAAAGCCTTCTATGTACCAGGTAAGCAGCGAACCTCTGATCTATATCCATGCCCACAGAGTATACTGTATATCATGACCTTTATCACATTATAATTAACTGCTTTTTTACAGGTATTACCTATATTTCTTCAACATATTCTCCATATTTTGTTCATAGCAAACCTTAGGCACCTGTAATATCAATCTTCCCATGTCACATTTCTGGTGACACAATTTGTGTTTGCCTCTGTTCTCGACCATTCCCATCCCTGTATTCTGTCCTGTGCAGTACTAAGCCATTGGTACTCTCCTATAGTTAGTCTTTCTTTCTCTCTTCTCTTTACTTTACTCATTCTAGAATGGTCTTCCCACTATACATCTGATCCTTAGTTAACTACCGTAAGTCATCTCAAACTATCTCTCTCTAGGAAGCCCCAGTAGAGGGCATGTTGAACCAAAAGCCGATGCTCAACATATCCTTCTCTTCCACTGACCACTGTAACTATATGCATATTCCCTTCTCTATGTCTCCCACTATAAAAGCCCCCTTTGCATCACAAAATGTTCTCCTCATCTCTGTATCACTAGTCCCTACCTCATGAAGGTGCATAGCTATCCATAATAAAATCTTGTTGAAAAGAATTATGAAAAATATGTCTTTATATTGCCATAGGTAAGTGCAAACACAAAGACATCACAGTCATGCTGTTTTAAGGATAAACAAAAACCCATTTCGTGGGCCCACAGTCTTGTAACTCATTCAGTCATACAGAACCATTCCCTCACTTGGTATTTGGTGGCTGCTATGTTCCTGGTGCTGTTGTAGGCCTTAGTGGTAAACTGTCCTTACACACAAGACCTAGTCCTTTGCTGACCCAGAAGCAGAAAGTTTAACTGGGGAGACAGATATTTATCGAAGAATCACACACTAAATCCTATAGTAACAAATAGTCCTATGTTTTCTTTCTTTTTTTTTTTTTGGTTTTTCGAGACAGGGTTTCTCTGTGGCTTTGGAGCCTGTCCTGGAACTAGCTCTTGTAGACCAGGCTGGTCTCGAACTCACAGAGATCCGCCTGCCTCTGCCTCCCGAGTGCTGGGATTAAAGGCGTGCGCCACCATCGCCCGGCAAGCCCTATGTTTTCTAAAGAAAGAACATAGAGAAACAAGAAATTTTAGTGGGGAAATGTGATGCAATGCAGCGCTGGGCGTAGGATGTTGAGGTGTTTGGGAGGAGAGTATAAGGTAGGCTCCACAAAAGCCAGGCGATGGTGGCGCACGCCTTTAATCCCAGCACTCAGGAGGCAGAGGCAGGCAGATCTCTGTGAGTTCGAGGTCAGCCTGGACTACAAGAGCTAGTTCCAGGACAGGAACCAAAAGCTACAGAGAAACCCTGTCTCGAAAATCCACAAAAAAAAAAAAAAAAAAAAGGCTCCACAGAGGAGGTAACATTTAACTAAGTTCTAACTTGAAAATAAGCAAGAGACATTTATCATTAAAAATTTGTTCAGATGGCAGAACATGTCAGGTTGTGCTTAGTGGCAGAAAAACATTAAAGAAGCGCTTATACCAGCCCAAACAATATATATGTGCTAACTCATCCTTTTGATTTAAGCAAGGCCACTTTTTCCCCAGTGGATGAAGGTGGGAGCCAACTATGAAGCAAGCTTTGTAGTACATGGTAGCCTAACACTCCCTAGAATAACAACTGAAATTTCAACCTTTGGAGAGCTCTAACAGTTTACTGGAAAAAAAACAAAAATAAAAAACAATGCTATGAACAAAAGACAAGTCCAAGAAATTATTTCCCATGCACAAGCACACTGGTCAGCTCTCCATTGCCCACCATGCCATCAACATTCAAAGACTCTCATACCTCTACTTTGGCAGTACCTTCCATCTTATTAACTCTTGCTGCTGTCTGAAGGTGTAAGTCACAAACAATCCCACACCAGTTTGGAATTATGATTAATAGAATGGTTATTTATTTAAGGGGGAAAAACTTACAGATCACCGTCCCAAACAACAGCCCTCTGCGCAATCAGGAAGGGAGCCTAGTCGCCGGAAGCGGAAGCCAGAGTTTGCATTGGCGGCAGGGCCCAGGAAGCCCTGTTTTAAAACCACGCGGTTTTTTTTTTTTAAGGCTGCTGAGTCAGGAAATTCTCTCTGCGGCACACCACCCACAAACAGCAAAAAGCTGTGTTAAACTCTGTTTTTTCTGTGTTTAAAATTAAGCTCTCTCAGGCTTTACATGGATCCAGTTTACCACGTTGTATCCTCATTTCTATCCATTTGGCAAACTTCAAATCTTCGTTACAATCCAGTTCATGCTGCTCTGTCAAAGTCTCCTTTGACCTCAAAGCCAAACTCAAGATCCCTCTAATATTCCAGGTAGGCTATAATTCTTACACTGTAGATATAAACAGCTCAGGGAGATTGATATGGCCTCCTGTCTTTACATCTCTACATAGCCACACCCTTTGCCATGTACCTTGACAGTGGAATACCCCAACATTGTTCAGAGGGCTTCCTTTCCTTCACCTAGATTTTGGGTAATGATTCAAGTTTGCACTTTGGTAAAGAATGACTCAGAGATGATTGCATGCCTGTTACTGAAATGATTGCATGCCCATTACTGGTCTAAATTTGAAGATACTTTATGAGTTTTAGCTTGTTCTCTTGAACCTTCATCATTTCCCTAAGGAACTCAGGCTGAGCTAGCGCATGGGGGTATCAGAGAACTGAAAAGACAAGGATCAGCTTAACCAGACTTTGATCACACCCTTAGATGGTATTGTGTCAGTTAGGACCCGGTAGCTTTGCGTCTAGCTGAGATCAGAACTACCCACCAAGACTTGGAGTAAATAGTCTGCCCCTGAGTCAAATAGATGACCACTGGATTCAGCAACTAAAACTAGATGGTGGTTTGCTACCAAGTGTTACTAATTCACAATAGAAGTAAATTAGTCCAAATCTATTTTTCTTCCTCAATAAGGAAGAAAACAGTAATCCCTTATATCTTACAGTAAATTTGAATACTATCCAGAGAATATTCTTTGGAAGAAAAGGACTGATCCAGGAAGTTTTATGGATATAGTGAAGCACAATTAATAAAATCTCAGAGACAGATATTGGGGTTCAACCTAAAACTAAGAAAAGCAAAACTGCCAGCCACTGGCTCTTACCTCTACCATAGTATGAAATGGGGAGCCTGCCTCCAGGAATCTCAGAATGAGACTGTGACTGAGAGCTGTCTCCTCCCACCTTTATAATCCTCTCTAGTTCTAGGATTAAAGGCGTGCACCACTACTGCCTAGTTTCTGTGGCAAGCTAGTGTGGCTACTGGGAATAAAGGTGTGTGTCATTGCTGCCTGGTCTGTAAGACTGGCCAATGTGCCTATCTGACTTTTCTGATCCTCAGGCAAGTTTTATTAATACAAATAAAATGCCACTACAATACAGATTCCTCCAAAACAAAAAAAACCTCATTCTATATATAGGTTATTCAAATATAATTAGGCTCTTCCCCCCTCTGTCTCTCACACACAGACACACACACACACACACATAGACACACACACACTGATTTTTTTTTCCTCTTCTGTCTCTCTAACCCAGTTGCCTGGAACTTACTCACATTATAGTCCAGGCTAGCCTCAAACTCGTGGCCATATTCCAGTCTCACCCTCAGTCTCCAGCATACTGGGATCATGGCCATGTGCCATCATGCATAGCTGGTCCATTTCATTAGGATCTCTTAGAACTGGTAGATTACCAGGATGTCCCTGATGCAGCAAAATCAGCAACATTAAAGAGTGCATCTAAGGTCACAGACTCTGAATAACTCTCTACAAGAAAGTTAGGATTTTATCTTATCAGCCAAAAAAGACAAGTTACAAATAGCAGAATAAATAGTGTGCCTTGCCCAGAAGCTTCTACTGAAATCCAGGCTTTGACAACCCCAAAGTACTTTCCTGGGCAATCTGCTCTCCTGGTCCTCTAAGTACTGGCCAGTTTCCTCACAGTCAGCCAAAATGTCAGGACAGGAGTTCTGTGTCTTTCTTATGGAGTGTTTATGCCAAATGAATCTAAACCGCACATAAATAAGAAAACCATAGATCCATCAGTATATCAAAATAACAACGCAACACAAGATAAGACAGCACTTGGCGGGCATGGCGATACATACAAGAGAGCAAAGTCACGTGAGAGATGGCATCTAGAACATCCGATAGAGACAAATACTATTGAAGAAGAAATCATGAAACTATTTGGAAAACACATCAATGATGAAAACCACAAGAGATGAGGAGGAAAATACTAGAAAGATTCCTTAGAAGGAAAAAATAAAGGAATTTAAAATTAAAATTTAAAGCTTCAGTTTTCCAGGCTAGCATGATGGCTCAGCAGGTAAAGGCACCTGCTGTGCAAGCCGGACACCTTGAGTGTGATTCCCACACCCACATAAAGGTAGAAGGATAGAGCTGATGCAAACAAGCAGTCCTTTAGGTTCTACGTGTGAGCTATGTCAAATGCATGTCTCTTCCAACACATACACACCAATGCAACACATGTATGCATGATGCACACACTAGTGGTGATAACAGTAAATATTAAATTTTCTACAGATGAGCTACCACAAGAACGGGTGGAAATCAGTTAAATGACCTTGGAATAATGGATGAAGGGAATGGCTTATAGCAAGGAGGAAAGACAAGATAGGAATAGCAAGAGGGGGCATAGCAAGGGGAGGGGCATAACAAGGATCATAACACAAGAATTACAGAAATCCCAGAAGGGATATTTAAAAGCTAAGGAAGAATAAAAGGCAGAACAGATGAGAAAGATATTATAAACAAGTACATGTAGTACCAGGCTCTTCATATACTGGGCCAAGGTAAAGCTTAAGCCTGCAAATTAAAAGTTCTCATTAAATCCAGGAAATACTTGGATTTCAAGAGTAAACAGAAAATTATGCATGCTGCCAGACAGCAATACTAAGTTGCATACAAAACCAAAGGGCCCAACAAGCTATGGAAATCTCATCTACAATCCTGGAATGCAGAAAACATGGAAATAATGTACAGATCACCAAGAAAGGCTGATCCAAGAATCCTGCAGCCAGACAAAATATTATTCAGCTGTCAAGGGCAAAGAAAACCATTTTCAGCATACAAGGGTTTTAAAAAAGTGAACTACTCACATAGGCTTTCTGAAGACAATGCTTGAGGAAACACAAATTATCCCCTGGTTCAGAGTAGCTATGTCAACATATAGGAGAGAAGCAAGAGGAATAAGATGACTGATATCCATTTATGTGGTTCATATCATCTTTCTTTCTTTAAGTATGTATACTTATATGTGTGCATACATAAGAGTGAATATTTATTTGTATGTGCTTCAACATATACATCTGTGTATATGCATATACACACATAGATTAAAACATATTTAGTTTAAACAGATGATGATGATATAAACAATGCTGGTAATTTGGAGTCTTCTGAAATCACAACAGGCACGCTGCACTACAAGTGAAATCCAAGAGAAGGTCTGGAACTGAAAAAAAAAATTAAGTAAAACCTCAAAGTCAGGGACTAAGCAAGAGTCTTGGTCTATGTCACTGTCTCAAAATACCACAGGGACAGAAGTCCCTGCAGAGACAAAGACCACATAACATAATCCCAATGTCAAACATAAAAAGCCCTCTTTTGAGTCAGGGCTGCCCAAGAGAATTCCTAAACATACAGCCTATTTCTGTTGCTCTTGGATTTCCCCCAGAGATGGAAGGAAGATACCATGCACTTCAGACACAGGACTAAGAGACCCCTGAGTGAGAACTGACCTGAATGTCTCCTCCCAGAAGACTGTCTTTCATGGTACCAAAAGGTGCTATGCAAGCAACCAAAAGAAGGAAGCAACCAACAGTCCTACCCAGCTATGATGCCTGTAAACCACATCAACAACCAGTACAACACCATTACCCTGAGTGTGCAGTAGTGGCACACATATATTGGTGGATATCAAGAGCTCTCTGATTGGACTTAAGACATTCATGACAAGAGGGAAACCATGCCTGGTACTGGAAACCTTGTTATCTACTCATTGCAAGCAAAGTCGTGGTTATTAGAGGAGAAATCACAACCACTAATTCACTAAATCAACATAATCCCTGAGAACAATATGAGTCCTTACACCTATAGAGAAGTAGAATATCAGAAGTAAAAGAAGTATAAAGAAACTTCTTTTTACAATAGACAAAAACCACTACAGAAACCAAAATCAATCAAAATGCAATTTGGAGCCTGTTATGCCCAGATCACAGAGAACCCCCCCAAACCAACTAGGAGACCAAGTCCTGTATGTAAAAGCAAAGAGTCTTTATTCTTACACAAGTTTGCAAACTTGGACTCTCTGTGAGTCCAACGTATTAGAGTAGTTGGAGAGCTCCAAGCTCAGTTGGGGTTGGGGTTTTGTAGTAGCAAAGGTGGGAGTGAGGGATTTCTAAGGTTCAGGACTCCTGATTGGCTGACATTTGTTTAGGGTGTCCTGGTGAAGAGATGGGTGTGTGCTGGCAGGTGATCCCATCTACAATGGTTGGGAACGTTAGGAATTTCCTTTTGGATAGTGTGTTCCTGGGTGGTGGTACCTGGGTAGTCTCAGTTTGTGGTCTTTCTTTGAACCATGGTAAACTGAGCCTCAGGCCTCTATTGAGCTTAGTACGGCTGGGTCCTACAGAGGCCAGTCCCAAAGGGATACAACTACAAAACACTCACAGCTAAGGCTCACGGAACATTGCAGAAGGGAAAGATTGTGAGAGCCAGAGGATCAAGGAGTTTTCTGTGAAACTGTCTCCTAGCAACATCAGAAGTTACACAGATAAAGTCTCTCCATGAGTGCTCAACATGAGCTGAACAAGGACAACACCTACAAACATGCCAAAGTGGACAAAAAAAGACCCACGACCTCAACCCTACACAAAGTACCATAGGTAATTGAGACAACTGGGAAAAGAGAGGTGGTCTTCCCTAGAGAACAACACACAAATTGGCTATTCAGTGACAAAAGATTAGCCCTGCAAACATACATTCAAGTAATAGTAGACAGACTGAATCGGTTTATATATATAAATAAAACCTGCTCAGTCTGTGTAATGTTACTTGTACGTATGTTTTCAGAGTTGACCTTTTTGTCATTGGACAAATTGATGGACTCTTCCTTGGGAAGACAAAGCATTCCAATCACAATTATCTAGCCAACCCCTTGCATCTGCCCTCTGCCCTTGCAACCTCCCACACAAGTCAAAATCAAATTTAAAAGAAAAAAAACAAAACAAAGAAACAAAACAAAAACAACAATAACAACGAGAGAATCTTGTCATGGAAGCTGTCGCTTGGCTGTTGAGTCACACAGTTTACCCTTTAGTCTACTCATTTTTAATTCCAAGCGTTCAATGCCTAGAGTCATTGCTCTGATACCACACATAATGGGCCATCATTGGGGTTCCTCTGGCATATGCTGCTGTTGTCCTGTGTCATGGAGACCCTGCTGTTTTGGATCTGCAAGTCCATCCCCTTCACTTGCTCCAACTGTTCATAGACTCGGTGGATGCTGGAGTGGGCCAACTCATAGCCCTGGATCTGGCTCTGGGTAGTAGCAGGGTTGGTTGGCTCACTAGCTTTCCCTCACTGTCACTTCTGGGGACAAGTTCTCCAGCACCGCCAAGGCCAGCTCACCTAATGCAGCCTACAGCAAGGAGCAGGGGACAGTTTCCCTGCTCTATGGCCCTCAGATCTAGGGTCTCCCTCACTTACTCTGCCAGGGCCTGCTCTACAGTTTTGTCCAGGCAAGGTTCCGGACCCTTTCTTCTGATTGGCTGCAGGGTGTTGGGGGGCGGATTCCAAGGGGGGGGGGGGCGCGGTGGGGTCAGCTCTCCTGCTCTCAGGGCTGGTTCACCACAGACCCTGACAACCAAGTCAGCTCTAGTGTGCTGTCCAGACAGATGCAGGGCCTTCGCTGCTGGCACTGCAGCTGATGTGGGACAGGCTAGTTTCTCATCTCCTGACCCCAAGGCCAGCTCTCTCACTTTTGAAGAAGACTGAGTTTTCTCACTGCTTAATGTTGGATACAAAAAAAAAAAAAATGAGGCTGCAGGCAGTGACAGAAACGAAAAGCGGATCAGAATCTGGAAATTACAAGAAATAAAAGAAAATGAAGGGCGAAATGAAGCCAGTAAAGCGAAAGTAACCACAGAGAATAAACAGCGGAGAGTAAACAACATAAATGTAAAATAAAAATAAGATGGGATAGAGTTAGATAAAGTGGCATGAATGTCACAACTAGTTAATAAAGAGAAAAATCAAAATACCGTTAGAAGTGAGTAAAATATTTCCAATGAATATTTTTCAATTTGGTAGTTCTTTTTTTGAAAAAGTACACTTTCAAAAAATAAGACATATTTTTTTAAATATTAAAATTTATTTTTAAAATTATTTTATTATTTTTAATTAAGTATTTCTTGTGTGTCTGTGTGGGTATGCACGGCTGAGCTGGGGTTCACAGAGGTCACTGACATCAAAAGCCCCTGCAGCTGGAGTTCCAGGAGCTTGTGAGCTGTCCATCATGGGTATGAGGACTAAACCTAGGTTCTCCCCAAAAGCAGAATGAACTCATAACTACTGTGAAACCACTCCAGTCCTACTTATTTATCATTGCTGTGTATCCATGTATGTGATGCTTGGGTGGGTGACTGAGGGTAGGCATGTGTTACAGCACGTACGTAGAGGTCAGAGGTCAACTCTTCCTAACTCTATGTTGGTCTCAGGGATCGATCTCATATGGTCAAGACTGCGCATCAGTTTTACCCACCAAGGCATTTCATAGGCTCCAACAACATTTTAAAATATGATTCAAGCATGGGGTAGAAAAAGACAGGTACCCAGCCTGCAGTCAGCCAAGACTAATCAGTGAACTCCAGGCCAAAGAGGCTTTTTCTCCAAAAAGGTAGGGGGGTAGATCTCTGGTCTTTATACACATGCACATACATAGAAATATACACACACAGGCACCGTCACACACATGTGTACACACACATTTACAAACACACAAAATATATAATAATACCTCACAGAAATGGAAAACATAGATAGTTATAATGAAATATGGTATTTCAGTATTTAAAGAAATATGTAAATCATAAGGGTAAGTATAAATATCTCTACTATGGAAATAAAGGACATGGATATAATGAACAAATTTAGTTCTAAATATTTGTGCAGGAGGAGGGGGAAAACATTTTAAATGCAAGTACTGAATGGCATAAGTGATATTTAACAATGGGTTTTATTGGAATAGAAGCCTGAAAATGAACAATCTAATCAGCCAACTAGGAGAATTATGAAAAACAGGAATAGGTGAGACTGAAAGATTAAAATAGAGTAGGGATGAAAATCCAGTGAATCAACAGGAAAACATGGTTAGGGAAAGACGAGAAATAGGGTTGGGAACTAAAAATAGCAAATATCATAGAGGAAAACAGGGTCTATAACCATGGAAAAGGCAAAAGTTAGCAGAAAAAAAGACCAAAGGATAACACTAGCAACACTATGCAGCTGGAGAAATTTAGACAAATAAACAATTTGGCAGAAAAACAAAATTTATCAAACAGATACTAGAAAACTCCAATAGAGTTAAAAGCAATTAAGAGTTTAAAATCGCCCTTCCAATAAAACCTTGCAAGTCCAGATAGTTGTAGAAAGTCTAACATTCATTGACCAGGCCACTTCCAAGTACTTCAGGCCAGAAGAATGCTTAGTTTATTACTAAAGCTAAGATAATTGTAACAAAATCCAAACAATGCCAGCACAAGACACAGAAAGCATAGGCCATGCTTACAAAAGATACAAACAAATTTAATTTTTTACATGCCCCCCCACACCAAAAAAAAATACAGGCTAGCAAGGCTGTGGTGGCACATGCCTTTAATCCCAGCACTTGGGGAAAAGAGGCAGTCAGATCTCCGTGAGTTCAAGGCCAGACTGATCTACAAAGCAGAACAGTCAGGGCTGTTACACAGAGAAATACTGTCTCAAAAACCAAAGAAAAGAAAAGAAAATACATATGGACAATATTCAAGGATGCTTTAGTGACAGAAGAGAGATGGATATGTTACCATATTACTTTACTAAAGGGAAGAAAAACGGTCTCTGCATACCGCAGAGCAGACAACATTACTTCAAGATTAAAAGCTTAAGGAAGCAAGCAAGAACAAGAATGGAAGAACAGAAGTGGCCGCTCAGACTCTCACTCCCTGTGCTAAAGAACAGTGGGAAGGTAAAGGCAAGGTGCCTCCCCGCCGCCGCCCCAGGTTCTGAGAGGAAAACAGTGAATAAAGAACAGCATCCTTTTTTTCTATAGGGAGAAGGAGCTCGACCACACAGTAGGAAGACAGACTCCATGGAAATCACAGCAACTCCTGTGGCTGAGAAGACGGAAAAGGCACTGGAGGCAGCTGGACTGGTGGCACAGACCTTCAGAGAGGTACGAGAGGAAGCCCCAGAAAGCAACACGGGAGTAGCCAGCAGCCTCTGGTGAACACCAAAATGCAAGTACCCACATGCAAAGTTCATGAGGTTGGAAAGAGGGATTTCAGGGCGTCTCCCACACCCTGAAAAAAGAGGACTGCCAGGAATCCTCAAAGAGAACAGGGAAGAAGGCTCAGTTAAGGATAAAAGTACCTGACCAGAAACAGATTCAGTCACGGTCTGTGACTTTGCAAGACAGCCCTCAAGTTCCTTCGCAAGGCAGATTCCAGGGCTCCGCCTGCCAAATCATACACTGAAGATTTGTTTTGGCAGAATCTCACCAAATCAAAGCAAACACACACACACACACACACACACATGCACACACACAAAATCACTAAACAGCAACAACAAAAAGAAAGATTAATCATGTCTGAGGAGCTCGCAGGTTCTGGATCGAACCTATTACTATTTATTCTGCTACGGACAGACTATGAAACGTCCCTCTAAATCTCTATCACTCTACCCTCATCACGGAAGTTTCTTTGTACAATAGATGGTGGACAGGGCAGAAACGCACAATTGGTCAAAGTGGAGAGAAGGTCAGTAGAGCATTTGTCGACACAGGGGACAACACAGACAGGGGCTGGGGCAGAGGCCAGAGAAGACTATGGTTAAAAGTATATTCTGGCTGTAACAGGACCACTGCGGTCACGCATTCATGTCACCTGTGTCGTCTGTACAAGATCAAACCAGTCAATATTCTAGCATAGAGGGTGAAGGGCTCAATAGCCAGGCCCCGTAACTGAAGAGCTGGAAACAGTGATGATTTCTGGGGGGCTGGGAGAGTCCATTTTCTTTAAGGGTGTGGCCTCTACACTACAACGGACGGTCTCACACCTGGGAATATGTGGGCAACGCATGAAAGGCACTAAGGAAACAAAGTCAGGAGGCAGGGAGCTGGAGGTAGAGCTGGGAGGAACTAGGTAGAGGGGTTGGACGAATATGATCAAAACATTCTATGAGCTTCTCAAAGAATTAATAAAAATCTGATGCTTTTGAAAAGTAGGTTTGAAAGGAGCCTTATTAGTGCAGTAGGTAGCCAGCATTATGAAAGTAAGGATAATTGAGAAATCAGAAAGGATACCCCAGCCAGATCACGCTACTTGGAGGATTAAAATGAAGGACTAGAAGTGGGGGGGCGGAAGGGCAGGCACCTGTTGCATTCATCGGCCATTATGTTTTCCTAGACAGATAGAAACAGACACGGAGACTAGACACATTTTTAGTTCTTGTAGAACTTGAAGCAGCCTAAGCAAAAATAAGGGGAACTTCTTGCTCTCTTGATTCCCCCAGAGCAAGGCAACCTCAGAAGAATAAGGCAGACCAGCTCCAGGGGCCTGGTCATTCTCCGGAATTTCTCCGGCAAGACTGAAAAGGAATCCAGTTGCATAATTTATACACAGCTCAGTGCACTGACATTGCCAGGCCCCACTCTCAGGGGAAACCTTTTGTTCTCTGCTTGGGGAATGTCGAACCTGGAGAGTCTCAATTGAGCAAGGCAGTGAAAAACAGAATAATTAGAGTT
Organism: Chionomys nivalis; assembly: GCF_950005125.1. Taxonomy (NCBI): domain Eukaryota; kingdom Metazoa; phylum Chordata; class Mammalia; order Rodentia; family Cricetidae; genus Chionomys; species Chionomys nivalis. Next base: position 50,865,957 of record NC_080096.1, read on the forward strand.
TAAGGATGGGGGTAAATTACCAAGATATTCCTGGCTGCAGCCTTTGCTACTACATGGGCCTGCGATGGCTCTGTTTTTTTCAAGGCACACAAAAGACTGCATTACCAGCACAGAAGATATCGCTCAGGAAGAGACAGAACAGCCGTGACTCAGGCTGGACCACTAATCACATCAGCAAAGGGACAAGAGAGGTTTCTGAAGAAATACCACTGCACCGACTGCAGCTCCTTCTGTTAGGGAGCTGTCAGAACTCAGGCTTGTAACCGGCGGGCTCTGCACTTCATCAACACTTGCTGACAGGCTCCCGACAGACCATAATAATACAAGTGCAGGGCAATATTAAGTTGCCTTTTCAGTTAGACTTGCTGGTAACAGCTCAAATGTGGGCATGACAACATGAAAAGACCCGAATAAATAAGCTGAAGGAGTTTTCCCATGCTCTCAGAGAAAGACATCTCACTGTCAAGAACAAAAGATCAAAAGCTGTTAACAAAATATTTCAAAATCTGAGTGAAATCCATGGGTTTGTGAATTTGGATTTGCCTCAAAAATTTTTCAATGATATTAATTAGGGGTAATATGAAAAGAAATGGACAGGCAAAGAGGGCAGAATTCCTGTGTGTAAGGCACTGTGGCTACTAAACCCCACAATGACCTTGAGAAGACATAGCCTCGCATGACAGAAAAGGACAAAGAGACTCAGCAAAGTGAAGCAAATCACTTCAATCCATCAGGAAGGGGTAGGGCAAACGCTGAAACCGTGTTCTGATCTTAGTCTACTGTTGAGGTCAGAGAAATGGATCAGTGGGTAAAGGTGCTTGTGGCCAGGACTGATGACTCTCATTTCCAGGCATGGAAGCCACAGGGAGAAGGAGGGAAGCAATTTCTATACGTTGTCCTCTGATCCACATGCAAGCCATGTACACCTCCCCTCTCTCACACACACACACACAATCAAGTTTCCTCTCATTAAACGCATGTTCATTCAGGTTCAGGCAAAAGTATTTATAAGACACTGTAAAGGCAAAACAAGACATGTAAAAGAGAACAGTAATTTTTATGTTGGGCCTGTTTTTCCTTTGTTTGCCTTCTCTACATCATCTTCTGTCTGTATGCATATGCAAATGTAAACATTCATTCATACTGGACACTGAGCCCTGGGCTTTGAATGCCCCAGTCAACTGTTCTACCCGTGAGCTAACACCCAGCCCTCTTTTCTCCTTAATAAAAAAAAAACCATATGAAATCAAAACTGAATAGCTACACAGAGCAAAGAATTAGCTGTGTTGGGTTCCCTGGAAGGTTCTCTAACAGAAAGCCAAATTCAGGAAGGAGATGCGCACCATGGCCAAGGACAACAATGAGATTATCACTCCCTGGAGGGTTAACAGGATCTCCCACTCTTCAGTGCTTCTTACTCGCTGGGACTCTGCTGCGCTCTTAGGTATGGCTTACTTTCTTCTGAGCATCTCCAACCCCTCATGCTTAAGCTCATAATCAACCATGTTTATTAAACCCCAACTTTGTTTTTTTTTTTAAAAAAAAAAGTGGAAATAAATATTTATTTTCGGAGTTTTTATAAAGCCAACATATTAAGAATTAAGAATAAACATTGAACTACAATCATGGAGAGGTAAATGGCTTCAAAGACATCCAGGGTTCACGGTATGTAGCCTAAATGCCTAAAGATGGCTGCAGAGTTTTTGAACCCAAGTTTGGCTCCCAGCACAGAAATGGCAGCTCACAGCCATTCATAACTCCAGATCCAGGGGATCCAGGACCCTATTCTCGCCTTCGTGCATACCATGCATGCACACAATATACTTACCTACGTACAAACAAAACACTCATATGAATAAATGCATCTTATTAAAAAATGCTTAAAGGAATTTTGTGCCAGTAGGATAAAGAGAAGTGTGTGCGGAAGAAGATCATCAGGAAGGTTGTGGGAAGGGGGTGATGCAAATGAAAGAGCTGAATGTGCAAAAGCTGGAAGCAAGACATCACACAACCCTGCACAACCCACAGCGCATGGTGCATAGCCTCGCAACTGGGCACTTCGCCATATAGAGAAGAGAAGAAAGACTCTGGCTTCCTTTCATCCTCCCTCTCTCCCCCAGCTACAATAAATACCTAGAAGTACCTTTCAGGCAGTTTTATATACCAAACAGGAAATCCGCCTGCCTCTGTCTTTATGTATTTCCTGTCGCTGTGATAGAATACTTTGACAAAAGCAAACTAAGGGAGAGAGCGTGTTTTAGCTCCCAGTTCAAGGGTAAAGGACAAGAGGGTTGTGAAGTCCTGGTGATGGGAGCTCAAGGCAGCAGGGACCTACGGATGCTGGCCTTTAGCTTTGTCCTTTTCATGTAATCTAGGAAGCAAGAACAGAGAATGGTTCCATACATTTTTAGGGTAGGCCTTCTCACCTCAGTGAACCTAATCAATACAGTCCTTCACAGGTGTGGCCAGAGGCTAACCCAATCTAGACAAGCCCTCCTGGGGTTCTTAGATGTTGTCTTATGGATAATCCTAGGTCTTGTCAAACTAACAATCAATATTAACCCCCAAATCCTTTGTGGAGCTCTGAGAGACCAGGAGAAGAAAGAAATCCATAAGTGACGCAAACACAAAGCTAATAACTACTGTGAAGGATAAGTACAATGAGAGAAATGCATAGGTGTGTACAGAGACAACAGCATCAAAGGACACGGGACGATAAGCTCTGCCTTAGACTTCTTCAATAAGAAGCAGGTCCATGAGTGATGGGCCCATGGCTGTGTTCCATGACAGCAGAATCCTCAGAGCGCCTGGCTCTGGTCTCTTGGGTTTACCATCTTTATTCTCACTTCTCTGTGATAGGAATTGAAGTTCACACCTCAATAACTGATGCTTATGCTGTCTCCTTGGATCAGAAGCTGCTGCCAGTGACAATCTGAAGATTTATTCCTCCAATTCCTTGTCTTCAGGTCCTATACGCTGCTTCATCTACAAGGTCTGCCCTGGCATGCTGGTTATTGACACTAAGGCCTATTCACAACCATCACTATGTATGTCCTAGTGTGATCCCCTGAAACTGAGGGCACACAATCCTGTTCAGTCTGCCTCCCAAAGAGAACTTACCCATACAAGCTCCAATGTCAACCCACTGGCCTATTCTGTTATGGAATAATCTGGTGTATATCAACAGTAGTAAATAAGGGGTGTCAATAATAAATCTTTATCTCTCGTTATTATTCAGTTCTAATGGTATCCCAAACTTTCTCCTTGAGAAGGACTGAGGTACTGTAAACATATCTAAAATTCACATGTCTGTATGAAATGCCTGAGGAAACAGCTAAGCTATTCTCAAACAAAGCAAGAAAAAGGAAGGCATTATAAAAGGACATTTATGATGGTGTGGTAAGATTCCTGGCAGAGGATTAGAAGGGGAAGGTTTAAATGCCCCTTTCCATCTTGCCCAGTAAGTTTAATTCTATTGACTATTAGACAACTTTTAATTTCTGAAAATATGTTGCAACAAACATCATCTGAATTGAGAATCCTCTTTAATATAAATAAACTCAAGAACAAAAAATAAATCTTGTCTCAGAGGTGGTTATCATGACGGCCACAAGAAACATAGAGATCACCATGGTGATGCCAGGCCCTTATGTTAAAGTGCCAGCTGCTCTAGCATCTCAGGAACTCTCTACTTACTAAGCTCTCAGATCTGAAAGCTTTTTATCACAGATCAGCATCTCTCTAACATAAAGGGCAAAGTCAGATTAAGAAGCAAGGCAAGAAAAAAAAAAATAAATTAAAAAAAAAAGAAGCAAGGCAAGGAAGTAAAAACAAAGAAAAAGAGTTGATGAATTTTAAGTATGAACTTAACGTTCCCATAAAAAATTAAAATCGCTCTATTCAAATTTACTCACAAATAAATATATCATACAGCTAATTTATGGACACATTTGTCCAGCCCCACACTACACACTTCAGTGAATTTCTACATGTTAGAATGACCATTCTGAAGCAATGGAGTTCAGCTTGGGGTTTTACATTCTCTGTTGATTATGTTTCATTGACTTATCTACCACAAGAAAAGGAGAAAGAGAGCAAGAGCGAGCAAGTGAGAGAGACCATGACAGAGTTGAAACTGAAAAAGAAAAAAAATCAGTTTTACATCCCAGTTTGTGATCCATTTAAAGTTTTCACAGCCAGTACTATGTCTTGTCTTTAAGAAATGAAGGGAATAACTAAACGTTTTTAAAAAAGAATCCAAAACGTAGAAGAAAGGGAAAGAGATATAAAAATGACCTTAAAGCTAAGTTTGCAAAATTCTTTAGGTATCAAGGTCCAGAAACTGGAAAAGGCTATGCTAGTTATTCAAAAGAAAGGTCCAGTCACACTTCCTACTAATGCCCAAATTACAGCCAATTCTGGGACCAGGCCACTTGAGTGGGAGAAGCTGGTATTACTTCTCTGACCTTGGGACTGAGCAATCAGTCAGGGAATGAGAACACTCAAGGTCTGCTAATATGAGAGGGTTTGCACTTGAACTCACTTAGCTTTCACGTTCAAGTTCTTAACAACTATGCAAAGGACTCTAGGAAGAGACAATCGGCACAGCTGGTGAGGATTTCACAGGGAGAACATAGGACATCCATGTGGGACCACTGAAGAGCCAACAGACTCCACCAACACACATTAAAGATGCTTTGCTGAAGAGTTAGGTAAGAGCTGTGTGCACCAGGGGACAAAGTTACAGGATATTATTCAGTTCTTGCTCTTGGCTCTAGATGGGAGATGGAATAATTGGCCCCCGCCATCACAGAAAGGTGCTACTTACCATAGGCCAAGGGCAGGGTTTGGATCAGATATGGTGATGCTGTCATCACTGAGGCAACCTCTGCCCCTACCCCAAAAGTGAAAAGAGTTAAGTGAAGCACTTATTTCACAAATGCATTACTATACCAGTACTGTAGAAATTCACAGATCACAGGTCCAACATAAAGTACCAATTTTGTTCTCACTGCTTTTTATCGGTATCAAATTCATCATCACCTAGTTACATCTGAGAATGAAAATAATAAGGAATGAAAATTTTAAATTAAAATTATAGTGTTTGGTTGACTACATGACTAAGGCTACTAGAGAGAAATGAGATGCTTTCCATCCAATACCTAGAATCTGAATGAAATGAAATGGCATGAGCCACCCAACTCAGCTTCCTTCAACCTAAGACAATGTTGAACTGAAAACCTAGCTTTTAGTTCACATTTTCAACTTGGAAATCAATGTTGGGTCCATAATCTACTCCCCTTGCCCACTTCATGGTAAAACCATCAGAATGTTCTATTGACTTCCAGAGAAGTCATTAACTCCCAAACATACTTTGGTTGCATGGAATAAGGCACCGTAGAAATAAAGCTCACCCTTTGAATAGTTCAGAAGAACATGCAGGGAAGAAGACACGAAAAGAAACACAGAAAGTAATGCAAGATCATGCGTGCTGGTGCAAGTCCATAATCTCAGTCCTCATGTGGCTGAGGCAGGAGGATAGTGAGTTCCATGCCACTCTGGGCTACATAACAAGACATAAAACAAAACTGATAAAAATCAATGTAAGAAGATTTTTAACATGGATATAAACAAAGCTTAAAATTTAGAACACTGTTGGCTGCAAGTTCTAGGCACATCAATAAAGAAACATCATCAAAGACCTCAATATCAATCTGAACACACTCAACCTGATAGAAGAGAAAATGGGAAGTACCCTATAACATATGGGCACAGGAGATCGCTTCCTATGTATAACCCCAGCAGCACAGACATTAAGGGCAACACTGAATAAATGGGACCTCCTGAAACTGAGAAGCTTCTGTAAAGCAAAGGACACTGTCACTAAGACAAAAAGGCACCCTACTGACTGGGAGAAGATCTTCACCAACCCCGCAACAGACAAAGGTCTGATCTCCAAAATATATAAAGAACTCAAGAAAAATGAAAATAAAAAAAAAAAAAAAACATGGTTCTGGCACACATGCCCAGTATCAGCACCGAGCCAGAAGCAGCTTCCCTATTTTCTGGCTTAAACAAATGTGTATCACTCTCTCAAATCACTGCCACCACGGACCTGGTAATATATACCAGAAATACCTGCACCTTCTTACTATCTTGATAAATCTTTAAAAATATTTTTTAAAATGTTATTTAATTTAAACACTCACAAATAAATAACACCAGCCAAAATTAACCAGACTCAAAGTCTTAATCTTGATACCCCACTGCATAACAAATACCCAAAGTATTAATCTTGATAAATCCTATCACCTTTGGGAGTCAAATCCTTTGGAATTTGGGCCAGGATTGATTGGCCCACCCCCGTATGCTATCACTGCCTCCTGTCATTAGCCCTTCCTACTAAAGGGTCACTCTTTCCCCTACTCTATACTACACCCCTGAAGCACAGGTACTGTATTCAGCATGCCGGGATTCCTCTGAGGCTGGCAAACAGATGTTAAATGTTCATGGAATTTCTAGCTCTCCCTGAAGTCTTCTTTAACTCCTGCCCCATATATAATGGCTACTTTAATCCTGCATGACAGTTTGCTCTACATGTTGAACTGGGGCTCACAATTAAACTCCTATTAATTAATGCATGCTGTCTTCTTCCATGATTCACTTTAAAAAAAAAAAACAAAAACAAAAAACCACCAACAAAGAAGAATCAGAGGTTTCTGCATTCTGCTCAAGTGTTAGAAAAATCACTCTTAACTGCAGAAGAGGCTGCCTGCCCCATGTCTTCCTAATAACCCATACGAAGGAGCTTGTGAAGCCTCTTAAGTGAAAAAGCACGTGAAAGGTGAAAGTGAACTTGCTGTGTGCCACACTCCTCTTACAATTTCCCCTAGGATTACCATGTGTTTTTATAATTCAGACTACTCTTAAGGCTTCTTTATAAACCGAATCTGAGGAGAAAATACACAAGCTAAAATTTCACTCAATTTCCCTTGCACAACATTTCTGTTTCTCTTGAACCTTGAAAAGCAGTTTACAACAAACAAGTCACATCTCATAAATTAAGCAACTGGAGAAACTGAGAGGTGAATGACTGATGGCAGGTTTAACAGATGCCTCCACCCATCACGTGGGGTCATGGAATTCCAGTGCCCCACAAGCCTGTTAGACTGACTGTGAAGGTATGAGATCTGTATCTCCTGTACATCTGAAATCAATGGTGATGTACTAATCATACCCTCTGTACGCTGTGAATGCTTTATTATCATTGGTTAATAAAAATCTGCTTTGTCCTGTGGCAGGGCATGAAAACCAAACTGAATGCTGGGAGAAAGAAGGCAAAGTCAGAGAGACGCCATGTAGCTGCCCAAGGAGACCCGCTGGGGAATCTTACTGGTAAACCACGGGCTTCATGGTAAAATATAAAATAATAGAAATGAATTAATTAAAACGTAAGAGCTAGTTAGAAATATGCTTAAGTTATTGGCAAAACAATATTATAATTAATATAGTTTCTGTGCAATTATTTCAGGCCTGGGCAGCCGGGAACCGAACAAGCAGTCTCTGCCTAAAGGTTATTTTAAGCTAAGGTCAGTAATTTGAGAGAAAACTGTTCAATGGCTCAGAAATCAGAACAAAAAGGAATATGAGGTACAAGGGAAAATTGTGTCTGGGAAAAAGAAGAACGTGGAATAACAATGGAATAACCAACTTTAGGAAGCAAAAAGCTTTTTAGCTGAAAGCATCCTTTTTTTTTTTCATTTTTATGAAACCACTGAGCATAAATCATAGTAAAGCAGAGTAGTTCTGGGGAAAGCTGCTGAGAGGACCAGAGAAAAATAAGTTTGTACAAGGTGAGATGGCAGTATCTCTAGGAAAGTCTTCTCATTGCTGTGTGTGTGTGTGTGTGTGTGTGTGTGGTGTGTGTGTGTGGAGGTGGATTCATGTGTGTGTCTGTAATACCTGTAATACAGCCCTGTGATATGATGGTCAGAGAATACCTTGTAGAAGTGGGTTCTCTCTTTCCAATTCTCATCTACCGTATGAATCCCAGAGATCAAACTCAGGGCACCAACCTTGGTACCCTGCTTCTTTACCTGCTGGGCCATCTTGTTGACCTTCTATGTGAGTCTCTAATGAAAGGGTAACCTATCATTTTTCAATGTGGCTGGAGAAATATCTGACTTGAAGCGAGGGGACTGGAACACAAACGATTTATAGTGTTTTAATTAGTTATGCATTATCTTAGTTCAAAGATCCCATAGCTCATCCCACCTACTGCTAATCTCTTCAAAATTCAACCAAAGAACAAATTTAAAGAAAATATTTCTGAGATTTTCCAATTCATAGACAGCACCTAATCTATGGCCTTTAAGTAAAAATGCACATTTCCTTTGAAATCCACTGGACAACCTAAGTTGCCAAATCTACTGAATGCCTATGAAGTACAAACTCTTCAAAGGGTGTCCACTGCACAGAGGTCAGGTCTAGCCTCAGTCCACAGGAGAGAACACAAGCCCAACATCACTATGGCAGAAGTGAGACGCAATACACGACATCGTGAAGCCCAGATAGTCATGGAGAGAAGAAGGACAAAGACAGTTAGGCTCTCAGGAGCTCGGAGGAGTCTGGAGGAAGAAACTTCCTAAGTAAATTAGCATTATAAACTTTATAAACAGAGACACAGATGAATGACTATCTGCATCATGCTTGAACAGAGAACGGCCTCATTTAATATGAGCAACCCTATCTGTATGGAGAACACAGGAGTACTTGAATGCTGTTTAGGATCATAAAAGTGACTCAACACGTGAATCTCTAAATGTGAGGCAAAAGATAATTATCCCTGTGACAAAATTAATGTCCAATGATCATCTCACTCTAAGTGTTACTGCATTATGGTATAATTAATAAAACAGAATTCCTAACATTGAAAAGTTATACTTTAAGCAATTAACTGAGAGATACTAAACATATTATGGTAGTTTGAATAAAAATGGCCCTCATATGCCCACAGGAAGTGGCACTATTAGGGGTGTGGCCCTGTTGGTGGAAGTGTAGCCTTATTGGAGGAAATGTGTTTCGGCTTTCTTTCTGCTGCCTGCTATTCCAGAACTCTCAGCTCAGCTCCTTCTCCAGCACCATGTCCGCCTGCATGCTGTGAGGCTTCCCATCATGACTATAATGGACTAAACCTCGAACTGTGAGTCAGCCCCAATTCAACGTTTTCCTTTATAAGAGTTGCTGCAGCCATTTTTTTTTCAGCACAGCAGTAAAACCTTAAGTAAGACACACTACTATAATGCATTCCACAGGAGATTTTTTTGTTTTTGTTCTTGTTTTTTGTTTTTTTTTTTTTGTTTTTTGTTTGTTTGTTTGTTTGTTTGCCGAGGGAGAAAGAGATAGAAGGATGGAATAGAGCTTTGAGAGAGTATTTTCAAATGATGCCACTATAAGTATGGGACACTGAAAACTTTTCTAAACCAGAAGCAAAGAAACACTAATGCTGATTCCTTAAAAAAAAATATTGTGGTGTGCCTATCTATACCTTAAAACTGGCTTATTTCTGCACAGAGGTGCTATAAAAGGGGAAAGGGGGAAGTAGGGGGCTTTAACCAGGGAGGGTAACAGAGAGGAAGAAAGATAAATAACACTAAACGGGTTTGAAAGAGTCATAGAGAGGTGTATTGTTTTATCAATTTACTTTCCAAATGCACATGCAATCACACGCACACACACAGTTAAACGTAGGTGTACCGCATGAGGTGTTGGTAATGTTTCCTCCAAAAGCCATAGACTATCTAACAAGATTCCTAGTGCCAAGCATGAAAAGCCTCCCTTTGAGTTGTTGGTAGGAAAGACCAAAAAATTCCCCAAATAATGCAAGCTATTGTCACTATCCTTGGTTACCTGCCAGAGGCTGAAGGAATACCGCTGGAACTGACATAGAAGCCTCCTCGCTGGGGACCCTCACAGGCTCTCAAGGTGTTATACAAGCTGCAGCAGGAGAGAAGCATTCAATACCCTTCCATAGCAGTAAAGTCTTTGAATCACAACAATGTCCAGCGTGGTAAGATATTCCCGGTGTGCAATAGTGACGCTCATTTTTAGTAAGTAACAAGCAGCTGTCTAGTTGGACTTATGTCCCTTTGAATAGGAGACAATTCATGGCTGGTACTGTGACCTAGCTAACCACCTGCGGCGAGAGCGGTCACAAATCCTACAGGAGAACTGCTGCCATTTTCCTAAACAGATGCAATTTCTAAACAATCTCCAATATCCTAACACCCACAGATAAGCACTGTTCTCATCCCTCATTAAAAACACTTATTTTTGCAACAGCTGGAAACTGTAAGAGAGATTAGCAACAGGCCAACGTGCAGACAGCAAGTGAGAGTGGAATGCCCAACCCTTAGGGGGTACATCTACAACCCCCAAGGGGTACGTCTACAACCCACAGGGGGTACATCTACAACCCAATTCTTGCGCCTAAGGTCCTGGGAAAATCTTGAAAGAGAGAGTTGAAAGGCTATACGAGCCAAAGGACCAGAACAGCTGCTGAAAAATAGGGTCTTCTAGACATGGCAGGGAAGCACCCATGAAATCTCAATAATACGGCTGCCTAAATAAGACTTCCACAACGAAATTTCCAGCCAGCATGCCAATGTAGATAGGGTAACCTCACAGGCCACACCCCTAGATGAAGAGCTTTAAGAAATCAATGTCTGCTGAGAGAGAGAGAATCACTTTTCTCCCAGAACAGGCTTACTGATGGATGATACAATCCTAAGTGGTCAGCCCTAAACACGTGCATACGAGTAACACTAAATGAACACATTAATTCATATATGGTTATTTACATGCATACACATGTATACTTGTATATGTGTATTTAACAATAATAATCAAATAAGTTCATGAATTTGAGAAAGAGCTGGGAGAACAGAGGAAAAATTAGATGGGGAGGGGTGGAAATGATATAAAGAGTACTCATGTATAAAAAATGAATAATAAAATAAAATAAAAACTGTTTCTGATATGCCTAAACCTTAAAACTAGCACTTGCTGCATTATGTATGGAACATTCTTGGGGTATAAAAAGGGTGGTCCTGCAGCTTCAGCCTGGCCATGTGCTATCTGACTGGGCGTGGGAATCTCCAGCATCCCACTCTTGCATTTAGAGTGGAGACAATGACCCTGAATCTAACACCACATCGTAAGGAATAAAAATACTATCACAAAGGATCACCTGCCCCAAATAAATCCTCCCCCAAACAGCCACTGTTCTTAGTAGTAGTCACAGCTCTTCCTTTTAACTGGCCACATTTAAACATTCGTGTGAACCTGCAAGCATGGTTACTAGAGACCTCTCCTGAAATCCACACATTAAGCATCACAGTGAGCACTTGGTCACAGCTGATTGTGGCATCGCGACAATGTAGGTTAGGAAATAATTTGATAAACTAAGTAACTGAGTAAGAGTTACACAGCCCGAATTGTTCACTAACGTTAGGAACATCGATTACTATGCCAGACCCACTTTAAGACACACAGCTCAGCACAGTGTGCACAGACTATGGTGCAGGGGTGTTGGTGGAACTGGAAATCAGCGAAGTTCCTGGTGGAGTAGCTCAGTGGTAGAATGCTCATCCAACGTGTGCAGGGCCTGGGTTCTCCAGCAGCACAGAAAATGGAGAGAGGAAGGGAGGAATGGAAGGAGCTTAGGTCATAAATGCAACACCTGTGAACCCAGGTCCTCACATCTGGAATAGCAGAGGTGTGTACCACCGAGTGTACATCAGTTCCTAAATACTTTCATTAGGGAAAAAAAAAAAAGCAAAGAAAGAAGAGGGCCAGTGGTTAAATTCCCTTGTTAAATAAACACCAGCATCTGTTAAATAAAAGTCTACATTTGCATCTCACTGTGACTGAGCACGGTTGGTATGAAACAGTGTTAGTCATGTACCTGGTAGACTCCAGCCTCAAAGACCGCTTAGCCCTGGGGTGGATAGGTAGTCATCAGAGAGAAAGCGGTTTATCTCTGGCACACATTTCTCCCTTCTACTTGAATCTCCAGGGAGAACTAGGTATGAGTATGGCAGATGCCAACCATAGCACAAATGGAAACACAAGAACAGCGAAACACTTACGCCTGTTCTTTTTGCAAGAGCCGCGGAAAGGGCACACGATTGGGAAATGCAGCCTTGAGGGGCTTAGCGAGTCTAGGCATAAGGATGAGGAGTGCAAGACCTCAGGAGTGATATCCCGCTTTGTTCTCCAGAGACAGACGGCAGCAGCTGACAGCCAGCTCAGCTCTCTTTAGGGGTGGGTCTGAAAGAAGGCCTGTGAGCGGAGCAGGGGCAACTCAGGCACCCTTGGGAAAATGCTGGCCCTGTTAGATTTCTGCTGACCTCTCTCCAAGGCTGGCGGACTTAAACAGGCATCAACAAAGATCACCACTGAAGGGCTGAATGTGGTCCTATTTATTTAGTCATATGTGTGTGTGTGTATGTATGTATGTATTTATGTATACACACACATATAGTGTAAGTCAGAGTACTTCCTCATCCTAGGTTGTGACTCTGTCACTCAAATTTGTTCACTTTTTAGGCACAGAGTAAGTGCTACAAAGAGCAACTGACAGTCTAGGCCTAGACAAACTGTCCTGGGAGAGATTTCTAAAGAAGGAACATAGTAGAAAATAAATGCAGGAACTCTTGCCCAGTCACTCGCTCACTTGTTCATCTAGTCTTCTTACTCCCTTGACAAATTCCACCTCACAGCCCGGGGTCTGCAGACCCAGACAACATGAGCATGCAGCTGACCCAAGACACAGGCAGCAGTGCCAGAAATCAGTCATAGTGTGGCCAATGTAGCAAATGCAGCACAGGGCATGGTTGGGTTAGTCTAGCGCAGGGAATGAAGGAAAGATCTCAGGAGGAAAGCACAAGTGGAAACTTGAAGGATACCATAGATACAAGCATGAGACTGGAGGGTGCATGGTCCAGCTGGAACTGCAGGAATATGTGGTACCCGAGGGATGCTGAAGACTGTGTGTCAGGAACATAGCAGGGAGAATGTAAGCAAGACAGTAGGAGGAGGGATGGATGTACTAAAGAGGCCAGATACCAAGATGCCACTGTGATCAAATTCCAGCTGTTTCCTCTGCTTACCTATGTGGAAGGAAAAAGTCCAGTGAGTACGGAGAGCCTGCAGGCACCTTTGGGTAGGCACAGACACTGAGGTGGAGGGAAGGAGAAGGAGTATGCATCACAGCCAAAAATGAAAGTAATCACCAAGACCTAGGGTAGGGGTTGCACAAGTCTTGTCTGAGCACAAGCTGAGGAGAAAGCCCAGGATATGGCTAGGCTAATGAAGGAGATGGTGCCAAGGGGGCTCAAAACCGTATTGACTTTGGGATGTTACAGTAGGAACAGCAGGAAGGCTGGTGAGTGTCTAGCTGGGTTGGTTATGCAGGCTGTCGGATGAAGGAGGCACCAAGGCGAGGTTAGCATAGAAACAGATTAAAGGGACTCCTAGGCATCCTTTCATCATTCAATGAAGCATATTGCATTTTATTGAGTCAGCAACTAGATTCTTCAGCGGGAGCTATTCAGCCTCTTTGTCTTACTGTCCTCATTTATTAAACAGGAGACATAATGTCCCCTGCACCCTACAGGGCTTCTCTGAGACTATCAGTTGTAGATGAAGACTGCTCTTTTGTTCCTGGCCACCCTGACCCAAATAACCACACAGAAAATATAATAATTACAACATTGTTTGGCCTATTAGCTCAGGCTTCTTATTAACTAACTCCTGCATCTTAAATTAACCCATTTCTATCAATCTGTGTATTGCCATGAGGCTGTGGCCTACCAGTAAGGTTCCAGCATGTCCTTCTCCTTTGGCAGCTACACAGCCTCCTTTGGCAGCTATATGGCATCTTCCTGATTCTACCTACTATCGTTCTCTCTCTCTCTCTCTCTCTCTCTCTCTCTCTCTCTCTCTCTCTCTCTCTCTCTCTCCTCTCTCTCTCTCTATATATATGTGTGTGTGTGTGTGTGTGTATATGTATATATGTATGTATGTATATGTATATATATGATATATACATATGATATATGTTCAGATTTCACACCTGGCTTTGCTCTGCTAAGCCATTGACTGAAACAGCTTTATTCATCAACCAATAAAGTAATACATATACAGAAGGGCATCCTACATCAACTAGTTATCTATCATATCTGAAGTACATAGGGCTGTGCCTGACTATGGTCTCAGAGCCTCTTAGCTACTCATCTGTTTATGATCTGCCCATTACGACTCAGGCTCTGTTTTGTGTATATAAGCTGAGCACCTGTTAGATTATCCAAGGAACTCTGTTAATTGGGAGTTGTAAATCATTCCCTTAAATATACCCAAAGACACATTTTGTTTGGGTGAGGGCAGCTTCAAAACATGTGACTCTGAATAGCTTCAGTATAGTGATAAGACAGTGCCTGTGTGTTTCTGACTGCTATGTTGTAACCGAATTCTAATGGCTATTTTTTTTGCAAGTGCACTCTATGAGAAGTGATGAGATCTTCAAAGACTAGTTCCCTTTAAAAAGGCAAGCCCAGAAAGCACAGGTAGTTGTCCCACTTGTAAGGACTTGCAGAAAGGCAATATCCACAGGCAAAGAAGCATTACTAGGGCATAGATCTGGCCAGTACCTGGATCTTGATTTCCCAGCCTCCAAACCTTGGAGGGACACATTTCTCTTGTTACTAATTCACTTCTCTCTGTGGCATTCTGTTATACTAACCTGAACAGGCTTAGACAGCTGAGAATGTCCTCCTCAATTTCACCAGTCCCCGCCCCTACTCCGTCTTGTCTCTTATCTATTTGGTGCTAAATGTGTTCTACCTATTAGACCTGTAAGTTTGTAACTCCTCTAATACACATCAGTGGAAAAAAACAAACACAAGAGTTGGGTTAGGGTTAGGGCTAGAGTTAGTCCCACAATAACTGTCTTTTCTCAGCTCTGATGCCGACAATGGGCTGGTAACAGGGTCTCCCTCTCCAATCTTTTCCATAGAGTCAATCACTCACCACACACTTATTAAATACCGTGTGGATTTTAGGACAAGAAAAGCAGGTGCATTCCCTAATGGAATTGATAACACAAGAGTAGAGTAGCTGTACTACAGAGTGGAATCCTTAGGCAGATGTCACCGTTTTGTCCATGTACTACTAGTACTTCAGCAGATAGGACACGAAGGCTACTGTGTTTTGCAGACAAAGAATCAAAGAAGAGTTACCTAAAAGCGACCTAGCTGACAATCATAGAATCATGAATTATTGCCTCTCGTCATCAATAAAGGCATTTCAAGCCGGGATGGTTAACCGGATTTAGGGTATCATTCATAACATTTTCTCCTTACAGCATGTTATAACGCTCAAACCCTAAAAGTAAAAAGGATATCCAGACACCAACCAGCACAAGGGTAACATATGTAGGCAAAGAATGAGAAGTGGGTTTCCAACAGAAACTTTCCTGGGCTTGAAGTGTTGGCAGTGACACGTACGGAAGTTACAAGAGAAGGCAGAAGAATGGGGAGCAGAATGTAGCCCTGCCATGCCAGGAAATTTGCAAAGACATACCTTGTTGAAGGTATGCTTCATGGCATCTCCAAGCCATCCAGCTAATCTCATGATCTGTTGGAGCTGCTGCGTCCAGAGGGACTCCCCTTGGGATTCCCTGGGAAAGCTTGGTTTGCTATGACCACTGCAGCATCTGGGGAAGACAACTTGGGCAGTGTGGGCCACTCTCTGTTCTTGACACACATAGGCCTGGAAGACACATCAGTGCTGAGGGAATCAGCAGTCCACTAGGTTCAGAAATGCCCGTGTGGAATGTGAACACTACTCCATTGTGTTTGGCCTTAGTTGAATTTTAATCAATGATCTTTATAGGGAAATTTCACCTCCCAGGGAACATCTGGCAGCACCCAAAGCCACTTTTAGGTTCTCTGACTGGAGCTGGAGAATCGGCATCAGGAAATGGTGCTCAGCATCCTGCAATGCACAGCAGAAGAGCACACAAGAATACCCGGTCCCAAGTGACAATAGTGGTACTTCCAACATCCAAAATGCCTGCGGATTCCTGACTCCTTCCCTCCTCCTGCTGAGCTCCACAGATGCACAGAAAACTGGAAAAGTCATTTTTCACAAGGTACTCAGAATCTAGTAGGCAAGAGAACTCCATAATGAAACAATTACCACTCAACGAGACTGGTTTGCAGTCCTGCTGACAGGCTTTGAAGTAAGAGAATCCAAGGTTCAAAAGTATTCTCTGCCTGAACTTCTAGACTGAATGGGGAATTACAACTCTGACCCTGGGCCACATCCTACTGCTGTGACTGCTGCCAGTCCACCATGGCCATCGCTGCTATCATCCATTCTACGGAGCTGGGGTCCCAGAAGGATGGGAGACTACACGGCCAGGAAAGTAGATGTACCTAGGACTCTTCTAATATGCTCCTTAAGAGGAAGCATGAAATCGCTACTCATAGTGCTTTGACACCAAACTGTAGGGGTGTTCTCAGGGAAATTCTCTGTCTCTCCAGACATCAACGGAACATTAAAGATCTCAGTTCTATAGTTCCTACATACAGCTGAGGAAGAGTTGAGTGTGCAGTGCTGAGGGATATTTGATCACAGTGAACCCCAAGACTGTTAATAAAATCAACCTTAGATGAGGGGGCATATCCAACAAGTTGACAGGAATTAGACATAGAGTATGGAGAAACCAGGAAGACAGATAGAGAGACACACAGGAAGGAATAGGGAGGGACTTGGACTTTCTCTGTATTTTTGGCTTGGGATGCCGGAGAGATGCTCTCTTGCTGGGTCCCCAACCAAAGAGGAAGGTCAACTGGTTGCTTCTCAACCTCTGAACAAGCAGATTTTCACCCCAACATCTGACTCCTGAATCTTGAATCTTTAGTGGTAAATAGAATGATAGGGACTTAATTAAAAACTATTTGGCGGCAGTGCCAGAGCTGGTGCCAAGAGAACCAAAAACAGTTCAAATATCAGTAGATTCAAGTACAGCCACTAAGCCAACAGAAAAACAACAGGGTAATTGGTTCTATGAGACTAATGCCATTCAGATGTGACCAGAAAGCACTGGCCTTCCATAGTTCTGAAGGAGCAGCTAGAAATCAGTTTCTAGAATGTTCTTACCAGGTCTTATAACTTACAAAAATGACTCACAAAACCTAGCAAAACACTTTATTTACATTTAACTGGTCATTTTAAAGGATACAGACGAAGAACCTGATGTGAAGGGACATCAGGGAAGTTACATAGGAAAGCCACAGATATCCCTTCCCTCCCCGATATACTGCCTCCAGCCATGATGCACTCACCACCCTGCAAGCTTCTCAAACTCTCCCTAATAGGGATAAGTGGGGGGGGGGGGCTCATCATGTACAATGATCAATTAACACAATCTCTAATGCTTCAATGGTTTCAGAAAGATGGTATACAGGAGTCTATAGTTGAAATCTCCAAGCTCCAAACCATGGCGTGGACTTTCTAGAATGATCCAAAAGGCTACCCTATGTTGCCTCATGAAAATAAACAATGCTCCTATCACCCAAGGCGTCGAAGTGATTAAGAAATTCCATGTCACAAAATCGGGGCAGTTGTCAAATATTAGCATAAAGGATGATCTGAGCTTGCCTAGTGTTCAGAAAATTCAAGGTTTTAGGGTTTCCATGCCAGGAGCCAGGGACAGAGACTAAACATTTATTTCTTCATAGGATGCTGCCCCTAGAAGGAGAAGGCATGTCCTTCCTTCATCCATTCCCCATTTTATTGCCTAAAGAGAACTATGGTGAAAGCCCAGCTGGGACTGTGTGGATAAAGGCGTCACATCAATTACAGCACACCTGACCACCCCCCATATTCATGGGCTCCATATTGTGAATCCAAACAACCTCAATGGGAAATCTGTGAGAAAAAATTCCACTGTGTCTTCATTGAACACTGAAAGGATATGGACTTCTTTATAATTATTCTGTATAAATTTAGAGCATTAATTACTGTATTGTTTTCATCTTTTATTGGGTATTGTATGTAATATGGAGATGTCATAGAATATAAGATGTGTAAGTTTTCAGGCAATTATTTTCTTATTTTATGTAAGGGACTTGAGCATCCTGAGGCTGGTCATGAAACCAGTCTCCTTCAGACACTGATGGAAAGGAATACAGCACACAAACCTTGGAGGTTCCTGGATGCTTGAGTGGAAAGTGTTTGTTGACTAACTATCAGGAAAAAGAGACATGCGATGTGATTATGCTAATATAAGCCTACTCATATAAAAGCGAAGAGAACAAGGGTGAAAGTCAACTGAATAAGAGCCACTACTGTAGAACAAATAACATGAGCAAAAAGACAGAGGAGAGAAGGAATGAGGAGATGCACACATTGATTGTATATCCCAGAACGATAGCAGGGAATAAGAATGGGGACTCAGAGAGCAGCTAGGCCACAGTGACCCACGCAGGTCACAATGACTCACTTCCTACAGGATGTCATAGGGCTCATTTCCTACAGGATGTAGAATGTTACTGAAAAAACCCTCGAATAGTTACATAGTATCAAATTCACATTAACAAATAATAGGGGGGTGGGCACAGGACTGACTTTCAAGTTGGTAACTTAATTCATAGGTGGGCATGCATGGCAATTTCTTGTACTTTGATAGCCCTGGGCATGCAATCAACTATATTCTGCCAACCACCAGAAATAAGTGGAAGAGGTCCAACAATGTTTGTTGTAAACAAGAGATAAAATCAACTAATCAGCCCATCCATAATTCTAGCATCCCTCAGTGCATCTACCATCTATCCAACTACAGACATCCTGGAGAAGAAACACCTTTCGAAAAAACTTTCCAAATAATAATTTTAAAAAGGCTAAGAAGACAATGGGCACTTGTCAGAAATAATTTTCCATGTAGGCTTAATCCAGTTTCTGAAAGAGTCCTTATGTGGCCCAGCAATAAATTTATCAGTGGGGCCCACAAACAGCCCGGACACCTGCAGAAGTCATTCATGTCTCGTAAGTTTATAAAAACATCTTGCTGCTCTGGGATTCTGTACCAAGGCGACATGAACTGGATCTAATACCAACACACAGGGTAGTTTGCATCAAAGTACAGCGCATAGAACATTTGGTTACTGATTTTAAGGCCCTGCAGCAATACTTTGTTTTGAATAGAAGCGGGCGTGGACGGCGCTGGAAGAATTGGCAGTGGCTCCAATCGGTTATCACAGGGGGGCAGAAAGGCCCCAGTAATTATTGTCTCGATTATGTTTCACTCTTTGCCAGTTAATTCTTGGCTTTTTCTAAAACGGGACCCGAAAATTAACTTCTTTACATGAAAACCTGAAGATACTAGATCCAGCCACTTACAGCCTGGGGCTTTCTCCTTATTGTTTCTTAAGGCATGAGAAGGGGGGCATGGTATTTTGATTTGGGTGCCATTTGGCCAATGTAGAGAAAACCTCCCTTCAGCTCTGAAACAGGATCAGGCAGCTTTAAAACTCATTGGAAACAATTCAGGCAGTGTTGTTGGATGGAAAGAATCAAAGAAAGAACTATGGGCTGAGTTCAGAAGGCAGCAACAAAATCCACACTCACAACCCTGATTTCCCAAGCTGTGTGGATTCCAACCAGACAAACCTGAGGCCCAGCGAGCTGATGCTGACTTAGTCTACTCATTAGCTCAGTCAGATATGCCCATGTGTGCTCGTATGCACACCTGTATGTACATGGGGATATATGCATGGGTATACATGTATGTGTCGGAAAATAACCCTCGAAGGGAATGACCAAAGTGGGCAGTGGGCATGAGGGTAGGGTGTGGTGGGGGCATGAAAGAGCAAGCTGCTAGCAATGACTTCAGCCCTAGAAAAGCAAACTCCATATTCTCTGATATTCGCAATTTGAGGAATGCATTTTCAGGTCTGTTTTGATCAAATTCCCAGAATGTGCTTCATAAAATCAACAGCACCAAATAAACTGGACTGACAAGAGAAATAGAAATGTATTCAAGGAGGCCGGGCGGTGGTGGCGCACGCCTTTAATCCCAGCACTTGGGAGGCAGAGGCAGGCGGATCTCTGTGAGTTCGAGACCAGCCTGGTCTACAAGAGCTAGTTCCAGGACAGGCTCCAAAACCACAGAGAAACCCTGTCTCGAAAAACCAAAAAAAAAAAAAAAAAAAAAAAAAAGAAATGTATTCAAGGAAAAACAACCAAGTGGGTAAACTAGTAGCGTATAAAACAACACTCCACTTCTTTGAAGATTTCTGGAGTCACATGAACTTTAAATCTCTACAGTTGTTGACCTCTAAATTGATACTCTGGAACAACAACAAAATACCCTAGAATTATTATCATTAATTTCACAAAGGTCTCTAAGGGATTGACTTCTGAAAAAGCGTCCCCAGGTCACTTGGTCCCGTTACTTCCCTTTAACCTCTCGCATGCAGTGGGGCAGGCATCTGACTGAACTGTACTTCTGCCTTGGCAATCAGCCTCCCTTTGGCCTGTTCCTGCAGGCTTGCCCAGCACCCCCAGCCCAGAGAGCGCTCATCCAGGCAGAGACCAGCACAGAAACAGCACTTGGTTCACATCCTTTCGACACTAGCGAGTATGGCTAAGATGGTGGCTGGGTTCTGTAGGACAGAACACACCCAGAGAAGAGAGACCCTCACCTGACCTTCCTGACTTTCAAGCTCTTCTAACGCTGCTGTGTGTTCTACTCTGGACTCACTCATCCCAGTAGCTGCCATGATGAACTCCAGAGGCAGGCCAGGCCTTTACCCAACCCCGGCTGCATGACCTTGGGGCAAGCCGCCTAAGCATAGTCTTAGAAAGATGGAGTCATTGCTGGTAAAGGTTAAATGAGTTCATCCCGGTACAGCGTTCTGTCCAGTGTCCCACATGTCACTAGTCACTCAGTGTATGTGTATCTTATTTTGAAAATACTTCATAAACTTAGAAGAGTTAAAAAGCAGCAAATAAACCTTTGGCACACCTTTCTGATCCCAGAATACACACAAGCAACGCCGTGGACACCGGAATTTAGTGATAATCTGTACTAAGGAATGCTTTCCCGTGGAAGTAGGACAGTGGCCACTGAGCAATAGGACTCTGGAGACAGAATCGCCTAGACCTGTACTCCAGCTCTATCTATTACTTAGCTGATTTTCTTGAGTAAATTGGTTAATAATTATGATCCTCAGTCCCCATCTAGAATGAATGTGTGTGTGTGTGTGTTTGTGTGTGTGTGTGAGAGAGAGAGAGAGAGAGAGAGAGAGAGACAGACAGACAGACAGACAGACAGACAGACAGACACACAGAGACACACAGAGAGAAAGAGTAAGAATATGCCTGTATGGGTGTGCTGTGGTGTATGTGTGGATGTGGAAGCCAGGGGTTGATATTAGGGATTTCTATAAGTTGCTCTTCACATTATTTTCCGAGACAGGCTCTCTCACTGAACCCAAAGATCGCTGATTTAGCTAAACTGGCTGGCCAGAGAGCTCCAAAGATGGCCCTGTCTTTGGCTCCCCAGTGCTGGGATTATGAACATACACTGTTAGGCCCAGGCTTTCACACAAGTGCAAAGAGCCACCCTGGGACCTCCATGCTTGCTCAGCAAGCCTACTGACCGAGCCATCTTCCAAACCCCACTCTAAGGATGTTTAATAATATAATATAAACTTAAATATAATAATGGCTAAATGTATGTTCCTCACCATCATCACAGAGTCCTGGGAAATTGTATCTAAGAAATATTACACAGTTGATCTAGATTCACCTCAAACCAGAAAGATGCATAACTGAGGCAGACATTACGACTGAATCCAATCACACTTGGCAAGGGTTACTACCCCAGCCCCATCCACACACTTAGCAAACATCAATAGTTGACTGCTCTTTCTCACTTAACAGAGACTAAATCCTTCATCATGTCCTCCCTTGTGCTCCAGACAGCAATTCACAACTCCCAAGAACTGATTAATTTATCTGCTGTCCCCAGTCCAGATCCAGCATCCCTTGTTAGAGATGAGAGGGCAAAGGCCGCTGAAGTGCGTGACTTGCCAAGGGTCTCATATACTAAGTAACCATTCCAGTCAAGGATAGAAGCAGCCTCCCTCTCATGCAATTCCAGCACCCACGCTACCACTCTGAACAGCCCATACATCCTCGCAAAATGATGGAAGACACCGTGACAGCCTTGTTTCCCTCCTTGGACAGCACAGAAGAGCTTGTGCACTTAGCAAATTGCTTGCAATCAAAATCTGACAGGCACCCTCCTGTGACAGGTGAAGGGAGGGAACAACGAAGTGTCTCAAATGTTTTAATGGAAGATGTAGAGGTTTACGCATTTCTGGCCCAGACTTGCTATTGGGAGCATAAGCAAGAGGAATTCTCCCAGGGCACGGAAGCTTCATGCCGAGCTAAGCTAGAGCGAACTGAATCGTGCCAGCCGAGGAAGGGAACACGAGGCAACTGACTCGCCCCTCAGCCATCTCCTATCTCATGAGTCATAAATAAGCGTACCTCTGCCACTGGTGTCACAAGCAGATTCTCTGCTGCCCGCAGGCATCTGCTTCAGTCAGCTGGGAAGATTCCCATAGAGCACTGCTTTCAACTGAATGTGTCTGGGGAGGGCAGTGCTAGTACCCAGCTGCTGCTGGCAGACAAGGAGGCGCCTTCTCACCTGCCCTGGGTACCCACTATGGACCCGACTCTCCAGCTGTCCCTGTGGCTCCAGACTTTCCTTGCCTGACTCAGAATATTAAATGTACCATTCCTGCAAATGTAGAATTCAAACCTCAACAACAACAACTTTATTTATTGATATTTAAGAAGGAGAGGATGGCAGACCTTAAAAAAATTGACTTAGTCGTATTGCAGGTGGTGCCATCTGTTGCAAGGTTTTTGCTTCTCTCAATGACATGTGTGGCATTAAGCAAGGCTTTGGAAATAAATAATAATCAGACAAACTATCACCAAGCCTGTATATTTACAACCTAGAGCTGTAAAAATCACAGTCCCTTTCTCAGAGTTAATCCATGGCTCTTTGGATCCTACAACCATCTCCAGCCACCCTTTCAACAGTCCCCAAAGTTGACTAAGGATTTACTTGGTCATCTATTTATCCATTCATTTATTTACTTTGTGTGTATGCATGTATTATGTATGTGAATGCCTGTGTGATCAAGTACACATGAGCACGTGCATATACATGTAGAGGCAATGTCTTCCTCAAAGGCTTGGGTCTGTTGTGGGATCATGCTCTTGTACACTGTAAAGATTTGCCACTCGTGTTGGTTTAATAAAATACTGATTGGTCAATAGCCAGGCAGGAAGTATAGTTAGGGCAACCAGACTAGGAGAATTCTGGGAAGAGGAAAGGCAGAAATGCATTCATCATCCAAAAGCAGAGGAAGCAAGATGAGAATGCCTTACTGAGAAAAGGTACCAGGACACGTGATTAAACATAGATAAGAATTATGGGTAAATTTAAGTCGTAAGAGATAGTTAGTAATAAGCCCAAATAATAGGCCAAACAGTTTATAATTAATATAAGCCTCTGTGTATTTATTTGGGACTGAATGGCTGTGAGATTAGGCAGGAAAAAACTTGCATCTACATGGGTCTATCACTGAATCTGAAACTCACTGATCCTGAGAGGCCAACTGACCAGCAAACTCAAGAAATTCTCCTCCCTCTGCCTCCCCAGTGCTAGGATTATTGGTAGCTACCACCATACCTGACTTTTTACCTGGGTATTAGAATCTGAATTAGGGTCCTGATGTTTAAAATAGCAGGTACAGTTAACAAACTAAGCCACCTCCCCACCTCCAATTGAGGTTGTCGCCACATTTCTAGGCCCAGGAGGGAAAGCATGCAGGTTACTAACTTCTAGAAGCCTAGGTTATATTTCAAGGGTTCAGACAATAAACAATCAAGCAACATTTTTCTGGAGAGTAGTAAACTTTATCAGAACACAAATATGTTGATATATAGGTGGCCATGTGAGGCAGAGGCTCAGAAAGGCTTCTCTGAGAAATCTCTTGAGGTAAGACTGGCTAGAAGAAAATTATGAATGCATTTACCCTGTTTTAATCCTGTAGTGATAATGCTATTATTTCAGACATCACTCCACAACTTTTCTCAGCCTCCCAACTGCCCTTCTCCCTCCATTCCCCCCCTCCCCCATGTTTTGTACATTCTTTGACAAGACCTACAGTTCATTTGAATCTGTAATTCCTATGCTTCCCTTACCCATCTCTCACAGGGAAAAGAAGGAATTTGACCCTTACAGTGCCATCCCTCTTCCATTAGTAGAGACAAAAATAAAAATTCCTGGCTGCTTAGAGCTGCTGAGTTAGGGAAAGGAACTCAGGAAGGGTGGGCATGGGCTGTGGGGTGGTAAACAACTTCTACCCCTGCAAAAGCAACAGAGGCCAAAGGGGAGCCAAGACAGCACACTGATCTCAAAGAAGTACCACCCACATGTTCTGTAATATTTGTACACTGTGTGAAAATGTATTGCTGTGATTAGTGAAATAAAAGGTTGAACGGTCAATAGCTAAGCAGGAGAGATAGGCAGAACTTCCGGGCAGAGAGGATTCTGGGGAAAGTAAAGGATTTTTGCTGAGAGTCACCAAGAGGTGGAGAAGAAGCAAGACACGCAGGATGAGTGGTAAAAGCCATGAGCCATGTGGCAGTATGTAGATTGATAGAAATGGGTCAATTTAAGTTATAAGAGCTAGTTGGAATAAAGCTTAAGCTAAGGCTGAGCTTTCACAATAAGTCTCTGTATCATTATTTGGGAACTGGCTGGTGGGGCAGATACGGACTTGTTAAACCCACAGTCTCACAAAACACGTCTGAACCAGTTTCTTAATGAAGTGGATTACATCTTAGAATTCAAAATTTAAAAATTATAAACTCTTAAATTTTTATTCCTTGGCATTGTGTGAAAAAAAAACACCCCAAACCTCAATTTCATTCTTTTGTTCTAATGCCACTCTATAAGGTTAAGCTACAATTTTTTTTCTGAAACAATGAAAAGAGCCAAGAAAAATTTCCAATTTAAAAACCATGTACTAAAAACCCAAGACAGAAAATCTTCTAAGGCTGCTCCAGGAACCGGAAGTGTAGGTGGGTAAGAAAGAGTGACAAGGGGAGATGCCTTAAGACCTGATGCAAGATTAGGAAGAGATTGGGATGAATACCACAGCAAGCAACATAACACCTGTAATTGAGCATGCTCAGATGGATGCACAGGTACGGGCAGAGACACACTGGGGATGGGCAGGGCTTGTCATTGAAGGACAACTCTAACTTTTCCACGCCCTTCACCTAATATAGTCCACCTTGTCTATATTGTGCTGCCACCTTGTCTGCCAAAGGCTTCCCAGGGGTCCCACGCTGGCCACCGTCTCTAGGAATGTGGACTTCAGAGCAGCAGTTCCCGACACTACCACATTGATCCCTTTACCCTCAGAAATCGTCCTAGCTCACAATGGACTCAGATGTAGCCCTAGAACAGACACAGGAGACACCTTTTGTGTTCACTGCATTTGGAGAGAGGATAGAGATGGGAGGGAAGAACCTTTGATTCCAGGGTGAGGTAGAGTTCTGCCTTGCAAACGGCCCAAGGATGCTTCTTGTATTTTTATTTCCTCATTAGGATTTGGTGACCTAATTAGTGAGCAAGTAGAAGTTTTAATTGAAAAGTACAATCTGTGTGAAGACTGTCAGAAACCACAGGCCATCTCATGGGGAATGGAACCCCAGAGGATTTGGAACTAGTATATGGACAAACAAGAAAAGTGATTTCTCTACAGCTTAGCGGCAGCACCTTACACAGTTCAGAATTTAAGCTGGGCATTCAAGGCCGGATGCTTTCACACCATGGCTCCTACTGGATCTCTCTCCCTGCCTTCTGCATCTTGCTTACTTTCCTCCCAACAAATCAAAATCTGATGACCAGCCACAGAGGCTGTGGTTCCACTTCCTAATCACACTCTAACCCAGGCCATTTCTCAGAAGGTCTCCTTCCAACAGAAAGCAAGTTCACATTTCTACATCTAGGGGACCGAACCATGGGTTCCCAACTCATCACCAACATTTAGAGCTGATGGGTTTTGATGGTGCAGGGCGGGGAGCTGCCCTGCATACCATGGAATGTTCAACTGCATCTACAGCTTCTCCCATATGAGGCCAAAAGCACCCCTCTCCTCATATTACTCAATATCTCTGGAAAATGCCAACTCATGAACCAAAGAAAAGTCTGGGGTCTCCCTGGAAAAGGGGAGCCAGCATCAGATCAAAATTTGCACCAAGGGCAGCGATCTATCAGTCTGATACATGGTAGCTTTATCTTCAGGTCACAGGAGCCATGGACCCGAACACGGTGACATACAGGCTTGATTTGAACAGAAATAAAATAGTGAAATCTGACAGCCCACTCTTACATGTGCAAAGGTTAAAGCAGTCCCTGGCACATAGAAAATATCCTAAAAGCGTCTGTCTAATAAATAGTTAGTTAATTAGGAAGTAGGCAACAGGGAATGCTGATTAAGCAGAGTTTAACAACAGTTGGACCAGAGATCAAAGTGCCATCAGCTTGTGGCTATTTTGGGAGAATCCACAATTGGAGCTCACTGAGGAACCAGTGTACAAGCCAATAAAGTAATAAAAGAGCTATTCTAATAATAACAGTAATAACTACCATTCATTGAGTGTTTACTATGTGCCAGACACTTGACTAAAGGCTCCACAAGCATTATTTCATTAACCTTCATGAGAATCCCACAGGGCAATTACTGTTCTCATCTTAAAAATTAAAAGGAAACAAACAAACTCAGATAAATGAGCTTATGGGCTCAGACCCAGAAAAGTCTGATTCAAAGGTCCACACTTTAACTCCAACAACTGAACTTTTTGATGTCAAAATTCCCAAGGATTCTTTTAGTTGTATTGATTGAATGAAGACCTCCAATACTCTCTCTCTCTCTCTCTCTCTCTCTCTCTCTCACACACACACACACACACACACACACACACACACACACACACACACAGAGTTTAATCCACCATCCCAAACCCAAGTTACCCTCAAAAGGAAGCAAAAAAACAAGACTGTCAACCAGGCTCTGCCATGTCATCCCAGGACAGTTGCCAGTGGCATTGCATTAAAATAAACACCAGCACCTGGCAAGAAATAAGAGGACAAAGGCCCACAGAATCCCCTTCCTGGGGGTTGCTTGGGCAGGGCCTGTCTGCCACGACAGCTGAACCAAGCTTCCAGAAGAAGCAGATGACCTCTAGGATGACATCCAGAAATGGGATGCACCGAGCATGTTCCTGGCTTTATGAGCAGAGGTCAGACCTGTTTACTTTCAGAGGCATGGGCTCCCTTCCATGGCCATATTTGTAAATGATGTTCAGGGTCTCAGTGTGAACTCCTGCCACTGTGCCTCTGCTGGCTCTGAGCTACTCATCTGTAAGGAAAGATGCTTGCAAAAGCCCTTGGAGTCTTCCAGTAGCATCATGTAGGATCTTGGATGTATTGAAACTAAAAACTGATACTTTCAAATCAGCTCAGTTAGCTATGAGGCCCTCTAGGGAGAGCTCTGGCTGATGAACTCTGCTTTCCTTGGATGCTTGTCACTAAAATCAGCTATAGCACTGATAAGCACTCTTGTTATGTTATATCGATGAAGAGTGTGGCCTCTACAGTAACACTGTTGGGTTCCAATGGACATTGTGCTACATAACTTGATAAATTAAAATTTTTCCTCAAATCTTAATTTCTGCATCTACAAAATAGGCAGAATGGGGAAAATTTAGTTACATGGCTTCCAAATCAGGGTGAATGACGATAATGGTTGGGGTAGGAAGAGAGACATTTTAAAAAATGTTCAGAATAATTCAAATGAGATTTACAGTAGACTTCTGAAGACATTGTTGTCAGTGTGCCAGATATCAAAAATCAGCCCAGATCCAGTAAAATGTTAAACTGCAATAGACCAGATAGGGTAAGTGGTAGAGAATTTGAACCTGAGACTTTAGAAGATGACTTAGAAAAAAAATCCCACACCAATGCACAAAGGCCAGCTAGATTTTGACAAACAAAACAGAAAATGTTACTTAGAAGCTATTAGCCCTAAGTCAGAAAAATAAAAGCGAACCACAGACAGTTACCCCAGAAAGACTATTTTTGAAGAAATTGCAAGCCAAGGGACACATCTGGAATACAGATTTCTTCATTTGGCCCCCACAGAGATCTAAAGAAAATGTTGAGCCAATATAGAAAAATTTTAAGATAGTGGGAAAAAATAATAGGAATCTAGGTTTTCAGTTATGCAAATCCAAGCACCGTGCTTCTGGGAACTGACTGGGCTCATTCCAGGAGCCCCCAGGTACCCTTTTCCAGGACTGTCAGCACTTACATGGTGGGCTCTGCCTTCCATTTGGTGCATTCTTGGGTTCTGCAAGAACAGAAGTTTGAGCCTTCTGTTCTCCACACCCTAGGGGTATGAAGAGGGCACAGAGCTCAGATAATAGCGAGAACAGAATGACAGAGGGAAAGGCTACACAGCTGGGAGAGGGTAGCACAGCATAGCAGCCGTGTCCGTGGGTCCCGAGAGCAAAGATGTGTCCACAGGACGAGGACTTGGAAAAGGACAGGAATGTCAACATAGAGGGGTTTTCAATTCTGGCCCATGTTCTCAACAAAATCATAACAGCAGCGGCATAATAGCCCATAGAACAGAATAAGAATTATATACATATATGTATATATATATATGAAACCTGATGCTAATCAGTAATTGAACAAATAGGTTTGAAGCAAGGGAGATGCAACTTGCAGTAGAGATCTAGTTACTAAGTCTAGAAGGAGTATAAACAGAGAAAGTCATCATCTGTCTAATCCACAGGCATAACTGCTTCAGCACTAACAATGGGTGCTCAAATTAGTGGACAAAAGACTGATAAGAGGCCTGAGGCTTACAGAGTCTCAAAGTATCTTCCCATATAGTAATTATTAATCACAAAGGAAAAAAAATAAAATTACTAAGATGAGATTAGAAGACAAACTTTACACAAAGGCCCAGGGTTGTCAATCCCAGGGTGATGGTATAAGTCAGCACTGTGCCTCCTGCTTTGCTGAAGGATGAACAGCACACTTCCTCTATGCTTTCCCCACCAGCACACAGAGCCTGGGCTTCCATCGAGCAAACACCAAAGGAGCAAAGCTGCAAAACACCCAATAGGACTCTTCAGAGGGTCACAGTCAAGAGAGATAAGTAGAGACAAAGAAACTGTTCCAGACAAAAGGAGACAAAGAAGGTGTGATGCTGAAGGGCACTGTGAGTGGTACCAGACATCCCCATGGCAACGGGTATCAATGTGTAAGATCTGGAGGGCGAGCGACATATGTATGCATGCCACACCAGTATAATATACCAGTGAGAAAGAAGTGATGAGGGGAGAAATATGTCTGCCTGAAGTCTGACCAACTTTTCAACAGCTGTTAATACATCCATGTCCATTATACTATTCTCTATACTTTATATGTGTGTGCAATATACTCATGTGTATACACACACACACACACATATACATGTCAACACTTTAAGGAAAGGGTCTAAAAATACAGTGAATAAAGTCTTTCTGTTTTTCCAGATAGTGTTACCTGCCTAAGTCTTGGGGTCCAACCATGCCTTCCCTTGGAAAATTGTAAAAGCCATATCGACACCAAGACTTCCTCCTTGGTGTATGCAGAGAGGCTGTAAGATAATTTTTTAAAGGAGACCACTTCTTCATTATTGGAATTGGTGTTCTTTAATTCTCAGCCCCGACACTCCTATAAATCACCTTAGGTACCACTTAAAGTCCCTGCCCTGCCTCTGCTTCCAGGGATCCAGGTCCCATACGCTGAAATAAAAGGTGTAAACCTGTGGTATATTGTCTTAGGTATAAATCCCTACTCCTCTGAGAACTAGTTCTGACAGGCACAGGCAGATGACTCCACTTCTCTGAGAACTTATGCAGATGCCAATCTTGAGAAATATTCATGGAGCTACCATCCAGTCAAACATGCAAAAAGACGAGATTCTGTGTGATAGTCACAGATACGACGTCCACGTCACTGCTGTTCCTATCTTTACGACATCCACATCACTGCTGTTCCTATCTTTACGACATCCACATCACTGCTGTTCCTATCTTTACGACATCCACATCACTGCTGTTCCTATCTTTGCTTCCAAAGAAATTAAACCCAAAACATCAGCCTTACCTCTGCTTGAAACCCACTTCTATAATGAATGCAGGGAGACGGCCACAGAGCTGGAGATGGCATGCATCTTTTCAACTCCTTCTGCCCTTGTACTGTGGATCTGGTTGCTGACGGCACAGCTAAGAGAGTGCGCGTGCACGAGAAACATTCTCCAGCCACACCTAGGTTCACGTCCTAGTCACCCCTGAGTCCTAGCGGCCATAGTGATGACATGGCCTTCTAGACCCTAAGTGTATCTTCTTAGCGGGAGGGGGCTGGCTTCTCAGTGGGGGAATACACCATATATACATAGTGCACAAAACAGCACTCAGTACAACGGAACTTTCATGATCCTTAGTCACTTCTTTTGGCGGAGCTACAGAATGCCATGCAGACCAGGGGAGAGCTGGTGGAGAGAGGAGGAGAGTACTCTGCTGGTGGTTGATCCGGATCCTCGGTAATCCCACGTAGGTCTTCTGTGTCTGTAACAGCCAGAGCTTGCACTGCCGGGTCATAAATGAGAAACAACACTCTTGTCTTCTGTGGATTCCCGTGAGGGCTAACTGAGATATGAATCCATCTCCCATGGTTCTGAGGACAGTGTATGAACAACCCACCAAGCTGAGGGAGAGGCTGCTGCACGAACATTCCTTGGGCTCTTCCTCTCCTCTCCTTTCCTAAAACCTGGATCATAGCTGAGGTTACATCATTCAGGGCCTGGGATCGCTTATCCCTTCAGTCTTTTCCTGTCTAAACTACCTACAGTTCAGTTCCTGGGCCTCTCACAAAAGAAGTCCATATGAGTGGCAAGTGAGTGAGTGTTGATATTTTATAGAATTCATATCCCCCGCCGGGCGGTGGTGGCGCACGCCTTTAATCCCAGCACTTGGGAGGCAGAGGCAGGCGGATCTCTGAGTTCGAGGCCAGCCTGGTCTACAAGAGCTAGTTCCGGGACAGGCACCAAAGCTACAGAGAAACCCTGCCTCGAAAAATCAAAAAAAAAAAAAAAAAAAAAAAAAAAAAGAATTCATATCCCCCTTCCACATGGTTCCACAATGCCCATCGGTGTTTGGGGATTTCTATCTTCTAAACTTGTTTAATGGCCCTCCCTCCGGCAAAAAAAAAAAACAAACACAAAAAACAAAAACAAAGACAGAAAAATAATAGTGTTCTCCTTCTCCCTCTTTCCCTCTCCCCTTCTCTTCCTCCCTCCTTCTGCCCCCTCCCCCACCCATGAGCCTGTACATGCATGAGTATTAGCTTTCAGACATCTCTTAGAGGCTAGATTTAAACACAGTCTGAGCTGGAGGAAAATCTGCAGACAAATGAGAGATTAGGAGGAAAGGGGTAGGGGAGAGTAGAGATTTGAAAGAGAAATTGGGCCAATTACAAGAAAAGAAAGCAGCCAAATAAGAAAACCAAAACCCAGTGAAAGCTGATTTAGTTAAAGTTGCAAATCAGATCAAATGATTCACGGAGTTCGAGCCTATGAGCTCAAGAATGCCTAGCAGCGGCTCTCACGAGCTTAGCAACAGGCTTATTTTCCAGCAGGAATCAAAGCAAAATTGGATTCCTGTTCAAGAGTGCCTGAAAAACCCAAGTGTAAGCTGGTCTCGGAGAGCTTGAAAGAATGCAGACTCTGCCCGCATGCCAGCCATTTGTTTTTATGCCTTCTTCCCGGTGGCTGTGTCTGGAATAAGGACAGACAGTCCTGGTGAGAGCAAGAGGGAGTAAAAGCTGTAGAAACATTAAGAAAATCAAACATAAGCATGGGTTTTTCATAGATCTATGTATGTCTTTATACATACATATACATGTATAGGGAAAAGAGGAGGGGGGATATTTGAGCATGTGTGTCTATGTATCCAAATCTCTCCAAGTTTTCAGGTATGAAAAACACTGGCTCTACGTCCTTGAGATACTACTACTATTTTGTAGCAAGGTGGAAAATAATCTTACTAAGGGTATTCCAAAAGCAGCAAAGGATATGCAAGCACCACTTCAGTGTTTTCTCCAAGCAAAGATTAAGTATTGTGGGGTTTTCATTTGTTTGTTTGCTTTTGTGTTTTTGTCAAACATAATGCATTTTAATATTTTATTCAGGCTGCTTAGACATATTTTTGCAAAGTCCCAAATACAGGCATAAAAGGAAAAGGGGAAGAGAATTCTCCATGGCAGAGAACTACCAGGGGCCAGGAGCTGGCTAAATGTTGCTGCAGCATCCTCCTCCCATCTCGAGAACAAGTAGGGTTTTAAGTCCAGAGGCCCACAGGTGGTGGGAGCACTGTGCTGGCCAGAGTCTCTGTTTTGTACAGTTAGACACACATCTGGCCTTCCCCTGAATGCTATGCCAGGACAATCTTTCTTCCCAAGCAGCCACAAGAGGACAAAGAAGCTTCCACTGTGCAGGAAAATCGCACAGCAAGCAGTTTTGCTGTTCTGGCCATTAGTTAAGGAAGAGGGACAATTTATGTGTAGCAGGTAATAAATATTCAATTCTATGTGTACAGTTGTTCTTCAGAATTGTGTTTTGGCTCCAAAGGCCGTGCTGTTAATCAACATTTGGGGGGTGGGGTACAGCTGAGTCTCAGGGAAGATACATTTTTAATAAGGTCTGTGCCAATGCAGGAAGTTCAGAGAGCATACATCAGAGCCCACAGGGACCTCGCACACTCGGGAGAAAGGGCCCTAATGTGAAAAGGAGAATAAAGAGACCAGAAAGAGAAAAAACATTCCTGAGAAGGAGGCACTGTTAGAGCCCTGTCGGAATAATTGCCAGAATGGATGTTTTTTCTCTCAGTACCTGAGCTTGTCAGGTTCAGAAGAATTGTATTCCAGACAAACAGGCTCCGGGTGAGAGGAAGCGGCTGCTCTCCAGGCCATCTGAGGCATTAGAGTTGCTTACCCTACGTCTACAAGGTGATGTCACATGCCTGTCAGGGGTCAGGGCTTGGTCTGAGCCACCCATCTTTCCTTTCCTGGCCTCTTAAATCTGTGTGGGGAAAAACGCTTGCTACTATCCCTCATTTCTTGTCTTGCTTTGGCCTTTGAATCTCAGGCTTTACTTGGGGAAAGGAATTGAAGAGATTAGCAACAGCAGGAAGCTGCTTTGAGACTTTAGCTGAAAGGATGATGGGAAAATGTATGACTTGAGTTCAACACCCAGGTCAATACAGAAGGCAGAATTCAGAGGGCTGTGAGCACTGGCGATGGTGCTCTCCAAGACACGGCAAAAAAGTGGGAAAGACTCTGGTTTCTCTCTTTGTCTGACCGGTACATCTCTCATTGAAGTCAAAATGCCAGAGAAAGGGTCAAGCCCGTAACACAGCAGACAGCAGGGTAGCAATGACAAACAGATGCAAGAACAATTTGACCAAAGGGCAACACAACTGACAATTTACAAAATCCAGAATTGTGGGCAGTCTGACACAATAGTTACACATAAGCATAACACATGTACACACACACACACACACACACACACTACAAATAACAACAGGTTGTAGCTGATTCTCACTATTTATAATAAATACCTCCCATACAAATAGTCTCAAAGAACACCAAGTCAGGGGACAGGGAATGCCAACCTGTGGCTCCTAGTAGAATCAAAGGCATAGGTTCCTTTGAGATCCTTCTTACATTTTAATCCACTGATCAACACAACCTTGTTTTCTGTATTCATGTTTAAAAACACCTCATATAATATATTCTTGATCCATAAACAGCAGCTCACAACCAATAACTACTTAACTTCTGCCCAAAGGAAGTTATCTATTGCGGAGTTATCCTATAACTTACGCTACAACCATCATGCACTCAGAATCACTAGATCACCTCAGCACTTCACCTCACACAATAAAATCACCACCAAACACATAGAAGTGAGGATGTATTGCACTAATAGACACAAAAAGCTGCATGGAGTGAGAATTGAGAGGGGACTATGCTGTCTTCTTTGCCCCAGCTGAGAACATGTACCCTGAGAACCATTCTCTCTCGGCATGTGTACTGGTAGTTTTATATCAACTTGATACAGGCTAGAGTCACTTGGGAAGAGAGGACATCAGCTGACAAAATGTTTCCATCAGACTGGCCTGTATACAAGCTTATGGGTCATTACCATAAGTAGTGATTGATGTGGGACAGCTCAGCCCATTGTGGGTGGTGCCATCCCCAGATTGGTGGCCCTGAGTTCTGTAACAAAGCAGGCTGAGCAAGCCAGTAAACAGTACTGCTCCATGACCTCTTATCAAGCCTGACTCCATGATCTGTCTTAAGTTCCTGCCCTGACTTCCCTCTGTGATGGACTATGATACAGAAGTGTAAACCACAGAAATAAACCCTTTTCTCTCCAAGTTGTTTTTGGTCTTATTTTTTTTTTTACCACAATAGGATCCCTAACAAAAAAACCACACGAACACAAATGACTACAAAATACCAAAGGAGTCGAGTCTGAGGTTACACGGGATTTAAGCAAGTCGGTGAATTGTTAAAATCAAAATGATAAATACTATCAATCATCAATCTAGATATTAAAAATATTAAGAGTTGTTCCTAGCAGGGATTGAACTGATTTTGTTCTATTGTATATTTTTTTCTTCCTTTTTCATTTTCTCTATTGTTTGGTGTTTCTTCATTGAACTTGTAATTAAGGGGAGAGGAATGCTAAATATAAGATTTCTATAAGGAAAGAAGAACTAGAAACAAAAGCCACAACAGGAGAAACTGTTTATCACAGCAGGAGACCATCCTGAGCATGTCTCAGGAGCAGAGGTGCAGCCTTGCCTCATTGTGTGACTGAAGGACAGACAGCTCAGGGTGTTCACAAGCTTCTGGGTAATGGCTCCTGAGGGCAGACAGCCAGGGCCTGTGAGCCACAAAAGGCTGTGAGCATCCCAGAACACCCCAGTGCTAGAAGGAACCTAACATTTTGCTAGCTTCATCTAACACATTTTGTATGTACAGTCCTACTCTGGTAGCTACAGCTGAATAAAACAGAACAAGGTCCTCATGCATGAGATTCTTCATGCATGAGACTCTTCATCTTTCAGACCAAGAATACAACTAACTTGTAGACTTGAAAAGGCATCAGAGGAGCAAGAAAGCCTGATCACCCTTTGTGCAAAACTCTTGAATCCTCCATCTCTGAGCTGCTTCTGCTGCTCCATCTGCTCTTCTCACTCATGCCTTCAGGATCTTGTAATCAAATTCTAATTAAACTTTAAAGCTTGTAATAAAGAAAACACCCGTGGAATGCCTTTGATTCAAGGGGCCAACATAACATCTCAGCAGTTTGATAAAATAAATTATACCCTTTGCTTAACAAGGAATCTTTAAGATAGGATTGAAATGGGAAGTTCCAAGCTTCCATGACTTCCCCAGCCACATGTTATATAAATATGTTCATTGTCGTGTGTTACATGTAAGTCAGCTGAAGATGGCATGGAGTACAACCACACTACAGTGCACGCAGAGCTCAGAATCTGGAAGGCTAGGTCTCCTTCTCCTCACTTGATCTCACCAGCCCCAGTCAAATCTACCTGGTTTGCATTGGAGGCTCAGCAGTATGGCCTGGGAGCACTGTCAGTTCCAGGCTCCAGGGCTCCCCCCTCCCCATTCTGCAGAATCTAGGGCTCACTTCACTCCACTCTGCAGAACCCAGGGCTCCCCCACTCCACTCTGCAGAGTCTAAGGCTCCCCCAACTCTACTCTATAGAGTCTAGTGCTCCCCTACTCTACTCTGCAGAGGCCAGGGTTCCCCCTACTCCACTCTGCAGAGTCTAGGGCTTTCCCTGACTCCACTCTGCAGAGTCCAAGGCTTCCCCCACTCTACTCTGCAAAGGCCAGGGTTCCCCCTACTTCACTCTGCAGAGTCTAGGGCTTCCCCCCACTCCACTCTGCAGAATCCAGGGCTCCCCAACTCCACTGTGCAGAGTCTAGGGCTCCCTCCGCTCTGCAGAGTGAAGCTGCTCTGAAGGGCTGCACAGAGAGAGCTATTACTCTCAAGACTCTGACTGTGCTAGCAATCAGTATGCCACCACTCCGTCCCCACAGCTCAACTATCCCTCCACTTCAGCAGAGTTTATTCTGTGATTTATTTCCTTGTCTGTTTGTCTCTAGTCTTTGAGGTTTTAGAGAACAGATGCTGCCTATGAACGAAAATAGAACTAAAACCTGAAATAAAAAAGTAATTTATTTAATATGATTAATGAACACTTCTCAATGGGATGCTTGTTACAGAAGCATTCAGTTCCCAGCAACATAAACCTTGTTTGAACTTCTGGCTATTGGTCACCATTAGTTATTAAAGATAGCATGACATATCATGATTAATATTAATAATAACTGCTATGCCAGACCCTGCTTGACTTGCTTTGCATTGTTTTCCAAATTTTCCTTTTGAGGCATTTCCTATAATTACCGAGGAAACTAAGGAACAGAAAAATTGAAGTTCTTGCCCAAGATGACATTGGTATCA
Source organism: Chionomys nivalis (assembly GCF_950005125.1). NCBI lineage: Eukaryota > Metazoa > Chordata > Mammalia > Rodentia > Cricetidae > Chionomys > Chionomys nivalis. Next base: position 50,902,805 of record NC_080096.1, read on the forward strand.
AGTATTAGACCAGGGTTTACAGTACCAGTCTGGAGACCCTCCTGACCGGAGCCTTAGCACCTTGTAAGATCCTACCTTCTTTTCTTCACATGCCCCAAGCATGTGATTTTTGTATGACCTATGCTCGAAACTTTGCAATACCTCCAGCCTCCCATGTCTATGGTGGCATGCGGCCCCTTTAGCATCTGGTACAGCCTTGCTCATCCTTCAAGTCTTAGCTCAGACACCTCTTGTTCTGTGATTCGTGAGAGAGTTGACTATTATCCACTTTGTTACTGCAGAATCTAGAATCTTCTAGACTCGCATTTCGATGCTAACAACTGGATGGAGCGTGCTTTTTTTCAAAGGTCTCCTACAAGGCAGACAGGTTCTCTACATTTGCACACTGGGCACGTACACATTGCAACCCAGCCTTGTGCAAGTCAGTCTAGACGGGTGCTACCTTCCCTGGAATGGTTTATAGAAAGAAAGGAAAGAACAAAGGTACTTAATATCATTACTAACCTCCCCTCCCCCCAACACACAAAAAATCAAAACAAAAAACCATGAGACATTCTTCAGGAAGAATTGAGTGCACTGGCAACTCACATTTTGTTTTATTTCTTGACTGTCATAATGTGTTTCCTTCCCTAGTTCTACAAGCAGTAAGGTGAGCCCCATCTAGACACAGCAAGAGAAAAGCAGTAGATGCAGATGCTATCACATGTGGAAATCTGGATAAGATTATGATGTCTGGATCTTAGGTCTCAGAGTCAAGCACTTCCATGTCCGGCACTCTCAGCCAGGAGTAGAACCACCAGGATTGATCCATGTTTCAGAACTCCACTAAGCACAAGGCCTCTTCCTCACCCACACATCCCCATTCAAATATGCCTCCTAGAAGAACACTGCCATTCCTCCTCCCCAGACCCCAGCCACTAGCTCAGCTTTATTCCAAGTCTCCAGCCATTCTAAAGCACAGAGCTGCTACTCCGTCTAAAAGTTCAGTAGTCCTTGTGCTAAAAACCCTTAAAAACCTGCCTCCTATTCCCTAAGTACTAAGCTTATACCAAGTCTGAGCAATAAGTATTGATGAGAGCTAGGTCTTTTGCATAGCCATACTTTAAATTACTCAAACCTTCCACAAAAAAAATGTTATGATGCTAATTACCCTATTATGCAACTCTACAAAATGCCTATCTGATGGGCAGAACAACGGAGTGATGACATGCTCACTGTCACACAGCTAATAAACTGCAGAGGTACAACACAAGAATAGTGATCTTTGTTCTCATGATACAGCTACCTCTCAGCCTTTTGTCCATGTATTCAGAAAATACTCATTCTCTGAACCTGCACAACAGAACTTTTGCCACTGATGTGCGGCTAGTGTTTTGTCAACTGGATACAAGCGAGAATCACTTGGAAAGAAGGAAGCTCAGATAAGAAAACATGTTCATCAAAGTCCATCAAATTGGCCTGTGGGGCACTTTCTTGATTGAATTTGGGAGGGCCCAGCTCACTGAGGGCATTACCACCTCAGGCTAGTGCTCCTAAGAAAGTAGATCACGCAGGCCAAAAGGAGCAAGCCAGTAAGCAGTGGACATGGCCTCTGCGTCAATCCCTGCTTCCAGGTACCCTGACTTCCCTGGATGATGGACTACAAGCTGCAAGAAGGGGGAAAAAAGGCCTTTCCTTCAAAGTCATTTTTAGTCAGTGTTTTACCTTTTTAAAAACTACTTATTTATTTATTCTTTTATTCACAGCAATAGAAACCTTGGCTAATGCAACGGAGGATCAGCATACATGGCTAACATAATGCTTTGCAAGATTACATTACATTTATATTAACTGGCTCTCTCTAATCCATATTTCTGCCCATTTCCTAAACAGGGCGAATTTTCACACCTTACACTCACATCCACGCCTCCACCGCCATGTCCCGTGTACTGTCTTCACTCAGGTGAATTTTCACACCTTACACTCACATCCACGCCTCCACCGCCATGTCCCGTGTACCGTCTTCATTCAGGTGAATTTTCACTCCTTACACTCACATCCCTGCCTCACCTGCCATGTCCCGTGTACCGTCTTCACTCACACAGACAATCCAGTTCACTCACTCAGTGTGCAGCATGTAATGAAGAATTGTTAGTTTCCCTTTCCTGTACTGAAGAAAAAACACTGCCTGGTGGGACGTGATGGTGTATGCCTGTTGTGTCTACTGCTTAAAAGGCTGGGACTGTAGTCCTAAATCCAAGAGTTCAAGACTAGCCTGGAGAATGTAGTTAGGTTCCATTACGAAACAGGAGAGAAGTGGGTAAGAAAAAGGGGAGTGAGCGAGAGAGGAAGGGAGAGAAAGCAATGCTGAAATTGATTTGGTTCCTGTCCTCCAAAAGCTTACAGTCTAAAAAGAAACAAACACTTCAAAACTAAACAGAATGTCCTATAACAAGGATAAAGATAGGTTGCCATGGGAACACGTAGAAGTAGATCTCAGGGCCTCTTCACTGACGTGCTGGGTCCCACATACCCTCAGTCTCCTGAAACATAATTTAAGAGTCCAATATTGCTGTGGGACAATGGTTTGTACCCTGTCAATTGTATTCTAATAAAACACTGATTGGCCAGTAGCCAAGCAAGAAGTAGAGGCAGGACAATCAGACAGGAAGTAGAGGTGGGTCAATGAAAACAGGAGAATTTTGGGAAGAAGGAAGTCCTAGTCTGCACTCCTGGCCCAGCCACAGAATAAGCAAATGTGACTGCCTTGCCAAATAAGGTACCGAGCCATGTGGCTAACATAGACAAGAATAATGGGCTAATATAAGTTACAAGAGTTAATAAGAAGCCTGAACTAATGGGCCACTCAGTTTATAGCTAATGTAGACCTCTGTGTAACTTCTTTGGAACTTAACAACTGCAGATACTGGGCAGGACAGAAAACTCAGTCAACACAGTGTTTATCTCCATCACTAAATTCATATCATTGAAGAAACTAATAACACTTAATCCATGAATATTTACTGAGTGGCAGAGAGGACCAACAAGGATAACAAGCCTGAGCTTCATCATTTAACTCCCACCAAGATTACTTGTGACCTTCAAAGTCTCTTAGCATCTTAGCCTCCCAACATTTTCTACATTCTTAGAACAAAATTCCATTAAGAACATGTGGCAACAGCATTCAGTAAACATCATGACATGGTCAGTCTCGTCTTTGGCATTAACGATCCCAACATCAACCCTAAGTGTTTCAATGACAACCCAACTGTAAGAGATTCCATCATATCTAGACATTACAACAATTCCAATAATATAAATACAATATTTACTTTCAGAAATTCTAAGAACTATATCATTTACACACATAGCAGTTTATATATACACATAAATTTACAACTACAACACACTGAATCCCTTTACCGTTGCTAGCATGTGTGTGTGGGGGGGGGCTAACCAATACCACTTTGTACTGAATAACCTAAGAGGGGACATGTCCCTAGAGAACTGATTTCCCCTCTCAGTAGTCATTAGTTACCTTTGGCTATACACCTAATGGTGCAGATAACCTTGTGAGATTCTCCCCATCCACATCTGCATGTCAACTGTTATTGTCATCTTTCATGTTTTGTTTTGGTGACTACATTATTGTTGAGATTTCTTGGGAACCACAACAATGACTAGAACAGAGAGAGACACCAAGAATGTACAACAGTGGCACTTATGTCCAGGGTCTAGACAATGGCAATCTAATTGGACTACAAGGCCTATTCAATAGGAGGGAATTCATGCCTGGTACTGTAAACCTGCCCAAGAATCCATGGCTGATGAGGCCATAGAACCTAGGGACAAGTCACTACTGTCACTTTCTAGTATGACTTCTAGCTGCAGTCTAAACACTGCCGTTGTTCGCACAGCTAAGTATACATCTTAGCCCTCATCAAAGAAACTTCCCTTTGCAGCAGATGGGAGACATTACAGAAAAGGAAAACTCATCAAAATGGTGAGAACAAATGACTTTGGGCGTGCCCAACCCCAGTTGGCATGTTTACAACAAAACTCCTACACCTTAGGTTCAGGGAACATCATAGAAGACGGGGCACAAGAGTCTACCATGATAGTGTGCTCCATATACTGGTGATTAAGAAATATAAAGTAATTTAATAGATAGAGTTAAGCCAAATTTCAAGGAGAGAGCATTAGCTAGATGAGCTGAAAAGGAAAAAAGGAAAAAAAATAGCTTTTTTTTATTTGATATATGACTTTTATAGAAAAGGTTAAGTGACACTAAGCAAAGTACTATTAAAAACTCAGGTTTACAATTTTAACACATATACCACAGTTTATGTCTAATATTTATAACAAAAAATTAAATAACAGAATTATATAACATTTTGTTATGTGCTGTACCTATGTCAAGGGTCCTTCAGAAAAAGATTCTACTTATGATTCCTCACATTTTATAAAGAAAACTTAAAAGATTATCAACTTTATTACCTTTTTATTTCATAGAGAATAAGAACTCTAAAACTGTGTAAAAGAATATTGATAATAGCTTGACATAAATGAAATAAAAACATGAATAGCACAAAAACGTTAAAGAAAAATGAAGGTTCCATTTTTCGGTATTTTGTTCCTGTTCACCAATCACTGGAATGAAGACTTCAAAATATAGCCCACCAGGACACTCCCTCACGGTTCTGAGTCTCTGAAGTGGATGGCAGTGTTGCTAGGTACACAGATGTGCCTAGAGGCTATGTTAAGACACAACCACAATATAAAATCAATGTTGTTCTCTAAGACAGGTAAAAAGAGAAAAATTTATATCATAGGGAGCTAGGGAGTGGATGAATAAATAAGTGAATAAATAAATTAATTAATTAATACATAAATGGATGAAGGAAATGGAATACTGATCATTTATATGGAAGATCTGACTATACAGGGAAAGAAACGCGTGGAATCCCAAAGCACAACTTACAAAGTACTTCCATTTGCTATGGCAAGAAATACAAGCTGAGACTGCACGGAATACATTACATCTTTGCACCCCAGTCTAAAATTGCTGTGCTTCTGAGTGCCAGAAATGAATGTATAAAGAGTACTCCACCCTAACATCCAAACATATTTGATTCGTAAATGCTTGGCTTTAGCTGAGTCAGTTTCCTTAACAACTTTCAGAACAAACAGAAAAGCAAAACTTTGGGGCCAAAATGTTTTTCATATTAAAGTTCATGAATTGAACATTCGTGGTTTTCCTACAGGCATCCGGACTTAGCAGCCCTACACTCATGGAGTAAAGGAGAGGGCACAGACTCACAGGTAACCAGATATGCGCTACACTAGATGGCATGTGTGAGTCTAAAGTTCTTCAGAATTGTCTTCCCATCTCTAACACAGGAATCATGGAAAAGGAGGCTTCTAACTGAGAAAACAAAAACAAACATAGCTGGAGATGACAACAAATTACTGTGTGTCATGTCAAGAATGCCCAGCAAATGACAGGACAAGCAGCAACCCTGACAAGGTGCTATTGCTATTCCAACTACAATGAATAAAACTTGCTGTGAGAGTCTCAATTTGGAGCAACGGTCTGAGCTCTTAAGGTCCAAATGAGGAGCAGAAGGAGGGAGAACATGAGCAAAAAATCAGGACCACGAGGGATGCACCCACCCACTGTGACAGTGGAACTGATTTATTGGGAGCCCACCAAGGCCAGCTGGTCTGGGACTGAATAAGCATGGGTTGATTCCGGACTCTCTGAGCATGGCGGTCAATGAAGACTGATGAGAAGCCAAGGACAATGGCACTAGGTTTCGATCCTAATACATGAACTGGCTTTGTGGGTGCTTAGCCTGTTTGGACGCTCACCTTCCTGGACGTAGATAGAAGACCTTGGTCTTCCCGCAGGGCAGAGAATTTGGACTGCTCTTCAGTATCGAGAGGGAGGGGGAATGGAGTGGGGGGAGGAGAAGAGGAGTGGGGATAGGGGGAGGGAAGTGGGGGGAGGGCAATATTTGGGAGGAGGGGAGGGAAATGGGAAATGGGGAGCAGGTGGAAATTTTAATTAAAAAAGAATAAAAATAAATAAATAAGTAAAAAAAAAAAAAAAAAAAAAAAAAAAAAAAAAACTTGCTGTGAGGAGCCTTTGCAGGGAGCCAAGAGTTTCAGCAAATCAGTTTAGGATCTCAATCTAACTCTGTTATTATGATAAGTTTCTTTAAAGCTGAGCTTGGTCATCTACAAAACAGATACAACCACAGCTACCTCAGAAAACTAAAGCATGAAATGAGAAACAACACAGACAAAGGAGCCCACACAATGTCAAACACATAAGTCATTATAGTAGCTGGGTTAAATCCTACTGTCATTTCAGAGAATGCACAATTAGCAAGAGACAGGGGACATTTCAACTCAAACTTGGCTGACATGTTAAAACCAAAGTAGACGAGGGCATTGTTGTGGGCGCAGCATGCGGCAGCATTACCATGCCAATGTTCTACATGTCTTAACACAATCAGCCGCCACAATAACCCTAGTAAATACTGATTGTTACTGACCCTTCTATGTAGATGAGAAAATGGTGACATCAATGCCTCAAAGTTAACAGCTAAAGGAAGTCTTACATGTCCTCTTTATCCCAAATGTAGGTGCTTCCAAAAATACACCTCCCACAGTGTCACCACATTCACGTACCCTTCCTCTGTAATTTGAAACCATGGTCAACATCTCATGTTGAACTGATGTATTCGGGGAACGGGAGTTCATGCAGAAAAAGGTACTGCTTTGCATTCTTAAGAAGATAGGGCTATATAAGTGGAGGCTGATATAACTGTTACTATTCCACAGAAACAGACACAATTATACTGGAGATTCTGTAATGCTAGTTTCCCAGCCAGATCCTGCCTAAATCAAACCAGACTTCTAGAATTTTTTTTTTTTTTTCAAAATTCAAGGACGTCAGAACTACTTGAAACATACCAAAGAAAACTCGGGAACTTTCCTTCATTGCTCCCCACCTTACTCTTTGAAACAGGGTCTCTTAATAAAACTCAGAGCTCACTAAGAAAGCTAGTCTCACTAGCCAGCTTAATGAGATAGATGTCGCAGTCTTTTAGGGCTAGAATTGCAAGAAAGCAATTTCACATACACCTGGCATTTACGTGGTTTCTGGGATCCAAACTCGAGTCCCCTTGCCTTTGCAGCGAGTACTCTAACTCTGAGTCATTGCCCCAGCACCATTTTTTTTTTACTTTTATAGTCAAATAATCATGATCAATCATAATGAGATAAAATTAAATGCAGCTGGAGAAAAATGCATCGCGTGCATCTTGTAATAAAGGGTACACGATCACACTGTAAGTCGAGGCCCAGTCCCCCACTCTCCAATGTTCTATCTCCCTAAGACGACAGCAGCTGCTGGCGCTTCCCAAAATTCATTCCTGGAAAAACAAAATTAGCAAGGCCCCGTTCTTTAGATGTGCTTTTAAAAGTATCAAGTCCTTGATCTGCATGGATTCTCTTACAGACAGTTGACAGCTCTGACCTGAGTGCATGTTATTCAAAGGTCAAAGAGCCCGGGAAATGGATGCAACTGTTGTCAAACTAGAATGAGCTCCCTTTGAAGTCTGGGGCTTCCATGAGCTGATTCTAAAGCGCTCTGCGAATGAGCAAAGAGTAAAATATGAAAATGAAGCTCGGTAAGCTGAGCACTCTTTGAAGCAAGGCATGGGACTATCACTCTTTTCTTTTGTGGCACATGGCCCACCGTTAATGTCAACCTGTGTGGTGGGGTGGCATCAGCAAGCAGACATCAATGAACCTCTCCACAGTCATGTAAAAAGCCTCCCTCTGAGCGCCTCTGCTTGTCACGGAGTCTACTCATCACTGCCTTGCCTTTGGTCTATTTGTACTTACTTATTTTTTCCCTGTGATTTGATTCTGTATTGTGGATACTTTCTGGCTAAACTCATTACAATGACCAAATACTTGAGTTGTTTCTGTGTCCATTAGCACTCAGAAAGTTTCCCTATGTTCTTATCTGAAGCTACTTGACTTTTGGTTTGGTAAAGCATACTATTTCACCCTGTATATCAGCAGCCATGATAAGTCATCCAATGGAATACCAGCAGAATTAAGGTTAGTCTTTGCAGACTTAAGTATCACACAGTGCAATAATTGCTCCTTGTTAATAGAACCTTTTAAATACCAGGCCCCTCTGACAAATACATTGATATTTTATATATTAGTTCTAGGCTTTTAGCAACTAACCCTTTAACACAGAGTAAATCTTACATCCCAGTTCTAATACTGTCAAAATCACTTTTAGATTACTTTTCTAAAGACAAGTGAATTTTAAACATAGAGTTCAAACTGATACCTGGGTTTCTTCTGCAATTGGACTTCCCAGAATTCCATTTTGTAGAACATGAGCCATTCTGGAGCATTCCAGATTCCTCAATGCTTGGAAAATCTGTAATCCATTTCTTAGAATACTCTCTGACAATGATGCTGGCGGCTAACCCTCACTCTCCAGGTGCCGTCCAACAGAGCAGCACGGCTTACATGCCTACCACCTACCTGACAAATCCTCACTGTGGGACCTACTGTCAGCAGGTCTGGGTACCCCCACTTGACAATGAAGAGTCTTACACAACAGTCACTTTCGAAGGGTAAGGAATCTGCACCCAGCCCCAAGTCTACTTCGAAGCTTGGAATCCTTGTCTTTCGTATGCACAATCCAACAGTTAATAGGACCGAGGCTCCGCTGAGAAACATAATGAACTACACAACTCTGGTCACCCACTTCCTAGCAGTTTTACTTCTTGTCTCTTGCAATCCCTGCCATGATGAGCTCCATCTTCACCACCAGGGAAGGGTGAAGATGACAGACGACACACATGCAGAAGGGTTTATGCTTTATAAGGTCTGTGATCCTGAGACCCATCAGTCATCAGAGAAGGGAAACAGGAGAAACCACAGCACATCAGGACAGATAAATCCGATAAATCCCAAACTTCCAAACTCTCAGAAACTCTAAAATAGACGACTGCAGAGCTAGATTCCCACACACAAATGTAACATACATCCCGGGGATGTTCCCCCAACATGCAATTCTCTACAGAATACAAAGGAAGTAAACTGCCAGAGAAAATAACTGATTTTTAACAGTGCGTCTCAAGTTTTAACAGGCATCAAAGTTCCCCAGAGAGTCTGCTAAACAGACCATTCCGTCCCAGTTCTGAGCATTTCTTAATCAGTAGGCTGGGGCTGGGGACACAGAAGGTGCCTTCCTAATACATCCTCACTGGACACTCAGGGACTGATCTGGTTCTCCACTTAGAGGACAGTGAGTTCAGGGTGCATGTTTACAAATAAATCCTTACCTTAGAAAACTACTTTTTGGTTTGATTCTTTTCATAATCATTTTTTTTTAAAAAAATCATTAATAGGTATCATATACCATAACGGTAAACAGCCTAAATTCTGGGATTCCAATCCCAGCTCTATGACTCATTAACTGGGGTGAACACAGATAGGTTCCTTCTTTGAGCCTGAGTTTTCCTATATAAAGAACATACTATATTCTGACATAATAATAATAATTATTATTAATAATAAATATGTCATGTACATATATATACGCACACTATATAACACAAGGATGTAGGGAACAATGAAGGGATTAGTATAGCTAAAATAAATCTGTGCCTAGTGGACATTAACACAAGTAAATGTTAACACAAAATACTAAGGTAACAATAAAAAATATATTTCATAACTCAGGCAATGGTGGTGCACACCTTTAATCCCAGCACTGGGGAAGCAGAGGCAGGTGGATCTCTGTGAGTTCAAGGCCAGCCTGGTCTACAAGAGCTAGTTCCGGGACAGGCTCCAAAGCTACAGAGAAACCCTGTCTCGAAAAAAACAAACAAACAAACAAAAAATCAAACAATACATTTCACAAAATGCATTATTAGGTAACAAATATCACAGAGTATACTTATATAAACCAAGAAGAGCTCATTTTATATCTACACTGTGTAGTGGAACTGAGAGCTCGTAGGCTAAAATTTTGTATGGCGTGTCACTGTATTGAATACTGGAGTCCACTATAATACAATGCCAGGGATATGTGTGCCTAAACACGTTAAAATATAAAAACACTCACACACATGCACATGTGGGCACACACACACACTATAAAAGATGAATGATGTGCCTCTGTAGAGTGCTCACCAAGAATGTAGCTGCTCTTCGAGAGCCACTGACTCACACTGAATGAGTCCACGTGTGGGCCTGAGACATCACTCTACAGCACTGTGTACTCAGACTGCACCCTCTGTGTCCTTCTAATAAGAAATTAATCTAAGATTACAATGACTTTTATTACTTTGAAAGGTACTAATTTTCTTTTAATTATACGTCTTATAAAAACCTCAGCTTAACTACAAACACATGATAGACAGTAGGAAATGTTGAGCTCCAATAATTCCAATCTAATGACATCATCATTATAGGTGTGGTCTGTGTTTCATCAAATCATAATATGGCATCAACTGGGGACAGAGCTGTGCAGTCCCTGCACTCACGCCATTATAAACTAGCAAGGAAGATATATGTAAGGAGTTGTTTGAAAACATTATCTGCTTGATCAGATGACTAAAAGGAGGGAAACAAAGATATACTACAATCATCCCAAGTGGGAAACAAGTCAGATTTTCAAACCATTTCTTAAATTGGAAACATATAATTCTATGTGACCTATATACCATATAGCTTTTCTGGAACAAAAATATGTCCTTTAAGTATAGCAGAAAGAACAATCCTTTCTGAGCTATCATTTCAAATCTCTCAGCACCTAACTATTGGGAGCCAGACCAATCCAAGGCTTGACCTAGGTACAGATGCGTAGACAAGGAACATAGTTCCTTGTGGAAAACCAGGAGCATTATTGGCAAGGTCAGTAATGGCTTAGGGCCAGGGCCTTGGGGAACCTGTGACTTTGAACCCTGAGAACCCAACTCTTTCCCACAAAGGATGATGGTTATTAGCCCAAGGTTGCTGTGCACATTTGAGATAGCCTGTGTTCCCTTTGTACAACATCGCTTGATTATCATGCTAACTTTGTCCCATTGTGCAATAGTTTTCTTCAAATAGAATATAACATGCTATTTTTCTTTGAAAAGAAGAAGAAGAGAAAGAGGAAGAACTGATTCACATAAGATATAGCTTGGGCAAGGCGTCCTGATCCAAATTTTCCTATTTTCTTTACCATTTCTGATTCCCCCAGTCTTCCATCTCAGGGACCTGCTGGTCCAAATCATCTAACAGGTGTTGTGCACATTGAATAAACAGCAAAGGAGGTTACAAATCAGAAGAAATCATCCAGTGAGTTTCTGAGCTTCAAGAAGAAATGTGTCAGGAAGTAATCACAGTACCATGTGAAAAAGACTGGAACTACAGGAACACTGGAGAGGGAGAGTCAATCAGCTCTCCGTCATATAAGGAATGCATGCACCACTCTAAATACACAGTAAAAAGATTCAGATGTCAATCTGATCAGCAGCAAGGCAGGCCTTAATGGTAGGCGTGCCTGGCCTAGCAAGCTTCTCACTTGTGGGAAGAAAGGAAAACAGAATCTCACTCACTATTGCCTTTGAGGACACAACCCCATGATCTGAAGACCTCACACTAGGTCAACCCTTTAAAGGTTGACCATCTCTCAAAAGTGCTTCCAGGGGGACCAAGCCTTTAGCACATGAGTCTGGCAGGGGAAGGGAGTTATTCAAGATCCAAAATATAAGACAGGTCTCTAAACCACACAGTGCAGCTTGAATGGTTTCACAAACAATCAGATTTTTAGGTGTATCTTAAAGGATGATCAACAGATGACAGACATACAAAGGCTGGCTTGCCCAAGCCTGGGGGATATCTGATATGACTGGAATGTTTATATTGAATGTGGGAAGGGAAAAGCAGCTCAGTTTGGGCACTATGAAAAAAAAATCAATCTTAAAAGTGTATTTGAAGCTATATTCATAGTGCTCAAAGATGGTGGTATGTTCTGGAACTTAAATGTTTCCTCAAGGTCATGGGTTTAAAGGTTTGGTTCCTAACTTAATTCAGGTGCTTGTTACAATTTTTATTACACTTATTTGTTTGTCTGTTAGGGAGAGTCACCATCACTATGGCACATACATGGAAGTCAGAGGACAACCTGCAAGAAGGTATTGGTTCTCTCCTTCCATCACATAGGTTCACAGGATCAAACTTAGTCAACAGTCTTCACAGCAAACACCTTTACATGCGGAACCACCTCACTGTCTCTCAAATAGGCTTAAATATGGAACTCATGATGTCCTTGCAGTGACAACGTCTTAAAGGTGAATGTTTTTATGTCCAACCTCTTATCAAGCTCCAGCCTTGGCAATAATAGTCATGAAGGGAACTGGTATTCCATCTTTATTCTGTTGGACCCAAAGCTTTCTACATAAGACCTCTTCCAACCTTCAAGCCAAACCATGATGAACAAATAAGGGAAGAAAGTGCAAAGATAGTTTAATGTGAGGTCCTCTGGTGGACCTGCTCATCCTTGAGCCCACTTCCTTCCTCCCATGAAGGATGCTTTCACGCTGCTTTCCAAAGGCAAATTCAGGATTTTTAGGACTAGAAGCTTCTATGTGGACACTCTTTAGGAAAGGAAATACTGGATTATGAACAGAAAACCAAGGATAAGAATGAATATTTATTTATAATGAAAAAACAAAACTAAACAAAAACCACCTGAGCTTTGAGGATACAGGTGCCTTTGGTCAGATCAGAAAAGCCTACACAGAAGTGCTCTGACTCCAGCCTGGACTCTTGCCAAGCCTTCCCCACCAACAACTGACTGTACCATGTGATATTTAAGTCCTGCATTTGTTTCACCAAATGTCACCTCTACCATGGCCGGACAATCCCTTAAACTTTTCCAATCGGTTTCAACAAACAGAAAATGTTAGGCTTGAAGGCAATTCACTACAAGACATCAAAGGAAGTAGACTTGAGTACAGTGTAAAAGGAACTAGAGATTTCACCCTTTCCTCCCTGCAAGAAAGATCACAGTAAGAAGCATTCCCATACAGTAAGGGCCCAGTCTCTCTGTTCTTTAGAGCTTGTGATCCAGAACACATTCCTCAGCACACTATCAGGAACACCCAGGACAAATGTTCAATATCCCAGAATGTAGCTCGCTTCCAGGACAAATGTTCAATATCCCAGAATGTAGTTCGCTTCCCACAGAATAAATCCTCCTCCATTGGCTTTCTCCTCTGCCTTCCACCTTAGCCTATATCTGGAGTAGAAAGCTCTCTCTCGCTCTCTTTCTCTCTCTCTCTCTCTCTCTCTCTCTCTCTCTCTCCCTCCCTCCCTCCCTCCCTCCCTCCCTCCCTCCTCCCCCCTCTCTCTTTCTCCACTCCTAGCATGTCCTAGAAGTCCTGTGGTAACTTCCATTATAGTCCATTATTGCCTGTTAATTCAGCAGGCATTCCCTGGATACCCAGACAGAAAAGCACACACACCGCTGTCTTTGAGAAGCAAGTCTCATTAATGGGCAGAAGCCTCCTCCTGCAGCCTTTTCCTTGCCACCGGCTGACCTGCTCTTCAGAAGCCTGGGCCACGCCTTATTCTACTGCAGACACCCAGAGGAGAGAGGAACAACTCACAGGCGATGGTTCTAGGGAAATGCCAAGAGTCCATCTCTTTCCCAAAGCAAAACATAGGCAAACTCCCCCCAAAGGATCTCCTTTCCTTTCTGTCAAACAGTACACGGACCCCCTAGTCCTCCACTGAGGAACAGTTAAAATAGCTTTTGTGATGGATAGACACAGTGGTCGTTTTTCTCCATGTGTGTGCAAGTAGCAATGAAGCCATTGTAATGGGAACAATGTGTGTTTCTTCCCACTTCAGCAGAACAGATGACACTGTGTTGTGGGCCTGGGAGGAGATGGGGGCCAAAGTAAAGAAACCAATCCGAAAGTTTTATTGCATGAAATTCTGATAAAAAGCACTTCGAAGCCTCTTTCCCATCATCAAAAAAACCACACTGGGCAAGATCAGAGCTTAACAGCCAAAAAGAGGAAAGGAAAAAAAAAAAGCCCACATTCAATCCCTGAGATCATTTTCCTGAAATAGAAAACTACATATGTTTCTCAAATTTCACATCAAGTCACTGCAGAGGCCAGACTGTGGGGCTAAATTGGCCAAATAAGTGAGAAGAAAGGACAATGGAGAAAGGGGAAGTTGTAAACAGCAGAGAAGAGACCTCTCCTTCCTCAGGGCCGCGTTTCCTCAGCACAATCTAGACTCAAAGAGCTCCTGGTGAGACTTGCTTATCAGGCAGCTTTTCCTTTGTCCAATTAAGAGACACTGCCTTGGATTAGCGAGACCCCTTAAATTCAGAAATGACATCATGGTTGGCTCTGAGCTCTCAGCCTCCAGGGCCCGCTGCCAGGAACACGTCTAGTTCAGAGCCCCCTTCCCCTCCCTACTCTACCCAACCTGACTTCCAGAGAGCCTGCAGAGCGAAACCCCAAGCAGACGCTTGCCAATGCTAATTAAAGGTCCAAGCACCTCTTTTGAAACTGTCTCCAGCTCCATTTAGACAGAATATGAAGCAAGGATGTGCCTAGGGATGAGGCAAAGGGTAGGAGACACAGGTGAATGTGGCATTTGGAACGCTGGTTTTTAAATGACAAGCTACCTTGCTAGATAAGACCCAGGAAGGTTGAAAACTCTAAGGAAACTGGGAGGCTGGGGGAGCTGAAGACTGTTTAGGAAGCCTGGGGAGAGGGCTCAGATTCTGAAAGGAACAAGACCTGGGCAGTAAACAAAGCTGCTAGTTTTCATTAATGAATGCAGTGCTTGGCACATTTTAACAATATAGGTTGATTTTTTTTTTTGCATTAAGAAAACTGAAAGCAATCTTCTAAATGACTTTAGAACAAAGGGTTCCCTGACAGCAGTTTCTTAATGACATTTAAAATTTTTCTTCAAAGGCCCTTGAGAGAAAAGGAAAATGAACATGGCAACAACAACAAAAAAAAGATATATTAATTTTTAAGAAGAAACTAAGCAAAAGAGGAAGAAAAGGAAGATTTAAAACTTCCACATAAGTGAGGATCCCAGTGGTCTAATTCTTGGAAAAGACTTAACTAGCTATCCCAAGGGAAAGAGCCTAAGAAAAACCCAAAAGGAAGCTGGTCAAAGTCATCTTATCTTCAGCTCATAGACGAGGAGGCTGAGGCTGAGAGTCAGGACACACAGTACTAGACGAATCCTTCGAACTCCCAGCCATGCTATTTCCTCATCCTGCGTCCCATCACTGTGGAAGCTGTGCTGTATCATGGACTTCAGTATAGATGCTGATACCTGTTATCACACTGGATCAGTCTGAAAGCTACCAGAGTAAAGTAGTAAGAACAACATAATCCGAAGGTCCAATCATCCACGAAATAGTTCCTTGGCAAAGGGGTTCATCCTAATTTAATTTATCAAACTAATTTAAGAGTCAACAAAGGGGCTGGAGAGATGGCTCAGCGGTTAAGAGCACTGATTGTTCTACCAGAAGTCCTGAGTTCAATTCCCAGCAACCACATGGTGACTTACAACCATCTCTAATAAGATCTGGTGCCAACTTCCGGCCTTCAGAAACACATGCAGGCAGAACATTGTATACATAATAAATAAATAAATCTTTAAAAAAAAAAATTCTGATTTGTAACCTGCCTTTCCTGATTTTTTTTTTTAAAAAAAGTGTCAACAAAGATATCCATTCTGAGATTTGGTTTCAAGAAAAGGTACCCAAAGCAAATCACAGTACAAACATCTTACCGACCATCTAGTGGTCTCACCCTCAGGGTAAATACTTTTGACTGCAGTATCATGTTCTCAGTTCCAGCACTGCCAACAGAGAATATACCACTGTACTTATTTGTAAATGAGAAACCAAATTCTGAGATTGCTCCACTTTACTAAATTAAAAGAGCAAATGGAAATAAATTCTAAAGATGATTCAAGGCCTGAGAAGATAAAAGGTTAAGTAGAGGAAAAGCTATATGGCGATTCAGTTGGAAATTATTACCATCTTCCACCACACAAAATCTACATCTAGATCTACACAGCAGAGGACCTGGGGAAGAACCTTATAGACGTCAAACACTGTCAGACTAGTGGGTCTCAACATGGGCACACCTCACTGCCACTGCAGTCACACATAGCAACTAAACCCCAAGGCAAATATGAGGACGTTTATGGAACCTTTTCCATCTAGATGTGCTCTATGTCTAAACATTAAAAGAAGCTGCCTTGACCTCCCTGCCTTCATCTACCACATGGACAGAGAGGTGCCTGTATCTACATAGCACAGCAATAGAACAGAAGTTCTCAAGAACCTGGGCTTTCTTATGCATGGATGAGAAGGCATGACATTTAACCTTCACTGCCTCTCCTGTCCCTGTCTGGCCCTGTAACGTCCATTTTCTTACTCCTGGTAGACTTTAAGCCTCTGAGCTGTCTTGCGAAAGGAATCCCCATAGCTATTTACATCTTCACGCTCACAACGGCTCTGATGTACTGGATTATTTTCATTCAGTGCCTCACTAAAGAAGACAAGATAGGTCCACCAAACTGGAAGGCATAGCAGGAGCATCAAACAAGTTTATTTGTTTCTGAAAGGCTCAAATTTTTCTCCTACACATGAGCTACTTAGTTGAGTTTAAATTTAATATAATACTAAAATAAATAAACAAACTCGACCTAAAGTAAGGACAAACGGTACATGGCAAATATCCCTTGCCATGTACCATGATGTGAGATAGAACTAGCAGAGATCTTATCCACGGCATTGTATTTTCTATGTAAAACAGACTGTGCTTTGTCCTTCAGTAAGAGGAAGTGGGTTAACGGGGATTAAATAGGTCCCCAAGGCAAATAATATCAGTGAACAGTTTGAGCTAAAGACCATTTGGCTCCACTTCATGTTTCCAAAAGATTTGAAAATAATTTTAACTATATGTCTGTGTGGAGGTACGTCACATGAGTGCAGGACCATGGAGGCCGGAGGAAGGTATTGGATCCTCTGAAGGTGAGGTCATAGGTAGCTGTGAGCCACCAAACATGGGTACTGGAAACTCAACTGAGAATCTCTAGAAGAAAAACACATGTTTATACCCACTGAGCCATCTCTGAAGCCCCTAGCCCCATTACTTATATGGATTTTAAGAGTTCAAAAAATGTGTCGCCTCCAACTGCTTAGTTAGTATCACATTGGTACTGTTAGTATGGACCAAAAGTAAGTGGATGAGTGGATGAGAGAATGGCAGGAGCTGAGCTAAGGCTGCTTCAGACTTTATTATCATCTTCTCCATAAGCACCATGCACACTGTTCTCTGTAATTATGATCAAAATACTATAAATTGGTATCTAGGACATTGGTCAATGCAATTTACTGAGAAATGATAGTTATGTAATTGTCTTTTTAACCTGTTCAAAAGCAACTGTCTTTTATTTTTCTTCTTTAAAGATAAGAAAATTTCCAAGTTTATTTGGGTAGAAAGGTACCAGGCTAACATCCTATATTTTACTGCCTCTCTCTCTGGCTAGCTTTGACCATAAAACTAAGTGTTGGCTGATGATATATAAATACTAGTGCTGCACAGATCTCCCTGGAAGATCATTTATATAAGGCTAGCTCAGCTGTGTGGCACACATATGTGCCCCTGCCATCTTTTTTACCATGGACACTACAGAAATACCCTAGACTACAAAGTGATCTCAAGCATGAATTCATAATTTAAAACACAGGGAAATAAAAACGGTAAAAGAATTAATATCCATAATGACTTCATGGGACCCTTACAATAGTCCAAAAACTGTCTAGATTTATTTATAGGACAGAATCAACTTTTAGGGCATGGCTTCGTTATTTTTAATTTTTAATTTTTTCTGTTACTCATGAATGAAGACATAAAGGTTATACGTCTTCTGAACAGAGCAAAAACATATTCCTTATCTTCCAAAAATAAGGGTAAACGAGATTTCAAATTTACAGGACATTTCTCAGCATTATTAACTGTATTCAAGAATAAGCTGATCAGAGAAGACTGAATCATTCTTCCTAGAACTGAGAAGGGCTATTTTATCTAGCACTGTTCTGAGAAATCATCCTTCAATACAACCATAAAACAATGCAAATCAAAATGCATCAGCACGGAACAGATCGTGAATAACTGCTTCTCCCTTCAAGGTCTAGCCAAAACATCCTACCTACGACGATGAGCAAATTCAGTCAATTTCACTTTGAACCAGAGAGCACTAAGATTTAAGAAGACTATTAAATCACAACAAGGGACCACTTTACACTGATTATAATAGCTTTTTTATTTTTTTAAGAAAGGAAAGAAAATAAGTGCTGCCAAGAATGTGAGGAAACCGGAACCCTTCTTAACTGAAGAAGAAAGGCAGCTCCTAAGAGAGCTACACACGGAATTTCTGCATGCACCAGCTTCAACTACAAGACGATACTCCTAAGAACTAAAAGTGGGTACTTGAACAGATTCTTATGAACTATCTGGTAAATTTTGGACCTTGTTGGTCCCAAAGGTTCATGGGCTGGAAGCTTGGTTTATTCTTACAGTACTGGGAGATAACAGATCTTTAAGGAGGAGGACCTAATCGGAATGCAGGTCATAGATGAAGTACCCTCATTAACATATTGATGTCTCTTTGGATAATAGCTTAGGTCTACTGAGACTAGGGACTGATTTAGAGATCAAGAGAACAGGACCTTATGCAGTGGGTCAGCCTCCAGTCTTTCTCACTTGGGCTCTTTTGTTGACACCCCATGAGGCCCCAACAAGAAGCTGAGCAGATGACTCGAGCTGTGAGCTAAGAGATTGTCTTTTATTTACAGATCATCTAGTCCCAGGTTATAGCAACAGAAAACAAACTAAGTTGCCAAAATCTACTACATTGTGATTCTTAGGCCAATGGGTAGAAACCAAGCAGTATTCCCCAGAATGCACATCAACAGACGAAGGGATGAGCAGATGCAGTGTGTGTGAAAATGAGCATTACTGTCGAGTCATAAAAGAAAAGGGGATTTGAGCACATACAACAATGAGCATAAACCTTGAGGACGCCATTGAGCAAAATAATATATACATAAAAGGGTCAATAATGTACACAGACTATCTATAACAGACAAGATAGATGGAAGGTTAACGGGGGCTGGTAAAAGCTGCAGTAGGAGATAATAATGACAGGTCGGTCTGGCATAATAAACAAGTTCTGGAAACAGTGGTGACATTTATAAAACACTATGAATATAATCAGTATCACTATAGTATATACTTGGTAAATTATATACCATAGAATACATAATTAAATATACCCAAACCATTGAACTATATACTTTAAATAAACAAACTGCATTGTATGCTAATTATATCTCAATAAAGGTAACTTTATTTTAGTTGTCTTATCTCAGATATGCCAAAGAAGCCAGGAGGACAAGTACTACAAGATTAGAGACTGCAACACACTACCAGAGGCAGATCTCGGTGTGGAAGAGATCCTCCCTCACCCTGAGTAGAAAAGATTTTCCCCCAAGCTGTGCACCCTCTGAGTAGCACCAGCAGACAGAGGACCTCATATCCTATCTCTTACCTTTCTCCATGAGGATAAGAAAAACTACCTGATCACAGAGAGACCAGAGATCACATCAGGCCGCATTCTGAGTCACTGTGTTAAAGACAAGGTGAGCTAATAATGCTATCTCCTAAGGCCCAGTGTGGCCAAGTGGCTTCCAGTGCTGTAGGATGGGGACATGTGAGCAGGTCTGTATCCAGACGGCTACTGGATTACGTGGTCCGACGTGTAAACTGCAGTTGGTGTGTGTAGTCTTCTACCCTGCTCAGCAGTCACATGTGCATACGTATATACGTACATACACACATACATATGAACATGCACATGGTGTTCACCATGAGCTGCTGAGCTCCATTATCTACTCAGTAAATCAGAATTCTATACATTAGAGGTAAGCGGGTATCTTCTAAGATAACCAATGTGGTAGCTTTTCATTCCTAGCCTACGTTCTTTGTATGATGCTGCTATCAGTCAGAACCCCAATGTCAACAAAAAGTAAGTAGCACTCAAAACCTTTAAGAGCAAGATTCCTGCAAGAGGTTTAAACAATGAGTATGAGAGACAAATGACATAGGAGGGGGTTGGATTTAATAAGAAAATGTGAATTTAAATAAGATTCCTGTGACGATTAGCTTCTTCTTGCTATGACAAAATAGATGAGGTCATTTATTTGTGGAAGGAAAGGGCTTATTTGAGTTCATGGTTTCCGAAGTTACAGTCTGTAACTGCCTATCCCCGTGAACTGTAGGCCTGTGACATGGGTACACATTAAGGTAGAAGCTCATAGTGGGGGAATCTGCACATCTCATGGCTATAGGCAAACAAAGAGAGAAAAAGGACCACAATATCCCTGTTAAAGGGACACCTACCTGTTTGTATTAGGGCTCCACCATCTACAGGTTCAACCCTTCCCCCTCAGCACCTAGACCCATAGATCAAGGCTTCAGTACGGGGGATGGGGAGGCTTGGAGACATTTCAAGATTCAAATTATTACAACCATGTATTATGCCCCCAAAATTGACAAGATAGATACAGGTATACTAACTGATTAAAATATTACATGGGTATTATTTTCAAATAATACTGATAGCAAAAATAAAATATTATTAAGTAAAAGCTGGAATGAAATCATAAATAATACTGCTACCTTGGAGCTGCTGAAAATTACTTTATAAAATGATGACAGATCAATAGACCAACCACAACCATCTCCTGACAAATTAAGCAAGGAATCATCGGAAAATGAACAACACAATATTATCCCTTATTAACCAATGCACAGAGACACAGAGAAGTAACCAAATAAGGAAAATGGCTGATATTTTAAAGGAGACTGCAGGGTTTTGTTATCGTTATTCTTATTGTTTTGAGGCTGACTGCCATCCTTTAGCAGGCTGGCTGGAGCTCACTGTGTAGCCCAGGCTGGCCTTGAACTCACAGCAATCCTCCTGACTCAGCCTCCCATGGACTTGGATTATAGGCATGAGTCACCACATTCAGTTTCTAAAGGTCATAATTTCATTTCCTTAAAATAAGAGAAAGGTTATTCAGTGAGAACCTACATAGAATTGTATATTATTGTAGAGGTGAGAAGAAAATAAAAGTATATAAATACAAGGGGAAATAAATTCAAGATTTTAGAAAAACTCAGCCCTGTTTCCCCTTAGGGTATACGAATGTCCCAGAAAATGTAGCGCATAACCTCTGAATGAAACATACATTCTGTCCTGTACCTGAGAAGTCTACTCATCCATTTCCTTTGGCTCAAGTGAATCAAAATAAGTGAACTGAAAAGACAATTCTCCAATAGAAAATATTTTGCCATGATATATGCAGTGTTTCTGCCCTCCAGGAGTTTAAAAAAAAAAAAAAACGCCTTATTCTGTAGGTGTGCTGTACACTGTGAAGCCATCCCAAAGAGTACAACGCAACACAGAGCGGGCAAGGCAAGCGCCAACACAGTGACAAACAGAATCAACAGTGATGAGAATGCTATGTTATCTCCCCAGAACAGACATCCATGTTCATCTAGACAAAAACATCAGATACATTCTAAAGGGGGAAACCCCACAATATTCAGGACCTACCTGCTTCAAGGAGAGCAAGATTGCCAAAACAAGAAAGTTCTGATAAAGTAGGACAGTCAAAGGAAGTCAAAAAGAAGTGCCCAAACGATGCCGTATTGTGGAACCAAGAATGGCTGTTTAGGTTAAAAAATGAAGGTGTCATGTAGCAAATTCCACCTGTATAAAATCTTCTACCTTGGAGCGAAGCTCGTGATGCAGGGTGTCCCAAAGGGTATGGGCAGGGTGTGAAACATTCTATCCTGCAAGGAAGCTCCTTAACCTCAAAAAGCAAACTCAAAGGCTTCAGGAAGCCCCTGAAACTGACTAGGTTTCCTAGGATTCTCCCTCTCCAAGTGTATAAAAGTGGGTATGGACTACTGAGAGACATTCTCAGACACACTAAACACCTAACACTCAGCCGGCAAAGCTGATGGGAAAAGGCAGAAACCAACTGAGCTGCCTGGAAGAGACACTCCAACCTGTCAAGTTGTCTGCAAATTGTGCAGATTTGGTGAACATCCATGCTAGGGAGGGGTTTTGTGACATAGCTGTCTTTGAGTGACTCAAGGTCCTGTAAGTAACCCATCATTGACATTCCTGTACGGAACTAGCAGCAAACTCACTGGCATCAGTTGGATTTTGGTGGTTTTAGTTGGCTCCCTATCTGGAGGAGTAATCATGTGCTCATATCTCCCAAGAACAGTGTCACACACCACTATATGAAGAAATCTGCTCCAAAAACATAGTTAATGATATGTCAATATCAATTCCTTAATTATAACAAACACACCATATACTAATATATTGGCTACAGGAAGTTTGACATCTGGCATCTGAGAACTCTGTGCATATTCACAATGTTCCTGTAAACCTAAAACTATTTTCAAATGCTTATTTGAAATTATGATTGAATTAATAGAACATACTTATAAATAATTTATGGAATATCATAATATAATATGATATAATATAACACGATATAATAATATCAGCTTTCTCAGCTCTACTAGGTTAGACAAAGTCAGTTCTCTAGACAGCTACCGGTATTCATCACTTTGGTTAGGCTGCCCACGCTCCCTTTTCATTCTGGTCACCAGGTCACCAGGAAGCTTACAAACACAACCTTACCAAAAAAAAAAAAAAAAAAAAAAAAAAATGCTTTTACAAACTTCAGCATTGATACAGTCACTGTATTAATATTTTACTTTATTTTGGTTTTTTGTGTGGTTTTTCTTTGCTTTGTTGTTTATTTTCTTTTGTGCTGTACATTGATCCAGTGACTGGTGGCTGTGTGTGTGTGTATACATTATATATATATATATATATATATAGCCATATTTTTATTTCATTTACTAAAATTCACCTCAAATCTCTTTAGAAGATATATACATAGAAATATGTGAATGTATATGAATATATTTTTGTCTGATTATGAACAATTTTATTATTCACATTTCTGATTAACCATTTCTCATGATCTGAACAGTTACCCACTCAGTGGCTAGAATATGGCAAATTACTAACATATTCAATTTCAATTCTTAAATTGCAAAATAGTACTAACACCACCTGCTCGAACAGATGGCTGCTGAGTACCAATGGAGCTTCATTTGTCAATGCTTACCGTGGGTAAAAGAAAGGCCCTTGGTGAAGGATAACCATTTGTTATTAATATTATTACATATTATTATTATTGTTATTATTAAAGTAGCAGTAACTCTTTTCATTAACACAGTAAAAGGGGAAGACGTGGATGACAAAACAATCACAGGCCCAGTATTGATTTTCTCAGTGCATTTTGGATAAAAACAACAAAATTCCATTTTTTTTCAGAGGAGAGAAGGAGGAAGAAGGAAGCAGGGCCTTCTTACACTGTTATTGCCAAAAACAAGCATGTAACCTTTACACCAGGTGAAACTCAATCCCTTGTTAGCCTGCAATAACAGAAAAGAAAAACACCCTCTAGCTTTTTTGGCACCCACTTCATCAAAGTCACCCAAAACAAGCACATGAACGAGCCAAATGAACACCAAATCTGAGCCTCTCCTTGACTTGTTGGGTGCCAAGTTCCTGTTCTGTTGCCCAGAGTTCTTTTGGCATTGACACATTCCATTCCAGACCTCATCTCCCTTGTTCTGGGGATGGGACAGACAGTAAGGACTTTTGTTTGCAAACACTTTGGTATTTAATAGTACACACTGCATACCTATCCACAGTATCTAACTCCTACTAACTACAAGAGGATTGACAGATGAGTCGCGCACACTAGGCCTGGAGAGACAACTTATTTACTGTAGCTGGAGCATGGGAAGACCATTGGGACTTCTGTGCACTCTATCAGAAACTTAATGTAAAGACTCTGCCAGAAAGAAGAAACTAGACAACCAATTATTTTGAAACTAACAAGCCAACTTATACAACTTTATCTGTCCTCGCCAACTGCTTCTTGTCTTCAAAGGTTGCAGTCCAGTCCCTGACTCCTTCTCGAGTCAAAAGACCCACCATTTTCCACACATCCCTTTGATGGTGTGGGATTTGTACACCGTGTAAAGATGCATTGTTGTGATTGGCTTAATAAAAAGCTGAATGGTCAACAAATAGGCAGGAAAAGTTAGGCGAGGCTTCTGTACAGAGAGAAGAGCTCAGAGGGCTGAATCTAGGAGTGAGAGACTCCAGCAAGATTTGGAGTAAATCAGACTTCCAGAATGGAGGAGAGGTAAAAAGCCCACATGGCAGAATGTAGATTAATAGAAACAGGTTAATTGAAGTTATAAGAGCTAGTTGGGAACAACTAAGCTAAAGATCAGGCTTTCATAACTAATAATCGATCTCTTTTGGGGGACTGGAGGTCCCCAAATAAAGTCCAACAAAAAAGTCCACTTACACATTGAAGATGAGATCAAAATGACCATTGCTTTGCCATACTGAGGTTTCACACCTGGCTCTGTCTTCTTACCCACACACAGCAGCCACAACTTCGTACTCAATGAGGATTTTGTAAAAGCACCTCAGGTGGCACATGGTTTACTTTTAACATTTGTAAGTTACTCAAGTGCAACCGCTGACATAACATAGGTGCTGCCGTAGTTCGGGTAATTCTAGAACATTTCCACAGAAAGTGATGCGAGTTCATAGTTCACGCACCTAGTCAGCATCCACCCCCTTGTGGGTATTTCCTACCCTAATTTCTGATGTACATGTTTTTTCCTCTTTAATGTATCACTTAGAAGGCAACTTCAGAAAGAGCTGTAGTGACCTCTGAGCTTTAACATCTCCTTCTAGTGTGTCCACACTTAATGAATGGCAGCCACCTCGGATACTCATATTTCCAGCAAGATAGGGAACAATGGAGCTTGAGCATATGTAGTGGAGGCAGAAGATAGGTTCAAGATGTTTCAAGTATGCACAATCACGTGCAGATGTAAAAACAGTATGGCCAGTCAAAGGGAGTTAAGAAAGCAATATAGAGAGAGACACCCGGGGACTGGAAGAACACAAATAAAATCCAACTTGTAATTAACATACCGTGCTGTGACACCTGTTGCCTTCCATGATAAGAAGTCTGGGAGATCAAAGAAATGTCCCGCCTTGTCCCAGCAAGTCTCTCTCAAGTTCTGCCAAATTAAATATATATTAGAATCAATTATGAGGGTTTTTTTTTCAACTCCTCTCCTCTTTCAAAAATGTTTCAAATTTTTCAAAACAAAAACAGAGCCAACAATGTTCATGAAAACATCTGTTCACGGGCTTGGGGGAGTGTGGTATAAAAGTAGTATTTATACAGGAAAGAAAACATGGCAATTATTGACCCTCTCAAAGATGATCCTAATTTTCCTTTCGTTCCCCTTCTGCAACCTGGATAGGGAGAAGGCACACTGCGGATATACAACCCAGCCTCCTGGCAAAGGCGAGAGGGTGTGCACCACACAGTAAGAAGGCAAACAGCTCTGCTCCAGGGAGAAGCTGCGCCGAGGACTCAAGGAATTGAAGTGTGCCTTGCCACAGAAATTCCCCACATACCAACTGGTACCAAAGACTACTCAAGGAAGTTGCAACCTAAGCCACTGTGCAGGCAAATCAAGCAACTGCCACAACAGTTTTAGATATGTATTTCATTTCATATTGTCAAATAGCTAGATTTTGTTTTCTGCTGGGCTTTTGGGATTTTCTGCCAAATCTTTCCAGACCACCTGCCATTCAGCTTACTATGTCTTCTTGCTTTTAACTAGTCTTTGTTACAAGACATTGAGAAAAGGAATTTATCAGAAGCTTGGGGTATTTGGGGAAATCTAAAGGGAATGATGCCTGCTTCAAACAAACACTGTGTTGTGCCTGCGTGGTACAATCAAAACGCACAGAACTACTGGACTGCTGGTTAGATTATGGTGGGCTTTCCACCTGTGTGACTTGCCTTTTCCAAGCAGTACCAAAGTGCTAGAAATTATTACATCAATTTTCAGACATATATCTTGCTTTTACATATTTTTCTCCTCAAAGTCTTGGTTTTTTTCCCCCCCTTTTTGCTGGAAATCCATGTCGAAGCACTGTCTCAATTATAGGGCTCCATTTCACTAAGAGCATCAAAGGGTCAGACATGAAAGTCTCAGCATCACAACCATTCTGTTACCATGTATGTGAAAGCCTCTCTTAGGAAGAAACGGGTGCAAATTTCTCATTACCTATCCATACATCTTAACATCAAATAAAGCAAAACTTATCCTTTCCAAAATATGCCTAACACAGCTTTGAACTTGCATAACCCTGTGCACTTGACAAGTCACAACCAGAAAGCAGTGGCCTTTGAAATTATGTGAGTCAAACTATCAGTATGCCTTTTGGATATTCTCAAAAACATTTTCATGCACTTTGTGGTTACAGCAGTTGGTGGTCAGAGAGAAGGCAGCCTCCTTCCTTAGTTCCAACAATGCAAGGCCCGTCACCAGGCTTCAACTGCCAAACCACTACCCACCAACCACTTCTTCTAGTCAAAGCCAAACAATCACCCTGAGCTGAGAAAACAACTGCTTCTGTTAGGTTTTATGTAGGGTTACTAACAACCCTGCACGATGCCAGTCTTCTGCCCTGTGTCACACCAAGAGCTGCCGTGGACAAAGATAGCCAAGTAGAACTTCCCTGAGAGAGCGGCAAGGCTTTTGGTAATGTCCTGGGGGTAGGAGTGAGGAACTCAGGAGCATAGACCAGTGTTGTGGATCAAACCCAGAGACCCAAGCTGTCCTCTGAATAGAATAAAGAATCAAAACCAAATGCTGGAAAGCATCAGGCATTTATACAAGTAACACCATACAGACCGAGCAACTTGTATTGATATATTTAGGAATATATATGTGTGTGTGTGTGTGTGTGTGTGTGTAATCGATATGGGTAAAAATATTTAATGAAAAAAGCCATGAATTTGAAAGAAAGCAAAGGTATATGGGAGGGTCTGAAGGAAGGAAAATAGAAGGGAGAAATTATGCAATTATATTATAATCTCAAAATATAAAAGAAAACTTAAAAAGAATACACATGGGCATGGAAGAAAAATGAATAAATAGTCCCTGATTTCTGTACAAATGCAAAATCTGTGGATTGGTCAACAAAGGCAAGGAGCAAGGATCTGCATGACAGTGGTGTGTCTGGAAGCCTGACAGTTATTTGAGAGACTGGCTGGCTTAGAAGTTCCCATAAAATTCTCCCATTGAGCTATGGGCTTTACAAGGGTTTTACCATCAACTGCCATACTAGCCCATATAGATTTTTATCTAGTTTTACATTGAAATTTCTTTGTCCTTCATCCTCCCTGTCACTGAAGTCCCAGCCAAGGACTTAATAAATTAATTATCTTCTTGTGTTCACTGAACATACATTAGGGCACAGTGACCATCCTGTTCCCTCCACAGTGTACGACACTGTCCCCATACTCTGTCTCCCTTGATTCTTTGGGCGATTCAAAAAGGAGAAGGCAATATATAATACTCACATCTAAGAATGTCGAGACTGAGGGTTCAACTCTAAGAGCTTGTCCCTAAGTCACCCAAGGTGTTTGCTCTAAGGTGAGTGCTCATTTCTTGCACTGTGTAGCAGAAGCCATCTTGGCTCCTAGCAGAGCTGTGGGATTGAGGCCTTTGGAAACACCTTGATGAAGCTTCTGTCATTCTTTACAAGAGGGAAAAACGACAATTCTAAGCTATTCTGAAAGAACCTCAGAGATTCTCATTTCAATCATGGATGACTTGCTTAACTTCTGTGGACCTAAGCAAACCTCCACGCGTGAGTAGTCCAAAGGTTAGAAAGTGCAAGCTCTTCACACAGGCCAACCTGAGCTGTATCTCATCCTGAAATACCTTAATGCTCTTCCAAGTACGAGCCTCTGGTGCTCTCCTCCACATACCAAGGAACTAAGAAAAACGAGTCTTTTGGAGAAACAGAGCCTCAGCAGTGATCTGGGGTGTGTGAGCTGGCACTCAGGGCCCTGCCTTCCAGTAACTTGAGCTAAGCAATCTATCGGCTTGAAAGCAATCAAGGGGAACAGCTCGCCCGTTCTTATTTATCACTTCATAAAACCACAGCACTGCTTGGGCAGAGGCTACTCCTCAGAGCTCACATAAACAGAGCTTTTGGGTCTCGCAGAGGGCAGGACTGGGAAAGTTATGCCCAAGATTCAATACCAGGAATCAGGAGATCCTTGAGCAGAGGAGAGAGAGTCATCCTGATGCCACTGTGGTGTCTCTAGAAGTTGCTGGGTTTCTGCCCCCTTCTAGTTGCTGAGGAAGATTATGGGGAACAATAATAGGAAGGGCACCAGAATGCAGGGGCTACATGAGGAAATTGGGTTTAGTTTATTATTAATTGCAAAGAGATTCTATCTGGGTTATCTATGGTGTATAGTAAATGAAAGAGAGGGACCAGAACACCCTAACTTCATATACAATAAGTGATCCTGCTTGTACACTCCAAGTTACACACTGTTCATATATTTCTAGAACTATCCATGACAAAACAAAATTGAATCCTGACGCTATATTCAAGTTTTTAAATTCGAACATGGCCTGGCAACCCAGAGAGGTGAGGTATTTCAGGAAGCCCAGTTCTCAATGTCATTCTCAAAAGAAACAATGCCGGAAACATGAGGCAGTCAGAAGTCCACTCAGGATCCTCCGGGGATGAAAGAGACTATTGTATGCTGCAGACTCCCATGCACAGACAGGGAGCAACCGGCAACAATGCTTCAAGGCAGGCAGGCAAAGAAATTGGGATTTGTGGCACCAGAAGCATCTTTCTAAAAGCTAAGCTCCAACAATTCCTTCCTTTGTTGAAAATATCCGACGACATCTCCTGGCCTGCAGTTGCTCTCAGTCCTGGGCCTGGCTCCTGGGCCTCTATCTGGTGCCAGCTTACCCATCACGATTCCTAGGATTCCCCTCTAGAATCATCGTCCAGGCTTCTCAGGTAGCCTTCACTCCACCCCTGCAGCCTTTCTGTATTTTTTTTTTCCCAATTCCTCAACACATTCTGCTTCCATGCCTCTGTTAGGGCTGTTGCCTCTACGTGGATTGACAGCCCCACTTGTTCTCCTTCTCAGTCTTCTATCTAGATGTGAACCCAACTCAGGAGGACCTCTGCTGAGTCTCTCTTTCCTCACTGTAACCCCTTATACCGATTATACACTCACAAGCCCAAATCCATCCTAAAAATGACAAACTTCTTCTCGAGGGCAAAGGACAAGTCTAACTCATGGGGGGGAAACAGGAAAAAAGCTTCCGGAGATGTGACGAACTTAACGCTAGACACTGGAGCTGGGGAAAGATATGAGCAAAGGGAAGGTAATTAAAAATATGATGTACAACAATAATGTAATGAGTCTGATACCAAAGCCTGGTGAGTCAGCCTCATAACTTTATCACAGCGTTTTGTGTGGTCATATATCTGTCTCTAATTATAGACAAGGTTTAGAAGAGAGAAGAGGCTTTGGGCCTGGGCTGGCTAGCACATCCTCCACGGGAAGGAGACTTTATTTGGAGCCTAAAGATGAAATAGACTGTATCTATGCTACTGCTGAAGAAAACATCCAAGCAACAAAGACCTGAGCTTATTCAGCCAGAAAAGGATTTGTCCTGTCATACATTTGTAAAATGAAATAATTCCACTGTACAATAGATTTTCACATGCTCTATTTATAGGCATCCTCTTCTTCCTCATCTCCCCCAGAGGTGTCGTACAGAAGGGTAAACTAGTACTCCACACTACAGTTAACATCCTAACCTAAGAGCACTACCATCGACGTGGCAACTAACAGATTCATTGATGCTTTCTTGACCCGTATATGTGACACCACCACGTATATTGGAAATAAGATTGCAGATCAGAATGTAAGCAATATGGCATCTGGAAACCCTGAGTTTGTCTGCTGTCCTTACAACTCCCAGCTGCGCTCCTTAGAAAAAATAATCTCTCTAAAACTATTTCTTCAAATCTCATACTACTATCACCTACCTTAGGGATAGTGTGTACATTGTATAAGTCAACAAGAGTCTCTCAATGCTGTTATCCACTTTTATAGTCTTCAAAGCTTTTTATATGAGTGATTTTATACAATATGTACAATCCTAGAAGGCAGGGAAGCAAAAAAAGTAATCTTCACTGCACGGATTATTAAACTAATGCCTTAAAGGACCACAACATGGCAGGTGAGTGAAATATCAGACTCTGCATCTTTAACATCCATCCAGTGCTTATTCAGCCTCCACTTCCCCAAAAGATTTTATTTCTCTAATGGAGAAATGCCTGGACAGGAGAGAAGCCTATCACCTAGATGACAGAACTACAGCTCAGTGCACTTACTATGGAGGAGCAAGGGAGCCCAACTGTGAAGAGGCTTTGCAAACATAAAGCCTTGGACTAGACAAGAATAGAGAAGGTGTGGACACACAGGAAATGAGAGAATGACTCCATATTTCATGGAGTCGACAGCAATGAAGAAGGTGTGGACACATAGGAAATCAAAGATCATCTCCATATTTCATGGAGTAGACAGCAATGGAGAAGGTATGGACACACAAAAAATCAAAAATCAACTCCATATTTCATGTTGGATCCTTCTGTTTTTTTCCTCGCTGCTTCCTTGTCTCTTTTGTGAACCCTTTTCTTTAGGGAATCTTCAATCTGGATGCTGCAAAGGGTGTACACGACAGCCACTTAACTCACCGCTTCCACGCTCACTGGCAAATCTCAATTAATTCCTTGACTCCAGAAAACTTCAAAGAAAAACCAACTGAATTGATTCCAACACAAACTCTCCTCAGATGTGTCTCCTGGATGCTCCACTCACCTCCCAACATTCCAATACAGAAAATCTGCTATCTTCCCCAGAAGAGCTTCCTCCTCCTTGATTTCATGTCTGCTGCCCAAAGAGGTCTTTTTCAGTTTCTACTTCTCTGTGAATCCTCATGTCCCGTTATCCTTTCTGTCCAAACATCAGTTAATTCATGAGCACGTTTCCATCTTTGCATCTGGGTGCAAGATAGAGCTTTTGGGAGAAACAAGACCAACCATGTGTGCACACATGTGCATATGCTGATGTACTCAGGTGCAGTCATCACTGAGAACTCCACTCTGGTGTTCCACACTCCATGAAACTGCACTTAAGATGAGCTGGATGGTCCAAGAGTGCATGTACCTATTACTCTAGTTTCGTTTCTGCTGCTATGATCAAATATCCTGACAAAATGTAACACGGGGGAAAGGCCTTTTTTGGCTTGTGATCCCAGGCTACGGTCTATCATTTTGGGGAAGTCAAGGCTGGAACACAAGCTGTTCATCACATCCACAATAAGAGTGAAGAGTACAAGCCCATCCTTCCTTGCTGCTTCCGCTCAGCTAGCTCTCTTCACTCTTACAGTCTAGGGCCCAGCCCGTGATATAGTACTACCCATATTCAGGGTTGGGCTCCCAACACAGTTAGCAATCAAGACAACCCTCCTACACACACATACACAGACATGTACATAGGTCATTGTAACCCAGACAATCCTCAAGTAAAATGCTGATGGTGATCCTCGTTTGTGTCAAGTTGAAAATTAAAGCCAACCACCACACCTATAGTACCTGGTGAAAGTCCCTATCCCTGTTCTGCCCATCAGTTGCTCAGCGTCTGCCCTTCTCATTACACTGAATCTCCTTGAAGACAGAACTATGGTTTCCTTGCAATCTATGCCTAGGATCTAGAACTGTATATGATGCACAGATGATGAGTAATGCTATCTGAATGAAAGAATAAGTGAATGGATGAGCAGAGATATCCTAACTAAATAACAGTTTATGGGAATGAAAATGAGGGATGAATGGGCACATGAATGAATAAGGACTGTCCTCGTTTCCTTTTTATTCCATTCAAGCTAATGGCTTTTCTCAGTCTCTTTCAGGGGCAGAAATATATTCTAGCCAAGCCTGAATGCCAGGAAGATAAATTCTCTTCTCTGGGTGAGTAGGTCTTTTGGAGAAGTTTCATTTTAATTGGAAAATGGATTCATTCACTTCCTGGCATGGGTTCCTGGGTCAGTGCAGCACCACTTACATGGCTGCCAAGCACCAAGTGATGGGGGGGGGGGGGACTGCAGCCGGAAAAGAGCTGCCTTAGATTGGAAGGCCTTAGGACCTCTGAGGATAAACAGGTATCATCTCTTATCTAGCTCAAACAGATACCCTTCTTTCCCAAAGATCTTTCCACCTGAACTTTTTTCATCCCCAAACCTTAAAGAGTGGGCATTCTTAAGCATTCTGTGAGGGCTTCCTTGGGCATATCCAGCCTTACTTATTCATGTATGCAAGAATTAGAGTGCTTGACCATCATTTCCTACCAGGCATACGCAAAGGCCACAACTGATAAGTTACTTCATTGGTCAAGCAAAAGCAGTAGATGAGAATGTCATAACACACCCCCACCTGATGGATCCATAGTTATCAGATCACATGGAAAATATCTCTTCTAGGAATACCTCTTGCCTGGTTTTTCAAGGGTCCTTGAAGAAAGTAGCAAACGCTACAAAGGCTCTGTGGCTAAGGTATGACAATCCTAGCTTACATCTGGCCCAGAATTCCTAGCACATGGCTGAGTATCAGCCAGAGCTGTAGGAATCTGTTTCATTGCCAGTATGTTTTTTTAGGGGAAAATACATGATAATAACTCTAAAGATACCGATTAATAAATTATAGTCTCTTTCTAAAAAAAAAAAAGAGCTAAGAGTTTAGCAAGGGTGACTGGGGCTCCTCACATAATGTGAGAGCAGCAAGGGTCATGAACGAGATGGATATTTACTTAGTGTGTGCCAGGATGAACACAAAAAACATGTATAGCCTCATAAACCCAGACGACAATATCATGACTTAAACATTGCTGCAAATGAAGAACTTGAGATCCATATGCATTAGGTGACTGAGAGAAGCAGCAGAACCATTAATAGCTTAATCAAGGTTGATTAAGGATAGCCAGACTCCAAAGATGGGAAAATGTGGTAGAATTAGCATTCAAAATAATTAATCATTTCAGAAGTGCTCCCTGTATACTAAGTGTTGCTCTAGGCTGTTTAAACTTGCTTATGTGGTCCCTCAGCAGCCCTATAAGATATTCAGTAATACCACAGGACATGAAATTGAAATAAAGAGTAATTACATAGGTTGTCAAAACCAGGACCCTATGAGGCAGCATGAGAGCTAGGTGTGCACCCTTGCTGTGTTGTTCCAGAGACTATGCCAGAACTGGGAGGTACAGCTAGAGAGGAAGCATGGAGATTATTGCAATTTTTTAATCATTTAAAATTTTCATTTATTTTTATGTATTTTGTATATCTGAGCACCATACATGTGAAGTAACTCCAGAGCCCCGGAAACGGAAGATCCAAGGGCTATACCTAAAGATGATTGTGAGTTGCCATGAAGGTGCTGGAAATCGAACCTGGGTCCTCAGGAAGAGACGTCAATGCTCTCAGCCAATGAGCCATCTCTTCAGCACCTGATCACAAAATCTCAAGCTGCCTAGGAAGAAGAAAGTTCTGCATATGAAATGCACCAGATGATTGTTGAAGTTCTAAAATATTTCATTTATAAAGCACGGAATCTGTGTGACCATAAAGGAAAGATACGATCATGAATAGGAAAGAGAGGAAAGGAACCACATACAAAGTAATGTTGGATCTCAATATGAAGGGAAGGCAAAAGTGAGGCAGGGGAGATAGAGGGGAGGACCCACCGTGTCAGGGACACGGGCAGCAGTGAGAAGGACTCACTAACTGAACCCCTAAATGAAAAGAAGGAACAGAGAGAGGATCGGTCAGAGGGGCTTTTCCTAAAGTCACTAAGAAGTCAGAAGGGGATGGGAACTGCCCTGCCTCCCTGAGGAAAGGATGATGGTGCATGCAGCGTTAGGACAATCGGGACAGCAAGCACCTGATGGAGATCCTGGAAGCGAACAGTCAAGAGGAAGGAGGACCAGTCCCCACAAACATTTCTGACAAGGAGAGAGGACAGAGAGCAGAGAAAAAGGAAAAGGGAGGTAAACAGAAGATCTCTAGGGAGAAAATGAGCAAAGGAGATTGAGCAGGAAGGAGACAAAATAAAGACAAAAGCAAATGGACAAAAAGCCAAAGGGAGGAATGGGTAAGAATGAGAAACAGGTTAAGCATGAGATGTAAACACAATGCAGCAAAAGTAAGCGGAAAGCAATGAGAGAATGTTAAAGGGAAAAAAGAAAAGAGGGAAAAATGTATGGGAACACAACAATGTCCCCGATGAGACAAACCATAGGGAGAGAAGGACAAAGGCTGCCTTGCTCTCAGTCTGCACACGGTCTTTCCTTTGGATGGATGAAGTCATGTCTGATGTCACTGTCTCTGAGTCAAATGCCCCTCAGAGGTGGAAAGGGTGATACCTCATACTGACTCCTATTGCTGTGGACACGAAGGGCTAACTCCCTGCTCCTCTGCTTAGGAGCACTGCTTGGCCTACTCTCGAATTGTATGGAATAAGGAGAATCTCTTCTCTGCTCAGAAAGGATGCTGCAGCCATGAGAGAGCATAGAGCCTCCTTAGATTTCAGGCTGACGTCCTTGTAGTGAGGGAACTCTGTGGCTATTGGGCAAATGAAATCTGTCCCGTGATATTCCAAAAGGAAATTCAAACCATATAAACAGCCTTCCAAGGACCTCGCTGAACTCAGGGCTTTTCACCTGCTTGACAGATCTCAGTTCATCAAATGCCACCACGACCATTCGCAAACTCCACAACCCCTAGTACTCATGACCCAACTCCAGTTCATCCCCAGGACAACTCCCCTGTTCCTGAGCCCTGTGAACTAGAAACTGCACAACTTGAACACAACTTGAAACAGAACCCCAGCTCTCCCACTCAGGGGCTACAGCACATAGGGTCCTCTTAGCCTATCTTACTCATTCAAATAGGAATTGAGTGGGGTTCGTGTTCAAATGCACAAATGTTATTTTGGCAATATCCTGCTATAAGTTTCTAGTGGACTTTTCTTCATCTTGTTTCCAGGTCTGAAGAACAGAGAGGTCAAAGAGGTCAAAATCTACATTCCCTTTTTACAGTTACTTGTTGGGGATCCCACTCTACAGACTGCCTTGATTACTTTTGTTGTGGTTTAGGTAAGTGCCCCACAAAAGTCCATAAAACTAAAGGCAAAGGAATGGTGGCCAGGCCGTGCGTGATTCTGCTAGAAAACTGTGAGACTTTAGAGAGGTGGGTCCTCAAAGGAGAAAGCTGGGGCAATGGGGGCTGGGTGCTAATCTTCCTTGATTAAATATATAAATCACTTTTAAAGAGTTTAACTATGCATACGTGATAGGGGTGTCCATCAGCATGCAGGTGGCTGCAGAAACCAGAAGCACTGGGCTCGTGCTGGAGCTGGAATTCCAGGCATTTGTGAGCTGACTGACATGCGTGCTGGGAGCCAAATTAAGAACAGTACACACACTTAACCACCAAGCTACCTCTCCAGCTTCTCTTTCAGCCTCTGACTACCAGGAAATGAATAGTTTTCTCTATCACATTCCTTAAATGATATGCTGCCTTGCCACAGTCCCCAAAGCAAGGGCCCCTTGATCATGGGTTGAAACTTTCAAAAGCATGAGCCAAAATATAATATATATGTTAATATTATACACTGGATTATATATATAATATATATTAAACAGGGTCTCATTCTGTAGCTCGGGTTTATGTAGTGAAAAAAGGAATTTGCTTTTTGTAGACCAAACTGAACTTGAATTCACAGAAATGCTTCTGCCTCTGCCTTCCAAGTGCTGTGATTAAAGGTATAAGCCATCACGTCTGGCTATCTCAGAAATTTTTATACAAGCAGAAAGATGACTAGCGTACCTTTAATAGTAATTTTAAAAAGAAAGTTCTTTTTAAATTGTTTTAGCTTGGAGAATAGCTTTTTTCATAATGAGGTTTTATTTTGCAAATAAAAATTTCATTTTGCTATATACTAATGCCATCAAAATAAGGAAATATTCAGTGACAGCTTTCCTGACCAAATGGCTTACAGAGCTTTCTAGAGTAGTCATATGGGAACTAATGAATGCCTCTGATTTAAACCTGACAAAAATGATAACATTACTATGGTAACTTTGTTATATAGTGTTAAGAAGTTTATAAATTATTAACTCTACTAAAAATTACATGTATGCATTCTTTCCTAAAAACTGTCTGTAAAGATTAAGCATAATTTTTGTCAAGGTCTGGCCCTCTGAACAATGTAAATTCCATCCCCCTTCACTCTTGGATTAAATGACTCCAGAAACAAGCATACCAAAAATATAGCCCAATAATCAACTGTTTTGTTATTATCACTATCACAAGCAATCAAGAGTTTGCTTTAGTCCCTCTTGATACACAGTATTGCCAGGGAAACTATTTCATAAATATGAACACCAGAGCCAAAGGTACATGAGCTGCCTAAATCCTGCAGAGAATAGGAACAAAGACTAGAGGGAAACTCTGCATGAACCATGGACTCACCTCCTAAAACCACCACCCAGCTGCTGTTTCCCAGAGCAGGGGACATGTTCAATAAATACTTACACAGTGGTTCACTCTCTCTCAGGTCTCTGGGCAAGTCTCTCACCCGCCCCACCCCTCCAGTCAAGGCCAGACCACATGGCTGCATACCAAGGCAGCTGCAAGAGGCATCTCTCTGATGGTCCCTGACTCTCCCCTCATTTCTCACAAAATGCCAGTGCGGAAGGAGTTCAGAGGTTATATGCATCAGTTGTTCTCAAATGCCAAAAGCATGGTGCCAGTCCATGGAGAAAATATTTCACTAATTAGTGGTTAAGTAAAATTTAAAATAATAATAGAAAAATAGCTATTTTAGTAAAATTATGAAAATTATAAATACATACTCAATTATTTGGTAAAAAGGGAAACTGCATCTCCTAATCGCTTTCTTTGCTTTAACTTGGGTAAGTTTCCATACTCTTCAACATATCATTACTAAGGGAAAACCCATCCATCTTACAGTGTAGTCCCCTTAGCTTTAGGGTCACAGATGCAGAATCCTTTTTCAGAGCCCTGGAGACTGAGAAGGGACAAGGGACTAACTGAGCTATTCACTTGCTCTATTTACACAAATTTGGGAAGAGTGTACAGGAGAAGAGGCGGGGTTTCTAAGAGGTCTTCACATGGCCCTGGGGCTCCTAAAAGAGTTTCTGGGCTGGAATTTAAAGCGGAGAAGGAAACTGAAGGCCTTCCTCTCAAGTGTGAGTCTCCAAATGGGAGTCAAACTTTGGATCTAAAATTTGGAGACATTCCCACCCCTCCACCCAAAGGGTAAGGGATGGAGGGATAACTGTGACTGGAATGTAAAATGAAATTTAAAAAAATTAAAAATCATTAAAAAATTAGAAAAAAATTAAACACTGGAAATATTAATAGCTTTTTGATTTATAGTTCATATTTACCTTAAAAATTCACAACAAACAGATGTGCTACATGGGATCCAAAATGTTCAAATAAGGATATGATTCTCTAAACGTCTCATATATAGAATACACAGAAGTACCTTGATTGATTAAGGTTAGAGCTGGACAAACTAGCCCTTATGACTTTTGTTTAAATCCAAGTCTTACATTCAGTAGCACAGGCTAGGAAGTGAGTGGTGCTTAGCATAAACAAGGTCACAGGTCAAACTTCTAGCACAGGGGATAAGGGTGGCACTGGTGGAGTGGGGAGGCTTGAAAAATATTAGTAGAAAATTCAAGTCTGCATTCCAGCATTAGCAAGGCAGCAGGTCGCAACTAATAACCTATCTAATTCTTTCATCCTTGGTTTTTACGTGTTCAGAGACAAAATAACCTTTTTCTCACTGGATGTTCACAGGAATAAATAAGAAAGCACAGTATGAATGAAGCCATAGGCGGGTGTTGATCATGTCTGTAGTCAAGCAGCATGTATTCAGTGTCTTATAAAGGTCTTTAATTTTTTAAACTGCTTCCTGGGTATAATATCTGAGGCTACTTAGACAGTGCAAGATGCACATTGGTAGATACTTGGATACATAGTGAGAAAGCAGCAGGTAACTGGAGGATCTGAGTGTTCACTGAAAAAATTGTGTCCACTTTTCTGTATGTGTAGAATTTCTATTTAAAAGAATCCTAGGAAAGAAAGGCTTTCATATCTTCTTGCTCCAGGTCCTAGAAATAGGAGTTGACTGAGGTACAGAACAAGCCCGGCTCCCTCCTGGCCTCTCCATCAGGCTCAGTGCTATGTACGGGGTAGTTAGAAAAAATCTAAATCACTGAATGAATGAATGAATGAATGAATATATTATGACACGGCACAACAATGATTCACATTGTGAAGGCAAGAGGTGGGAGCAGCAAAACCAACCAAAATCTTCAGAGAAGTGAGGCTTAACACTACAGAAGAATCTTCTGTTTAATTTAATTTTATTTTTTGGACTCTGGTCTTCTGCCTCCTGAAGGAACATGACTGGCCCTGGGCCTCCAGGATCCCAAGGTGACAGTTCATATGCTGATGAGTAACAACAGGACAACTGCTTCCTAAGTGTCTTTCTGACTTCCTCTAACGGGTGTGATGTGTTTTAGCTATTGTGCACAAAGACCTTTATTAAACTCAACAAACCATCTATTCATGACAAATGGGTATCAAGCCACCTTTCTCTTATCTCGACTCCTAGAGGTTATGGGCATGCATGCACAACAGTTAAGAAACCAGGCAGCAAGCAAACTGGGCATGTGCTCTGAGTACTACAGTGTGGTGATATTTTGTTTGTGCTCTAACAAATAAAGCTTGCCTGAAGATCAGAGGGTGGAGCTAAACACTAGTTAATCATAGAGGTTAGGCAGTGGTAGCACACACCTTAGATCCCAGCACTTGGGATCTCTTGCCTTTGATCCCAGTTCTTGGAATGCACACACCTTTAATCCCAGCAATAGGGAGATAGAGACAGGAATATAAGGTGGGTGGAGACCGGATCTTTAGCCTTTAATTTGAGGGTTCAGTAGAGGTAAGAGGTTTCTCTAGTTGTTGGCTCCTTTATTTCTCTGATCTTTCGATATTTACCCCAATATCTATCTCTGAGTTTTTATACTTAAGACCAATAGAATTTGTGCTATACTACAATCATCAGTTTGCCTGGTCAAGAGACATGGATTCCTTCAATAAACATTGACTGTATTTCCAACGCCAAGCACCAGGCTCAGCTCTGGACACTCAATAATAAGAAGAGATCTGAGCCCTTCTCCTGGGGAACTAAGAATCCAACAAACCAAATGAGGAAGAACACAGTGTCACAGAAAAGCAAAACAGAGTCCAAAAGAACTTCAATGAGACCCTATCCTCAAACCTGATAGGGGAAGATGCAGAGACGCACAACCAAATGTTAGATGGAGAGAGAACCCAAATTAGAGATCTTCATCAGGTCCCTACCCTTGGAGCTCAGGGAACCCCATGGAAGAGGGGGAGCAAGAAATGTAGGAGCCAACAGGGCCCAGGGTACCAGCAGAGCATGGCTCACGGATTTCAACTGGGAAGTGGCAATCATGGAGCCTGCATGGGTCTGTGTCAGGTCCTCTGCATATATGATATGGTTACTAGTTTGGTGTTTTTGTGGGACCCCTGATAGTGGGAGTGGGGCTATCTCTGGCCCCTTTTTTCTGCTCTTGGGACCCTTTTATTCCTGCTGGGTTGCCTCGCCCAGCCTTGATGAAAGGATTTGTACTTAGTCTTGTTGTATCTTGCTATGTCATGTTCAGTGAATGTCCTGGGAGACCTGCTCTTTTCTGTGGGGGATGGACCTGGAAGAGAAAAGAGGTGGAAGGATAATGGGAAGGACAGGAGGAGGGGAAACCAGTTGAGATATATCAAAAACAAAAAATATAAAAGATTTGGGAGGCAAATAAAGTTCAAAAGGGATTAAATTTGAAACCTGACTGAAAAGAAAAAAGAAATGAATATAGGTCAAAGACTATCAAAAGCCATAAAGTAAAATACACAAAGAATACTATTACAGTAATAGCTGGCATTTTTTAATATGGCTAGGTAACCTGATGAGCAACTTTTCTTTTCCTAGTGTACATTTTTCCATCATCCTGTTCTACTATAAAACTAAGACAGAACTTATATAGCATAAGTCAAATATGTAAATTGGAGTAGGAGCTCAGAGTACAGGGTTCTGGCCTCCTTGTTCTGTGTGTATTTGAGGACAGCTTACAACAGAAAACCCTGGAGAAAACCCATCACGCACCCCAGGACAATGGACACTACCAGATTCAAGGTTCAGTTGCTGGGGTATCTGATCCTGACGCACAATGCTGTGGTACAAGCATTCTAGAGAAAGACTTTTTGATTAGCAGAAAAGTTTTAGCTTCTCCTGTAAGAAAAGGGGAAGAACTTGGGGGGGGGGTGTACTCACTGCCAGAGTGCAAGGGCATAGCAGAGAGTTCACGACCCTCATCTACTTCCTAGAGCCTGTATTCACAACGCTTGGGAGATAAGTCCCAGACTTGGGTAACAGATCTGAAGCCAATGGATAGGCCCTGGTAGAAAGGATAAATAATCCTCTAATCCTCGTTTTCCGTGATGGGAAAGAGATAATAAACTCAGATTGAGCATACAGGAGATCTTTACTTTGGAAGGATATGTTCAGGAATCAAACATGGCAATAATTCAAAATTGAACGCACACATCCATACTCCCATGTATATAAGTGTTTACTGTATTATTACCTTGAGTTACCTAGTGGAGCTCTAGATGCTGGACAGCACATGGAACAATCAGGTCCAATGCAAGGTAATAGTTCCCAAGTTAGGGATAACACAAAGGACGTTACACAGGACACAGAGGAGGGCCCTAGTCAACACTAGATGGCAAAGGTCAAGAATGGCTTCCAGGAGAAGGGGAATCTGAGTCTTAGGCAATTCATATGTATTCAAGGAAAGGGAAAAATTATTATAGGTTTGCCAGGAGGAAGAAAAAAAAAATTAAGCAAAGACCCAGAGGTGTAAAGAATATGGCATGGAATCACAGCCAATGACCAAGGAATTCACCATCTGGAGAGTCTTTCCATTGCACTCAGTATTTGTTATAGGAAAAGTAATGATGGATTCCTTGAACGAGTTCCCACAGCCTGGATCTCAAATGCAAGCGCCTGGAAGGGAGGGCTGGAAAGGGAAATGATTAACAGTTTGGGTGCGGACCGCTGTGCCAGGAGGGATGCCAGCCCCTCCAGCAGGGCAGGCCTTCTCACACCAGCCACCCTCATGTACCGCTATGTGATCCTGGAACTGTCAGCTTCTTTCTTTTTCCAGATATGCAGAAAATCTAGACTTTTATGAGAAATTACTTAGTCTTTAAGTATTGGAAATATTCAAAATTGCTTTTTTTCATATACGGTGGATCGAACAAAACTTGTCTAAGGGCCTGACTGGGTCTGTGGGCTACCATCCTATGACAAGCAGGGGGGAATAACTGAATGACTTTTAAGAGTAAGAAGTAAGGGGTGATGGTTAGAGCCTAGGCATTCTGGCAGGTTGAGCCAAGTAAGAATCTGAAAGTAGCTCATACCCTTTAGGGATGCCATGGAGGCCTTCTAAGCCTTGGTTTCCTTAGCTGTACAATGATATGTAAATAATGGAGTTTACATGAAATTCCTCAGTGATATTTAGGGAAATAGGTCCAAGAAGAAAATAATTCCCCTGTAGAATAACCAAAAAATCTGGCTGTGGTTACAAGGCTATTTTTTCATTGGGAATTATCAAGAAGCAAAGAATGAAATTACTATTCCCACAGCCAAGGATCCAATCAAGGACGGAGCCCCACTAGTGATGCTTTCTTTCTCTGCAACTCATCTGTTTTCTGTATGAATAATTCCTCTGAAGACATATATTTAAGAGTCTGTGCATTCAATATTTTAATGTTTTTCTCTCTAACAATCCAGTATAAGTTTTATTGTCACACAAATACTTACTATCTGCCTAGCATAGCATCACACCAGAATGGCTTTTTTTAAGTCATAAAAACAGATTGTGTCACACCCATATTTAAAACCAACCAGCCCTATCCTACTGCTCCGAGAATAAAGTTCAAACCAGCCCTGGGCTCCAAGGCTGGGCATGCTCTGGTCTGGCCCCTTCTGAGCACACCACAGCCTGCTCACCACCTAGCTCAGAAGGCCCACCGCTGCTAACCTCCTCAGCGGATTTCATGAGGTGAGTTCCTTCCTGCAGGGAATCCAATGCCTCTTCCTAAAAATCTCATCATTCTGGTCCAATTAAACTACCAAAATGAATCCTAAGCTGTCTACCCCAAATCCTTCACAGCATTTTCCAGAAAACAAAATCACTGTATATACATATATATATCTGCCTTCGTGTTTATTTTCTGCCTCTGTAAACTAGATCTCCAGAAGCTATCTAGGTCCTTCACCTCTTTTATTTACCTGGAGATCCCCAAATCTTAGCACAGTGCCTATCACCCAGGGCCCCCTGCTAAAGGAAAAACAAAAATACAAGCCCACCACCAAGTGCTCACGGCTTCGGAGCCTCTGAATTCTGCCACCTACTGTCTTTTCCTGAACTAGTTCATGGAGAGCATGGCAGAAACAGTGGGGTAAAATGGCGATGAACCCATATTCTGAATGGAAAATGTCAAAGCTCAAACCTCAGCCTGGACACTTACTAGCTGAGTGATTCTGGGCAATCTCCATGTTTCTGTACCTATTTCCTGATACATAAAAGATGATATTTACTTCATAAATGGTTGTTAAGGATTAGATGAATTAATGGGAATAAAAATTCTTGCAAATACTAGATATGCAGTATCTCAGTAACATTGTATACTCACTAACCACTGTTGGCAACTACTTCCTGCCTCTGTTCTCTCAGCTTGGCTGGCCTATTTCTCTTCTGATCAGACTAATTTCCCAGCAGCAGAGCCTCCTTTTGGATATCCAGATAGACTGATGCAGGTGCCTACAGAATATGGGTGGAGAACAGAACCCTAACAAAGCTATTGGTTTCTTCTCAGGCCAGAGAATATAAATCATTTAACTCTTTTGAGCTTCACCTTCTTCATCTGTAAAACAAGGAAAATAAAATGTACTCCACAAGAGTGGTGTCACAATAAAATGATCTTTGCAAAATAAAATGTTGGTAGCATGGGGGCTGGAGTTCCTGGTCAAGTTTAGGGAGAGTGGGGATAAGATTCTCACTGATTGCCTGGTCCGGGCCGGGGCCGGCTGTCTTTGTGCAGGTATCACTCAACGACTGGGCCAGTCTGGTCCTTTCCTGCTTCCTGCTTCCTGCTTGTCACTGACAGCCTCACATGTTCGCTTAACCCCTAAGCTTGAAGCATAATCCTCACAAAGCATTGGCCATACGTACAGGCCAGCTCCATGAAGGAAGACATTCTAGTGTTTAGAATTCTCTCAGTCACAAATAGCATGTGGCTGAAATGCCCATCCCAAGAGAAAAGAAATATATAAATAGAATGGCAGAAAAGTGAAGCGACTTTGTAAATATCTACTGCACACACCACGTTTCAAGAACCCAGCCAAATTAAAAGAATTCTCCAAGGCCAGTATTATCACAGTCCAGGGCTCTGAGGCTTCAAGATGTTTGTTTAGCTTTTCCAGGGTCCTACAGTTGGTTAGTGGTAGCAAAAGAGATTTATACACGACACGTCTGCCTTCAAATCCTCGACAGTTTTTGCTGTCAATGTTGTAGGACCGTGCTGTGTCTTTCAAAGTTCCTCAACCTCTGGATTAGCTCCAGCACCTGAGCAGGAGTGAGAAGAATTAGGACTGCGTGTGAAATGTGGAGCAGTTTCTAAGACTGTGACTCTAGAGACGAAAAAAAAAATGGTACATATAGAGAAACCCTGTCTTGAAAAACCAAAAAAAAAAAAAAAAAAGAACATATTTTTATCTTTCAAAGAGTTCCATGATTAGAATAAATTTTAAGATGAAAGGTTTATGACATCATCAAGAAAAATGGAATAATCAAGCCACGAAAAGTAGCAACAAGAGGTGGCAAGCTTCTTATTTGACAGAAAGAACCAAATCAGTGGTTCTCAACCTGTGGGTCGCAACCCCTTTAGAGGTCAGAAAATCTTTTCACAGGGGTCACCTAAGACCTTCAGAAAACACAGATATTTACATTATGATTCATAACAGTGGCAAAATTCCAGTTATGAAGTAGCAACGACAATAATGTTATAGTTGAGGGAGGTTACCACAACATGAGGAACTGCATTAAAGCATGGCGGCATTAGGAAGGTTGAGAACCAATGGACTAGAATTTGGGAGTAAGATCTTTCTGATGCGCAGTAGAGTTTCTTCTCAACAGTTTGTACTGCAACGCACTCAACTGTTATTTCCCTCAGACGGAAGGAGCCT
The DNA here is from genome assembly GCF_950005125.1 of Chionomys nivalis. Classification (NCBI taxonomy): domain Eukaryota; kingdom Metazoa; phylum Chordata; class Mammalia; order Rodentia; family Cricetidae; genus Chionomys; species Chionomys nivalis. The sequence goes on from NC_080096.1 coordinate 50,947,469, forward strand.
ACCACTCCACATCCCAATACCCAGGATCCGTTCTGGACTCTACAGGGACCAGGAAAGGCATGTGAGAACCAACTAGGTCTAATGAGGTTCCGAGTAGGAACTGGCACTCCTTTCTCAGTGCATCCTGGAGCAAACAGAAGTATAAGGAATGGATGGACATTGAGGGCTGGATGATTTGTTTCATTCTCTGGAGACAATGGCAGGAGAGGGAACTGACTGAAAAGCCAGACTGCAATCTCTCCAGGCGTCCTAGAAAGGCCAGCTACTCATGTCACATTAACACAGAGTTGTCGGAATTCACATCAGCATCAGCTGTAAACTCTCCTGACCTCATGTAGCCTACATCTTGTTATGCTACAGTATTTCATGTTAATAAACACAGGCAACTCTAGCTGCTCCAGGATGGCAGAACTTAATTTACACTTGGCCTTCATTAAGATGAGAGTCAGAATCACTAAGGTCAAATGGAAAATCTCAGCTGCTGGGCTTATGAAAAATTCAACTGGCACTTTTCCTTGTATCTGACAATTCATATGAAGGAGATGCATTTCAACCTAAATCAAGCAAACCTTAAAGGTAAAGGACATGTTTAAAATCCCATATTATAAGACTAGACCCCAGTCTTTTTTGCCCAAGAGCTACACCTGTCACAGTGCATCCCTTCTGACTCAAAAGATATCTAAACTCCAAACTCAGGCTGCCTTCCTGGGACATGGTATCCCAGACTAAGGAAAAGGAACACAGAAATGGCCTCATTATGAAAGAGTGGTCAGCCCAATCAGTCTCACTGTCCTGTGTATCCCTAAAACTAACTCTGTTCTCATTGGTTCTTTCTGGAGCACCTTATCAGGCCACTGAAATTATTCAAAACTTTTGTGTTGCACTCTCTAGGCAAGGGTTAGGGACACAGTAAACAAATGGATTGGAACTGATTTCTATCCACCCACGGATTACAATGGCCAGAGGAAGCGAACACAACAGAAACCTTCATGGAAACTGACATAACATCATGTCATGTCTACAGTGTAGATCTATACTGGCAAGGGTGTAAATGGAAGCCTTCTGATTGGAGGGAAAGGCTTTTGAAGGAAGCACATGGACAGCCAAGACCGGATGTGGGAGTCCCCTTTGTGTGCTGTGATTACCATTCATGAACAAAGAAACTGCTTTGGACCTATAGTAAGGCTGAACTTAGCTAGGCAGGGAAAACTAAACTGAATGCTGGGAGGAAGAAGGCAGAGTGAGGAGAAGCCATGTAGACCTGCCAGAGACAGATGCTGGGAACTTTACCAGGTAAGTCACAGCCATGTGGCGATACACAGAGTACTAGAAATGGGTTAAATTAAAATATAAGTGTTAGCCAATAAGAAGCTAGAGTTAATGGGCCAAGCAGTGTTTTAAATAATATAGTTTCTGTGTGACTATTTCAGGTCTGAGCTGCCGGGGGGGGGGGGCAGGAAACAAACAAGTGGCCCTCTTACAACAGAGACCTATTGACAAGGAAGAGTCAGCTGCACAGAAAGCACTCTTCTTGGCAGAGGAAGATCACCTTCAAGACCAATGGGGTCAGCGAATATTTTCTTTCCAAGCCCAGACCAAATATATTTTTGGTTTTGTAGGCCACATAGTTTCTGTCTCGTCTGTTCATGTGTAACCAAACAGTTGCCACAGACACTACAATGATGATTGGATGTGGCTGTGTGCCAGTAAAGCTTTATCCCCACCCACTAAGCTTCACTTAATTTTCACGAGTCACAAAATATTCTTTTGAATATTCTTCAACATTTGAAGGTGTGAAACAATTTCCTAGCTCCCAACCGCCCCCCCTCCCCCCGGTTAACAAGTGTGACAGGCAAACACTGGAAAGGAGAGTAGAATCTGCCATTCCCCAGCCAAGTCTGAGGTGCGAAGAACCAGCTATGTTTGGAGGAGTCTAACTGGGTTCCCGTGTATGAATTAAAATGAGCAAGGACATAAATGGCATCACATACCATCCTCTGGGCCAGGGTGCATGTGGTTTTATTTATCCTAGGAATACAGTCACTAGAGGCTTCCATGGTAGGTGAGAACATTCCAGTTCTTATGCACAATTTCCTTGCCCTACGCAGTCTTCACATCCCAGCTGAAGTTATCTAAGACATTCTCTCTCCAACTTGATAACCATCAACCAAACTGCACACCAACTTAAGCCCTTAAAATGCTACTTGCCTAACCTCTTCTCCAATTACACTCACTAAAGTCCCATCTTTCTCTTGCGACTTATATGCCATACCCAAACTACATCATAGGATATGTCGAGAAAATCCTTCCTAGATTTAACTACTAGACAAAACCTCCATGTGGACCCTGAGGCTCTTGCCAAATTATCTGCTTCCAGAAAGAATTTTTTTTTCTCCCAGAACATTTTGCATGTCCCTCTATCACTGTGCTTGGAATGTCTTCATCCAATGGCTCTGTTTCCATCCATCCGACTCCCCCAAACTTTATTTACTGTATCCCATGGACTCTCTGCTTGTGTAGATGAAGGTTTAGTTCCTATTGTCCTTTTTTTTCCTGGTGTCTTTCCAGCACTTGCTGGTTTATAACAGGAACTCAGTCAGGATTTAGAAATGCAGTAATAAAAAAAGAATATAGAAATGATGTAGCAAGATGGTCAGTGGGTAAAGGTGTTTGCTGCCAAGCCTAACAATCTGAGCTCAATGCCTGGGACCCACGTGGCAGAAGGAAAGAACTAACTTGTAAAAGTTGTCCTCTGACCTCCATATACCACATGTCTGTGGATGGTGTACCCATACACAAATACACAAATAAAATAATAGTAACAAGTTATTTAATGAGTAGACAAATGGCAGCTTAATAAACTGAAGAGCACAGAATCTCACATTCTGATGGAGGAGGGTCATCTGTCTATCTGTTAATTAATAAAGAAAACTGCTTGGCCTGATAGGTCAGAACATAGGTAGGCGGGGAAGACAGAACAGAATGCTGGGAGGAAGAAGGCAGTGATGCAGATGCCATGCCTCTCCTCTCCAAGGCAGACACAATGAAGCTCCAACCCAAGATGGATGTAGGCTAGTATCTTCCTGGTAAGCCAGCACCTCATGGTGCTACACAGACTACTAAATATGGGTCAGAGCAAGATGTGAGAATTAGCCAATAAGAGGCTGAAAGTAATGGGCCAGGCAGTGTTTAAATGAATACAATTTGTGTGTTGTTATTTTGGGTGTAAAGCTAGCCGGGAGCGGGGCCACAGCATAAAGCTAGCCCTGTAAGAGCTGGACGGAACAAAAAGCAGGCCTGCTCGCCTCCTCACAACAACATTCTTGTATAAACATGTATTTAAACAGCTCTATTGAAGCTGTCTAACATTCCTGTATCTCTTGCTAATGAATGAAGAGCAATGACCCTTTCCTTATTCCCCATACATGCATGCTTTTCGTCATAGTACAAGAGTCAAGCATAAAATTGACAGAGGCTTTATAAACCCTCAGGCCAGCAGCATCTACATCACCCAACAACCTTCTAGGAATGAAACTCTTCCATTCTTAGTCCCTGCCCCAGGGCTGCTGGCACAGAATGTACGGCTTAACAAGACCTCCAGTGATTCAGCTACACATTAACGTTTCAGAAGTGCCATAAGAAGACCTCTGAGGAGATGCGGTCATGTTAACGCCAAAAGGATGTTCAGCAGGAATTCTTATGCATGCTAACAAGGCAAAGAGAAAACAAAACACCACTCCAATCTTAAGTTCACTTTTAGAAAAATGAATAAGCAGAAAAGCAATGTTTTGACCTTTCCTCAAAATATTTTAAAAGGAAATTGTATTTCTAAAAATAATACCTAGAGAATCATGATAGAACAGGCCTGTGGTTACAGCTTCCCTGGAAATTTTAGGCAGAAGAATTGCTTGAGTCCAAGAGTTCTCAGCTGTAGTGTTTCATGCCTGATGTCCACACGGAGTTTGGTATCAACATTGTGACCCCCAATCCTAGGGATCACCAGTTTTCCTGAGGAAGTATCAACTGGCAAAATGAAGCATGCCAAAAATAAACACATGGATGTTCTTAGGATGTTACAGACACTGTGGTCTCACCTAGAAATTACATTTTGACGTTATGTATTGAAGATTTATCTCAAGTACAGTACAATATAGGTCCTGAGGTTCACACATGCAGTCTCATGTAAACACAGGACCATCTTCCCAGTGCTCTGAGCCAAACTCAATACCACTTTCCTTCTATATGCCCACAAAGAGAAATGCACTCAACCATGTCCTTGTCTTGACGTTAAGGTTGGGTAATCTTGAAGAACACCACCACCCTCGTTCCCTGTCCCAGTCCAAGCGATCTACTTCATAGAGCACTTTCAGTACCTGCTGCAATGGGTTGGTATTCGGAGCAAGGTAACAGGCTTTAAATTCTCGTTGTATCATGGGTTTGGTAAAATCATATGTCCTCTCTGTCTCAGAGTCCCATGCTGATGACAGGCAGGACTTATGAGAACTAAGCTAATTGGTGCCTGGGACACCCACAGCCAGTGGCAGTGCACAGCAGTTCTGCATTCTGTTGTGTGTTTCAGCACATCTGGGTTAAGTCTTAAAACTGAACTGACCCTATTCTCCCACTAAATAGAAAGAAAAGAGAAGTCCCGGGTATAAGAACGACTTTGCCCAAAGCATACAATTGCTGAGGGCAGAGGCACAATCAGATTCTCAAAAACCCTTGACTCCTGAGAGAGACCATTTTCAAACTCAGCAACCACGGGCAGCTTTCTGCAGATTTAAATTGACAAGACAGGCAGCTAGCCAGACCTGCTCTGATAAACATGGCTCTCCTCTTGCCTCACTGCCTCCTCCATGTTCACAGATTCCCTTTCTCCACCCACCTCAATCGACAACCCGAATAACCGATGCCTCGTACCACCTGACACTCCAGGGCCAGTAATGAATCACACACGCCCTGGCTCAGGTGATGGATTCTCTATGCAGCAGACCACCGAGGGGTTTTAAGTCCGAGGTTCCCAGAGGAGGTGAACTTTCTCACCCATTCATCTCTGAGGGGAGCCATTAAGCTGACATCACCATTTTCCACACTTCATAAAGGAGCGCTAACATCTGGAAATGGAAACCACCTGCCAGAGCTTTGACCATGATCACCGTATCACTCAATGGTAGGGAAACTCAAGGGCAGGTAAAATGAGAAAGAGACATCGTGAATGTCAACAAGGTCAAAGATGAATAATTTGGGGCTACGAGTGTGTAGATAGAGAAGACTCTTGTCAGAAGAACTGGACTTGAACCCTAGCCCCGCCACTTTCTAATTGGAATGGCAATTAACCTCTCTGAACTTTGGCAGAACGCAGTATATTAAGAGAATTGGTTTGGAGTCAAGCGATCTCAAGTTCAAATTCTGACTGTCCTGCGTACTTATTGTATCACTTCTGGTGATGTGGTTCCTCCTAATGATCTTAAGTCTCCTAATCTACAAAACAGAGGCAAGGCACTATAAGGAAAGAAAAAACCACTTGGGCTTAATAATGCACACCTGTAATCCTAGCACTCAGGAAGTAGAGGCAGGATCTTGACCTTGAGGTGAAACAGGGCTACAACGGAAACCTCTGTCTCAAGACAAGGAAAACAGCCTACTGCACGGAGTAGTGGGGTTCAGGAAGATGGTACATAAAGTACCATAGTGCCTGATAACTGTGTATGAGAAAGAAAGATTAACTGCAACCCAAACAAGAAGATGGGCCCCTCCAGACTGTCTGGGGAAAACCAAACACTGCAGACTTGACAGGGCATTCTTAGTCCATGGAGAAGGAGCCCCTCAACAACTGTTAGTACCCTTCCCTCACTCCACACACTCACCTCCTTCAGCCAGAGGAGCTTTGGGGCCTGCATCTCCACAGACATCACACCACCCACGTACTGAAGGACACCATGCTTGGTCTTATTGATCCTGTGAACCTGGCTGACTGCTCGATGGTCCAGCCACATAATAACGTTTCGCTTGGAATCCCCTAGAAGACATGAGAGAAACATGCATACATGTGTCTTATCTTCTTTCTACTTCAAAGGAACAATGATGGATTCCCAGGCAAAGCACTACCCCACTTCAACAGGGATTCACGTGTCAAGAATGAGCAAAGTGTGAGTGGGGGGGACATGACTCAGTGGGTAAAGGCACTTGCCACCAAGCCTGACGACCTGCATTTGATCCCCCGAGCCCACATAGTAGAAGGAGCAAATCAACTCTTGTAAGTTGTCTTCTGACCGCCACACGTGTCAGATGTACCCCCCCACATGTACATATACACTAAATAAGTAAATGTAAAATGAACTAATGAATTTAATTTTCTTAATTGGGTTAATTAACACCCAATTATGATCTACCCTGAATGTGGGCAGGACCATCTCAAGGAGTGGGTCCTGCAGTGAAGGCGAGGGGCAGAGGAATGAAGCATCTTGTACGCACACTCCTTGTTCTTGTCTTCTGACTGCAGATATAAAGTGATCAACTGTTTCCAGCTCTGGAGGTCACGACTTCCCTGCTTTCAAGTAACACATAACCGTAAGCTAAAGTAAACCTTCTCCCCCTTAGATGACTTCTGTTGAAATATCTCCTTGTCAAAACAAAACAAATATAAAGTTCCATCTCAAGCCAATCACATATCCATTTGGGGAGATAAACCTCATGAATAGTAGCTTGTGAAAAGATGTTACAAAGGAATTATATATATATGTATACAGATCAGACAGTATGGGATCCTAGAAATGTAGGATTCTTGAACTTTAAAGTCCTAAACATAGACTTCCTCCAGCAGCAGCCTGAAGAGGAAGGGACAAGAGCAGTCCTACCTTCATGGTTTACTGGTAAAGGATGAAACTGTTTATCCAAGACAACCAAAGAGCACGTGGCATCAAACCCAAGTCCTCGGATTCGGTGTACATCAACCCCTTGCACAATTTTCTGTTTTAAAAGCAAGCAAACAAAACATAAATTACAATATCTGGGCTCTTAAAACCTTGAAAACAAGTTACTACTTGAAAGAAACGAAAGCAAAAATTTTAAATCGGCTAAAACATGTCATAAAAATGTTTAGTATCACTATTTATTTTAAAATAATTATCTACTGTGTGTCCAAAGGTCAGAGAGGGGCTTCTAGCAGTGCAATCCCACAGCTGTAATCCTAAATGAAATATGCTGACCATAAAATTACTCCTGATTGAAGCCCAACTTTCCAGGTTCCCATCCTGGAAAGCATCGTTGTTGGCTAGAGAAATGGCTCAAGGATTAAGAGTACTTGCTGCTCACTGGGTTCAGTTCCCAGCACCCACATGGTGGCTCACAATCATCTGTAACTCCAGTCCCAGGCCCCAGGGATGTATCTGGTACATTCAGGAAAAACACCCATACACAAACAATAACATTTTAGAACTTCATTTGTAGAAAATGTTATAGTTGGGTTCAAGATGTAGCTCGTGGCAGAGTCCCTGCATCCAATGCACCAGAGCCTGAATTCAATTCCCAATTCTAGAAAACCAAAACAGGAGTTTTATCATGAAGCAAACCAAAAACCTTTGATCCATGATGTCACAAAAACGTCTGAGATTTTAAAACAATCTTTGACTTTCTAAAGAAAATTTAATATCACAAAAAATACTAAAAGAACCTATAAATGAATAAGGGAAAGATAAGCAATCTGATTGAAAATAATATAAAGCAAAGGTCAAAGTATATGAAGTTTTCCAGTTGTACTACGATTAATCAAAGCAAATAAAATAGCAATTTTTGTGTCTTACATTTGCGAAAATGTTAAAGGTTAGTTGTATATAGCAGTGGCTCCAACCCTCTTAAAGCAGCTATGGTTAATTAAAATCATTTGTCAAAAAACAAAGGAAGCAGAAGAAAAAAGGGAGCAGAGGAACACAGGACAGGAGAAGGGCTAATTGGAAAGAGGAAATGGGGGATGGAGTGACATGACCATTACATACATGTACAAGAATGTGACAATAAAATCCATTATTGTCCATAATTAATATATACCAATAAAATTTTTTTAAAGAAATTTAGAAGTAACCCTTCTTGAACATTACTATACCAAAGATATTACTGGGTACAAATCTGTAAATTAATTTGACAGTACCCACTAAAATATACTTATAACTAATGGCCCAGCAATATCACTTTTGGGAACATATTTTAGAAAACTATTATGACCTTAAGTAAATAAAGTCATATATAATATGGCTACTTGCTAACAATATATTTAAAATCCCATTATATTTTGTCAAATAAATTATGCTGCATTTATACAATAGAATACAGAAAGAAAAAAGACACAAGGAAGAAATTTCTGGGCATAGTGCTATGACAGGGTCAGCAAATCTTCCTAGGAAAATAAAATATAATGCTGGATAAAATCATCAATCACAACTATTTGAAGGCTATGGAAATTGATCAAAGTTACATAATAATTTGAGAAGCATATTTTTTGAAAAATGAAATTGATGCTTAAAAGATAAAAAAAATTAAAATTTAACTCCAGGTCTAAGCAGCCTCTCGGGGAAATTTATAGAACCCTCAAGGAGGAACCTTTGCCAATGTCAGACATTTGGAACAGAGGAGAGCAGGTCCACCAAATCCTACCTGGTTAGAACTGGGTTAAAGGTCAGTTAGAAAAACATTAAGAAGGGTACTACAGAAGAGTTTTTGTCACAAACATAATATAAAAATAGTGAGCAAAATACTAGCAAACCAAATCTTAGCATAAAACCGATGTTCATGTGTAATTATGCCAGAATTTGTAAGGGTGGTTTAATAATCATTAATTAGGGAAACTCATATCTTAGTTAAGGGAACCACCTAAGGGTTGGCAAGAGACTTGAACTTGGAGTGGCTACCAGATGCCCAGGGCAATGTCCCCAGTTAGTTTCTTGGGCACCTGACGATAGGGAACCTGAAATGAACCTATCCTATAGCCATACTGATGAATATCTTGCATATCACCATAGAACCTTCATCTAGCGGTGGATGGAGATAGAGACAGAGACCCACACTGGAGCACCGGACTGAGCTCCCAAGGTCCTAATGAGGAGCAGAAGGAGGGAGAACATGTACAACAAAGTCAGGACCACGAGGGGTGCACCCACCCACTGAGACAGTGGGGCCGATCTATTGGGAGCTCACCAAGGCCAGCTGGACTGTGACTGAAAAAGCATGGGATAAAACCGGACTCTCTGAACATGGCGGACAATGAGAGCTGACGAGAGGCCAAGGACAATGGCACGGGGTTTTGATCCTACTTCAGGTTCTGGCTTTGTGGGAGCCTAGACAATTTGGATGTTCACCTTCCTAGATCTGGATGGAGGGGGAAGGACCTTGGACTTTCCACAGGGCAGGGAACCCTGACTGCTCCTGGGACTGGAGAGGGAGGAGAAGAGGAGTGGGGGGGAGGGGGAGAGGGGCGGGAGGAGGCGGAAAATTTTTTTTTCAATAAAAAAATAAATAAATAAATAAATAAATAAAATTTTAAAAAAATAATCATTAATTAATGTAACACATGTTGATGTGGGATTCCCCTCTGTATGCTGTGAATATGTTTTATTACCATTTGTTACTAAAGAAGCTGGTATGGCCTATGGCAGAGCAGAATATAGCCCAGGCTGGAAGAGAGATATAGAGGAAGTAGATGGGGTCAGAGAGACACCATGTAGCTGCCAAAGGAGACAGATGCTCCAAAACCTTACCAGTAAACCACAAGCCTCGTGGTAAAATATAAAATAATAGGAATGGGTTCATTTAAGATGTAAGAGTTGGTTAATAAGAAGCCTAAGCTATTGGCCAAACAGTGTTGTAATTAATATAGTTCCTGTGTTATTATTTCAGATCTGGGTGTCAGGGAAATGTACAAACAGCCTCAGCCTACAACATGTGTTTAAAAGGATACAGCAAAAACATAAAATTATAACCTCAAAATACTCCAAAACCATCCTTCAAAACAAACAAACAAAAAAAACCAATAAACTAATGAAAAACTAAAAGCAGAATGGAATCAATATAAACAAAAACAAAGCATCAAAAAAGCTCAAAACTAACTTCATAACTAATAGTAAAATTCATTATTGCCCCCAATAGATGCAAAGTAAGGACATTTCCATTAAGATTTCTACCAACCTGTGCGGCCATTCAAGGCCAGGGAACTAAGGGATGAAAATAAACTAAAGGAATGAAAATTGTAGAAAAAACGAAATCTAAAAGTATTTAGTTCTTTGCCGATGATACTTCACATGTTGAAAATGCTAAAAAAGAAATTAAGAAAAATTACTGCAGGGGCACAACTTCTGCTCTTGTAGTGGACGTGAGTTTAGTTCTGAACATCTGAATTGGTGTGACTCACAAGTGCTTGTAACGCTAGTTTCAGGGAGATTTGATAATTCAATGATTTATAATGAAAAGGAGCAAGCTGAGCATGGTAAGTTACAAAAAGTATACTTTAAAGAGGAAAGGAGTATCAGGAATTGGAATGGAGCTAGATCCTATGTTCAAGGAGATAAAAGGATTAAGAAATAGAATAAAGGAAGTGGTAGCCTAAATAAAGGAAGTGGTGGCCTCAGGGCACGATCCCACCCAACTAAGTTTCAAACTTGTGGAAAAAAACTAAAGAAAAGTTTAGAGCTGGGCTGGGAAGGCAGAAGGTGGCAGATCTCTAATTTTTTGCAAGCCTGGTCTACAGAGCAAGTTTCAGGACAGCTAAACATAGGCAGGGAAAGGCAGAAAGCTGGTGAAGATTTAATTGAATGATGGGGCCATATTCCAGCCTCACTAAGCAGCAGAACTTGGCAGCTATGACCACATGATTCTGTCTTTAGAGTTAAGGATAGAAAAAATGGTTATAGAATTTTCCTCCATACCTAAAGAAAGCTGCTGTGAGGCCAGTCATGTGTCAGGGGCATACCTGAATGGAGACCTAGTAGAAAGGTCATTGCATAAAGCTGTGAAGGTGAAGCCTGGATTACCTTGGAGAACCCAAGATGTTAGAGATGCCAGAACTGTAGGACTCCTGCCAAGGAGAACTGCTAACAGAGGGTAGAACCAGAACAAGAGAAAGGAGTATGTTGCAGTCAAACCTGAATGGAGTTGGAGATCTGAAGAGCATTTTGACATCAGACATGGAAATAAAAAGTTTGGAGTTTACCCAGCTGGTTTTTGGTCTTGCTTTGGTTCAGCATTATCTCACTAAATTTTAGAATGATAATGAATGTCCTGTGCCATGATATGCTGGAAGTATGTGATCTGATTTATTATTATTATTTTTACAGAAGAGTTACAGTTAAGAGATTGTCATGCATCTCAGAAAAAACTTTGGCCATTGAAACAAGTTTGAGACTGTTATAGACTATGGGGACTTTTGAAGTTGGACTGAACACATTGTTTTGCATTATAATATGTCTATAAGTCTTTCGGGAGCAGAATATGGTGGTTGGAAAAAAAATGGCTCCAAAGGGAATGGCACTATTAGAAGATGTGGCCTTGTTGGAGGATGTGTGTCACTGTGGGGGCAGGCTTTGAGGTCTCTTCTGTTCAAGCTTCCCTCAATATGAGTCAGTTGACTTCCTGTTGCCTGCAAGACGTAGAACTCTTATCACCAGCACCACATCTGCCTGCATTCCACCATGTTCCCCATCATGAGGATAATTGATAAACCTCTGAAACTCTAAGCAAGATACCCCAATTAAATGTTTTCACTATAAGAGTTGGCATGGTCATGGTATGGCTTCACAGCAATAGAAAACCCTAACTAAGACACATATACTCATATATGTATACATATATGGCATTGTCAAATAATACAAAATAGTCTCTGCGTAAAAAGAAATTCAAGGTCTATACCCTGAGACAGTAGAACACTGCCACATATATGTATATGTATATACACAAAGGGTACATATAAATCTGACACTGTTAAGATGGAAATCTCTTCAAATTAATGTACAAATCCTATATATTAAAGAAACATGGGGAAAGTAGAGATTTTAAGAATTGCAGGCAAAAATGCAAAATATGACCATTCTGGAAAAAGCTTATTGTGATTTTCATGTGTATTCTCCCTAATGATTAGTGATGTTGGCCGTCTTTTCAAAAATTTGTACCTTAATTAGGGACAGAATAATGAAAAAAAAAACTGACATCAATGTGACTGACCTGCTAAAGAGACTGGCAGATCGTCAACATAATTGCAGAGACCCTGAGGGCATTTTAAAAACCTGAGCGCTAACAACACTCCTGCAACAAACTCAAAGACACAGATTGCCAAATTGTATTTCAGAGATCATGCCCTGAGCACTCTCCTTGGGCTCAGTGCTCATAGCTACCAGAGAATCCCATTCCTTCTTCTTTTTTTTTAGAGTTTCTCCCATTTCCCTCCCCCTCCCCCATCAAGTCCCCCTCCCTCATCATCCCTAAGAGTAATCCAGGTTCCCTGCCCTGTGGGAAGTCCAAGGACCACCCACCTCCATCCAGGTCTAGTACCAACAAAGGGCCCCATGGAAATTACAGCCTTAGTTCAAACAGGCCCAGGTTAGTGGCTTTGTGGGTGACTATACTGTACCGGGATTTTACTTTTGGGCCACAACCAGCTCCCAAATCAGCCTTAGCTTTGCTCTTATTTTTAATCTGTTTCTCTTTATCTATATTTTGCCTTGGAGCCTTTTACCTTTCTTTCCTTCTGTATTTCCTACTTTCCAGTTTCTCATGTCTCAATAGTGGCTGCCTGGTTTCTGGCCCCAGGAATGTCCCTCTCTTTTTCTCTCCTACTCATTCCCATCTATCCCTCTCCTGCCTAGCTATTGGCCATCCAGCTTTTGATTAGACCAATCAGGTACCTTAGGCAAGTAAGGTACCTAAAGCAATACATCTTTAAACAACTAAACAAAGGCAGCAGAAACAAATGAAATACATCTTTACATCATTCGCAAAGGCAGCAGGAACAAATGTAACACACCTTTACTCAGTTAAAGCGACAGTCTTTGGCATAAACAAATGTAACACATTTTTGGCCAGTTAAAATAATACTCCATATCACTGTATGGTGCTGGTTCTGCTGGCACACAAGATGCACTGGTATTTCAAAAACAACCTGGGAACTGGGCAGGAGTTTGCCATAGTTTCAATATCCTCCCAGAAAATGCCTAACGGAGCCATGGACAGGGGCTGCAGCAAGGCTGAAGGAAGGTAGAACCAATGATGGCTTATGACCAGTCAACTTATTAAGAACGAGATTTCCTGAGACTTAGGGGCCCATTCCTGATGACATTAGGTTTGAATATCTTTCAGATTTATCATCTATACTGCTGGGCTTGGGACTTGCTTGCTTTGAGTCAGTTACTCTTCTATTTCTCCTTTTAGGAATTAGAATGCTTGCCTTGTGTCTGCGCCACCATTGTATCTTAGAAGTAATGGAATTTGGCTTTTGTTTTGCTTTTAGCTTGTTTCGTTGATGTGCTCAACTGAGTTTTCCTTGAGCCACAGATAAGACTTTGGATTTCTAATGAATGAAATAATGTGTTTGTGGTGTATGTGTGTGTGTGCAGATGCATCCGTGAGTGCTTGAGTGTGTAAAGGATCTCCTATTACTACTGTCCACCTTATCAGGTGACTGTCTCTCACTGAACCTGAGCTTTGTCATTTTGTCTGGGATGGATGGCCAGAGAGACATTGAAATACCCTGGCCCTTTCCCCAATACCCAAGGCTGAAGTTTGAGGCATATACCACCCTGCCCACCTTTTCTGTGTGTTCCTAAGAGATCTGAATTCATATCTCCATTGTTGTACTTGGAGTTTTAAATTCATCTTAAAATGCAGAACTTTGCCCTGTTGTGACTATTAGACCTGCAATCTAGGATCCCATTTCTTAGTATTTAATATCCACCACAAAAGAGCTATACAGAATTATTACAGATTTCCAACAAAGGCAGTATTCTATTTTTAAGTAATATTAGCAACATATACTCAAATGTTGTCATATATGAAACATCTACTATGCCAAGTGCATTATTTAGTTCCTTGGGATTTAATCCTAACAAAGTACATTAAAAGAAAAACTTAATATATTATGCATTTGTGTTTACATGGGACATTCATCAGTGACAAGCCATTCACTGTTCCTAAAATCTCTTTGTTGGGTGGCTCTGTTGGCCTCTGTCTCTGTCCCCAGAGTGCACATCAATAGGTTCACCCATGTCCCAGAGCCTATAGTTAATCAAAGAGGAAGTTTGAGAAAATATGAGTGACCCAATGAAAGCACAGAGCAGGCAGCATGGGACATAGTATCCAAAAGCCAGCTATCTCTTGGTTTCAACTCTACCACGTTTGCACTCAGTCTTTTTGAGTCTCGGTTTTCCAGAAATAAGGGAAACATAGAGGGGAAGATTGCAGGCTTTGGGGGCTTAGAGTGCTATGGAATCGGAGCTTGTCCATGCAAAGGCAGAGAACTTATCATATATCCAATGTCACACTAATTATGTCTATTTAAGGTGTTTGATACTCAAAGTATAGCATGTTCTCTGATATGGACACAAATACAAATGATAGGCAAAGAGGAACCAACAGCAATCTGCAGACAAATCTTTGTGAGGATTTATGAGTATAACTTTCTACTAAGACCAAAGGTAATGGTTTCTCAATTTATTATATGAATCCCCCAAGGCCTAGAGTGCTGAGTTCAAATCACAGTTCTTCAGTGGTATATGTCTTCACTTCTTCAAGGGGCCATTCACAGGAATTAATAAAATAATGGTGTTAGACATTAAGACAGACTTAGATAGTCAGCCTTACAAAGATACGCCTTACAAGTATACCTCTCCACACCCCCTTCACCACCTTCCCCTCCTAGCCAATCCCAGAGAGCGGCTTTCAGGGTCACAGAACCACAAGGCCTCTGGGACTCGGACATGAACTCTTATTTATGGTCTAGTTAGTGGGGAAAGAAAGCGTAGTAAACTCACTCCAGAAATCTGGCAGAAAGAGATTTCCCTTGCGAGAGACAAATCACATCACTCCTCTAAAGAATTTCCAGGCATGGAGTTTACCGAAGCCTCATTTGAGAAACTGATCCATGTCTAACTACTGTCAACTTGCAGCTCTAGAACAGCAAACAAGAGCTTGTGGGAAGGGAAGGGACTGAGCATCCTTTGTTCTTACTATGGGAATGGCTTCAATGCTGCATGTGGTTTAAATCAGCAAGCTCTGCCATATTGGGTGTAGCTATGGCATTCCCAAGAACCCCCACAACACACACGATGAGAACTGAGAGTGTACAGATCTAGCTTTTTATTCAGCTCTGCTGAGAGCAAGGGCCAAAAGCCTTGGGGCACCATGGACAGAATCCAGCTCATAGCGGAGGTCCAAGGGCTGGTACTGCACTCTCTCAAACGTGCATTTGAATGTGTCAGTTGCACAAGCATGCATAAAGTTATGCAATCCCAGATGCCCTGGGGTCCCATCATCCCATTACCTGCATAACCTCCACACTCACTCAGTTGGTCCTTAGAAAGCACAATCAAGTCCTTCTAAGTCAGGCTGTGTATATATAGATACAAGGGACAACAAAATATTTTTCCTTTAATCCTTGCTCTTTAGGAGACGACATTTTAGCAAACGTCAGTGTTTCTCAACCTTCTTAATGCTGCTACCCTTTAATACCATCCCACAAGGTGTGGTGACTCCAATCATAAAATTATTTTCATTGCTACCTCATAACTGTAATTTTGCTATTGTTATGAATCATGTGTAAATATCTGTGTTTCCTGATGATCTTAGGCAACCCTTATAAAAGGGTTGTTCGACCCTCAAGGGGTTATGAGCTACAGGTTCAAAACGGCAGGCATAGGTAGTCAGTGAGTCAAATAAATTATAGAGTATAGGGTATAATATACCCACTGATTAGTCAAGCTGATTGGTCAAAAAGGATCATAAGTGCCAGAGGAAGGGACGATGGTTTTCAAAAAGGGGAGTCTTGAGAAAAGACTTCCAAGAATAAGCAACTGACCTTGTTTAAATCTTGGCAGTGTTCATAGCAGGGATGCAGCCAAGAGGGAGGGCCCTGAGCCAGGAACGGCAATGAAAGAACTACAACTTATATGGGGCATGCTACATAAAAGGTCCCAAGACAGACTTCTCTAACACCTCCTGCAGTGACCAGTGGAAGGAAAAAATAAAAAAAAAATCTAGTCCTGAATTTGACATAGTATAAGGGAATACAGTGGTATGCCTTGGTGATAAGCAATGACTGAAAGCCCGAAACTTCCACTTATATCAGCGGTCCAAATGTTCTTCTAGCTGCCTTCTACTAGCTGAAGTTCTGAAAGTCCCTCTGTCTCCTTCATTGCCACCATGTCCCATGAGATCTTCCTTCCCCCAGCCTCTCACCTCATCTTCCTTTGTTCCTCTGATCCTGACATAGTCAAAGGCAAGAAGGTGCTCTAGGCAGAGTGGTTCTCTGAACACAGGACAGGACATGGGGATCGGAACAGAGAGCCAAGAGCACATCAAGAATGACCCAGAGAGAACCATTGTGCTACTGAGGATTGGGAACAAGAGAGTAACAATCTGTTTAAACACAGAACCATCACTCTAGCTATAAGGGACTAGGTCAGAGTAGTACAGACACTAAGACATGTATTTAGTTCTGAAAATGATGTGGTCAGTACATCCCGGGAGCAGAGAATACACACTCTGATCTCATCTGAGCCTGGGCGATCACTACCTATGAATCCTGGAAATGTCACTGAACTATCTAGTCCCCAGTTTATCTTTCCCCCTGTCGAATGGAAACAATAACCCTGTCCCTATTTACACTGCAAGCATGACTGAATTCATATGGAGTCATCTTGCAAACTATAATGATTCTATGAATATAAGACATTAAAGTAACTACTCAACCCCCACATGACCTTTTCTTCATTGTCCATACAGTGAGCACCAACCTAGGAACAAAACTGTACTTTATCAGCTTCATGTGTTTGTGGGCTTTTATTCCCATGCAGATAAGATATTTCACCTTTAGGGGCACAGAACTTGTGATGTTTTTCTCTATATATATTTCAGTGCTTGACAAAGAGTACAGCATGCAGTTGGTGCTCCATAAATATTTTCAGATGAAATAAAAATAACCGTATCTATGACTAAGGAAATGGCTCAGTTGGTAACATACTTGCCTCTCAAGCACAAGAACCTGAGTTTCACCCCCCTAGTACCCATGTAAAAATACTGACTTGTTGCTTTCAATTCTAGTGCTGGGAGGTTGAGACAAGAGGATCATTAGGGCTCAATGGCCAGACAACATAGTTTTACTAGGTGAGCTCAGGTCCCACGGAGAGACTCTTGTTTCAAAAAGCAAGGTGAATGGCTCTTTGTAAATGACATTTCAGACTGTCTTCCAGCTTCTACACACACCTGCACATACCCATGCATACCTGAATATACATACACACATATGCACACCTGAACACAAATGTGTGCCTATATGTGCTGTGGGACAATGGTCTTGTACCCTGTAAATATTTGTCACTTGTATTGGTTTAATAAATTGCTGATTGGCCAGTAGCCAACCAGGAAGTATAGGCAGAGTGACAAGAATAGAATTATGGGAAGAGGAAAGGCTCAGTCTGCAGTCATCACCTAGACACAGAGGAAGCAAGATAAGAATGCCTCACTGATGAAAGGTACCAAGCCACGTGGCTACGCAAACAAGAATTATGGGTTAATATGTAAGAGTTAGTTAATAAGAAGCCTGAACTAATTGGCCAACCAGTTTATAATTAATGTAGGTTTCTGTGCGTTTCTTTGGGACTGAATGGCTATGGGACCAGGCAGGAAAACCTCTGTTAACACATATAAACAAGCACATCATAGACATAAATGCACATACACAAACATAAATATAAATTTCAAAAAAGAAGAACATTCAACAATGGGCATTAGCCACATGACTCTTTCAGCTCTATCCTATTTTTTCCCCTGTGGAAATTCAGTAATCTAAAAACTTGTAATGTTTCTATCTCCTTGGAATGATACAGATTTGCAGATCTAAAAAGTACACTTTAAGATCAGGGATTGCATGTATCTTCAAAACTTCCATGTTTCCAAAGCATGTTTTAGGTGTGCTGGATACTAACCCAACAAAGGCATGCCAATTTTTAAGGGTCCACACTTTTTCCCATGAGCAACAGCCAGGCAAAGGCACTGCCGTGCAGTGCTTACACTAGCCAACAAGGTGAGCTCTGGGCCCCACACAGCAGCAACCTAAAACACCTCTGACCCCAAGCAGGAGTCACAGGGAGGGGCTGAGGCTGGCGAAAGGGAAGGGCAAGGTCCTCAAAGCCTTCCTCTGAGTCACCTCAAGACCCCTTGCTGTTTCTGAACTACTTCAAAGCCCTCCTTTTGCATCTTCATGAGAAGAAAAACTAATTACAGATATTGTTATAAGGAAAAAACTAAGTGATGGGCACACAATACTGAGCACAGCATCTAGAACACGAAAGCAACCAAGGGGTGCAAGCCGACATCACCACCATTACTGACTTGTCATTATTACTGTTACTTTTATGGTTATTAACTCAACTAAAGGAAAGCA
This sequence comes from Chionomys nivalis, assembly GCF_950005125.1. Taxonomy (NCBI): domain Eukaryota; kingdom Metazoa; phylum Chordata; class Mammalia; order Rodentia; family Cricetidae; genus Chionomys; species Chionomys nivalis. The sequence continues at coordinate 50,966,103 of NC_080096.1, forward strand.
ATTAATCTCTGAGGACATGAAAAACAAAACAGGGGAAGGGAATTTCACAACTGCTCCCAAGATCTCTGCTTCCTGGAGCCAATGAAAAAGCAGAGACAAGCCAGAACAGAAGGGTCACCAGGGTCACCAGGCCTTGACCTAGGGTAGTGGTTCTCAACCTGTGGGACATGACTCTTTTAGGGATCAAATATCAGCTATCCTCCACATCAGATAATTACATTACAATCCACAACAGTAACAAAATTATGGTTACAAAGTAGCAACTAAATAATTTTATGGTTGGCGTCACCAATACATGAGGAACTTTATTAAAGAGCATTAGGAATTGAGAACCACTGACCTAGACGGATGTTTTTCAAAGTCTTCCACAGGAGCCCCAACCTGAGGGAAGGAGTGAGAATTTGCAAGAGGAACCATCCCCTTGTGCTTGAACTTCTAGTATTTTGTCATGGAAATCCATTCTCTTAGCTCCATCATTTTCTTCTCATCACCACACAGGCAACGGTGATTGCTTAGCCCCTGACACTGCTGGAACCTCTGGCATGCTTCAATTCATTTAATCGTCACAACAATCTTATCAAGCTGGGAGCCCTTATGAATCTTCTTTTATAGAGAAAGAAACTGGGCAAGAAAGGGTAGCTAGTCCAAGATCACAAGCTAAACAACTCTAAAACAGGGGCTCCCACGGAGGCAGTTCGACTGCAGAACACATACTTTGATGTGTCAACAATGCCTCCTCCTTAAAACTTCTGCTTCCATGAAGTTCTGAGAAGACACCCCACACCCCGGGCACAAGGCCACATCTCCATACACCACGTGAGAGGCATGGCCTACGGCCCATGGGCTTTCTGCAGATGTACTGCCGTGAGAGGCACGGTTGAGCACTAATATCCTGCACTTCTGTGGCTATCAGGGCTGATGACCACTGGGAGATGATTAAAAGTTTGCCATTTAACCAGGCTGCACTGGAGTAGACCTGTTTTAAGAGGGCTCTTCATTGGGGAACTATATTTTCTTCTTGACAATTTCCTTAATGGCAATAATGTTGGAAGAACAAAAGAGACCCAAGGGCAAGGAGCAGAAGATTTTCATGGAGGCAGGGGCTGGGAGCAGGGAGAGAAGAGGAAAATTAAACAGGCAGAAGAGATGATGACCCCTTTGATTTCTGCAGAGTGCTCGGGTGGCCCAACCTACCCCTCTGCAGTTTTCTCGGGTGGCACTAACAGCTGCCTGGAGCTCATCAAAGTTTAACCAGACCGATCAATACAGAAAAAAAAAAAAATGGAGAACTGTCCAGCTGAAAATTACCAAGCACCTCATGAATATTTAAGGACCTCAACTAGAAAGAAGGAGAAGGAACAGAACTCAGGATTTTATTTTCTCCTCTAGGGGTGGGGAGAGAAAAGACTGTCTGTTGTTAATGACCATCAAAATATAAAGTCATTTGAACAGCACAGACTTCATATCTGTCACAGCCAGCATCACTTCGTTCTTTCAACCACCAAGCCCAGCCTTATCCCAGGCCCCTCCAGATGAGCAAGAGTGGGGCTCATAAGAAGATGCCCAGCTCTCTGAGAACATGACATGATTCCCTGCCTCCATGGCTTATCCCTGTTGCTTCTCCTGTCCAGAACATAGTGCCTCTTGTGTGTCCCCCCGGGAGGATCCAAAGCTCATTGTTAATAGGAGCTGGATGTTTAGTTAGGTTCCCACCCTGCAGCTGCAGATCACTAACTACTAACGACTACCTGAGCTCAGGTAAGCTGGCTAGCACTCTCTTTCCCCATTCCTCCCTGATACAAAAATAAAAGGGGTAGTACTAGCTGTAAGGCAGTCACAAAGGTTCGACCACAGTGTCTGTTTACGCACTGGCATATGACAGAGGCACCCTGTGATTCACCTATGACCCTCACTTCCTCATGTCTATATCTCAGGCTCCCTCACTCTCTTTCCTGTCTTCCCCATCTCCCTGTCCTTCAGAGTCAGCTCCAGATACAATGTATTGGCTGCCGCAGTGCACCCAGGCCATGCCAGCTGTCTTGTCGCTCCCAGTACCTGAAACATTTGCTTCTGAAAGGCAAAGCCGACATCATCCAGCTCCGGGCCTCAAGTTACCCTAATAGCCTATGAACACCAAGTGCACACATACAAACACTGCATGCACGTGAACCACTGTGGTTTGGCTCTCACCTTGGTGACAAGGCAACACGCTGCCCAGATGTCCTCAGAGGATTGCTCATGGTGGTTGACCTGGGGCTCCCACTGCTTAATCGGCTCTTCTGCGAAAGCCAGCAGGATCCCTTGCTGGTCCACCAGAGCTGCACGGACACTACCTGTTCCAACATCGATGCCCACGTAGTAGTGACCTGGCTCCTGGTCTCCAGCAGACATCATGGTCCTTCGCCTGTGGTGAACAAGTGCAAACACTATGTGAAAACAGAGGCCCACACGGGCAGCCGAGAAACATCTTCCAGTTGGAGAGAAAAGGGAATCGAACCACCTGAACGGGAGCCGTTTATTATTTATGCATCTAGTCAAAGGTTTTATAGGCACTCACTGAGCAAGGTGGTCAAAGAACAGGCACTTCTAACACACGGCACTCCCATTCCTGGATGGGAGTCGGAACTAAATAATGGCTTAAGCAAAGTTACAGCAATGAGGGGGTAGAAGGGAACCAAGATAGAGCCAGATAGAAATGATGTTTACTCTGGGAATCTGGATCCACAAGACAAGCAGCCTTGGAACAGAAAGAAGCATCATTTTCTAGTCAGTCATGCAGCAAGTCAGCCTCACAGGTACCCTGTGACAAGTTGTATACGCAGCAGAATGAGGTCCACTCTTCTCTATGACTGGAGGAAAGTATATGGAAGTCTCTGCCATGCTCTGGAGCAGGGAAGACTCTCCAAGACAAGTAGCTTTTTGTTTCACACACGGTCCACACACTGCTAAACAGCAAAGTCCATCACGATGGTGATGTCACATTATACTGACAAGGAAACCAGTGTCTGGAAATGGAAGGCATTTCCCATGCTTCACTGGGGCAGCTAGGCCTGAACTCCCCACCTGCGTGCCCCTGAGCCTCGAGATGCTGCCTCTTCTCCTGCAGAAGCTTGACATAATGGTTTTGAGAAGAAACAGATAAACCACAGCCATCATGAACTGACTGGGAATTGGGAGGAGACCCAGGAGACACAGGATCAAGAGTGTGTTAGATGATCTGTTTTCCTGACAGACCCCTGGAGAGCTACAAGGAAACCTGACCTGAGAACCCCCAGAAATCCCTGGGCCCAGGGGCTGCTCACAAGGTGAGCCACATGGCACACAATGTCTCCCAGGGCTCTCGCTCTCCAGTCTCAAGTGGCACAGTCTGCAGACAATAACTTCACAGGCACGGCACAGCTGCCTCCCTGGCCATCCAGGCAGTAGGAGCTCCTGTGGCCCAGTTTTAACCTGAGCAACAGTGTACACCCTCAACTTCAGAAAAACGATGGTTCCTTGGCCACAACACTCTTGGGGATTCTAACCAAGTCAGCCAGCAGATGTTCAGTTACTGCTTCCTGGATATTTATTCCAATAAAAAGGAACAAAGAGGAAAAAAAAACCAATTTCATTAAAACTGATAGCTTCTCCCTTAATCCCAGTGATTTCCCATCTGCGTGTGCTCCCTTTGCCTTGGTGGCAGGTGAAGAAGAAAATGGAGACGCAGGAGTAATGATGCTCACTGCCTCCCCCTGAGCCTGAGAGGGTTCCCAGTCTCAGCAGGTGGCTCCTCCTGTCTCCCTGCCTTTCCTCCCTTGAGAGCTCATACAGACATGAGTACCAGTTTTCCAATTCATTCCTTCATGCACTCGGCAGTGACACCTTCTCTTTAAGCCATTAAGCAATAAAAACAAAAATCTAAATGAAACAGATAAATGCTGAGCTGTTAGCCCCATCCTCCCTGCTTTCTCTTAGTGGTTTATGGGGGGTAAAGGAAGTCCTGAATGAATGTTTATTGTGCAACATGAGGATGACAATATCGATGAGTATGACCATATCAAGGACTGGCAATGCCTCAGACCCATGGGAATGCCAAAGCCTTCCCCTGGTCCATAAAAAAGATGTCAGCTGCACTTTCCTCCTCCTGGATGTATACAGCCTGAGACTCCCCAACCCATAGAGACTCCCTACCAAGATTAGCCAACCCCACCTCCTCAGTCAGCTATTATAGCCACGCCTCCCACTACAACTGTATACAATAACCACGCCTCCTCCTACAACTGAATACAATAACCCCCACCCCCACCCCCACCCCCACAGCCTAGATGCTGCTGGTACATCTCCATCAGAGCATGCACAACCCACCCAGTCCTGACTTTTCTTTACTTGTGTCTGTGTGTCCAGCCTTTCATTTCCTAGTGTCCCCAGTCAGGTTTCCAGGATCAAGCCACGATGGACACTGTATCTGTTACTCCACTAGGCTCTTTCTCAAGGCAGCAGAATACCATCAGTATAGTGTTAGACAACCTGAAGTCCTCAACAAGTGAGGACCAATGAATACTGCCCTGCCCTCCCCCGAACCGGGTCCTAAATATCCTCACAGTCTGGGAAATACACTGCATTCAATACTGCTGGAGGCTCCTCTTATCAGTTGCTCTTTCCTCCCCAGTTCCATCCTCCACCTCTCTAAAGGGGAACCTCCTTGCTGTTCTTTAATATCTCCAAAGGCTGCCAATGCAGTACAGTGTCTATACTTTCCATTTCAAACTTTGTCACTCTGGACCACAATTTTTGGTGGTAAGTTTCTTTGTCTATCTCTCTTATTGGACTAAACCTGGAAGAAAAAAAAAGAAGTTACTGACTTCTGCATCCCCACGTCCTCCCAATGTCTGGATTATAATTGGTTTTCAATAATAGTTTACTGAATGAACTCCTGAATCAGTGAACCAATAGACAAAAAAATGAAAATAGTCATACATTTTTTTTTGTTTGAATTACTGTCTGTGCTTATACAGTCATGTGTCTCTTAACAGGGTTGCTTTCTGGGAAATGCACCAAATGTAAATGTCAAAATTATAGGCGTACTTACAGAAAGCTAGAAGGGAGCGCCCGGGGCATTCCCAGGGGCATGGTATGCCACTGCCCTGCTGTGCTGCCAGTTACCATGGCTGTTATGCACACATCACTAAATCCCCTAGTGTGCCGGTCTCTTCTAAACCCTATATCAACCAGTTAAGAATTTTCTTAAAATGGTTACAGCCACATTCTTTTTGATTTTGTTTTGTTTTTTTGTTTGTTTGTTTGTTTCTCTGTTGGAGCCTATCCTGGAACTTGCTCTATAGACCAGGCTAGCCTTGAACTCACAGAGATCCGCCTCTCTCTGCCTCCCAAGTGCTAGGATTAAAGGCGTGTGCCACGACCATCTGGCACATAGCCACATTCTAAGCGAACTTTTTTTTCTTTCATAATTAGCTACCCTGAAATCAGAGTGATTCTTATTGTCAATGGTATCCTGGAATCCTCTGGTAGGATTTCTGTCTTCTTGGGATATGATGAAGCAACCAGGTTGTTCTTACACCAGGCACTCCACTGAGGACAAGGTGATCGACAACACAAGAGGATGCCTTGCCTCATACCGGCCTTGGCATCTGTTCTGCTCACCTGCCACCAGCTGCAGGCACCTCGTTTTACATGGATTTCTCTTGCTTCCACCATTCCCATTATGAAAGCATGAGGAAGCAGCTCCTTCCCAGGTACCATAGTCATTCTGCTGCTGCTGTAGGCAAATACTCTAACAGAAGCATCTTGAGGGAGAAAGGATTTATTCTGGCCCACAGTTCAAGGGTCCAATCCAGCATCAGGATGGGGAAACCAAGGCTGAAGGAGCCTGGAGCAAATGGCCACACTGAACCCACAGCTGGAATACAGGTGGCTAAGGAATGCACACTTGTGCTCAGCATCCGAGTTCCACTTACATGGTCCAGGATCCGAGTCGGAAAGGGATGTCATTAGTGGAGGGCAGCCGTCTCAACTCAGCTAACGCAAGCAACATGATCCCCATGGGCATACCCAGAGGCCCATCTCCCAGGTCACCATAAGGTTCTGTCAAGCTGACAGCATTAACCATCACACCACAGACCCAAGAATGCCAAGAGCATCTGCTCTTGCCTGACACTATTCCTTGAGTAGTATTACCTTGAAACAAACCAGAAAGTAAGTAGGAAATGAAGAATCTCTACAAAGCTTCTGCCTTACTCACACCTGGTCAGGAACATTCCAGCTTCTTTCTATGTTGTCAACCCCAAGACAAAAGAGACTCCCCATGGAGCTGGCCCTGGGTTCCTTCCAATACCACATTCCTCCGCAGGTAGAACAATGTCTTATCACCAACCACCAAGAAAAATCAGAGAATGAGTTCCACTCTCCAGATGTGGACTTGCTCTAGACTGGATTGTAAATCTAGGAAAAGAACCTATCCTCAAGAGAGCCCTAACTTTGTGTGGAAAGTATACAGTAACCATTATAGTTGCCTCAAACTGTACCCTTGTCTCAATAGGATAGCCAGGATCTGGCACAAAGTAGAGATTCAACAAGCCCTTGGGACCCGGTGAAGGAACTGAGTGTCATAAGAGACCATCATTAGGGGAATAATCAAAGGGACCGTGTTCACTATGTATATAATGCTCTGCTAAGCAGTTTCCATGCTACATGTTGATCATGAAAACCACTAAAGACACAACTACTGCCATCTTCATTTTATTTAAAGTCCTAGCTGACTGAAGCAATATACTCCAATAGTCCGTGTAAACACTAAGTGAGATGGTGAGCCATCCACTCTCAAGCCCCTAACCTGTCTTAAGATGCTCTGCTGTCTGCTCCCTTCTGATGGTCTTCCATTACCAAAGGATGAATTGCCAAGGACTGTGTTAAGGGCCTTTGCCTGCTGTGCTGAGGTTATCAAACTTAGAAGCCAGGCTGTCCACATTCAAAAACTGTCTTTCCACCAACACCATGTACCTCTGTGTAGCAATCCTCCAACTTTCATAAGTATTACTAGGCATCCTATGGGAAGCCAAGAGCCCTCTTAGAGCCGGGGCGGGGGGGGGGGGGGGGAGGTGTTCTCCCAGCAGCATCTACACAAACCTCCCAGTACATATTTTTTAAAGAAAGAGATCCTAATTCAACATGCATGTTCACCGCTTCTCCATTCTTGTCTTAATCTCTTTGAAAGTTATTTCCACACCTGGAGCCTGAAATCAAGCAAGACTGAGCCCTTGAGCACCAGGATTCCCTGAAACCAGATCTGTATGCTATGAAGACTCTGCCAGGAAACTGAAGCAGGTCCCATGCCCCTCCTACTCTGTGCCCTTTGTCCCTGGGTTACAAGTACAGTTGTCTGTATCCTGAACTCCAAACTTAATCAGTACCCAAAGAAACAAAAACCTAAGAAACAGAGAAAATACTATTCCTTTTCTAATCAAGAAATAATATTTTCTAATTGAAAGGAAATAATATTCCCTTCCGAATTGAAGAAGAAGGGGTGGAGATCCCCGTTGTGTTGCTTGTTTCTATCAAGTGTTTACCGTACTACAGAGAGTCAATCTATGAGGTTAGTGATCTGTCACTCACTACTTTATATCCCAATGGCAAGCGTAATCTGCCCAAAGCACACAGGCAGCAAAAGCCAGTCCCAGGATCTGAACTGCAGCCTACAATGCTGAGTTTGGGGCCCTTTCCACAATATTCAGCTAAAATCGAAAACCAAACCTTTGGTAATTTCAATAACAACAGCATATGCCACAAAAGCTGGTCTTTCTTGAGCTCTCCCCTGCTAATCACCTACTCAACTTCATGATTTTATTTGCTCCGTTCTGTAGCCCTCTCAATTGGGCAATGGGAGCCCCATTTCTCAGGGAAATAAACTGAGATGTTTGAAGGGCGACCCTAGGTCAGGTATAGCAGAGACGGAGGCTATGATTCCAGGCTAGGTCAGGGCAACTCCAAAGGCTGCTTTATGAATGATGAGGAGTAGAACTTGGGTTTCATTTCACTGTTGTTAGCCAAAGAGCAACATGCTAAAAAACAAAACAAAGCAAAACAAGACAAAAACAGCTGTTTGGGGTGGGTGGTCAGGAAAGAAGAAGAAGGCCATGGCCACAGGATGGCAAAAAGAAAGAAGAAATAATGAACAGAAATTCAAGCTGGGCTGCACACAAGTTTTAAGACATACCTAATATCTCAGTCTAGAAGATGCCTGAAAAATCAGGTCCTTCCAAGTCCCCAGCACGGGCTGCCCTGACTCCTGGTCCCTATTTATGATCAAAAGGCTGTTGTGCATGATAAATATTTATACGGTTCATGAAATAAACACCTATATAAACAATATCAGAAATGTGCCACAGGAAACCACACATTTCACAGCTGATTCCTCAGCAAACGTGCCAGCTGCTCAACCGCCATGTGAGGAAAGAAAAGAGAACTGGAAATCAGGGCTGCTCTTTGCAGAAATATTCCAGCCATCCCTAAAGGTGGTAAATACTACAGAGTCTCTGCTAAAGCCACCCCCCTCAGGAATGGTGCTGCCCATGTGCTCCCTTCTCCCCCCTTAAATAATCTAGTCACAGGGAGACTATTTCCCAGAGCCACATCCCTGGGGAGTGGGTGATCTTACCTCACCTTGGAGTCTGCTTCTTAAAGAGCCACCCCTCCAGGGTCAGTTTAGCTAGTGACAGCCCACAGAAACTGTGTCCCAGGAGCGGGGAAGGAATTCAACGTCCTCTTTCAGCATTGATCTTTGTACTCTACTAGGAACGCATGGACTCCAGCCTCGTGCAATGTAATATTTGGTTACACTGCAATCAGGTTTGGGTAATCCTGGGAGCTAAGAGAAGCCACAGGGAAGCCTGGACTGCGCTTCAGTCTCTAAGAGGAAGAGTCACCACTCCTGGGAGTGCATCTCACATGCTCGAAGATGGTGGGAAAATTTTACACAGCAAGGAAAGAGTCGATATGGCAATAATACCTGGTTCTCTATAGTTTCTGCCAGCAATATCCAGGAACAAGTGCGAGCGGCCTGCCAACAGGCACTTTCCCTCCTGAAGTGAAAGGAAATTGCCTATGACTGCTCTCCTCCTCAGCTTTGCAGCTCAGAGGACATAATTTTTAGAGCTGTCTGATTGCCAGGAGTAGCTCAAAAGAAATACCCCCGATACTCCTTCGATTCCCAAGCCTGTGGAATCTGTGGCAACTAAACAAGACCTTCCATCCAAATTCACCTGTGACCTGGTGCAAACGTACAAGCAACCTAAGTGTGCTTTAGATGTGAAATATGGAGTGACCAGCATATTGGGGCATTCAAGTGTTTCTCAACCTGTGGGTCACGACCCCTTTGGGATCAAATGACCCTTTCACAAGGGTTGCTTAGAACACGGAAATTTGCATTGAGATTCATAATAGTAGCAAAATTACAGTTGGGAAGTAGCAGTGAGATAGTTTTACGGTCGGGGGGTCACCGCAATATGAGGAACTGTATTAAAGGGTTGCAGCATTAGGAAGGCTGAGAGCCACTGCACTGAGGAGAAGGGACTAAGCAGAGTCTCTCCCCAGGCAGGGGCTGAGAAACCCCTGGAAGGGCGCACAGGCCATGTCCAAAACTCACCTATAGCACAGAACCTGGTCCAGTGCAGGCGAAAGGGGGGAAAGGGAGAACAGGGAGAAAAAAAAGCAAAAAATGTCCTTAGACAACAAATAGCTACCAGACTTCCTGCCCAAGAAAAGCCCACAATACAGAGAAGGAACAGAAAGTGAAAATGTCAGTTCTCGGAGAGCAAGACAAATTCAAAATACTAAATAAAAACAAAACATGTAGCAACTAAACCATCTGTCTGCAATGAAAGTCACCCACTCACCCCTTGAGTGATCAGTCACGTGCTCAACTGTGAAGCCCTAAAGACAGTGAACACCAGGGCCTCGCCTGTGAATCCCACAGCACAGAGATCGTCAAACCCCTCCAGACATCATGCATCAAGAGAAAACACCACCCATCACTTTCATTGTGTCTGAGCTCAGCGGTTCTCCAGAGAAGCTCCAAGCGAGAACACAGACGTTATCCTAAGAACAGAGGCAGGGCTGCGTCTTGACAGGGGAGCATATGGGTCCTCCTTGGCATCGCTCTATCACTAAGGCACAATGCAGAGAAGGTCCAGCCCAAGCGAGGAACTCATTCAGAAGCTGATGGGTGGATGCACCACTGTGACAGAAAGAAAAGCAACATCCTTATGCTGGTTTAACACGCGTCTCTCTAACCAGCACAAAATAATACAAATTCTGTACTCCAAGTGACTATTGGGAAAAATAAGAGAAGAGGTGAGCACAGAAAGGATTCGAAAGGGGCAGTTCCTTTAGAAATAAACAGTACAGCCTCACCAAGAATCCAGGGCCCAGCGACTCAAAACGATGCTCAGACAGACTCACCACAGCTCCCAGCACTGCATCTCCTCCTAACTTCACGACCTTTTAATATGTATTACCAAAATTAACAAGACACAAAGTCTGCGCATCTCTACACAGTGCAGCCATTGGGAACGGAAGCTGTGGCACTTCACAATGGACTTCACGATGGACTTCAGACCTTCACTACTGAATGTATTTTTAGGCACGTATCCACCATAAAAATGAAAAAGCCATGACAGAGTTAGACCTAAGAAAACAATTAGCTGTACATCTTCTAAGTATATATCTTCTATTACTTATATTTATTATTTATCCTTCTTTCTTTTCTATACGTATACTATACCCATACATACATTTGTTTCTGCATCTATTTTATGTGTGCGTGTATAATATATATATGAAATTTTGGTTTGCGATGGTTTTTATTTGCAAGCTTTTTTATACTTAAGTTTATTTAAAATACATATTACCTATTATTGGATCTTATCATCATACCTAAAATCTCATTTCACACACACAGACACAAAGCCCAGTGGTTTTTTTTCTATGCCAGTATAAGACAGCAATGATACTGAAAAAGGAATTATCCTGAATTGTGTAATAAATAGGCACATGTTGATGTGGACTGGGTGTTTATGTCCTCTGCACCGTGGGCAGAGCCTTTAGGGATGACATCAGAACACTCATTCAAGGGGCCCAGAGGATACTTCAAACAAAAAACCTAATGTGCCTAATAAAACTGCAAATAGTAGCTAAGCAGTTCCTCACTTTCTATCAGCCTTTCTCCGAAGAATAGAGACCTTTGCTGCTGGTGCACGAGCTGTGATTCACACCAGAGAACTCAGGGCTCATCTACGCTTTGAGGATCTGTTTTGTAAGGAGCCATTTATTTTTAAAAGATAAATACAGGGTAACAGGAAGTGTTCCAGTTACTGTTTCTATTGTTGTGATAAAGGTCACGACCGAAAGCAGCTTGGGGAGGAAAAGGTTTGTTTGGCTTACACATCTAGGAGCACATTCCCAGAAGGAAAGTCAAGGCAGGGCTTCAAGGCAGGAACCTGGAGGAAGCAACTAAGCCGACTGCTAATTACTGGACCCTTCCTCACGGCTCGCTCAGTCTGCCTTCTTAAACAACTCAGGACCACTTGCCCAGGGGTGGCCCCACCACAATGGGCTGGACTCTCCCACATCTGTCATTAGCCAAGAAAATGCCCTACAAACTTGTCTACAGGCAACTGATGAAGGCATTTTCTCAATTTAGGTTTATCTTCCCAGAAAACTCCAGTGTGGAGGTTTGAATGAGAATGGCCCCACCGAATCATATACTTGAATGCTTGGTCTCCAGTTGCTGGAGTGGATTAGGAGGTGTGGCCTTGGAGAAGGTGTGTTATCATATTCTCGTTCTCTCTCTCTCTCTCTCTCTCTCTCTCTCTCTCTCCACACACACACACACACACACACACACACCTCGTTTGTGGATGCAATGTAAACTCAGCTACTGCTCCAGCAACATGCCTGCCTGTCTGCCTGTTTATTGCCATTATTCTTCCATGACAGTCAAGGACTAACCCTCTCAGTGAGTCACAAGTTAAATGCTTTCTTTTATTAGTTGTCTTGGTCATGGGGTTTTATAAGCAATCAAATAATAAGCTAATACATCTAGCAAGTGTCAAGTTGACAAAAACATGCCTGAGGTCCAATTAACGGTCCAGCTCCTAAGGTCGTCATGAATAAACCCCTCACTCGTCGGGAGACAACCCAAGCCTCACCAACAAACTTTGAACCAATGAAACTCTGGATCTGCCATGTCCTCTTTAGTAAAAATCTTGTTCATTATTCGTATCGTCACCACCCCTCCTCCCCCTTCCTCTTGCCCTCCCCTCATATCTTCCATACAACCTTTGTGTTCTAAAACAGCCCTCGCCTGCTTATAAAACTTCTTCTATTGCCCCCATGACTTTTGTAGCAGGTGAAAGGCTATAACACCACTACTGTGTACGCAGTTTCTCCCCTTCACACACAGAGGGAGCTGAAATGGAAGGATCAGCCCCTTGGAGAACATTTCAAGATCCAGTGTAGGGGGAAGAGACCATGTACAAATTAATGTCTAGAACCCCTACTACTGGTGAGGTCTCGGGCACCGATCAAACTTCCTTGACCCAAGTCTTATTCTGAGGGGCGTTCTCAGACAGTCATCATAAATTAGAAAGGCCTTCTCTGTGCTCTGATTAGCAAATGCTGCCTTTATAGTCCTTATTTTATTATTTTTGTATATGGGTGCTTTTGCTTGCATATGTCTGTGTACTATGTGCATGTCTGATACCCATGGAGGCCAGAAGGAAACATCAAATGCTGTGTGACTGGGGTCACAAATGATTGTGAGCTATTATGTGAGCATTTGAGAACTAAATCAGTGTCCTATGGAAGAACAGATGGGACGAACAGCCAGGCCTCTTACCCTCTGAGCCATCTTCTTAGCCTGATAACATATTTCAATAAATCTTACTTCCTTATATTTACAGAGAGGAACAACATAATATAATATGGTAATAAGGGGGACTAATGAGTTGTGAGGTTGGAAAGTTGTCAATCCATTAAGTAATCGAATAACTTTTTAAATAAAATGAACTAAGGCTTCTCTTCCTCTAAAGAGGTCCAGATGTATTATAATCAACAGTGGTGGTGTGAATGAGAAGACCCCCCACAGGCTCAGATGTTTGAACACGGGGTGCACAATGGGTGTCACTGTTTGGACACACTAAGGAAGCGCTAGCAGGTGCAGTCTTCCCGAAGGAAGTGCATCACTGGGGTGGGCTTTAAGAGCTTATGCCCTGCCGGGTTTGCAACGCATTCTCTCTGATTTGTGATTAGAGTTGAAGATGTGGTCTCTTAACTTTCTGCTCTAATCTCATCTCTCCATGCCTTCCCCTGAACCTTCCTTGCTCTCCCCCCAAGAGAGGGGGAGGGGTTCTTTGTGAAACAGTCCTATTTGTCCTGGAATTCACTGCATAAACCAGGCTAACCTCGAACTCACAGAGATCCGCCTGCCTCTGCCTCCCAAAAGCTGGGATTAAAGGTGTGCGCCACCACTGCCCAACCTTCCCCTGGAAACTTAAACCAAAATAAACTCTTCTGTGAATTGCTAACTTATAGCAACTAATGCAGCAACTATTCTGTGTATACCACACTCCTCTTTGTGACTGTCCTACTCCATGACAGGGAGCCATCTTCAACAGGAAGGAAGAGGAGAGGATAGAGTCCATCCAGATGAGTATCCATGGACCCCTTGCAGGGTCTCCTCTTCTCCAACCCCTACTGACACCCACCTTCACCATAGGCTTGGACTGAAGATCTCCCATTGCCTAGAAGTAGGAAAATATTTGAACTGGCACTAAGTGGGGTGGGTGTCCTATCCTAAATGTGAAGCCATTTTATTTTAATTCCTGATTTGCCCTACAGCTACAATATGGAAATGATAAGCAAACATGAATTACTTTCACATATACTCCTCTTTCTGGGAAATGAATTCCTGACCCTTATTTGAATTATGAATAACTTAAATATACATGCAGTTTCACCCCTATCACTTTCCCCTTCAAGAGGCTGCTGTTGATTTGCTAACATAATTAACTACGAAATCATTTTCTACAGAACCAGTCCTTCAAAGTAATGCCATCATCATTAGCATTTTGGCCGAAATCCACAGGTTTTCCCAGAAAGTCACTCAAATTAAAACAGCAGAAGATCCCACCAACCTTAATGAGGATGCCAGACAGACATCTCAGGCAGCCTCAGGGAAAGCCACAAAACCCATTCTGCACAACAAAACGCCTGCCTCAGACAAAGGCCATAATGGCTGTGATCTTTGGTGTCATTGCATGTTTACCTGTACATGAGATTGGACAGGTAGTTAGAAGGCCCAAGGAGAAAGGCCTAAAGCAGTGTTTCTCCACCTGTGGGTCACAGGGGTCGCATAGCAGATATCCTTCATGGCAAGCATTGACAATACAACTCATAACAGTAGCAAAATCAGCTGTGAAGCAGCAATGACATAATTTTAATGAGGAACTGCTTTAAAGGGTCACAAGATTAGAAAAGTGGAGAACCACTTTAGAAACTAAAGGATCAGTTATTTATAAACTAAACAGTCTGCCACTCCTCAAACACACCCGTCTGGGTTATGCTGAGCTAAACTACCAACATCATCAGGGTTATCCCTGGCTAAATTACCAACATAGATGTAGCTGGGATGCCGCTTCTTCACAGACCCCCCTGTCTGCTTCTCTACTCTAGCCAGAGATCACCCTCTTTATATCCCCACCCTGCACAACTGCCAGTTTGCTGTCTGTGACCTTAGTGTTTCCTTTTCTGAAACAGAAATACTAAGTGTATGGTTCACACAGAGAGAAATCAAACGAACGTAGGCATCTCCAGTCTCATGAGCAGAGAAGGGTTATAAATTAAAATAATGCTGAGATATAATTTCAACATAAAAGATTAGCAGGTTGGGGCTGGAGAGATGGCTCAGTGGTTAAGAGCATTGCCTGCTCTTCCAAAGGTCCTGAGTTCAATTCCCGGCAACCACATGGTGGCTCACAACCATCTGTAAAGAGGTCTGGTGCCCTCTTCTGGCCTGCAGACACGCACACAGACAGAATATTATATACATAATAAATAAATAAATAAATAAATAAATAAATAAATAAATAAATAAATAAATAAAAAAGATTAGCAGGCGTTAAGACTCTGAAAATACCCACTTTCAGTTACAACATGGACAGGTACACTTTCCCTGGGACAGCAACTCACTCAGTCATTGGCGGAATGACTCGGCAACACCTGTCAGCTCTCACTGTCTACCTTCAGTCAACAGTTCCACTTCCAAGAACTGATGAAGCACTGATTCACCACAATACAAAAATGTCCATTCTAACCCCTTTTACAAATGCAAGCGTACCCTTGCAAGAAAAAAAAAGAGGAAATTAACACCTGTTTATTGAGAAGGGAGATTTTTTTTAAGGCTAATAT
The DNA here is from genome assembly GCF_950005125.1 of Chionomys nivalis. Lineage (NCBI taxonomy): Eukaryota > Metazoa > Chordata > Mammalia > Rodentia > Cricetidae > Chionomys > Chionomys nivalis. Next base: position 50,981,562 of record NC_080096.1, read on the forward strand.
ATTTTAAAAAAGAATAAGAAAGAAGAATGATGGAAACATGCTGAATCATATAGTATTAACTTAAAAAGCAAATTCTGCCAAGCCTGGTAGCTCACACCTACAATCTCAGCTGATCTGAAAGGCTGAAGCAGGAGGATCACTGTGAATTCAAGGCTAGTCTATACCACTTGGTGAGTTCCAAGCTAACCCTACAGAATGAGTCCCTATTTAAAAGACCAAAATAAACAAGCAAGGAAACAAACAAACAAGCTCCTAGATGGTAAGTTACGACCCCTTTGCATTGTCCTTTAAAGGAATAGACACAGTAGTGCATATCTGGAACATTATTACTCAGGGTGATCATGAGTGACTATTAGAGTATTATTAGAATGCTGTTCATGTTACCCTTGTCCTCCACAAGACAGTGCAGAGGCTAGGCAAGCTTTGCTGGTTCATAACGTCAATGAATCCTAAGTCTTCTATTTCCCTTCCAATTGATGAGGGCCCACTGGGTACAATATAACTAGATGAAATGAATCAATGGTCCACACATCCCATCATCACACAATAATACCAAAAACAGTATGTTCTTGAAGCATAACAGCACACATGTAAAAATGTCATAGGAAAATGCATTATTTTGCAGGCTCACTAAAAAATTTGATGTGTCATTGAGGGGAGAAGAGAAGCAGCCCAGGAACCCTCACAAACTCAGTGAAGGGGGCAGTAACAGTAATCTTCCTCAAATCCATGTTCTTCCCTAGGAGTTCAAAAGAAAGCAATGTTCCCTGTGATTTTAACAATTGCATTCACATGCACCTAAGTTTTTCTTGACCTTATTTACTTTGAAGCTGACCCCCACCTTGGATAAAAACATTCTCTGTGGCAACCAAGGGTGCCAGAAACTTAACCCCAGCCAAAGGCCATGCTAATCTTGCCTACAACCCTGGAGTGCCCACAACAGCTGGCCCCAGAGCAATGCTTCTGAGAGGTGAGGGACCTCCCAAGGTCCCAGGGGTCTTCAACAATCTGCTCGTCACCCATGTCAGAAGGCAATTTTTTTAAATCCTAAATATAGACTCACTCTAACAATAAAGTTGCCACATAATTCTATTATCTCAGAATTTGGTAAGCAAATTGAGTCTGATCTGTCTAAATCACTCTTGATTTTAAAACCTTTTCCTACCTTTGACTTCCATGCCCCCCCCCTCCACTTTCCTAGTATCTCTCGCATAGCCACTTAGCAGAACCCAAGTGACTCAGCATTTGGCCTTGTTTGCAGAGAACTTTAGAACAGCTCAACCACAAATCTAGTTAGATAGCCAAGGACGAGCAATCAATTCAACCTAAATAATCACTCCTTTCCCCAGCCCTCCCTGAACCCAGCCCATACAAACAGCACTGTATAAGGACCCCCTCTCTCTGAACTCCACTGCATTGATTGAGCTATCCTTGCTAATGATGATTTCCAAATAAAGATTTCTGGAGAAAAGTATGTTTCGTCTGGATAATAATAGAATTTTCCTTTATCAAGCCCATTTCTTCCCCCAAACACTCTCTCCACTCTTTCCTTCTATTCACGGACTATGTTAACTCCATTCAGATGTAGTTCTACCATCCAGACCTCCAGGTAGCCAATCTAGCTTCATCTTTTGCATAATTCCTTTTCTAAAAACAAATCTATTTCTACAGCATCTTACATTTCCTTCCAATACACTTCTTTTATCATGATCCACCTAGCCTTCTAGAGGGAAAGTTCTTCGTTATTACTGGTGTGTTGGTATTTCAAAACCCCTTCTTCACCTTCAAGTGCTTCCTTCTATATATTTTATTCAAAACTTGTAGTTCCAAACTTCTATTTTTAACCAAAGTAAAGTTATAGGAACCATACAACCTACTCTCATATCTAGTGTTGTAATCACACAGTTCTAGGCAGAATACAGAATACTTCTCAGAGTCCAATTGACAAAGCATAAAACAAGATTCCAAAGGGTGAAATTGTTTGCCCCTGAACAAATCTCACGTGTATTCATAAAAATACAAGGGAAAAAATAGCACTAATGGTGTAAATACATAGTGACTACTACAAAAAATAAAATAAAATAATAAAATAAAATAAAATAAAAAGCACAGGGCTGGGGAAATGGCTCAGCAAGTAGGAGTATATGTATGAGGACCTGAATTTGAATTGCCATCATCTTAGGTTTGTTTGTCTGTTTCTTTGTTTGGGGTTTTTGGCTTTTGTTTGTTTGTTTCAGGTCCAGCATTGTGAATTAATAACAGACAGATCCTGGGAACTTGAATTGTGGCTGAACTTCAAGGTCAATAAGACAGAGTGATAGAATAGGACACCTGATATCCTCCTCTGTCCTCCAGACAAGCACTCACAGGCACATATATCTGTATGTATACATGTACACCCACACATGTACAACCACCTCCCCAACACAGACACACAAATTACCATGCCTACAAAGAAAGAGGAGCAAAAAGGCCAAAGTGAACAAAAAAAATAAGTAAAACAATGGTCAGTGAGATAGTATTGACACACAATCAGTAATCAGAGGGAAAGACTGCCAAAACTGTATTTTATGTTCCACATATCTAGAGGAAAATAAGGTAAAAGTTCAGAGGTAAGAAATACAAAGAACATTCTAGGTTGCTGAAATTCAGAAACTAAGTAATGTCTGCAACAAAGAACTAATTCTATAAGATTACAGAATTCAAGAGAAAAAAAAGTCCTTGTGAACTTCAAGATAATACAATAGAAACTATCCAAAATGGAATTTAATATTATGGGGAGCAGTAGGTGCACATGAATGGAGATGTCTGAAAAGGGCAACTCATTGGAGCTGGAGTTACAGCCGATTGTGAGCTGCCCAGCATGGATGCTGGGAACTGAACTTGGGTCCTGTGGAAGACTAGCAAGTACTCTTAAACACTGAGCCATCTCTCCAGCCCCAACCGAAATATTAAGGTGGAAATACAAAATAATTTTAGGAGGTCAAAGGACATATAAAATGGGAGTTCTTAAAGGAGGTAAGAAAAAGCAAAGAGTCAACAGAAATATTAGAAAATACAATGACCAAAACCTCTCCAGATAAGATGAATGCCCACAGATCAACCTGCTGCAGGCAAACTATCATTGACTCTTTCTTCCTAGGTGATCCTGCCAGGCTGAAAACTAAAATGATGTTACAGATGATGTAATCGTTCCCAAAGAAGAAATGGGGCAAGAACGCTACTTTAAATTAACAAGAGCTGAAAACTTCTCAAATCCTGTGAAAAATGTAGATATTCAGGTATGCAAGCCTCAAAGGCCTACAAAGATCTCAGACATGCTCTATCCCAAGAGGACTACTTAGGTACATAACTATATTGTCTAAATAAACTTTCTGGAAGGTAGCAACAGAAAAAAGAATTTCACATACAGAGACGCCTCCGTTAGAATAATAGTGTACTTCTCAGCAGAAACTCTACTGATGGAAAGACAGCAGAATGATATAGTCAGTGCATTTTTTTTCCTTTCTAGAAAAAAATAAATCTAGCAAAAGTGTCCTTTATTAATGAACGAGAGATAAACAAAACAACTAGACCTGGGAATGCATCATCCACATGTAGATCTGTCTGAAGGAGACCTAAGCAGGGTCTTCAGGTCGAAACAAAAGGATCATAATGAATAACGTAACAATAGGTTACAGGAAAAACTCACTGATAAGGCAGACAGTCAATGTCAGAATACGCTAATAGTATAACAAAGGCAAGCAAATAATTTTTAACTCCAGTATAATAGCTACTAGACGACAAAAGTATTAAAAATAACAACCATAATAACTTAGTAATGGACGCACACTACAGTAAAGAAGTAAATTGTGACAGTTTTTATATGTGGTTCATCTGGAGATCCAATGTACAGCACGGTGATAGAGCCGGCATTATATTCTTAAAATTTGTTCACATATCAAAATATAAGAATTTTTATCACCAAAGAAAAAGGATGCTGCTGGGCGGTGGTGGCTCACGCTTTTAATCCCAGCACTCGGGAGGCAGAGGCAGGCGGATCTCTGTGAGTTCGAGACCAGCCTGGTCTACAAGAGCTAGTTCCAGGACAGGCTCCAAACCCTGTTTCAAAAAACCAAAAAAAAAAAAAGAAAGAAAGAAAAAGGATGCTATATCAAATGTTACATGTGTTAGCTGGTTTGCCTGTAGCAATTATTTAAAAATGTACACATATATAAAACATATCATTTAAATTGACTAGTTTTATTCTGCCTCTGCCAGCTTTAGTTAATATACATATCTATGGATATATTATCTATATAATATATAATATTATATATTATATACAAATCTATATTATCCATAATATTATAATCTATAATACTAAAATAGTCTTATAATCTCTAATCTTATAATCTGTCATATTATCTGGAGATATGTATATTAACATATACTATTGGTATATCTCTGAGAATACTCTCAGAGAGGATTAACTGAGAGCAGACCCAACCTGGACATGGATGGCACCCTCTCATAGCCGGTGTGATGAACGAGGAGAAGAAAGGGAGCCCACTAGTGAAGCATATTCTTTTTCTTTCTCCCTTTCTCCCCTCGTGGCCAACATGGTATGAACTGTTCCTACGATGATGAACTGACACCATGAGCCAGAATAACGTTTCCTCCCCTCAGTTGTTTTCCTCCTGGGTTTCTCACAGCAACAAGAAAGCCTAAGAAGCACAGACCCCTCGTCCTTTAGATCAAATGGCTTTGGATTTGCCATGCCCTCACACACAACTTCAGGCCCAGGTGACTTCATTGGGGAGTTCCTCTAACCAGAGAGAGGATAGATTAACTCCACGTCCTCCAGAATACCAAGAAGGAAAAAGCACTCCCTAACTCATTCTGTAAGACCAAAAGTTACTCAGAGAACAGAACTCAGAAAACACAAGAAAGGAAAATTATAAATCAATATCCATGATCAACAATGATGCTGAAATGCTTAAAAGATATCAGCAAACAGAATCTAAACTATACAGTTAATTGCATGTCAGTTATTCCTCAACAGAACCTCCTACTAACTAGTGACAGCCCAGGAGAATAGCCATTTCAGACCCTCTCATTGCTGGGAATCCAAAGATAGGGCTTTGCAGCAGTGGTGGAAGTGGTGGTGGTGGTGGTTGTGGTGGTGGTGGTGGTGGTGGTGGTGGTGGTGGTGCTGCTGCTGCTGCTGCTGCTGCTGCTGCTGCTGCTGGTGGTGGTGTAGGAGGTGGTGGTTGTGGTGGCGGTGGTGATGGTGGTAGGTGGTGGTGGTGGTGCTGGTGGTGCTGGTGGAGGAGGTGGTAGTTGTGGTGGTGGTGGAGGTGGTTTTAAACATAGAGCAATTGCTGTGATTTTAAGTGTAAGTTTATAAAAAAGAAACTAGATTCCAGAAGACACGGCTCACAACAAAACTCGTCACAGCCTAGATGAGAGCCTGGCCTCCTTCACAGGGACACTCCACCTTCTGGGTTATTCCCGTCCCCGACACGCCTGATTTGACTTCCTAATCCTATGTCACTACCCCAAAATCATCTGCAGAACTTCCTCACCCCTACTTTCCACCCCCAGGCACCATCACAGCAGTCCTCTGGGGCTCCAGCTCCCACAGCCAGGCCAGAAGTCACTGAGTCCAGACCAAGCACGAGGGTGGTACTAATAGGAGACTCCAGAACGCAGAGTGGAGTGTCAGCACCCCAGCCAGCAACTGAATAGGGAAACATCGGGACTCACACTTTGCTCACAGTAAAGACCAGAAACCCTTTTTAGAAGAGCGAGAAAACGAAACAAAAGGCAAATCTACCATTTAAATCGAGCCACAGACTAAGACTTTAATTCTTCCTCATTGATTTGCTACTTAAAAGCAAAATCCGGTGGGGCTTTTCATCTCGCACTTCACACATAATCTAAGAATGATGGCCGTTCAGCACCTATGGCCATAACTAGACGTTTAACTAAGGGGAAAAAGTAGTGCTAAGATATAAGCAATGCTTCGGTGAAGAGCTTACGACAGGGGAGTCTCCCTCAGTGCAACATCTCCGTCCTGAAACGGACATGAAGTTCATAAAAATGAAAGATCCCCCTAGACCCTTCCTGGCCTACACCTCTGTAACAAGATGGCATTACCCCATCTAAACTGAAGTACACCTCAAACATTACCTAAGGCTGCTCAGCTTCTAAAGCCATAAAGAGCACCTGCCTTCAAAAACCTTGCATTGGCAAACTTGAATGACTAAAAATGTCTGGAGAATTGTCTGCAAATTGTGGGGCCTGGGGAGAAAGAAAGAAAACAATTTTACTAACAGTACACCGGCCAGAGTGAGAGGGCTTTAAGCCCCAGACATCTGTAGGGCAGTCTTGGGGATCCGGGAAAGGCTGTACTCTCCCTTGGGCAGGACACCTCACCAGAAGGCATAAGAAAGTGAATGGCCAGCCAATGCTTTGGCTGCTGTGAGACCCAAAGGTGAAGAAGGGAAACACCTAAGAGGCTGGAGAAGCTTTTTACTGGAGGAGCCAGCTGAGAGCGTGCCTGCAAGAGCCCCTGGGAGGGTCACTTACTTGTCCAATATGAAATCACATTCTAGCTAGCAGGCCAGCAGGCCACCACGCACAGCCGCAACGCACCCAGCGGGGCGGGCCAGGCACGCTGTGACTCCGCCTGCTCCGGTCCAGCCCTTCCAGATGACTTTGTAAAACGCACCCTGATTGGTCTTTTGAAACGGGAACCAGGAATGGCCAGTGCCTGTAAACCCGCCCCTTCCCTCTGTGGTGCAAGTCCCGGGTCGCAAACAGGTCAGACTCCTCCCTCGTTCGCTCTCTGGCTTTTAAAGGCGCCCCGGACACGGAGTCTAGCTTGTCCTAGAGATACACTCAGAGTGCCAGACACCCTGCCTTATCCTACCGTATGTGATGGCTCTTTCCTGTCGCCCTCGCCTGAGCAGCCTGAGCACCGGCTGGTGTAAGCTTACAAGTCCCTGAACCCTTTGTGACCAGACCTAGTCAGGTGCTTTACAGGAATTCTCTAGCTTTATCCTGTGGAGCCTTTGAAGTAGAGATTACATTGTAAATCTAAATGGGTGATGGACCCCCGCCTGTGAGGAATTAACAGGCTGGTTAATACTGTCCTTTCCAGTAAGCTATGTGTTATCCATCCTCATCCCTCTGGGGATACTGAGTCCAAAACCTATTTGACTTTTTTTCTGGGCCAAATACCAATAGCAATGAGAATTCCACCCCAAGCTCTACTCTGTGCTGTTTCCTGGGTTCCTAGAGTGAGGGAATTTGAAAGACTTTAGCAATATGGTATCCAAAAGCTTTCTCACTCTACAAACAAACAACAAGAACAAAAGAAAAAAAAATGAGGCGAGAAAGTGGGGAGTTTTCCAAGACTGTGAAGGGCAAACTTTCTTGATAATTAGCAGTGACTTCCTTAAATGGATCCGATGTGTTTATTTATTGTGTTAAGACTGCTGTCCACACAACCTGAGATTAAACAAGTGATCCGTCTTTGTCATATAGTGAGAACCTATCTTGGTGAGGCTGAGGCTATGGGATTAGACCACTTCCTTTGTCCTGCTCGAAGCCTTGTGTTGGAATTTTTCCACTACACCATGATTGTTCGCTTTGTCTTCCCAACTATTCAAAGAACTGGCTGTGGAATCTCAGGTTTGCTCCTTAGTGATGTGGATCAGGTGTACAACAGGGATGACTATCAGACCTGGCTGTCTTTCCTTTCAGAGCATAACAAAGAACAAATTAAGTACCGGGCATATAGATATTTTGCAAAAGGTTGGATGCTTTATACGCATAATATATTGCCCCAATTCTTACTTAGTAGAATCCAGAAATGGAACGTGCCTGTTGCATCATGGGCCACACTTGGAGGTGAGAGTGTGAAGGATCTCTTCTTGGCTAAAGATAAATTAATGTGTTGGCCAGTATGGATAGCTGTTTCTAGGCTTTGGGGTATTTGAGTTTTTATTTGTTTCCTCTTAAATAGCCAGTACTGTCAATAGTAAATAGCACGGTGACTAGAGCTGCAACAGCCATTCTAAACAATGAAAGGACCTTGAAATAAAAGCCACACAGAAAAGAGGAACAACATGAAAGAACATGGGTCCCTATTCCAGCAACCAAGTCCCATTCCAAACTCATGCAAGAAACTATTGTCCTGTGAACAATACTTTGATTTTGTATTTTCTGTCATATGTGATCAAATGTAATCATGATTAACCTCTCTTTTCTCTTGAAAACCTCACAAAAACATACAAAGTGAGAGATACAGAAACAGGCCCAGGGAGTATAAATAAATTGCTCAATTCCATTCCTATATTGGAAGACTCTGGAAGACAAGAATCCTGCCTTCTACTCTGTCACATCAGTAACCAGCACATTCTGCAATAGCAAGTGTTAGAACATGCTTGTTTTCTTTTTCCTGAAATTTCGATTCCTTGGACCTCCCTTAAACTTGACTCTATAGAAGAAACAGGTTCCTTTACACATTCTCTCTTCTAAAGCCATGCTCTTATGTGGGAGAAAGTAACTGGAATAGTTCTCTGGTGATCAAAAAATCACCACACAAAGAAACCCACCAACAGAAAGGGTTCCTAAGACCTCCAGCATGAGCACCACCTTGTGTAAAAAGAGGGAGCAATGTTTTAGATGCATGGTCTCTAGTTGGTTCAGCTTTCATCTCCAAAGGGTACCATTGGCTCACTTGAAAAACTGGGAGATGATTCAGCATACTTTGTTGTTTACACACTTCCTACTACTTGGGAGAAAGTGGAGGCAGGGAGTGTGGAAGGGGAGGAGAGATCACATTTTTATCTGCTGGCCACCACACATACCCAGATTCCCAAAGATTGAGCAGCTTGCCCAGCCTCATTATAAAACACTATAAGTCAGATTGCTGAAGTAGAGGTGGGGACCTCATGTTGGGGCCAGAGATTCTGAATGAATGTTAAGTCCTAACATTAAATTTGATTGGCAGCACCAGTCTTATCTTCCAGGTTCGAACTGCTCCCCCATTACCACTTCCAAATCTTTCCTTGGAACCACCTAGCCTAGCTTGCCATCTGTCTCTTTCTCCCCTAACACCACCCGATCACTACCCCCATAGTCTTTTGACCGTGACTTATTCTAATAAAAGTGAAACTGTGTTATGAACAAGAACAATACACAACCCTGAACCTCAATGCATGGTTTTTGCATTGAATCAAAGGGAGTCCAGAGCAATCTGATGACAAGATGGGACTCTGGGTTGTAGAAAGTGTGGCCAGAGATAGCTGCTAGGAATGAATGCCCAAATCTCTGAGGCTGAGTCCAAAAAGAGGTCCCTGCAGCCCATCCACACAAAGAATCCAGGAGAAAGACTTCTACTGTGTTACCCTCTGAAATGATGTCATTTCCAAATGGCAATTTTTCACTCTAGCATTTATGGAAAGAAATAACACACCTTGCGTACTTTATAAAGTACTCTCTATGCCACAGCATGGCTGAGAAGCAAAGAGGAAAAGGTTACATGTGGAAGGCAGCAACTGCACGGGGTGACCTTCCTTCATAACTCTCTACTTTTGGAAGATCTCACTCACTCCAGAAACCAGCATTAGTCCCATTGAAACACAGTGTCTTCAATGGCATAATTATCTCCCAAAAGTCTTCACGTCTTATAGGTTCTACCAGTTGTCAACACCATCACATTGGGGACCAAGTTCTCAGCATGTGAATTCTTCAGAGATTAGCTCCAAGCATATCTAGACCATAGCAGTAGAGCATACAGACAGACACATATGAAGTCATGCTCACGCTTATATTATCTAGTACAGTCAAACAAATACAAATTAAATTGTGATACACAAAGATAACCATAGACATACTGATACAAATCATGCAACCACATGTATCCCTGAACACACACTCACATCTATATATGTACAGTCTTACATTACCATTCCGTACTCACATTATCACACCCATGGAAATACATACAGTTATACATAGACACACAACACATAAACTTAAAGACACACAGAAGCATATGTACACATATAAAGACACACACACACATATACATACATACCCATGCATGACCATGTAACATCTTTAACCCAAACAATCCCTCATCCATTTAAATGGCAGACTCTGATAACAGATGCTTTACAGGGTAAAGAAGAATGAGTTCACTTTTTGCAAATGTTCATTTTCTACTCATTAATTAGTTAATATTTGACAACAATATATAGAAATAAAATGATGAAGAGTACACTCAGAAATGATAATGACAGAAGGGATGTACACTATCTGAGTCTTAAGGTCCATCATTATAAAAATTAATGATTTTTAATGCTACTGCAAAACATAAAACCAGAATTCTTCTTGGACCATATATTCTCAAATATGTATTGTCCCAAGATCTTTGACACATTAAATGCCTCTGGTATGAAAACTTAGGTAATTTATTAATAAGTATGCTTAATTCTTTGTGTTGCTTAAAAGAACAGGACTCAAATTTGTTGAAACAAACAGCCACTTTATTGATTCATATAATTGGAAGATTTAGGAAGAAAGCTAGACTTAGAAGAGGCTGAATCCAAGAATTCCAAATGTGTCTTTAATGATCATTTGTTCTCCAGATTTCATCTTCTGATTCCCGTGTTGACTCTGTACTTGAGTAGGGTCTACACACAATAGAAAAGATGGCAAGCAACTGCTTTAACATCACTATTTCTTCATGAATCTTGTCTGGAAGAAGGCAATGGTATGTCCACATTCACAGTTCTTATAGAGATACCAGCCTAACCTTGGGAATGGGCTGCAAAGACGTAACTCTCACATTAGTGAGAGAGATAGGAAGGTAAAGGTAAACAGATATGACAAAGCTGTGAATGAATCTCGGATAAAGAACAGGGGAAAAAAGAACAAAGAAGACCTGAGCTGTGTGAAGGGTGTTTTTGTAAAATGACGAACTCAAATACTGGGACAGTATTTTTGTGAAGTTATGAACTCGCACAATCAAAACAAACTATGGTAAAATAAAAATAATGACCTGGGGTGGCCTGGTGAGGGGATTGGGTGAGCTGAACTGGGAATAGACATGAAGAAACTTCCCCAGTCAATGAGAATGTTGACAGCCTTGATGAATCTTGGTGTCTCCGAAATGCATCTATTTGGAATTACACATTTCATTACATGTCAGTTTTGCATCAAATGTAAAAAACATGAGATAACAGAACTGGGAGTAGGGAGTGATGGGAACAACATAAGAATTAGCAATGGAAGCCGGGCGCTGGTGGCACACGCCTTTAATCCTAGCACTTGGGAGGCAGAGGCAGGCGGATCTCTGTTAGTTCGAGGCCAGCCTGGTCTACAAGAGCTAGTTCCAGGACAGGAACCAAAAAAGCTACGGAGAAACCTTGTCTCGAAAAAAAAAAAAAAAGAATTAGCAATGGAAAGATAATGGTAGATGGTGGAGCGGGATGAGCACACAGAACTCATTAAATTGCTTGTTTACTTTGAATGTTTATATGTTTTTCTTAAGAACACCTGTTTTAAAACAAACAATTCAGATCCATGTGGTAACTACCATGAACATCGATAGGGATTATATGCTGAGGAACCACACAACCTGAAACAAGTCCTTTCTAGGAGGTGGATTAAGAGTACAGATATAACTCTTGAAAAAGGCATCCCTGGAGGAGTGACATTGGGCTTAAGACTTGAAGGCAAAGAAGCAGTGGAGACGGTGGTGGCTCGAGACTTCTGTGGATTTTGAGGGCAGATGACAGAAGGGCAGATGATGGTCGTGGCTTTGTGCTCATGGGAAATAAACCTTTCCCCATAGTGTTCACAGCAGCAGTGGGAACAAGACAGGAGTCTCAGGGAGGTATCCACAGGGGCCCCTTGAGTAATCTAAGAAGGATATAGCCCTTTGATGCAACTTTCCTGTCTACCATGTGAGAGGTTTCAAAAATGTACACTTTCAAACACTAGGCAAGTTTATAAAGCCACATTGTCAAAGAAGGGAATGGAATACAAAAATCCAAGACCATGAGATTCCCAGAACTTTCCTATTGCCATAATTAGTGCAGTCTAAGCCCAACCATTTTGTTTAGCATCTAACATCACTTAAATAAGAAAATGGCCTGTGATAGAAAAGGATAGCTGTCAGGCTGAAGCAATGCCACCGTCACATTCCCTGTTTGTTCTTGGTGTGGTTCTATACCAAATGAGTAGACACCTAGTCATTGATGTTTCAGTGAACATCTACCAGCCTCTTAGGAAAAAATATGAGTTTCAGTTGCCCTCTGAGAAAGAAACCTCGATTGGTACTTCTCAGTAAAATACAAAAGATAATACAAGCATTCAAATTTCCAAATGAGTACTAGGCGCTTAATAGAAATTTTCAAGAAAATAATATGGCAATATCTTAAGAATTGCAGCACCCACAATCCCAGCTCCTCCCCACCCCCACCCCTCAGGAAGGCAGCTTTACCTCATTTGGAGCTTGCCAAGCTTCCAATCCCACCATCCTTCTCCAGGGTTCTCATTATATGGAGGAAGGAGGAGGAGGAGGAGGAGCAGGAGGAGCAGGAGGAGGAGAACGAGGAGGAGGAGGAGGAGGAGGAGGAGGAGGAGGAGGAGGAGGAGGAGAAGGAGAAGGAGGAGAGAGCAAGCTCTAGTTGGTTCTATCACCAGCTCATAGGCCCCACCATGGCTGGAGCACCTCACTTTCTTCCCCTGTGGGAAAAGCACCTGAGGGTGCAGTAGGGTGTAGAGACCCAATGGCATGGTTCTGTGTGCGCTGTGTGGGACAGGAGGAGCAAGCCCGGGCCATGCACAGCAGAGAGTACTGGCTTCAGAGAGCCTCCTGTCTCCTGCCTGTGTGTGCAGCCCATTGCTGTCTCCCTCTTCCCCACAGCAGCTGCTGCACCTGCTCAGGCTCCGGCACCTGCAAAGATGGCAAGTGCCCCTCAGATGGCAAGTGCACCTCCTGCCAGAAGAACTGCAGCTGCTTCCGCCGCTCCTGCTGCTCCCGCTGCTCCTGCAGCTCCTGCCATTCCTGCCGCCCGGTTAGTTCTGTGTCTATAGAAGGGCATCTGGTACCCAGGGCTGTGTCTGAGGAGGGGCATCCGACAAGCGCACCTGCTGTGCCTGATGTGGGGAAGGTGCCGCCCCCACAAGCACAGCAACATGTACAAAACTGCCTTTGTTTTTCACACACACAGCTCGGCCCTATTTGCTATGTTCTTTTATAGAAAGTGTGTGAATGACAATAACACTGGATGACTGCAGTGGGGGTGTGCACGTAGTGTCCCCAAGTTCTCTTCTTGGATGCTTTAGGGGGAAATGCTGAGGACTGAATCCAAGGCCTTGTATATGCTACACAACTACTTCCCCCCTACACACACACACACACACACACTGAACCATATCCTTAGGCCGAGTCCTTTCTTTTTAAACATTGTATTGGTTTGGTTTTGGAGACTGTGTCTCACTGTGTAGACCTGGCTTATCTGAAACTCATTAAATATACCAGGCTTATCTTAAACTTTCAGTAATTCTCCTGCCTCTGACTCCTGACTTTCAGGATTACAGGCCTGCACCACCACAACCAGGAGACCCATTTCTATTGATTACTCAGTAAACAATGAATATGATCAACAGCTGAGTTGAAAAGTTGAACTTTTCTCCAGAGGAGGAGGACAACTTAAAACATGAAGTCTTAGCAATACTGTAATCAATGCATTTTCTCTATATTATTCTTTTTCACATAGACCCCAAAGCATATTAATTTCTAAATGCATATTCAAATAAGTCTAAAGGAGAGCTGCTTGATATTAATAACAAAAGAAGAAGAAAACATAAAGAAATAAGAAAACCCCATGCCATAGCTCACTGACCAGCCAATGTCTAGTCTTTTGACCCACAGAGGAAGTTAGCGTTTATCCCCTAGAGTCATGGCTTTGGTAAAATGTGAAAATGAAAACTGATGCCTTCGCCAGGGCTTCCTGATTCTCTACAGTGTTTTAAGACTATACACAATGGGGTCTCCAGGTGGCTCTCTGTGTGTAACAGCTATGCAAAAGATTTGGCCATGCCCTGTCCATTACTCTCACCATACTCTGGTCGGGAGGAACCATTACCATCCAGTCACTGTGGAGCATGCTGATGTATTATGTCCATGCATATGCTTTGCATTGATTTTTTTCTGAAATCAGTGGAGAACCACAAAATGAACTTTCCTCCAGTAAGATAAATTTTCTGCAGCTATCATTAGACACTCACACGGCCAGCTTCTAAGACTTCAAGGAGCCTATAAAAGGCATAAATATGTAAACGTGCCACACATACACAGTGGACTTCTATTCAGCTATAAAGAAAAATAAAATCATGAAATTTACAAGTAAATTAATGAAACTAAGAAATATGAAACCGAGGGAGGTAACTCAGACCCAGGAAGGCAAATTGTTATATACTAACTTATTTGTGACTCCTAGCTGTGAATCATTAGAAATAAGTGTATAACCGAGAGTAACTGCAGAAATTGAAAAAGTAAAAAAGGGGACAGTCTGGAGTGAAGAAGACCTCTGCACAGCAGGGGCTCCCTCCAGTCCCTGGAGTAGGCATAAACCACACCCAAACACTTGCTTTCATAGAGAGATCCTTTTTAAGCAGTGAAGAAAAATTAACATGGCTGCTCATTGAGTCAGGCAGAAAACAGCAGCAAATGACCATACAGTTTTAATTTTTAAGAAGAGAAAAAAAGGAAATACTGTGTTAGAATGGGCTAGGATATTTTGACTGGGCATGTTAATTGGGTGAACCAAAGGGAGCTTTTCATTGCTGGACCTTGATACTTATCCTCAGGAATGAGTCTGGCATAAGAAATTGTTCAAATAAGGAAATAAATCTTGATGACTAGCTTTCGGGAAGTGATCTAAAGGTTTTTAGCAAAGCCGAGGGAAGGAGGAAGGGCAAGGCCTGCCAGAGCCACCTGCTCCAGTGGGCTAGTGGCCCCTCCCAGGAGCCCTAGATAGAGGAATAGCAGTTCGAGGTTGAAAACAGTGGGAGGAGACTTTACTAGGTAGGAGATACAGAGGGAGAGAAGAAAAGAAAGACAGCATTCCTCTTTCCTTTCTGCCACCGCCATGCCATCCAGACTGAGGAAGACCCGGAAACTCCGGGGCCACGTGAGCCACGGCCATGGCCGCATCGGTAAACACCGCAAGCGCTGGAGGCATGCATCATCACAGGATCAACTTCGACAAATATCATCCAGGTTACTTCGGGAAAGTTGGGATGAGGCATTACCACTTAAAGAGGAACCAGAGCTTCTGCCCGACTGTCAACCTGGATAAACTGTGGACGCTGGTCAGTGAGCAGACCCGGGCCAATGCTGCCAAGAACAAGACTGGAGTTGCTCCCATCATTGATGTCGTGCGCTCGGGCTACTACAAAGTTCTGGGGAAGGAAAAGCTCCCTAAGCAGCCTGTCATCGTGAAAGCCAAATTTTTCAGCTGAAGAGAAGATAAAGGGTGTTGGAGGTGCCTGTGTTCTGGTGGCTTGAAGCCACTCCGGGAGGCCAATTAAATGCTAACACTTTCAAAAAAAAAAAAAAGAAAGAAAGAAAGACAGCATTAAGGCTGTTTTCAAAAACATGGGAATCATATTGTTTTTGTTTCATGTTTACTTAAGATTACACTTTGTGTGTATGCTGCATATAATTTAAATGAAGTTATACCACTAAAGGTGATAATGTTCCCCTAAAGTAAAGAGTCATAGGCTTAGCCTAAACAGTAACAACAAAACCCAAAAACACAACCAAAGTATTATGCATGAGAAATCTATTAAACTATGGCTCAGGGGAGTCCAAGAGACCTCCAAAACAATATAGGCTACTGTCACTACCCTTGGTTGCATATCAAAATTAGAAGCTAAGTCTTCAGTACTGAAGACATTACACACTTCAGACACGGGAACTGAGCTAGAACTGACATGAAAGAGTCCTCCCTGAGGATTAGCTCTCATAGGAATGGAAGATGCTATGCAAGCTATCAGGAGAGAAACGCAATCAGAAGTCCTACCTGTGATGCCTAGGAACCACAACAAAGACCAGCACAGCAAGATAACCTCAGTGATGCAATAATGGCACTTATATCTTGGGAGTAACCAACAGTTGTCTAATTAGACTTAAGGGCTTAACAATAGGAGGAAATTAATGCCGGATATTATAAACCTAGCCAATAACCCATGACCATAAGGCCATAGAACCTAGAGGAAAATCTACTCCTGGCACCTTCCTGATAGAGTGTAATTTCAAACTGTACTGTAAATACTTATCCTTATCCTCACAGGTAAGTATAGCTCTCACCCTTTTCCTTTTCTGAAGCAGAGATCATCATAGAAAGCTACAACTGATCAAAATGCAAAGATCAACTGACCATAGGTTGCCCAACCCTACTTGATATATATACAATGCAACCCCTATACCTAAGGCTCAGAAACCATTGAGGAAGAGGAGACAGAAAGAATGCAAGAGCCAGAGGAACTGGGCATCAGCCGAGAGATTGTGTCTTCTACAAAGGTCAGGGAAACTGCACCCATGAAATCTCAGCAATATGGCATTGTAAACAAGGCCTGGACAGTGTGACTACTCTGGTTGATATGCCAGTGTGAATAGAAGAGCTCTCTCATGGTTCCACCCCTAGATGAGTAACTACAGACAGTTAATGATAGCTGAGAGGGGGCAAAATCATCCCTCCCTAGAGATGAGACACCTAATTGGTTATCCAATACCAAATAGTCAGTCCTAAAAATATATGCATATGAGCAACAATAGCCAGGCACAGCATGTTGTAGTTATATATTTATATGTATGTATACATGTAGAAATAATGAAAAAAGAAAACAGTATAGAAACAATGCATGAAAGTAGACAAAGGGCTTTTAGGTAGAGGAAGGGAAACAGTGATGGAAGACAGGATATGGTAACAGGGAACTGAAGATGATCAAAGTATATTACATATCTATGTGTAGGGAGTGGAGGAAGCCCTGAGTGAATGTGTGCTGTTCACTTTGGCATAGCCATGTCAAAGGCCTCATAGCCTCAGACCCCATGTGAATGGCAAACCCACCCCCATCCCTGTACATGGCTCAAAAAGAAGGCAGTGCCTTTCCTCAGAGATCCATGTTGATAGCTGACGGTGCGTGTGTGTGTGTGTGTGTGTGTGTGTGTGTGTGCAGAAACTGTTCATCATAGCTTTTCCCCTCTGGATATTTATGACCTGAAGGCTGTCACCTACATAAATTGTTCCTATTGAGATTAGCAAACCCTTTCTCCTTAATCCAGCTGAATGCCATAAACCTTGCCTACTTGTTAACTTGTTAATCTGTATATAATCCCATCTATTAATTCAACTGTATGCAATAATCCCACCATTGTGTCCATCTCTATAAAATAAATATACTGAGTTTCTGGAGTGATTGGTATAATATGATTGGTATAAATAAATGTTTCCTAACCGGTTCCCTCATTTGAGTACCCAGATCACCCAACCCCCTATTTTCCATGTCTCTGTATGTTTGTCTTTTCTTTATTCTCTTGTCACCCTAGTCAGTTCTGTCCCTTGGAGCCATGCTGGATGTGGCAGAAATATTTAATACTAATAAAAATGAAACAAATTTTAAGAATTATTCTTTGGCCTTCAGTAGTAAAAATTTAAGGTGAATAGACAAAATGGCAGACATTAATTCTATATACTATTTTATATTGGAATGTTCTACATTCCTTCATTGAGATATATTTACTATTTCTCAAAGGATGCCTAAATATTGTATCTGCTGTCCATAAAAGTAAGATTATAATGGTTCTGCACTTTTCGTGCTTTTATGAACTTCATATAAAAATAAAATGATCTATTGACAGAGGTTTCTGTCCCAACCAGTCCCGTAGTCATTCAATCCCAAAGTAACACACAGAGGCCTATATTAATTATAAGCCGGTTGGCCTACTAGCTCAGGTTTTCTTATTAACTAACTCTTACACAGTACATTAACCCATTATTCTTGTCTGTATTAGCCACATGGCTTGGTGCGTTTTATTAGTGAGGCATTCTCATCTTGGTCTGGGTGATGACTGCAAGCTGAGCCTTTCCTCTTCCCAGAACTCTCCTGTTCTTGTTGCCCCACATATACTTCCTGCCTGGTTGCCCACCTATACTTTCTGCCTGGCTACTGGCCAATCAGCATTTTATTAAAACAATACAAGTGACAAGTCTTTACAGAGTACAAGACCATTGTCCCACAGCAATGATGTTAAGTTGGGATTTTTTAAATTTTTATTGAAAATATTTTTTTCATACAATATATTCTGATTCTAGTTTTCCATACCCCATGTTCTCCCCAGTCCTCCTCACCTTCCTACCAAGAACCTGAGACTAGATAAGCCTTGGGCCTAGAAAAACACTAAATATAAATATTATTGTTCTACTAAAGGAACATAGCAATAAAATGACTACTAACCACATTCTGCTATGCACATAGACCAATGCCTTGTTCAGTCATCTCCGGAGAAGCTTTCTCCTGCAGGAGGGGATGACTAACACGGAGAACCACAACTGGACAATGCTCAGAGACTGAGAGACTCTGGAGCACGCAGTCCTAAATGAGATGTCTTCAGTAAGTTTTAAGGTGTACTTTTTATTAAGGTACAAAGAGGTAAAGAGCCTCTCACCTACACAGCATAAAAAGGTGGGCCACATGCAACAGAATTAAAATGAGAAAATTAAGAATCAGCTGTGACTTTCAGCTCCAGTACCTATTAGTTGAATGATTTAAGTTCTTCCTCTGTAAGATGGGACTGATACTACCTACCACCAAGAGCTAGATGAGGGTTAAATGGTCCACTCACTTGTTCATGGATTTTATTCAACAAGTCACTAAAAATATTGACCTCATGGTAAATTCTGTATGTAAGGTACATGAACACAGTAGACAAACAAGGCAATGTGGTTTGTCCGGACCTACTTAACTTTCCTGCCTATGCCTCATTGTCTTTCTTTCCAGTTCTTCCTAGAGTCAGTCTGTAGGGCTGTGGTAATCAGATAACCTGCTCTTTGCTAGCCTGGGCTGAGTTCTAGAACTGAGCCAGTTGTAGACGAATTCTTAAGAATGCCTGTCTTCTGAACAATGGCAAAAACTGGTAAGAACTTATTTATTCCACCACAGCCATTATTTTTTGCCTCAAACAAAAACTGTCTATGTCCCTATTCATTTCCAAGATTGGATTATTGGTCTTGTCATCATTTTTGTTTGTTTGTTTTGAAAGCAATTTATTGTTCCAAAATCCCATGTGTGTAGAACTTGTGTCATCTACAAATAAAAAAATTATATACACAGGAAACAAGTTAATTTCTTGTTGTTGTAATTGCTTTTCTGTTGCTATGATAAAACACAATAACTAAGATAACTTGTAAAAGAAAAGATTTATTTGAGCTTCCAGTTCCAGAGGGTTAGAGTTCATAGTGGTAGGATGACAAGGCCACTAGTAGCATTGTGGCTGAAGCAGGATGCTGAGTGCTCATGTCCTCAGTGGCAAGCCAAAACAGAGAGAGCAGATTGGAAAAGACACAAGTCTTTAAACTCTCAAAGCACACAGTTACATGCTTCCTCCAACAAAATCATATCTTTTAAACCTCCACAAACATGCCATCTGGGGACGAAGTATTCAAATACATCAGCCCAAGAGGGATATTTTCATTCAAACCATCATGTTTCTTTTCCCCCAAACATGTATTATCTGTTTTGGAGAAAAAACTATATACAAAAAGGTAAAGTTGTGTAGAGTTTGGAGGTGTTCATTATGGAAGAATATACATTAATTTCCAGAATAATTCATGTCAGATGTTCCGACAACACACTCACTTACATTGGGGGTTGAGCTCATTGAGACAGACACGGAAGATGTGGGTTGTCTAATTAAAACTCTCTGGAAATTATATCATAAATGATCCTATTTCCTAGATGAGACTATTAGGCTAGATAAGTTAAACAATGTATATGAGCAACTTCCATAACATGCTGGGTCCAGTACAAAATAAAATTTCAGACCCTGTGTTGAAAAATCATTATTAGTTTCAAAATAATGATACATTAAGGCAAGTTCAGTAATCTTCTGAGGATGCCTCTTATGGTTACAAAGGTCAAGCACAACGTTGATTATCTAGATACCACCTGGCAGAGCTGTAACTTGAACCTGGCGTGCTGTGGCAGTTCTTAGACTCAATTCACATATCCCTACAATGAGAGTGTTCATCAGGGGCATTAATGGAACTGAGATCATTCTGGATTCCTGGGTTTTACTCTAATTGTGAGCAGCTGTGGACTCCCTGCAAGTTTAGTACTGGGACTTCAGACACTCACAGAGAAGATGCTTCATCTTCAAGGCAGCATTAGTAGGGCTCTAATTCACCACTTTTCTCCTCTTAGATTTGACATCCCACCGGTTAAGAAGGTTGCAGGCCAATCAGATAACATTCAAAGAAAAGAACCACGTTTATGTAAGGGTTTAGGACGTTGGAAGTGGTAAGCATGTAGGCTGGAAGAAGCACAACTGTCATCAAATTTCTTCCCTGCTGAGATCAAAGCTCAAGGGAATGAGGAGCTCTCTTGCTTTCTGCAGGCCTCCACCTCCGATATGCTCAGAAAACATAAAGGAAGGCCATTACGGCATCTGCTGAATGCCCATCTAAAGGGATTTGTTGTCTTGTAAGCAGCTCCAATGAAGAAAATTGACTCTAAATGGATTTTGAAAAAAATTTTAATGTATTTATTTTGTGCATGTATGTGTACATTCCATGGGGCATGTGTGGAGGCCAGAGGATAGATAGCTTGTGGGTGGATTCTCTCCCTCTACCATGTGAGATCTGGGGATTAAATTTGGATTGTTAGGCTTGGTGACAAGTTTTTTTTTAATCCACTGTACCATCTCACTAGCCCACAGGACAGATTTTGACACTTGGATAATAGTTCTGTAGCTCCACGATAGGGCACACAATTAGGATGCACCCTTCAAAGAAGTGTTTGAGCATGACAGCAACCAGGGCGTGCAAACAATGACTTCAAATACCAGAAGTGGAAGAGTTTTCTACTCTTATATCAATGCCCACTGGCACTGACATAGGAGCCGACAAGAAGAGACATAGGTCTACTTTTCTTCTTATGCCATGAAAGCACAAATATCCTTCAGATACCCTTTGGAATAGCAGTATTTGACCAACTATGAGTCCACACGCTTTACTCCACTTACAAACATCAAGTGGGTTTAGTGTTCAGTGTAGTGAAAAATAATTGACCCTGAGTTCATAAAAGCTCATCTCTATATGCCACTATATCAAGTTGCAATTCTCATTCTTCAGAGGCATTTTCTTACCTCTAATTATTATAAATTCTCTGCCATTCTATCCTAGTTATAGCTCCCATTGTGGGGCTTCGGGAGCCTCTCTGTGTTTTAGTTTGGGCCTGGATACTGTAAATATTATGTCCAGCCCCTGTGGTCAACCTCAGATGTAAGAGTCACCATGCTTACGGACATTTGTGGGGAGAAAACTCCGGATAAATCTGTCTCAATAGTAATGATGAATTGCATGACTTCATAGAAATGGTAACCTTTGTAGGCAAGAGTTCAGACAGGTTGAGGAATGGAAAATGAGGACATCAGAAGACAATTCCATTAGCTCTAATATAAAGGCAAAGCCAAAAGGGGAGTCAAATTAATAGCCCATTTTGAAAGGGCAGTAGATAAACCAGCCAAACTCTCAAGAGAAAAGACTAAACATGGCCTATTTTTTCTCTTTCCTCCCTAAAGGGGTTTGTTAATTTATACTCAAACTATGCCTGCCTCCATTAACTGAGTTTTTTTAAAAGGAGAGATGGGCTTCTTCCTTTTAGATAAAGTCAATTATTTTCACAATATTTCCATTAATTGGGAAATTTAAATGTAAGCATCTCAGAATTCAGTGTTTTAGTTAATTCAGAGGATCACTATAAGCTTATCCAAATGTTAAATTGTGTATATATATACCACTTCTCTGCTACTGAAGTGGTTCACAGAGATTCTTTAACCTTGACAAAGTGCTAAGAAGACTTTAAGAACTCTCTCCTGCCCAGCTGTTCATCAAATGCTGAGCTATATGCTAAATAAGGTAAATATTTTCACAGCCCCATCTAAACCTGACCTAAAACAGGGAACTGTGGTAGTCTGAAGAAAATGGCCTACAAAAAAAGTGGCATGATTAAGAGGTGTGGCCTTGTTGGAGGAAGTGTGTCAAGGTGGGAGTGGGTTTTGGGGTCTCTTTTCTCAAGCTTCCCTGACTGTGACAGTCAGTTGGCTTCCTGTTCCTTGCAAGATACAACACTCTCAGCTCCAGCATCACAGCTGCCTGTACACCATGCTCCCCCTCATGATGACAATGAACTGAACCTCTGAAACTGTAAACAAGCCACCCCAACTAAACATTTTCTTTAGAAGAGATGGTGTGGTCATGCTGTCTCTTCACAGCAATAAAACTTTAACCAAGATGGGAATGTTGCTTGTTCCTTGTGTTTTGCTTTCTTTCAAGAGACATAGGCTCAAAGAGATGTAATGATAGTAATTCCTGCCATTTATTGAGCACTTCTGTTCTCCCAGTCAGTTTTAAGTCCTTTAATCTTACAAAAATTCTTAAATGTAAATATTGTGTTCTTTCTCATCTATGATGAGATAAGAAGGAAAATGATAATTGGGTAATGGAGAAAGTTGTCTACAGAAATGTAGCTAGGGATCTGAAATGGGTTTCTGCTGAATCTTATTCCTTTTGTTTTGTCTTGATTTGTTTTGTTTTTTCAGAAAAAAAAAACTCACCATCTTTACTTGATGCCACTAGCAGATGCATGGCTTCATGCTGGAGGATCCAGAACACCATTCAGCGTCCATGGGCTCACTGACCTCACTTGACCACAGCTTACCACACTGACGGTCTTTTCCATCTACATATTTTTTTTTTTTTTTTTTACAGAAGAAAGGATGCATTTCACCAGATTGGAGAGATTTTAAAAAAAAATGGCTTACATTTTTCTCCTTTGGAAAACTTTCCAGATCACCCAAAGATGTGTCTACACGTATGCTTCCTGTTAAACTCATTCACCTCTCCATGTAAGACTCCAGGGAGCCAGTTAATAGATTGGAGATGGGTGTTCTGTATAGAGACCAAGAAAACTAATTTTCGCAACAAAATAGATGAAGCTGGAGACCACTTGTATGAAATAAAATGTGGAACACAGAAAAGATGAAGATTCTGTGTCCTCTTTCAGGCATGGAAGCTGAGAAAGCTGATATGTATGACAGTGACTATTAGACGTAGAGACTGGAAAGTACAGAGAGAGGAGGGAGCAGAGACCGGGAAATAAGTCCCAAGCAGTAAAAAGCTCCAGTACCCTACCGCACAGTGGAGGACACTGCAGTTTGCAATAACTGATTTATTTCAGAAGTGACTACAATAGAACTGCTTAAAGTAACAAGAAGAAGCTGGAAATAAGCAGTGCAATGGTGGCACATGTCTTTAATCTCAGCAGACCTCTGTGAGTTCAAGGCCAGCCTGGTCTACAAAGTAAATTCCAGAACAGCCTGAGCTGTTACACAGAGAAAACCTGCCTGGGGGGCAGGGGGACTGTACTGTCTGCTTTTTTTGTGTGTAAACTTGACACAAGCTAGAGCCATCAGAGGAAGGAGCCTCAGTTGACAAGATGCCTTGAAGAGATCCGGCTGAAAGACGTTTTCTCATTTAGTGATGAATGGAGGAGGTCTCAGTCCATGGTGGATGGTGCCATCCCTGGGCTTCTGGTCCTGGATTCTACAAGAAGTAGGTTGACCAAGCCATGAGAAGCAAACCAGTAGGCAGCACCCTCCATGGCTTCTCCATCAACTCCTGCCTCCAAGTTTCTGCCCTGTTTGAGTTCCTGTCCTGATTTCCCTAAGTGGCAAACACCAATGCTAAAGTGTAAGCCAAATAAACACTTTTCTTCCCAAGT
Organism: Chionomys nivalis; assembly: GCF_950005125.1. Classification (NCBI taxonomy): domain Eukaryota; kingdom Metazoa; phylum Chordata; class Mammalia; order Rodentia; family Cricetidae; genus Chionomys; species Chionomys nivalis. The sequence goes on from NC_080096.1 coordinate 51,005,640, forward strand.
TGCTTTTCGGTCATGGTGTTTCATAGCAGCAATAGAAACCCTAACTAAGACAAAGATGGAAATGTTAATTACCCTCTTTGATTAAAATACATTGTAGAACTGTATTGAAATATGTACAATCCCATTAATATGCAGAATTATTACCTATTCCAATTTTTCATTGTTTGAAGAGATGGAAAGTCTAATGACCTCAATTTGATCATTACATGTTCTATCAGTATGTCAGGTCATCACAGAACTACAAATGTGTATATGTAAAATATTCACAACAAATAAAAAATTTAAAGAGAACAGAGACTGGTAGCATCAGCACCAAGGCTACTCCCTTCCTTTTTGGTCTTATCCATCAAGACTACATTCAAAGCCCCCTCTAAGGAACTTCTCACCTGGCTACTTGATGAGCAACACATTACAATGGAAAGTTTGTCAGCAAAGGAGGAGTTGAAATATTTACTAGAATGAATGCTCAATCACTCATACTAATTTTTGTATTCTCCTGTGTTCCAGATACTTCTGAGGCGAAGCAGTTACAACACCTCCAGACAGGAACTAGGAGGGCTGTGTGGGAAGAGAGTATGGCAGTAGCTGCAGTCAGGAAAGTAACAGATTTTTTTTTTTCAAGTAACATATATAAGAGGGAGAGGCAACACTGGACTCTCCTACTGTGTTTAGGAAGATTTCATAGTGTGGGTGATGTTTGAGTGTGGCTCTCTATGAAGAATGGCAATTGTCCAAGAGAAAGGGGGAAAGGTGAGAAAAGCCTCCCAGAGAGGAAGTGAAACAGCATCATAAAAAAATGTTATGTTTGAAGAACGTGTTTAGTAGGGCAGGAATGAACAAGCTAAATGTGTGGAGGAGGAATCTAAGTGAGGGATGAGATCCTCACGCACAGGTTCCCGAGTCTTGATGCCATCTTCTATGTACTACAACATTGCCTTCCTAATTACTTGACTGTATTTTCAAGTATTACTTTCTAAATGTCATTGGGAAACAGGTGTTAAGGAAAACTGACTATCATGTGTTGGTGGCACACATCATTGATGCCAGCACTCAGGAGGCAGAGGCAGGCGGATTTCTGAGAGTTCAAGACCAGCCTGGTCTACAGAGGGAGTTCCAGCACAGCCATGTCTACAAAGAGAAACCGTGTTTGGAAAAACAAAACAAAATAAACAAACAAAAGAAAGAAGAGGAAAAAAAGAAAGAAAAACTATGAAAATCAGAAACAAATACCTACATAAAGCACAGTTTCCAAGAATTACAATCCCAAGTATACCTTATCAGTTTGCTTTAGCTGAGTAAGAACCATGAAACAAAAGGCCATTCACCACAGTGAGAGGAATGTGAGCTGAATGAAAGAAAATACTTTGCCCTTAACAAATTTCCCAAAGGAGAATCACTAATATTTACAGAATGCCTAGTCTGTGCTGCTATAGGACAATGAATTAATTGTAAACCCTGCTTCATGGCACACACACTCACATCATGTCTCTATTCTGTTTCATGAACAATAAAGTATCACACTTGCTGAAGCTTCTCCACCAACCACCAAAGCGAGGACACTAACACTCTCTCACATACTGTGAGCTCCTCATCTTTCCTGTCTCTCCAACCATGCTAACTGCTTTTCTCTCTTAACCCTTGTGATGTTTATCCCTTGCTTCTCATTTTTGGATTTGAGAGAGAAGTGTGTTGTAATGTTTTGTATCCTTCTAAGATTCTATCCATGTATGTATTGGTACATATTCACTATTCATGTATTTTATAGCTATGCTACATATATGTATATGCATGCAATAGACACAAGTGTTCATTTTATCGTACAGATCCAGGCAGGCCAGTCCACGTAGCTGTGGGTTTTCCCTTTCATTCTTAATTATACTCTATTATGTGACTATGCCCCCATGTATTTGTCCATTTTGATGTTAATCGGGACTGCGTGAAGAAATTCAAGTTTCCTTCAAATGGAATGTACATTATTATCTCCATGGGGGGGAGGTGAGGATATTGACATTGAGAAAGGATAAACCAGTTTCCAATAATTGCATAGCCTCATAGCAATGGAGTTTCAGCTAGCTCTAGAGGACTCCAAAATCTTCACCATCTAACGGGCCTAGTCATGAATTATCTAATCCATTTTTTGGCAAGCTATTTACTATTGTTTAAGGCCTAGAACATGAAGAAACATTTTTTAAAGAATAAATATAAGTGATTTTTGTTCAGAAGAAACATAGCCCCCAAATACTAAGGATTAATTGCCCGTGGGGTGTTAATGAGTTTTATGCTTGATCTAGCCATCTTGGTTCACTTCTCTTTCTGGCACAGTAGAATTGCATGTCTTTTCAAATGGTCTTTACTTGCTTGTCGGTTCTTTATGAATGAATTAGAACCATGGACCTGCGTTCACCTTGCATTTATACTTCTTAATGAAAATAATACTTTGGCAGCCTCAGTTGATAACACCTGAGAATTCTAATTAATATGCCATATCACAAACTACTCTATGGTTAGTGATCTAAAATGACAATCATTTAATTTTCTTGTACTGAGAAACAGCTCATTGTGCAGTTCTTGCTTGGGGTCCATTTGTGATTATAGTCTATCTCTGAAGACTCTAAACGTCGCAAGGCTAGACCAGGCTAGACAGCCAACATGCTGTACTCACCTTGGTGCTCTTGATGTTGGAGATGAGCTGACTATCACCAGCAGCCTCCACAGCAAGTTGATCTTGGGGAGTCAGAAGGTACAAGCAGAATTCCAGGAAGGTGTGTCTGTCTATTCCTAGGATGACATCCTAAGGAAGCCAAATCAGCTTGTATGGCCTTTACTGTCCTAGTCTAAAAAGTTACACATACATCTATGATGCCAAAATGGTTGAAAAGTCAAGATATAGGGCATAGACTTAGCTTCTTTGAAGTAAAAATGTGTTACATTTGAGCTACATTAGCACAGAGGTAGCTAGCATAGAGAGAGAAAAGTGAGGGAGGAGATATAGAGCTAGGGAAGCCAAAAAAGGAGAGTTCATGCTAAATGAAGTTAGAAATGGCTTGTCTTCATTCTTACGGGGTCATAGGAAGAGGAATATTAAAGGTAACTAAAATGGGAAATTAAGAAGGATTGATAGCTGATTGGCTCTGGTCTATGCTATTACATCTGCTCTGTAACACTGTAACACCACTATTAAAAAATTACTACTTTCCAAAACCAAAATTTCAAAATAAATTTTAAAGATCCCTTAGAAGAAAAAAAATCTAAAATTTTAACAAATTTAATTTACATATTGGATTGGTTTTACATTGTAATTGTAGAAGAGAAATAGGAAAGAATGGGGAGTTTTGATGAGCTGGTTAGAGGAAGCAAGCTTCATAGGCAGAAAGGAGCTAAGGAATGAGGACAGCACAAAGGCAATGCTACTGTGATTACTCACCCCAGTTAACTGCGCCCTTTAAGTTGGTTTCTAGAAATCTCTCATTTTGTTTATGAAAACTTGCTAGTTTCCTAGCTTTGTTTTGTTGACTGGTGACACCCAGCATTCTTTTTCTGCTGGTTGCTTTCAGGACCTGTCTGGGGCACCATTCACTATGAATAACACTGAGAGAAAATGATTTTTAAGGTTTCTTTGATTTAAGCTAATTCCGGCACTTGGAAGGCAGAGGCAGGTGGATCTCTGTGAGTTTGAGACCAGCCTGGTCTACAAGATGCCCAAGCTACAGAGAAACCCTATCTTGAAAAACAAAACAAACAAAAAGATTTCTTTGATTTAAAAAAAAGAAAAGTACTCTAAAGCTTTGAAGGAGCTAAAACAATATGACAAAGCAGGAGGTGGGGATGGATTTGAAAATAAATACAGACAGACCATACGCTCTTGTACTTCCCTTCAAAGGTGTCAGAAATAGTACTGGGCTTTAGGGTTACTTAAGCAGTTCAAAGGGAAGAAGGAGACGGGGACCATGCTAATCTCAATTTAAATGCTGAAATATGATCTTAATTGCACTGCTCGCCAGAGAAGCAAGTCACATAGTTATGAGTACAAAGAAGGTACGTTGCTCTTATCACTTGAACACTCATCGCATATGCCATTTTGAACTTTTCCTGCTCGGAATATGGTAACTACGGCTAAGAACATCATTATTTGTATTAGTACATTGTTGACTCTAGTGAAGGAGTACTGGCAGAGCAGTCAATTAATAGTGCCAACAGCCACCTGCATTTGCATGTGACTCCTTCCATGAACTCTGAGCTATTGTTTGAGATAAGGAGGAAAAGTTGCTGAGAACACATTGTCACAGCCCCCTAGTGAATGCCAGCCAGCAAGACTTCCTGCATCTGGGACCCAATGGCCAAGGAGAGCTCATTCTTTACCCACCGGGAAGGTTACTCACTAGGCCCCAATGAGCCACAAAAGCTAGCTGTATTGTTTATTTTATCTTCCATGCACAACCTAGTCCTGTCAGACTCTGCCACAGGAAGAACAATTACTTATAAGGAGAAGCAAGCTGGCAAATCTCTGGGATTTAGAGGGGAGCCTTCATGCACTCTTCCTTTTCCATCTTCTTTCCACACAGTCTCGTCTGTACATCAGCCACATAGACACAGATGTTCCATAGACGACGGCGCTGTGGCTAAGTGGTTTGAGGAAACTCAGGCTAACAAATACCATTCCTAGAAGTTTACGATGCCACTCACCACGTACACAGCTCTGAGAGCAGTGCTGGAGGCGCCGTTTAACTCTGAGTAGCCCGGAGCATCCTAGTCTTTTTACACATACATGCAATCACATTGAATCATCTTTTGAATCATAATTAATATAACACAAGGGTTTGGGTGCAAGACATTCTCAAAAGAAAAAACAGTGTGGAGACACATATATGTGAAGTAATTTTAACAAAGGTCCTGTCAGAAGCAAAGGAGAGAGACAGAAGTAGTAGAGAAGAGAACCAATGCATAAAAAAGGGAGGATAGAGAGGAATGCCTGTACCGTTATCAGGAATCCGCTCAGGAATGCATGTAAAAACACCTGAAAACAAACAGGAAGTGTGAAAGCATCTAAGATCACAACTAAGCCTCGTGTGCCTTTCTTACATAGGAAACATGGACTTGGAGATGGTAATATCTGAATTGTAGTCATTTGAACTTTGTTCCCTCAGGGCCCCAACCTTGTTGTCTCATATACTAGTCAGGTTTCTCTAGACTAACAGCAGCATGTGTATGTGTGTGTTTACATCTTTTTAAAAGATTTATTGTGAGAATTGGTTTATTTGTGGAGACCAGGAAGCCTCAAAATTATTTGCAAACTGGAAACCCAAGAGAAGCCAATAGTTCAAATCTGAAATTGAGTCTAAATCCAAAGGCTTAAGAACCAGGGTGAAAGGGAGGCCTCCTCTGGTTTAGATCTTCCATTCCATAGGAGTGTGAGCCAGGATCTCAGATGCTACAGTAAGGGAAGATGGATATTCTGGTATAGGAAGGGAGACTGCCTTTCCTTGGTTTTTGGTTCTATTTGAGTGCTCTGTAGTTTTTGTGGTACCCACCCCATTGGTGAGGACAGACCATCTTTACTTTGCCTCCTGAATCAAAGGCCAATTTCTTCTAGAAACATCCACAGGAAAACATACATAGAAATGAGTGAGCATAGTTTAGCCTACCAAAGTTCACGTGGGAGATCAACCATTACAAGTACATATAGATAGCATTGTATATCTGGCTTTGTACAGCACACTGTAGGAATGGAAGAGAAAGCTTTTCACCCAGGATGGGGATATCAGTATCTCTATGATCCTTTTTGTGACATGGCTATGTTATCTAGTGCTACTGAAAGAGGTGCCCTAGTTGACAGGAAGAGAAGCACTTCAAGCAAGTAAACAACCTGATTAGGTTGGTATGAGGACTCTTGTGTGCTTCCCCCGAGACCCAGAAATAGGTAGAAGTGCTGCTCTTTTAGTTCTTCCATTAAACCACCTTTAGCATGTGGTTTTTCTCTTCCTGATTGTTGACTCTAGCATCCCTGGTATTTACCATATTATCACTCTTAGGGCGCCATCCAAATATCACGTTTCAAGGAAGCAATCCTTAAATCTCTCAAACTATTCTCTGAATTTTCATGTATGTTTCTCTCCTGAACACTTATTTTTACTTATATACCTTTATTTATGTATCTCCATGATTTGCTTGTCAGACTGTTCCCACACCTGAAAACCTTCCCATCACATCTCCACACACACACAAATCTTGAACATCCTTTAAGGTCTACTTTGAATTCTACTTTTAGCCAATCAGCACAGATGAAAACACCCCTAGCCTCCTTTGGTTATCTACAGATGTGACTTCAGACATTTTGAGGATAACACTTGTCTCTCTGGCCCCCCTCACATAGTTTCTCTAGACCACTAATGTTAATGCAATGTGACTCTGGTTAACAGCCCACTTTCTTGGTCTAGGGAGGTATGTGTTAAACTCTAGCCTAGAGAATCCACTCTGGAGGACTTTTGAGTTAGAAGGAGATTACCTATTTGTTTCGGTAGCTGCAGCTCTATGATACAGTATGTTAGAAGTGTTAAGAGACAGTTTTAAGTTTTGTGGAAACTATGACCTGTGAATGAAGAAAAAAATAAATTCTACACATAGAAAAACATGAACAAGGGCAACCTGTTTCAGTTGATCTAAGTCTGTTCAATCTTTACCTACTCTTGGAGCTATGAGATAGCTATAGATGTTTCCAGTAATCTCTTGCTTGTTTTATTTGTGTTAAGTTGGGTTTATGTCACCACCAATACAAACGAAGGAGTATGAATTGGCCATTTTGAAAGTATTTGAGATGATATATATGTATATATGTGTATATATATTAATATATCAGCAGGATTCATAGAGCTAAAACTGCAATGAAGCATCCCAGATTTTAACATATTGTTAAAAAGTCCTTATCTGAACTGTCTGCCAGAAGACAGTGGGACCCTGTGGAACAGTCATGGACATTGGAGTCAAACCTGGATTTGAGGCCAACTCCATTTTCCTAAGGAAGAAACATGACTCTGAGAAATCATCTGCCCTTTTCCGAGCCTTACTGTCACGTGGAGGCAGATCATACTATCCACCTTTCAGTGTTTTTTAATCATGTGGTATGATTAATAATGTGTTCGAGGAGCTAACACCGACTCTGGCTCACCACAGGTCCTCAACGTCCCACATGTCCCTGACTCCATTGAGTGCAATTGCTTCATGATTTTCTGTACCAGTGAGCAAGGAAGATCTGATTGATCTACCACATATCAGTAGCTCACGAGGCGCCCTGACTTTAGAGCCACCAAACTGAAATGAAGCGTGCTTTATAATTAACGAAACAGGATAGTGTTGGGCATGGTGGTGTGGGGGAGTACCGTGTGATGCAGGCGTGCTGACACAGCAGTGAATAAACCCCGACGCTGCAGAATAACTGACACATTTCAGATTTTCAAAGGGAGCCCAAATAATCTTTGATGAGTGTTTATTACTCTTAAAGCCAGTCAGTGCCCAGAAGGAAAGCAGTGGAGAACAGCAGCCTGTACAGTCTTCTACTTTCTTAGATGCTATAGCAGTTGGATCTCCAGGCTCTGCATACAATCCAAAACAAACTCTCTGCTTACAATGAAAATCCTGCCGAGTTTCCAAGATTGTAGCCCCCAGGGAGTTATTCGAATCCCAGTCTTCTCCACAATGACGCAGCTCGATTTGGAAGGGACATTTAAGGGGTTTCCTTGTAAGTCAGGCCAAGCTTTCCCCCAAATACATGAAGGAAGTGTCTGAAAAAAGATGTTTGCGGCTTGTTTTCATGCTGGACTTAAAAAGAGCAATTTCCAACAAGGTTTGAATTTCCTTTTTTTTTTATCAAGTTTGGAAAGCCTATGCTTCAGCCTCTTTGCAGTCTTTCAGCGGAACAGAGTTAGCTCTCCCTTAGGAAACCTAATGTAACAGTAACCAAGTGTCCTCATTAAACAACCATTTATTGGCCTATTAAATCTGATCAGAACCGGGATAATTTGTGGTCATTTTCTTCTCCAACATAAATTGCTGAATTTGAACTTCCCAAGGCCTCTGTTCCCCAGAGATGTCTCAGCAGCATCCCTGAAAAGGCAAATGTGTTTGTATCTTCTTGGACAAGTCTTCCAGAAAGAGGTTAGGATGATCCAGAAAAGAACATTTTCTCTGCCTCGTTTGCTTCAGGAAGCTTGCAAATGGTTTTAGACAAGATTCAGAGCAAGTACTTTCATGTTGTAGGTGGAAGAGAGAACTTCGACTCTTGTAAATCATGCATTGTCCCGAAACCTGGGGATGCAGAGATAAATGCTTTCTCTGTCATCATGCACTCTCTGCTCCATGGGGGAGAGAGACACATAACTAACACCAGGCAATTGAGAGACGGCCCTAAACAAAGACAAGGAGAACACAGTCAGGTTCCAGCACAAAGCAGATTTCCTTCACATATTTTAAGTGAAGAAGAAACTAAGTAGAGAAAGTACACAGGGTTAGGGAACACGCGATGGGTTTCACGAACCCTGAGAATCCTAAGGAAGAGAAGCCACTGTATCCCCCAGAGTCAGGAGGCATGGAAAGAAATAATGTACCCATTAAAGACTTGTCAGGAAGACCAGCACTGGATTACACCTCGGAGTAGGTCAGGTTGGGGAGACACCATAGTAAGAAGGGAACAGGAAAGGAATGTTAACCCTTCTCTCTGATTTTATCGTTTTCTGTTGGTGTTTCCCATTGCCTGAAAGTCAGAGGGAGACAGAAAGTGGATCTGAGGGAGAAAGTGGATAAAGCCTACTTAGCACATCTAGCCTCTGTAAATTTTCAAATATATACCTGCATTTGCACACACAGACCTACACCGTTCATGATGTTAGCAGATGTTTTCATTATGACTAATAGAATTAAAAGCTACTAGAGGCAGTGCACTTGGCTTTGAGGCCAAGAGTGAACAGACAGCTACTACATTTTTTTAAAGATTGATTGATTGATTGATTGTGTATACAGTATTCTCAGTATTCTGTCTGCATGTATGCCTACAGACCAGAAGAGGGCACCAGATCTCATTACAGATGGTTGTGACCCACCGTACGGTTGCTGGGAATTGAACTCAGAACCTTTGGAAGAGCAGGCAGTGCTCTTAACCACTGAGCCATCTCTCCAGCCCAACAGCTACTTTTAACATCATAGGCCTGGACTGGGGAGAAAATGGAATAAACTGGATCTGTTGCCTCCCTGGGCACAGAGGACACATTCGTCTCTGCACCCCCACACTCTAGTTAACCCCACATTTTAAAGAGAAGTCAGGTTGCTAACAGACCAAAGCTCATCAAATGTTGCGCCTTCAGCACATTCCTGTAAGTGACATTGACACTGGAAAATGGGCTCAAAAGAGAGGGAAGGGTTCCTGGTGAAAGGTACGTGGGTCAAGTTTGCAGTTCAGTGAGAGGTTCGGTGTGCTTGGAACTTAGAGCAAAGAGAAGAGAAACTGTAGAGAGATGAAGGAAGAATGGCAGTTGGGGCCAGATTGTTTTGAGCCACGTAGTTTTAGTTTGATCCTAAAACTGGTGAAGAACCAAGCGAAGCATTCAATAGGTTTCTCCTAAGTCTAAAAGGTCATGGTTTATCTGTGTGTGGCTGTGTGTGCACACACGCGTGTGTGTATCAGTCATCCTGAGAACATATAGAATTGGTGATTTTCAAAATAATTCCTCAGAACACAGTGTCAGACAAATGATAGTAGTTGGGAATGACATTCAAGGAAAAAGCATGGGAAAAAGTTCAGAGAGTGAGAAACAAGAAGAGGACCCAGAAACATTATATCACAGTTTTATTGACAAAATACCTGAGAAAATCAACTTCTAGCAGGAAAGATTTGTCTAGACTCACAGTTTCAGAGGGGACCATCCCTGGTCAGCTGGCCATATTGTTACAGGTTTATGGTAAGGCCGAGCATTTTAGTAGCAGGGGTCGGTGACAGAAAAGGCTATTCAACTAGTCAGAGCTGGAAAGCAAAGGAAGAAAGACAAAGGCCAGGAAGAGGATGGATCACTCAAAGGCACCCCTTGGCCACCTGCTTTATCCACAATCCCCCATTCACATAGTTGCCCATTCTTCTATGCACTAGCCAATAGATTAATCCATTGATAGCATAGCACTCACATGATTTAATTGCCTCTCTTGAGTACTGCCACTTGGGGGCCAAACCTTCAACACGTGAATCTTTCAGGGTGAACCGTCATATCCAAATATGCCTCAAAGGCATCATTTCAGTCTCAGAATAAAAGTGGATTTGGTGTATATGTTAGCACATTGCCATAACCCCAGCACTTGCAAGAGACAATTCTAGCATTTCTCAAAAATCCTCATCTAAGCTTTTCTCTGTAACATAAAGCAAACTAATAGCGGTGAACCTCAAAAAGAACAAAGCCAAGCAAAATAAAACCCAAAGTAATATATCGCTTTCCAACATGCAGTGGCCAATGCCACCATTTCCGTTGCAAAAGTGAGGAATAGAGGAGAAAGGAGGGATGGGACCAAAGTAAACCCCCAAATCTCTCAAAGAAAACATCAGTTCATGTAGCTTCACGCTTTGCATCCGGAGCACATAGTAGGTGGATAGTGCCATCCAATGTGCTCTAACAGCACAGCTTCTCTGTCCTTTCTGGCTTTAATCCATGTGGAAACTCCCTTGGGATAACTATTATCTGTCTGCAGCTTTTCTTGGTCAGTGCTCCGTATTGCCTCTCTAATTTTCTGGGATCTCCAATGAAACTTGGGCTTCATTCTCACAGATTAAAATAATCATTTTGGGGTTGCTTGTGGGGAATTCAACTCTGCTACCAACTGCCGGGCCTGTGAGGGTTTTCTTTATAATATGGGGGGAACCTACATGACTCTTAAAGTCTTGCATTCTGTATGTATATAAAAACTAACACACACACGTGCATGCACACACACACACACAGATAATGTTAAGGTCTTCCAATAGTATAAGCAGGGGCAGGGCTCATTGGGATCATGATTTTAAATGACTTTGATTGATGGGATGGCTGAATGCTGGGAAACATTTCTTTATGTGGCCATATGGGAGGAGGTTGTGCCAGAGATCTCTTCTCAAAGTAACATCTATCAAATGAGTGTGCATTTGATATCCTTGATGCTGAGGTGCATAGAACCCAGCCAATGCCCAAGATATTTTTCCTATTTCTATATACTAAGTGCTATCTATTCAACAATCACACACATCCACATCCCTTTATTCCAACTCACATGACAAATTTTCAAGTCCTTCCACTCTGTACTACCCTCCTGATTTTCACTATAAATCCTACTGAATGTAGCCAGCAACACCAGTGCCAAATCCCGAATGCTATGTTTGTTCAACATATCTTTCAGCATATTCCTGAACATATTAAAGTTCATTACTTTTAAACTTAAACTCATAGAAAATCTCGAGCATGAAAAAATGTAAAGAAGTCAGGTCAGTCTCTAACAGGAATGGCCTCTAGTCCAGTTCTCAACAGAATCACTGTCCCCATATGTAGCTTCATGAACGCAAACTCTATTCTTGGGGTTCCTTGCAGAACCCTACTCTCTCGAGCTCCCACCAGAATTGTCCATTTGGCTCTACTTAGAAAATTCTACACTTCCTCAGGGTTACATCTACAATCGTGGAGAGATAGTCACAGCAGTAACCCAGTTACTGGGTCCCAATTTTCTGTAGAGCCAACTCCTATCACTGGGACAAAATACATGGGAACATACATCAGGAAAGATCTATCTGTGCTCGTCACTTCAGAGGGCTCAGACCAAGGTCAGCTGATTCCATTGTGGCGGGGTTATACTGAGGTGGGAGTGTGGCAGAGGAGAAGCTTCATCTTCAGTCACCCGGTGAACAAAGAGAGAGGAAGTGTCCAGGGACAAAGTATAGCTTTCAAATCCATGATCTAGTGATCCATTTCTTCCAATTAAGCCCTGTCTCTTAATAATGAAGTTCATCTTTGAAGTTATCAGTGAACCATGGATGTAGTCACTCATGATCCAGTCTCTTCCTGACAGCACCACCAGCTGAAGACTAGACCATGAAGACATCACCCCTTTTGGCAGGCACTTCATGTCTAAACAATAACAAAGATTAAACCAGGAAACAGGAAGTGTGACTAGGGAGGAGATAAGGTGGGACACATGTTTTAGTGTTCCCCCATTCCCTGCACACTGCTTTTCTGGGACATCTGCACACTTACCACTACTAAAAGATACATTCCCTTCCTCTTAAGTATCTGATATTGGAATTTTGGGCCCAGAGATAGACATGTCTTATTAAAAGTTTGTGAGTTTTGTGTGCACCAATTCTCCTGTTTAGAATTCCCTCTTTCACCATATAAGTTTTTAAAAAGGCGTTGATTTTTGTTTTAGAAACAGCCTATGAGGAGTTCCAGATAGGAAGAGATTAGAAGATTAGTAGATAGTAGCCAATGTCCAAATCAGCTCACTTAAAAAGAGAACAAGGCTCATTTTATTCACTGTTTGGAGGCAGAAGTCAACCAGAGCTGGAATATTTAACAGCACCCTATGCTGCCTCTCCATTTATATACATAAAAATGTGGCATAACAGTCATATCCAAAGATAGTTACTACCATATTATTTATCCTCGGTAATATTTTGTGCCCTATGAAAGTATAATTTACTTGCACTCGTGTGTTCAAATCTTGAGAGTTTACCTCAATAAACTTTTAATACAAATACAGCCATTGTAACCACCACCCAGATCAAGTTATTGGCTCTTTCACTATCCTATTAGGTACAATGTAGCTCTTCCTTCTCAGTGACAACCCATAGACAATGCCTAACTTCCATCAGCACAGGCTAGCTTCACCTAACCAATAATTTCATATAGGCAGAAATACATAAGAAGCATTCTTTTGTAATTACTTCTTCCATTAAACTGTAAGCTCATGTGTGCTGGATAGTTTTATGCCAGTGTGACACAAGCTTTAGTCGCCTGAGAGGAGGGAGCCTCAATTTAGAAAATGCCTCCATAAGATCTGGCTGCAGACAAGCCTGGAGGGCATTTTCTTAATTAGGGATTGATGGGGAAGGGCGTAGCCATTGTGGGTGGCGCCATCCCTGGGCTGGCGATTCTAGGTTCTGTAAGACAGCAGGCTGAGTGAGTCACGAGGAACAAACCAGTCAGCAGCACCTCTTCCTGGCCTCTGCATCAGCTCCTGCTTCCAGGTTCCTGCCCTCTTTGAGTTTCTATCCTGACTGCCTTCAGTGCACAGTAGTATGGAAATGTAAGGTAAATAAACCCTTTTCTCCCCAAGTTGCTTTGGTCATAGTGTTTCATCGTAGCAATAAAAACTCCTTGATCATTCACGTTCGCATGTGCATACTCCCCCACACAGACACACACATATATACAATATATACACAAAATACACACATACACACATGCTATACACACATGTGTACACAAAATACATAAATACACACATGTATACACACATATATACACAAAATGCACACATACACACATGTATACATGCATACATAAAAATAATAAAAATAAATATAAAGTTACTATGACTTCATAATGTTTTAAAATCTGATAGTCATCTAGCTTTGTTCCCCAAAATTTTTTAATATGTAAATTTTATGTCCAATAATGCAAATAACTAAATAAGTTAAAGTACACTAAAACTAATGTGTACCTATAAAAATAAAGTTTATAAAATTTCGAATCATAAAAAGAATCCTGTCATCCTTGAGGGTGACAATGGAACTATGGGTAGCTTCTCTATTCATTCCATTTGCTTGCACCTTGGCAATTCTGAGGAGCTGAAATAAGTCTCTTACATTCCATCTCCTCTTTGAATTATTTATTGTGAGATTTGGCGTAACCTGGCCATTATTTATTTTCTAAATTAAAAGTTTCCTGCATTTTTAGAATTTTTCTGAACTTTATGTGAATGTTATGAGTGTACATATAAATATATACATGCATAGGTGGACATATGTGTGTTTTTCTTCTTCCAATTTTTACCTGCCGTGCTAGAGAGAGTAAATGTTTCAGTGATTTAATTTAGTAATCCCGGAATAACAATCGTTGGGTTTCTACTTTGGACCAGCTACAAATGGGTCAAAAAGCGGCCACGAATATCTGTGTTAGATCCTGTAGGTTACATTGCCCTGAGATGATGCTAGTGTCTAGGTTACATTGCTCTGAGATGCTAGTGTCTAGGTCACATTGCTTTGAGATGCTAGTAAAACTGTTTCCCATCCAGGATTCATTGTCCCTCATTTCTAGGAACACAAATAACCATGGAAATGGAAGGCAGAGTAAACACATTTTAGCACAGTGTGTGATTTGAACCCAAGTCACAAATCTGGACAGGGATCCTTTCATTTCTGCACTGCAAAGTTCTCTCTCTCTCTCCTTCCCTCCCTCCCTCCCTCCCTCCCTCCCTCCCTCCCTCCCTCCCTCCCTCTCTCTCTCTCTCTCTCTCTCTCTCACACACACACACACACACACAGAGAGAGAGAGAGAGAGAGAGAGAGAGAGAGAGAGAGTCTGAATTTTGGAGTTTTCCCATCATTGTTTGGGAACTTCTTAGAGGTGACCTGGAGACAGCAGCTTCTGTTTGCACTTTATTGTCCTTCTTGTCATTGTGACCCCAAGGTGGGTTACAGGCAGAGGAAAGCATGATGCCTTTTATCTATTAGTTTCCAGAAGTCAAGGGAAAGTAACTGAAATTCTACAGACTCACGAGTGGTTATAACAGTAAGCAGTCAGTGGCCATCAGATATCTTGGGATCCCTAAGCCCAAAGGAGCCTCTAGTTTCAAGGTATATATCTTTGACCTCGGGACTCAGTTTCTTGATTTCAGAAGTGACTGTTTTAATAGTCATATGATGACATCTGTGGACTGTAAGGGTTTGACTCAAAATGCTTGGGTCTTGGTTTAGGCTGTGTGCATGTTGGGTTCCCTGTGTTTGCTACTTATTTCATCGGCTTTATCGTCTACACATCTCCAAAGCTGGTCATGTTACCCGTAGGACAGAGGCTGTGCACTGGCTCTTCTGACTTCTGTGTTTGAAGTCTCTGAGGAGAGATGCCACATGCTTTGACATGACATAGAAGCCTGCTCTCACCCCTTCCTGTCCTCTCTCCCATGTCCTGCTAAAGGCGTGCATTTTCCCTCCAGGTGACTCAACTCACAGTGATCAACTCTTTGCACAAGTAATTCTCTCTTTAGCAAAACCTTTCTCCATTAGCTGGCTAGAACATGTCTTACTTGAAGCAAATAAACAGAGGGGATCTTTTAAAATGATTTCTCAGAGGGAGCATTGGTGTTGAAAGACCAACCAGGAATTTACACTCTAAGTTGTTTTTTTTTTTTTTTTTTTTTTCAGGTAAAAGCTTTACAATGCTCACATGCCCATCACTCGAAGGCAGTTTTCTACTAAATCTGCTTTGGAGTTGGGCATGGCTTACACTCCTTGCAGCTTCTCAATTCGGATGACTAGTGTGTAGCAGCCAGCTGCCTCATAAACTATGGTCAAATGTACCATCCGAGGACACAGTGGAGAGTGTGGGCTGTATAGTAAGCTTTCTGTGATCCTGTGCTAGAGCAGGAGGCCTCTTTCATCTTAGAGAAATTGCCATTTTGCTGCTCAACTGTAATAGTGTTTTTCTTTTGATTCTAGGACGATCCCACGGACTCAGCCGGAAGCTATGGAAAGGGACCACTTGGCTTATTAGCTCATTTCCCACACCACACATCCTTCAGAGAGGTAGAGAAGGCAGCACATAGGAAATGCTGTCAGAAACATTTAGCAGTTTGCCAGGATGGTAACTTGTATCCCTAATCCTTTTAGCATAATGGCACTGGATTTATCTGCTCAAATGAATGCTTAGTAATTACTGCATTCTATTAGTGGCGTATTTCAAGTATAAAATGTGAGTCAAATAACATAATGGTGGAAGATTTGTACTAAGATAGAAAATTTGGAACACAATCCCGGATATGCTGTTTATCAACTACGCAACTTTGGAAGAAGTACAGCAGCTCAGGTCTCTTAAGTTTTCTTACTGTAAAGGATAGGACTCTTAACAGTGAGAACAGAACCTGTCCCTGATTCCTTTGTCTGCTTTTGGGACCCTTTGTCCTCTTATTGGGTGGCCTTGTCTAGCATTAATACAAGGGTGGGTGCCTAGTTTTACTGGTTGATATCCACGGAAGGCCTGCCTTTTTCTGAAGGGAAAGGAGCAGGAGTGGATGGGGAAGAGACACTGGGAGGGGAGGAGGAAGGAGAAACTGTGAACAGGAATTGATATATGAGAGAAGAATACATAAATAAATTCATAAATGCACACACACACACACAGGAAATAACCTGACCATTTTCCCCAGGGGGATGCTGTGAGGGCCCAAGAATAGTCCCTGTAAGATACTTTAAAAAGTGCTTGGTCCCTAGATGCTTTAATGGATGTTAATCTCTTATTGTTCTATCTTGTCAACTTCTTGAGGACAGAAACCAGAATTCATTCATTCAACAAGAAATTTTCATCCATAAGCACTGTACCCATAGCTGGAGTTACAGAGATAGTTAATGTCCAGTGACTGGATAAAGAAGTCTATTTGAGACAGACAGGTACCTTTCTATTGATACTGGGATGAGGAATATATGAGGTATATGGAAAACAGGGAGGCATGAGTTTTTGTGACCCAAGAGGCATATGCCAAAATGATAAGGCTAAGATAACATTTTGGGGGAAGTTCATCTATTCTCTATGCTAAATACATGTATTGAAAAACATGTATACTTGCATAGTATCCATATACATGGAAAATATTTATGTGCAAAAATTAATCATACAGTATATAAATATATATTGTTAAACTGTTTTGGCAGAAAAGGTCTTAAGGCTCCCATTTGACTGCAGAACTGTTGTCAGCCTTATTTGATTCATGTGCCGCGTATTCTTTCATCCACAGAGTTTCAGTCATTGAACTATTTGGATTTTTGGTTTTGTAAAAAAAAGAATCCATTGTAATAATCTCAGTTTCAACAAATAGCTTTAATTCATTTATGTTTAATTTCATTTCTAATTTTTAGATATATTTCTATTATTTTATTTTGTAGCATGCATTTTTCTCCTTGTTAATAAATAATATTTGATATTTTAAAGCAAGTATCCATAAATAGCAACTGCTTTAATTATTTTGTGAATCTTGACTATGTTTATATATATATATTTATACACACATATATGTATATACATACATATATACCTTACTTTTTGTTATGGCCTGAACTGTGTCTCCAACTCCCCAAATTCATATGCTGAAACCGTAAACTTCATTATGTGACTGTCTTTGGAGATAGGACCTTTAAAATTTAATTAAGTTAAAATGAGACCATTAGAATGAATCCAAGCCCAATCTGAGTATATTCTTATAAAACAATAAAATTGGGGTACTCAAACACATACTGGAAATGTGTGCACTGGGAAAACACAATGGGAAACGTAATCTGAGGACGTGATGAGACAAGGGTGATCACAGACTGAAGAGGGAGACCAGGCAGATGCACATTTGATTGTGTATTCACTGCCACCCAGTCTTAGACTTGTAGCTTTCCATCTGAGGAAATTGTCTTCTGGTCTCTTGGGTCAGCCAGTGTCTATGTGTGGTTATGACAACCCTAGAAAGTGAGTGTAATCTCAAATGATACCACTAGATGCATCCACCATTAGTCAAAGCTTTTCCAGCATTTGGGAAGGTGCCTCTTTGTCTTTTGGCAAAGGTGGCTATTCTTAAGTCACCTGCTATTGGCCTCAGTGTTGTTCTATGGTAGGTGATCTGTCCCTTTTCTCCAGAAGGATTAAAGATATTCTTTGTAGCCATGGTATTTCCCACATCTTACTGATGTGCATGCAATGTTATTTTTATTGCTTGGCCTTCTGATATCAATCTATTGTCTTTAGCACTGAAATATTTCAAGCACAATGTTAGGAAATACTGATCTTTCATCCTTCTCTAGAAATGTGCCATTGAGCTGATAGTTTGGCTGGAGTCCTAGTTGTGCAGCTGTTCCTCCTTCTTAAGCTTTTTAGAAGCTACAATCCTGGTAACAAGTGGTATGACTTCAAGATTTCATTCAAGGATAGGGGAGTTCTACCCCAGACTGTCAGTTCCAACACATGAGATTCAAGCCTGCCCCCTACTATGTTTGGCTCTCAACTGCCCACCTTGTAAGTTGGCCAGGTGAGTCTGATAGGACATACTTTTAGTTCCTTACTATTGTCGTGTGTTTTGTTTTATTGCTGGGTTATAGAAATGATTATCTTTCTTTTGTGATAACCCAGCAATAAAACAAAATTGAAACAATTTTGTACTTAATGAAGAGTTTCAGAGATAACTCAAAAAGGTCTATAATTTTTATCCAGCTTTCCCTAATATTACCATCTTATATAACACACCTGTCTTTGTATTCAATTTTATTTTGCGATTAATGTTTTACTACTCTGTGCTTAGCACCAGTGGGTGGTGGGAGTATAAATTTATCAAGCCATCTTGACTAGAAATTCTAGGCTAGAATCCTTCCATTGGTCAACTACTTAATCATCCATCCATTCATGCAATGAAATATTATGAAGTCCTAATTATGTTTCAAACATTGGTGTAGGCCCAGCAGATGTAATAGTGGTCAAAACAGTCAAAACTATATGCCCTTGAATTGCTACAATGCTGGTCTCTGGGCTGGAAAGATGGTTCAGTAGTTATGAGCACTTGATGCTCTTCAAGAGGAGCCTGGTTTGGTTTTCAACATCTACATGGCCGCTAACAACCCTCTGTAACTCCAGTTCCAGGGAAACCCATGCCTTCTTTTATGCGGTAAAACATCAATAGACACAACAATTAACAAATAATTCTTTAATTCATCTCTGTTATGTTCAGAAACAGAGTCAAGAATAAAAAAATGGTAAACTATACAGTGATATATATATTGCTAGGTAGGAAATATAAAAAGATAAGAAGTATTTGGGCCTTTGAAAAATTTTGGTATTAAATATGGTGGCTAGCCGGGTGGTGGTGATGCACGCCTTTAATCCCAGCACTCGGGAGGCAGAGGCAGGCAGATCTCTGTGAGTTCGAGACCAGCCTGATCTACAAGAGCTAGTTCCAGGACAGGCTCCAAAACCACAGAGAAACCCTGTCTCGAAAAACCAAATAAATAAATAAATAAATAAATAAATAAATAAATAAACAAATAAATAAATATGGTGGCTAGGAAGACTTTATTGGGAACAACTGAGTGAAAGCTCAAAACACTGTGGTCTTCAGTCATACTCAGGGAAATCATTGTCCTCAAATATAACCTTCAGAACTAAGTGTCAGAACCATGAACCATCAAGGTTGAGAAGCACAAAGTAACTTGTTTTGAATATAGCCAGTACATGGAGAAACTGTGATTTGGACGTAGGTCTTTGTGACCTCAGAACTTGTGTTTTTATCTGAGTGGTTAAGTACAGATCTACAAAGAGATACACACATCAGTTTCAAAGGATGCGTTCTGGCTCTTTTATTCATATAACTTCAAGATCAGCCATGGTGTTCTCATAAACCTTTCAACAAAACCTAGAAATCTGTTTACAGAGTACTTAAGGTTTTTCAGCAAGATATTTTCCCTGAACTTGCCAAGCTTCATAAAATTTGACTTTGACTTCACTAACCAGTGGTACAGGAACTTGAACATCACAGCCAACCTGTGGATTGGCCAGAGCCTCTGTGTACCTGTCAGATCCCACATAGAGAAGCTAAAGCTTTTTTTCTAAGTGTATTTGTTCTTATTTTGATACCCTGAAACACTCACAGTATCTGCTCTCACCAAAATAATTCAAGGAATAAGATTCCTTATAAGTCAATTCAAGGAAAAAGATTCCTTATAAGACAATTCTTCTCATACCTAGAGACAGACAACCAGTATATGTTATAGAAAGTTTGGAATACAAAAGAATCTTAATGGACAGCAGGCATAATTTGCTCTTGGAAAGGAATGCAGTAATAAGAGTTCATGAAAATAGGGTCATTTTAGTGTTTGATTCTTTGGAAGAGTTTAAACATAAATCTTGAAGCTGTTCTTCAGAACTTGGAGTCAAGTCTTGAAGGATAGAGGCAAATGAAGATTCAACACTTAACCTGGGCCATTGCCTCTCTATGACAAACTCCAAACTGCCCTTGCAAATGTTCATTAAGTTTTTACTGTCACTGTTGCCCTTACGTTCTGCTCTTTAGGCTTCCTTCTCATCTGTTGATGGAGCGGTGGGCTGTGTTCCATACTTTTAAATACTGCTTGGCCCATTAGCTCTACCCTCTTACTGGCTAACTCTCACATCTTGATTAACCCATATCTAATAATCTGTGTAGCACCATGAGGTGGTGGCTGTCCCGTAAGATCTTAACCTGCATCCATCTTGGAGAGGAGAGCTATGGCGACTTCCTGAATCTGCTTCTTTCTCCCAGCAATCTGTTCTGTTTACTCTGCCTACCTAATTTTCTGTCCTATAAAAGGCCAAGAAGTTTCTTTATTAATTAACCAATGAAAGCAACAGATAGACAGATGACCCACCTACATCACTCATCACTCCTGGCTTGTTCTGAACATCGCATGCAGTATTTTATTTCCATGGACTCTTCCACCAGGATGGTTTTAGTCTAGTGAGTACATTGGCTAACAAGGATCTTTTTCTCATCTTTGCATATCAAGACGCGATGTCCTTGATGAAGTCTCTGCTCAAAGGTTCTCCACTGTGTAAGTTTTCCTAAAATTTTTAGTTAATACTAACTCCATATGTTTCAGTGTTTCCTTACAGGAAGATAATAAGAAGGAAGAAGAAAAGATGAGAAGAAATAGGAGGAGGAGAAGAAACTGGAAGAGGAAGACAAGGAGGAAAGCAGAGAAAGAGAAAGATGGGGTTAATGCAAAGAGAAGTGTTAGTTACCATGGCTTGCCTACAGTAGGCTTAAATGGGTGACTTTTTAAAAAATATCTCAGGCTAAGCATGAGGGTGATTTTGGGGGTATCTTAAATAAGCTCCTATTATCACAAATTATGCAACTGGTTTTCCACATTTGGGGAAATCACAGTGTCAATACATCCAGAATGTGACCAGTGAGCCTTGCCTTGGGAAAACCACCTTTGGCATAGCATCTCTCCTGCAAGGTAAATTCCCCAGTGAATTTTGCACAATGATATATTTAGCAATTCCTTGCTTAATAAAGGTAACAGGTGACAAGGGGCATATTGATGTTTAGTATGAGATAAGTGAAACTCTGCTTGGATTCTAAAAGCAGGGTCTTTGGATGAAATGGTCCTGCACTCATCTTGCCTTGCACAGTTGCCTGGCTCTGCCTCTCCTGATTTTTTTTTTCCAATGTGACATTAACCATAAGGTCCAGGTCAGATCTAGCTAAACATTTTAGAGGTCATTTGAAGTGGGCTCTTCACTCTTGAGCTTGTATTTCCTCAGTGGTGGTGCAAGAGGCATAAACGCTGGCATCCAGTCTTCCAGCCACTGTCACAGCTGCAAGCTGCTTTAGAATGTGAATATGGTTTCCTCAATACGTTTTAAAATGCAAACAGAATGTCTCTCATAGGCTATTACGTGAATTAAAAGAGATAATGTATATAGGACTAACTCAGAATAAGTACAAAATAAAAGATGTAATTATTATAACAGCTAATGGCAATGGTCTCTTTGTAGGCAGTGTTAGATAGAGTGGAGCTGTTCTCAGTGGTCGTTTCATAGACTCTGTGTCTAAATCATGTAAGCTGTTCAGGCTGCTTGTTCTTTTTATGGTAGCTGACCTATGATGACCATCATCAATATAATAATAATAACATATTATTATTATTGTTGTTGTTATTGTTATTATTATTATTATTATTATAGAGTTCTTTACCCTTCCAATCAAATGATGACAACCAGGCTTTGGTGGTGACCCTTAATCACTTCTGAAGAGAATGTCTTCGAGAATAATAAGCCTAGGTGTAGATCATTAAAGAAAGCACACTAACGCCACTTGTATATTACTGGTTTAATTATAAAATGATCATAGATTTATAAAAGGTTTTACCAACTAACCAATAGTGCTTGTGCCTACCACAGTGCTCTTCTATTGCTGTGATAAGACACCATGACCAAGGCAACTTAAATAAGAATTTATTTGGGGCTTATGGTTTCAGAGGGTTAGAGTCCGTGATCACCATAGTGAGGAGTGTGGCAGCAGGCACGATACTGGAGCCTGGAGCCGCAACTGGGAGCTCACACCTGGATTCACGGATGAGAAGCAGAGAGGACCTGAAAATGGGACAAGTCACTTAAAATCCTTTCAAAACATCAAAACCAGTTCTCAATGACACACCTACCCCCAAAAGGCCACAAGTCCTATTTCTTTCCAATTTCACCAACTGGGAACCAAGTACTCTAATCACCACATTTCACTTCCTGGCCCCCATAGCCTTGTGGCCCTATCATGATGCAAAAATGTATTTAGCCTAACTTCAAAAAATCCATGTTTTCTTTGAGTCTCAACACTGTTTCAAAGTCCAAAGTTCAAAGTCTTCTGAGACTTAAAGCAAGCTCTGAATTGAAAACATGCGTAAAACGTAAAATATTACATATTTCCAATATACAATGGCAAAGAACGTACATTACCATTCCAAAAGGGAGGAATTGGGGGCATAGTGAGGCAATACTATATCAAAGCAAAAATGAAACCCAGCAAGGTAAACAATAAATCCTGTGACTCATATCTGATGTTGGAGGGCTTAGATGGCTCTGCCTTTCTGGCTTCGAGACTACAACACAATTTTGTCTCTTGGATTGATTCCATTCCTAGTGTATAGCCCTCCTTGATAGATATTTCATGACTCTGGCATGTTCAACATCTTATGGTCTTCGGTGCAATCTAGACTTCCCTTTCATTGTTTCAAACAATGACCTTTCAGGACTTCTTAACCTCTCAGAATTTTCATACAGAGCTTACCCTGCCACGTGTTGATTGACCTCTAAATCTAGAACCACGTGGATGATGTTACCAAATTTGGCTGCCCACTTGCGATGGAGTCTGGTTCCTTCAAATTACATCTACAGCCTGCCACTAGTGACACACCTCCAACAACAAGGTTTTCTCTCTCAGTTCTTTACAAATACTCCCACCAACTAGGGACCAAATATACAAACATATGAGTTTATGGGAGTCATTCTCATTCAAACCATTTATTCCATTAACATGTTTTTCTGCTCCAGTAACACAGTTTGCATTTAGTGGTCATGTATTCTTCACTTTTGATGCGGAGCATCTTCCGCATCATCTTACTTTATATTTGGCTCAATACTTTTTTAGGAAAACTGGCTTAATACTTTATAACACATTCGTCCTTTAGCTTGGCATTTCCTCCTATCTTCCAGGTTGTTCACACGCCACAGAATGATACTGGGTACTCCCCAGTTCACTGAATCAAGAGGCATGAAACCCACTTGCCCCATTACTGGAGATGCTAATTCTGACTCCTCCTAGTCTTTGACATAATAGTACTTTCATTACTCTGTGGCTAACACTCTTCTAGACCTGGCCACTGGAACCCTTTCAAGCTGACTCCTGTATCCTTCGTCATTCGCTTATGTTTTATTCTGAATGCTGTTATAACACAATAAAACAGATCCCCTCCCATCACACAACTCTGTTGATGACCTTACTGCCCTAACAAAGACTGTGGCTTAGCTGTGCCTGTGTGTATTTTCTAGATTGGTGCTTGCATGTACATTTGACTTCTCAATGACCACTATGCTATCTGGCATTACAAGCTGTTCATTGGTAGCGTCTTTGAAATATTTTGTAAGGACCCAACAGAACAATTCATTATGGCCAGGTGAGCTCAAAAACACACTTTCTACATGGTTCTTGGGCTGGAGTCTATTTAATTAACTTTTGATTTTGCATTGCAAGACCCTGATATACATTAGAAGGTCACCGCCCAGCTATTTATCTTTTAAAGTAACTAGACTGGTTATTTTTTTCAAAGTTCCATCAGGTTAAAACAGTTAGCAATTTTTCTCCTTGCTGTGTCCTTTCAGCCCGGAGCAGACGGATAATAGATCAGCATAGGTTCAACTGCATTACAACATTAGTCATCAATTAGGTTTAAACCAGCACTGTAATATATCATTTATCTTGCCTGCCACAGCTCTTTTGAACATTTAATTTTTTAAGGCCTCTTAAGGTTTTTTTCCGCTTCTCTTCTGAACTGGCCTCCTGCCTTTCTCCTTTGTCTCCGGCACAGACATCTCCTTAAGGAACAATAAAAATTAGATTTGTTTGACCTGCTCTCAGGGTTCATTTCAGAGAGATGGATTTTAATAGCTTTGACTGGTTGGGCAGACAGCTTTTATGCAATATTCCAGACATTTACTCACTGTCTTTTGCTGCGCCCTAAGCAGGTGTGTGTGGAAGAAGGCACTCTGTGTGCCATGGAGGAGCTCCTTACCATTCCCTTCACAGCAGAGAGTAGTCAGAGAAACTGCTCACACGTGGTGGGCATCTCATTAGGAGGTACAGTCATTAGCTAGCCTTCCTGCATCTAGTAGCCTGTTTTAATCTCTTCCATCCTACATTTATTACATTGTTAATTTAGAGGGATTGCTTTGCTCAATGAGGTCTTTCGAAGATGGGCTGGGTTGTAATGGGGTCTCTGCTTTTACATTACCTTCTTCATGAATATTCTGCTTCAGGCTCAGGATGTTTTCTCATTTCAAGATAGACTGAAGTCATGATGAGAACATGTATTATAGCCACACTACCCAGAATTTGGATTTTGATGCAGCCATTCACGAGGTGATCCACGGTCTGAAGCTTTCCATGCCCACCGCATCAGAATAATGATACCCACCTCACAGTACAGTTGCCAGGCTTTGTTTATTTGTTTTGATTTTCCTTTAAAAAGCCATGGGTTACTGTGGCGTGTCTGACATAAATCCAGATTTTTTTTTTTTTGAGCTATAGAGATGACAGTCTTCATGCCGCAAATATCTACTGAACATCTACTTGGTAGCAGGCAGTCTTCTAGGTAGGAGATGCAGCAACAAACCAAATAGACAAAACGTTTGGCCCTTAGAGATTCAATTTTTATGGGAGACAATAGCAGAAAAGGTAAGTAAGGCAATGATCTGCTAGATAGTGCTGAGCACCAAGTAGAAAAAGAGAGTGCACTGAGTTGAGGTTATTAAATAAGACAGAAATGATGAGTAAAATATTAAATAGCTATATTAGCAAAAGATGCTTATCTCTAGCATCTGGCACAAAACCAATTGCACATTCATAATATTTATTCATGCAAACCACTCTTTTCTTTTTTTTTTTTTTTACATATTTTTTAAAATTAAACATCACAGCATCCATCTTCCCTTTCCTCTCTCCAATCCCCTCCTCTCTCCACCACATACACACACCATGGTCCCTGTTATAGGTTATTTGAGCAAACTGTGTAAAGATGTGTCACTGTTTTACCTTGCCTGCCTAAGGCTACTGATTGGTTTAATAAAGAGTTGAATGGCCAGTAGTTAGGCAGGAGAGGTTAGGTGGGACTTCCAGGAAGAGAGAGAAACTTGGGGAAAATCTAGGCACACAAGGGAGGTGCCAGTGAGACATAGGAGGAGTCGGACATAGAGAATAGAGGAGAGGAAAAAAAAGAAAAAAAAAACCTCTAGATTAATAGTAGTAGGTTAATTAAGTTATAAGAGCTAGTTGGGAATGAACCTAAGCTAAAGGTAAAGTTTTCATAATTAATAAGTCTCTGAGTCATTATTTGGGAGCTGGTGATCACTAAGAGAAAGTCCAACAAGAAAGTCCTACAACACTCCAATTCTTGCCTCTTGGAATCATAGCCCATTTTCCTTTGAATATATAAACATGTATGTGTGCTGACTGTTGTTTCTGTCCTGTCCAGTCCTGCAGTCATTCAGTCCCAAAGAATCACACAGAGGTCTTCATCAGTTGTGAACTGATTAGGCCAGCATCTCAGGCTCTTCTTATTAACTAATTCCTATAACTTATATTACCCCATAATTCTTGTTTGAGTTAGCCACATGGCTTGGTACCTTTTTTGGCGAGGCAGTCACGTTTTGTTGCTTCTGAGGCTGGGTCAAGACTCTGAACTTAAACTTCCCTCTTTCCAGAATTCTCCTGTTCTCATTGCCCCACCTCTACTTCCTGCCTGGTTGTCTTGCCTATACTTCCTGCCTGGCTACTAGCCAATCAGCATTTTATTAAAAATAATACAATTGATAGGGTACAGACCATTGTCCCACAGCATATATATGTGTGTGTATACATATATGTATGTGTAATTATATAATTTATATTACATATAAGGGCTATATATATAAATATATCCTACTCACTTCATTTAGTGTTACGTGTGTGTGTGTGTGTGTGTGTGTGTGTGTGTGTGTGTGCTTTCAGGGCTGACCACTTGTTTTACATGTTAATTCAACATCTGTGAAAATAATATTTTAGGCTACACATGGATCCTCTAATCTCTGCGTTTTTTTCAAACTGTGAAGTGCTAAATTATTTCATTCATTTATTTATTCATCCACTGAGCCTCTATTTTATACAAGGCACTTTGCTAAGAGCCAGTGTATGGAAATGAATAGGCAGTTTCCTGTGTGCCAGTTGCCCATAGTCTAATGGACTCTCAGCTACAAAGGAAGCCAAAGAGTCCTGGAGACAAGAGGAGAGTTGGACTGGAGCCTAGAAGAAAGGATAAGGGGAAGAACTACAAGCTGACAGATCTGGCCAGACACGTGGCACGGCAGACTTTCTGCTTCTTGATGCTGATGGGAATGCCCGTCAATGATCCAGGCTTCTGGACTGCCCACTCTGCTTTCTCAGCTGTTTCTTTGAAGCCACCTCAAGATCTAAGAACAGGGCGAGAGTAGGCCAGACAGCTGGTGAGACTCAAAACAGATTTTTTTTTATATTATGGAAGCCCCCAGTTCTGCTTGAAGAAGAATAAACTATCAGCTAAAACAAAAAATCATGCTGAGGAAAGATTCTCTGACGAAAAAAATGTATAAAATTAGTTGGAGTTTTCAAAACAAGAGTTTAATGTGTTTAGAGAGTCCTTTTTAATCTTGACCTTGTCAAGAATTAGATGTTTGAATGTAGATTTTGAATAATTTATTGATTAGATTAGATAAGTTTTAACTCTGGGAATAATGCCATAAAATTAATTACTCTGGTAATTAATGGTGTTAGGGATGTATCCCAGATGGTAAAGTGCTTGACTGGCATGCGAGAAGCCCTGCATCACATGGATGAACCTGCAGCCCAGGGCTTGGGAAGTGGAGGCAGAAGGATCAGAAGTTCAATATCATTGTTTGCTACATAGGAAGTTCTAGACCAGGCTGGGCTGCATGAGACCTTGTCTTAGAACAAGTAAACAAGCAAGCAAATAGCACAAAGGACTTGCAAAAGTTTTATTAGTTTCTGCTAATTCATATGGCTGTTTCCTAACCTGTTTACATGTTTCCATTGGTCCATCTACTTTTGAGCTTTATCTCTAAGCATCATATTTCGCACTATGCTATAAAAAATTTTGGTTCCAGTATCCCAGAAAAAATGAGTCTCTGGGTTGCATTTTTGACAATTATTTATATTCTTCTAGAGTTTGTTAGACAACATATAATTATAAAATAACAAGAACTTCTCTCTGTTCAGACCATATAGCATGAAAACTGAAAGAGACAGGACAGTGAAGGTTCTATTTTTCCCTTCTATAAAGAATAAAAACAGAACACAGAAGAACCTTATGGGAGCAGCAGGGATTCCTTTCTTGCCCCTTAGTGGTGGGAGCATCAACTTCCCACCTCCCCCCATCTCTGGATGAGCAGTAATATCACAATGATGAGCAGATCATCCCAGTTTGTTTGAAATTTGTTCCAGGCTTAATATTGAAAGCCCAGCACCTGTCAATAGATGTTGAACCAGTACTGGTCAAACTTGGTTAACTGGTAACCCAAGATGCTGGATAAAATTACTCCTGTATCACTGGACATGGGTACATTAACGAGGTCAGTAAAACTTACTGATTTAGAGGAAAATAAATGAAAGTCATGCTGAGGACATTTTGATTCTTTGGTGGCATAGGTGGTGTTCTTCTTCAGGGACCCCCTCCCCAGGAAGAAGCTGATGATGAACTAGGACACAGTACAGAATTATGAGGTTACAGTGCCCACGTGAGCCCCTCCATTCATTCTTTGAGTACCTACTGAAGGGACTTCAAAGTATTCTTTGAAGGTTATTTTTCTTCTTTGGAAGATAATCTTACTTTGGGTGTAAATGGGTGAGTGGAGGATAAGTTTCCGGATATTATCAACATGAGAGCATCCCAAAGACTGCATTTCCTAGAGGAGATGACTCTACCTCTGTCTCTTCAAGACAGCACAATACTAGGAGTGGCAATAGAGCGCTTGCTTTATGTGGGCAAATTAACTTCCCAAGTAATTAACAAGGCTGCTTTATTGTCTGTTTTTGAGAAGACTGATGCTCAGGCATTTCCTCAAGAAAAGAGAATGATTTTTTAATTTTATTTTTTTTATTTTTTTAATTTATTTTATTCTTTTTTTAATTAAAATTTCTGCCTCCTCCCTGTTTCCCATTTCCCTCCCCCTCCTCTCCCCCTCCCCCCACTCCAAAAAAATTGTATCAATATACCAGTAGTCATACAAATGAAAAGTATTCCTCTCCATATCATATCACCTTTTAAATATAAGCATACATTTATAAACAATATTTGGGAATTTGTATGTAGTTCTCTCCAAATTGCTTCCCGCTTTTTGTTGGGCAAAGTAATTTTGAGTGTTCACAGTGACCTTTTGGGTATCTTGGTCAATCAAACCATATTAGTCTGAAAGGAATCCACAGATTCTTATCCTCTGTGAATATAAAAGCAGAACCTTTTTTCCAAAGAAACATATGCTTAGACCCAAATTTTGAAGTCAAGATAACTTTAAAACATATACATTGGTTTAGCTTAACACCCTGTACAATAAGATGGCTCTCTGTACTTAGCTCATTCACAGACAAAAATTTCAAATAAAACACAATAGTATACATAAAAAAAAAAGAAGAAAAGAAAAGAGAATGATAGATGGTGTCAGAACAAGTGAAGAGGCCAAGGTCTTTTAGAGATGTGGAGGCCTTAGGACAGATCATTTCTCTTTTTTTAAAATTATTTTTATTCTTTTTTAATTAAAATTTCAGCCTGTCCCCGTTCCCCATTTCCCTCCCCCTCCTCCCAAATATTGCCCCCTCCCCCCACTCCCCTCTTGGGAATATACCCAAGAGATGCCCTATCATATGACAAAAGTATCTGTTCAGCTATGTTCATAGCAGCATTGTTTGTAATAGCCAGAACTTGAAAACAACCTAGATGCCCTTCAATGGAAGAATGGATGAAGAAAGTGTGGAATATATACATATTAGAGTACTACTCAGCGGTAAAAAACAATGACTTCTCGAATTTTGCATGCAAATGGATAGAAATAGAAAATACTATCCTGAGTGAGGTATCCCAGACCCAAAGAGAGGAACTTGGGATGTACTCACTCATAATTGGTTTCTAGCCATAAATAAAGGACATTGAGCATATAATTTGTGATCCTAGAGAAGCTAAATAAGAAAGTGAACCCAAAGAAAATCGTATAGTCATCCGCCTGGATAGGGGAAGTAGACAAGATTGCCAGGCAAAAACTGGGAACTAGCGGGTGAGGTGGCTTGGGGCTAAGGGGAAATGGGATGAGAAACATGAGAAGGGGAGGATGGGAGGAGCTTGAGGGATTGGGATGGTTAGGATATAGGAAGGATGGATACGGGAGCAGCGAAGTATATATCCTAACTAAGGGAGCCATCTTAGGGTTGGCAAGAGACTTGACTCTAGAGGGGCTTGCAGGTGTCCAGGGAGATGTCCCCAGCTGGTACCTTGGGCAACTGAGGAGAGGGAACCTGAAATGATCATATCCTATACTGATGAATATCTTACATATCACCTCAGAACCTGCATCTGGCGATGGATCGAGATAGAGACAGAGACTCAATTTGGAGCAACGGTCTGAGCTCTTAAGGTTCAAATGAGGAGCAGAAGGAGGGAGAACATGAGCAAGGAAGTCAGGACCACGAGGGGTGCACCCACCCACTGTGACATTGGAACTGATTTATTGGCAGCTCATTTCTTTTTAGGGGATCTCAGTGCTTCTGTTGGAGACACTGAGCTATGCCTGCCTCTGCTTCTTTAACCCTATAAAGGAGGTGAGGAAGCAGCTAGTTCACCCACCCGTGAACAATGTCCTGATTCTAAGCAGGCAGGCTCAATGTCCCATTCTGCTGAGACTCTCTGGATTTAGAGACAGTCCTGGCTCTGGGACTGAACCATTTACGATCAGGGACAGATCACTTAGCTAACCAGAGCTGCAGTTTCTTCATCCACATACTTGTATTTTGTTTAAACCACAGCAAAGTGCTGACGTGCTGACCACTGCCTGGGAGATTAGGGACCTCTTGAGTAACTCCTAGCACAGTGTCAGAGCTGGGTAAGATCATAAGGTACCTGGGACCCAGGAATTTACTTCAAGGACGTTAAACTCTTCCCTCATGCAACAATTTTCACCAAAACCAAATTTTCATTAATGGATTAAGTGACTTGCGGAGCAAATGTTATTGATGCTGATCATGTTTTTACTATTTTTCTGTACAACACAGTACACTATTTCTGATTTTCCTTACTCTAATTGTATTGCAATAAAAATGCCTTTGTACAAGTAAATAAAGAGGAGCTTACTAATCCATCAGTGTTTTTCCATGTCAAATTGAACTGATTATAGCTTTTGTTATTTTGAGTTTTCTTTTATGAATATTCATTCCACAAAATTCAGTGTTAAAATCTGCTTAAGAATAGCTCAAAATTTGTTGATTTGTAGTCATCAGTATATACTATATATAATATAATATATATATATATACAATATAGCTTTGTCTGCTATCAGTTTTAATCCTGCCAAATCTGTCTACTGGTCCTGTTTGTTAAAATTACCCAGGCTTTAAACCACAGCGATAAACGGTCCTCACTGGGTCTTCTAAAGTAAAGACAGAGCATTGGGAAGGCAAGGAGGTAATATGACTGAGTCAGACTATAAACAGTGGTGTTGAAGGGTCCTACTTCATTCTGGGTCCATTTCCCCACCCCTACCTTCTCCCCCAACCCCCTGCCAAGCCCGGGCCTCTGACATTACACACACCTGAAACTTTACTCCACCTGAGTTGGCCTCTTTTTTTTTTTTTTTTTCTCACAAGAATTATTGCAGAACAGAGGCACATTAAAGTGCTCTTTACCCTTGCCAAGTTTCCTAAGTAGTTTGAATTCAGGGCTGGCCTCTTTTTACTCTTTCCCAGTGCAGCCCAGCTAAGTTTGCATCTAAATTTTCACCAAAACAAAACTTAATTTAGTAAAAACCTTTTCTGAACACAGATGTGTGGAGGTGAGTAACAGAAAATGCTGAGCGAAGTACTTAATTTTAAGATCTTGGCTTCTCATCTGTAAAATATGGATCCCAACCTGGCTAGCGTCTTGAGCTATCATAAAAAATTCTCCATTTTCTCGTCGTCTCCAACCTGCACTGAGAGCTCTTTGCCAGCTGCCGCACACTCAGAGCCTGCCACCTGTGGAATCCCAGCAGCAAGTCCACGACATTGTGACTGCCTGTGAATGGCCCGATGACACTCGTAAACAACAGAATTTTCTGGGAGTGGATACTCATAAATGATGGTTTACGGCTACTTCCGGCCTAAAAGTCTGGTTCAAAAGCTACATGTTTTATACCCGCTAGCTGCAGAGAGAGATAATTTTTGTGATTGTGTCCGTTTTGTTTTTTTCCAACAAGGGATTGAGCTTGGCTCCCCACCTGAACAAGACCCACAGAACGCAATAGGCATCCTATAAATGAAATCTGAAGAGAGACCTCAGCTAAATGTGGCAGGGACAGTCATATAGGAGAGCTGAGAGGTGGGGGTGGAAGGTCTGAGGACTCAAGGACCTTCCTCCTCCTCCTGCCCAGAACCTTCGGAAAGCCTTTCAACACCTTGATTTCTATGTGCTCTGAAACCACATGAATTATGGGCCCCTTCCAGCTGTGAGCGCAACCTTTACCTGGAGAGGTGCCAGCCGCCGATTGGATCAGCTCAAGCAGAGATGAGGTAGTTAAGGCTGACTGGAGTTCAGCTGGCTAAGCAAATGGGTAAATATTTTATAGACTGTACGGTAAATAATATATATATGTTCAGAGAAACAAGGTGAATCTTTTATAGATTTGAGCCCCCGTTAAGCCTGCAATTAAACGCTGGTGCTGGAAGAAGCAGAAGCGGGCCTCAACCTCCCACCCTACTGAGAATCAAAGGCCTACCCGTAAATCCTCAGCGACAGGTTTGTACTGTTCACTGAGGCTGGACTGCTCGAACTGAATGTCTTTCTTTTCTATTAAAAAAAAAAAAAAAAGCCCTTTTCCTTATCCGTTGATACAAAACCACTTCATTCTATTTGTACATTTTAACTTGTTTTTATTGGAATGTCTATGTAAGACCTTTGTCTGTTAGATTTATTTCAGCCCCATGCAGTTCCAGTAAGATGAACAAAGTACTTATTAATAAATATTTTCATTTCACTTGCTTGTTGAGGCCCCACTTTGTGTCAAGTCCTTCCCTAACTCAGGACTTCTTAAACCTTTCCCACATTTCACATCTTTATTGATGAAATAAACTTTAAGAATTGTTTATAAAACAGTGCATTTATAGGTATATAAAATAGATAAACAAATCAAACATTTTCTGATAAATCACAAAGAAATCTCTATTAAATGGTTCTTTGCTACACATATGATGACTTATGAAACTCAAGTGAGTCATCAATTCAAATCATTTTTAAAATCAAACATTTTTAACACAATACAATCCGAGTAGGCAAATATTGAAAGTGGTTTTTTTCCAGAATTAAACTATTACTTTTCTGTAAGCATTGAAAACTTTGTATGGACAGTAAAATAAAATACTAAATAAAAATAGGATGCTTCAATTTATAACATATAGGAGAATGAATCTGAGCCAAGATGTTTCAGGTGGTTTTCATTGGCACTGCATGGCAGAATGCCTTCCACAGGGCAATGCCAGCCTTTTGCATGTTCATGTCAAGGCATTAGTGAGGTTGACTGATACACCAGGGGTGAGAGCTGTCAGAAACACCTGGGATTCGTTGCAAGTTGAATTTGGAATTTGTGTTTGATTGTTTCATGTTCAGAATTATTCTACTGCTACCAAATATGGACCCATGGTGGGTCTTGAGATAAAATCTAAGAAGCTAAAAAATATATAACGTAGGAATAATTTGAAAGATTTGATATTTACAAAACGTCCTTTGCTTGAGTGTATATAATTGGTCCTGTGCCTGGTGATTGTGTGATCAGCTCCTGTGACCCGCAATTTAAAAACCTGGACTCCAGGTTCAGGCACGCTAGGTCTGGAGTAAGAAATCTTGTGGTTAGGAGAGCAATGGGAATCAAGATAATCAAGATGGGGAGATAAGGGCTGAGGAGAAAAATGAGACAGAATGGGGGAAGAGAGGGTTTGTGATAGAGAGTGTGCTCATATTGTGGGGGCCAGGAAAGTGAGGGTGCAGATGAAGAGGGGGAGTGGAAGAGGGAGGGGAAACCAAAGGAGGAGAGAGAGAGACAGACAGGAAGACAGAGACAGACAAAGACAAAGAGAGACAGGGAGAAACATCAGGCATAAAGGTCTCCCTCTTTCCCTTCAAAGGCATGCCCCCAGTTGCTCAAGCTTTTCCTAGTCAAGCCAATTCTCTTAAAGATTTCAACACTTCTCAATAGTGTTACATGCTGAGAATCAAAACATAAGCACAGAACTTTAGAAAATATTTAAAATTTAAGCTGTAAAATGCCGGGCATGGTAGCACATGCCTTTAATCCCAGCCCAGCGCTTGGAGGCAGAAGTAGGCAGATCTCTGAGAGTTTGAGGCTAGCCTAGTCTACAGAGAGAGAGAGTTTCAGGATAGCCAGAGCTACACAGAGAAACCTTGTCTCAAAAAACCCATAATAATAATAATGATGATAATGATAATAATAGTAATAAACCTGTACCACACATATGGGTAGAAAGAAATTAATTAGCTACTGCAATAGCTCAGGCATTTGAGAGACTTAGAGGATAGAATCATTATAAAGATGACGCAATTGGGTAGTTGAGTACAATCAATACACTGGCAAAATATGAAAGCTGTGTGATTAATCACCAATTTATATGGATCTCAGCAGTCCTTCTTGGCAGCATGTAAAGAAACTCTCATTTGCTGAAGAAGAAAAAAAAAAAACTAACCCTCAGGCCCAGAATTTAATTGTAAAGATGGCAGAGATCTAGAAGAAATCCAATTTATTTATTTTTATTTGTTTTTTAACCACAGTAAGCTGGCTGCACTGAAGTCAGGCCCCTAACAGGGCAGGAGTAAAAGGCTAAGACTTCAGGAGGATCTCTGGGGTAATTTTATTTGAAAACCATACAACTCGCAGACTTTTCTAGACTTTCGGGACTGTGGAATCACACATTTATCTTCGTTAAAGATTAGTACACCACTCTCCCTTAAGAATAATATAGATGCTTCTGTCTTGCCAGGTAAAGATGACCCACCCACCCCTGCGCTATGCCACCCACCACGGATACACTTCTTCACTTCTCTTCATGATCAACAAGCCAGTAATCATGTGAGGTCATAACAGAACCAAGGAGGTGCTGGTACTAGGTTGCCAGATACAGCAAATCACCTGAGAAGCTGAAGCAGGAGGATTGTGAACTTGAAACCATACGTGGTTCTGTATTATATAGTGAACCCCTGTCTCAAAAATGAATGCATGGATGAAGAAATTTAAAGCATAAATAAGTTAAGTTAATGAAAAAAAATAAATGCAGAGGAGGAAGGAGAGATTACATTCTGAAATAGCAAAGGGATCTAGCAATACAAACCAGCAGTGCTGGGTGGGTATGCTTTGGTCGGAATTTAAACAGTGACAGATAAAGGAAAACAGGGCACAAAACATTCTCAATGATATAGTCTGTCTGAACATCTTGGGAGGGACCCTAGGAGAGGACACTGACATCCTATAAAGGGCTCCCAAAAGCTTCATAACAGGGTTTGCCCGTGCTGGTTGAAGGATCGACAAGAGGTTCATTAGCAAATGGGAGAAAGGGGGATGAAAAAGAAGCAAGCATATCTGAATGAGCTCAGAGGTAAGCCCACAATCAGAGGACATACTGTTTATCAAACCTGGCTAAGATGTGGACTGAAAAGTGTAACTGAAAACCTTTGGACTTTCATGCGTATCTCAGCTAATGGTAGACGACAGCATCATAGACCTTGTTCCCTGGCATCAATGGGGGAGACCACAACAAATAATAGATTCATTTGGTGACATTTAGCTACTAGAAGCAAAATCAGGATGGCCCACCCCTCAGAAAGTGATGTGAACAATTTATAGAAGACAGAATCTATACGTGCAATATGTATTATCACCACGGCTGGTGTCATTCAATCTGTACCCCAAAAAATCTACACTATATAATCAAGAGATTCTGTACTTCCTGGACCTAAGTTAGTAAGTGGGTTCAGAATCTACTGCATAAATACTAAAGCACCCTGAAATACCAAAGAAGCACATTTAACAATGATTTTTCCCAGAACCTTCCCCCAGAGAGCATACAGCCTTTTACATTAGTGGGTGAACATACATAAGGACAGGGGTATGTTCATGTTTCAGGGACTGCTGATCCCAGGTTCTGGGTTGACAGCTTCATCTGGGAGTGAGAAGTAGTGTCAAGTCTTCTGCTAAGAAGAAGTGTACAGGACCACTAAGTGAATGGAATCCTGGCCTAAGCCCAGCTCAGAGTGTCCACTGGGTCCTATCCAGCACAGAAACTTTGGTTCCTGATTGTATAATTAAAATATATATATATAGAAGGTAGCTGACCCTGCATTCGGTCCTCGGCTTATAACTAATGATCAAAGTAGGAAAAGTGAAACAAAAGCCATTTAAATTAATACTTTACTGGCCACAGCAGCAAATTAAAACTAATATTCCACCCCAGGAAGATGTAGAATACAGAAACTTACAGTAATTAAATACCTTTAAAAAGACAGGGGTGGCAAACTACATTTCCCGTTTAATTTGTCTGTCTGGTCCAGTACCATGAGGCCTCATTCACAAGATCTCGTCTAGCTACTGAGTCTGCAAAAGATTCAAAGAGAGAACATCAGACCAAATCTAAACTCGTGATAAAACAGTATTCCTGAGGAAATGAACAGTTTGGGAATGTTTTTGAAGGGTCCATAATTCTCCCTATTCAGAATCAACATATCTTTTGGGTATAGGTTTGCCTTTTGAGCTTGTAGACCTTTCTCTAGAACTACTATTCAAAGATTTTCAAATAAATCATCAATAGACATTATTAATGGTATAATATTATGTCAAGAAACTCATTTCCTAGTAAAGGGGACAAGTTGGGGGGTGTATGATTGGATTAACTAGTCCTATTACGTACTGTATGACTCAGTTCTGCCACTGTGACAGAGTAATGGGATTGCCATTGGAAGAATCATCTGAAGCACCAGGTTTGAGGTGTGACCTTGTAAAAATATTCATCATCTCCCAGAATGAAATAAACATGCTAAATCAATGACCATTATTTAGTGTTATGTCCTAATATGTAGGATTTGTTGGTTTGGGAACAAAGGAGCAGAGGATGTTCTTATTTGCTGTCACTTCTAATATCCACTCGGGGAATTTGTGCCTCTTGTCTTCACTATTTTGGACTCAGCAGATTTGGAACCAGATCCCCCAAAGCAGGGAATCTTCACCAGATGCATTCTAAGTGTCCTAAAAGTGTTCAGATGCCACTGTCTTCTGGCCACCTTGGGAGTCTGAGTTCAAAGGGAAGCAGAGAAAGATGGAAATCAGTACCTTAGACAAATAATTAACTAGAGATAGGGTATCTTCTATACAACCAGGACCTGAAGGAGTAAGTTTGACCTCCAGGGCATTCACCATGTCATCTTTTGATGCCCCCTGTCATCTAGTATTAATATCAAACATTTTATATCCATACTTCCTCATGGAGGAAGGTCTAGACTAGCCTGCTATGCATAGCTAGAAGGTGAGGAATTTATAAAGTTGGTAAGGAGCTGCAAAGGATGACTATCTGAGGGACCAACTGCAGCATCAGCAACTAATCTACCCTGCCCATCTTCATCTTCTTATGGGATAAAAAGAAATTTGGAATCTTATATGAACTCATTCCCGTTGTGTCGAACTTGGTATCTAAAGCCTGTGATTCTGAAAAGCAACGGAAGCAACTGTTGGTGGACGTTGTGCTATCCCACAGATACTCTCTTTCGGAGTGAAGATCTCATTCTTTCAGCATCCATGGGTCCAATGATCTTCCAAATGGTGAGAAGCAGAGGAGCAAGACAAGGGGAAGGCTGTGAGAAGAGGGACACCTATCAAGATTTAAATTTTGAGTAAAGATGAAATTTGAGACATAAGCAATTTTAATTTAAAGCCATTTAAAGGCATTCTGTCATTTCAGAAGGGTTCTTGGTACTAAGAGAAGTCTATGTCTCTCACCTCACTGCAGACCTTCAGATTTGTGACGGCAGGCAAAAACTACTCTCTGGACTGGACACTGCACTGGACTCAACATGTGGAGGCTGCAGCTGTTCCTCTCTTCTCCCTGGGGGTCCCCTGGGGCATGCCATATTTCTCTCAAACATTCCTGGAATATTTCTTGAAGCATGAACTTTTTAACTCTTTTCCTGTGGAAGATTTTTTTTTCCTAGCTAAGTTACAAACTGACATGGAAACTCCCAGAACTTCTGTATGCAGATCAGAAGGGATTCCCTTTGGTGGTCAGCATCCTGTTCTCATAAGCCTAACCCACTGAAATCCACTCATTTATTTGCTTGCTCCAGAATTTCATTGAAAATGGACTTGGTCAAAGGTACATCACAAGGTGGAAGCGCTTTGTATTCCAAATGAATTAACCCACTGTGTCCAACTTAGTATGCTTGATTATGCTAAATGACAAAATGAACCAATTTTTTTTGTTGTTGTTAATGATACTCATGGCATTACATAATACTTTTAAATTATAATATTGGGATAGAAAAGTTGAACTCGGATGGCTGTAGATTCCTAATATGAGAATGAAAGTCCACAAGAAAAATTCTTTGGAGACAAAACTAATATATAACATTTCAGATTTACAATTTTCCCTCTGATATTCTAATAGCCCATGGGAGATTCATCATTACTTCTTTTATAGCAAAGGGAATTAGGATCCAAGGACCAATGAACTTGTTCAAGTTTTCCCAGCTTGTCTAAATCAGTTCATGTAGACTGTCTGAGGTCTTTTCACAAGCCTCAGTCTCTGGGGACAATTGTCATCTTTCTGAAAGGCTGAATTTCTCCAGAAGTCAAAGTATGCCTTGCCCAGCCACTGGGCAGAGCTTTGCCTTTTTTAGGAGGGAAGAGACTGATAGCAGCTGTTACACCCTACTCCATTCCCAACGCCCCACCCTCTGACATCATGGGTGTATAGCTCATTTCTGGAAGGAATCACCTTTAAAGGATCCACCCAGCATCATAAAATAAACCCATTCTCAGCCAGAGGAGTCAGACCCTGATCCCAAAGAAAAGCAAGAAGTCAATGGTTTCATGAACTTTAGATCAGATACCAGAGCCTCGGACCAGGAGCTTGGAATCATTGAAACTATTCCAGTAGTTCCATGCCAGTGATGCAAGATCACAGTTCTGTAGAATAGCCTTTAAATAGATGCAGTAGTGTCAGGAATAAAGTGCCAGTACTTAGCCTGGCAAGCAAGGTCACTCATGACCCACGAATTCCATCTGCACCTCTTTCCCTGCCACTCATGTGTTTAAAGACGTGAAATGGCCCCAAGTGTCACATGCTGCAGACTTATTGCAGAAGCTGGTCTTTCTTGCTATTGTTTTCTTTTTTTACCCCTTCACTGTCTGGATAATTCTAACTCCAGTCTCACATATTCTATGAGAACTCTTCCTGAAAGTTCAAGTCTAGGTAAGGTACTCGACTTAGCACCATACACATTTGACGTTGTAATTATGCATTTGTCCACCCTTAGGTTGTGAGTGATACAGACTCAGGGAACACACATTAACCAATAACAGCATCCTTAGGACTGAGCAAAGGTTGGCCATTGCCATGAACAAAATATCTGAAGAGTTTGTGGACATACATATCATCATCAGGGTGACATTCCTTTTAGGTTTGATCACTCAATTATAGTGTGCCATGTCTACTGTCCTACTTCCCAGCCTACTTCTGAATCCAATTGGTCCATACATCTTGGGGGTTTTCTTCCTCTTCATCCAGTTCTTACTCAGTTAATCTTCCTTCCATGATAAAATGAAGAGTTTTGGATTAATTCTGTTGGCAGAGAAAAATCTCAAACCAACCCAATAAACACTGTTGTATGGATATTAAGGGTAACTGTAATGAAAATTCATAATGAAAAGGAACAAATTGAGCAGGGTAAATTACAAAAAGTAAATTTTGAGGCGAAAAAGAGCACCAGGAAGTAGAATGGAGCTAAATTCTATGTTCAAAGAATAAATGGATTAAGAAATGAAAAAAAGGGAGTGGTGGCCTCAGGCAAGATCCCACCCAGCTAAATTTCCAACTTGTAGAAAGAAACTAGAGAAAAGCTTAGAGTTGGGTGTGGTGGGAGCACATCTTAAATCCTAGCTCTGGAAAGGCAGAGGCTGGCAGAACTCTAAGTTTGAGGCCAGCCTAGTCTATAGAGCAAGTTGCAGAACAGCCAAGCATAGGCAATGAAGGAAGAAATGCTGGTTAAGATGTAATTGAATCAGGGGGACATACTCCAGCCCCAGGAAGCAGCAGAACTTGGCAGCTTCAGCCATGTGGGTTCTGGTTGTAGAGTTAAGGATAGAAGAAAGGAATTATGGAATAAAGCTTCTGAGGTCAGCTAAATGTTAGGGGAGTCTCTGAATGGAGGCCTAGTAGAGAGATCATTGCATGAAGCTGTGAAGTTGAAGCCTGGATTGCTTTGGAGAACCCGAGATGTCAGAGATGCCAGAGTTGTGGAATGACAGCAGAGAAGAGCTGCTAACGGGGAATGTAACCAACCCAAGAGAAGGAAGACTGTTGCAATCAACAAAACTGAATGGAGTTGGAGATATGGAGAGCATTTGTCATCAAATATGGAGATGTAGAGTTTGGAGTTTGCCCAGATGGTTTTTGGTCTTATTTTGGTCCAGTATTTCCTTACTATGTTTCCTTCCCTATGTTTTGGAAGGCTTTCCTGTTGTAGGAGGCTGCTTGTTTGTTCCCTGGCCTCTGAGACTCCTGAAATAACCACACAGAAACTGTATTAATTAAATCACTGCTTTGCCTATCAACTCTAGATACTTATTGGCTAGCTCTTACATCTTAATTTAACCCATTTCTATTAATCTGCATATTGCCACATGGCTGTGGCTTACTGGCAAGGTTCTGTCTAGCATCTGTCTCTGGCAGAGCTACAGGGCTTCTTCTTGACTCTGCCTTCTTTCTCCCAGCAGTCAGTTTAGTTTTGTCTGCCTAGTTCTACTTGCTCTATTACAGGCCAATGCAGATTCTTTATTCATTAACAAATAAAAGTAACACATATACATAAGGACTTCCTACACCACTTCCCCACCATGCAAAGTGTGAGTATTAACAATTTGTTGTCATTGTTGTCCAGTTTGCTTAAAACAGCATGACCAAAACCTTATGAATAATGAATTGTACTGTAATTCTAGGAAAGAGATGTCACCAGGTGAGAAGGTTTTTTTTTTTTTTTTTTTTTTTCATCTGTTATTTTTTGTGGCCTACATAGGCCACCATTGAGTGAGACATTGCTATGTGGTACCTAACTGTTTTACAAGTTCCTAAATAAGATGTGTCATTTTAAGCGTCTGGGTCATGGATGTTATTTGGGTTTATCTAGATCACTACTAGGTCATAAGCCCTGGAGAAGCTACTGCTACTGTTCTACTAAATGGACATTGAATCTTTCACCCTCCATCAGAGAGGCTTCTTATTTTTAAGAAGGTGGTAGTTAATGCAGAGATCCACAATTGGTCAGCATACAGAAAATAAGAATAATAACCTGGGTGCTGTGGGACAATGGTCTGTACCCTGTCACTTGTATTTTAAATAAATGCTGATTGGCCAGTAGCCAGGCAGGAAGTAAAGATGGGGCAACCAGGCAAGAAGTAGAGGTGGGGCAACGAGAATTCAGGGAAGAGGGAAGTTTCAGTCTGCAGTTGTCACCCAGATACAGAGGAAGCCAGACGCAGAGCAAGCAAGATGTGACTGTCTTGCCAAAAAAGGTAACAAGCCACGTGGCTAACACAGACAAGAATTTTGGGCTAATATGTTCATAAGAGTTAATAAGAAGCCTGAGCTAATAGGCCAACCAGTTTATAATTAAGGTAGACTTCTGTGTGTTTCTTTGGGACTGAATGACTGCAGGACCGAATGGGACAGAAACCTCAGTCAACACCTGGGAAAGGGTTGTGTAAGACACTTGGACCACAGAGTTTATTCTCATGGCACCCATAGGAGGTCATGATTGACAGATTTTATTTCTTCACCTACTTCATCAATCAGGTGGCTCACTCCCTGAAGTGGAATCAAAACGAAAACATCTGTTTTTCTTCCTGAATGAGGCAGGATTTTCTCCCCTCTCATCTACTCCTCCCTTACTGATGCTTGGCACATGGCAAGGTCAAACAAGTGAGTTAACTACAGTGCATTTTATCATGTGTGACTTTGGAAGCCTTCACAAAGGGGTGCCCAGTAGGCCTTGGTAACCTGTTTCTGCAGGGAGACACCAAAGGCCCTGATCTTACCTGGGGCATCTTATGACTGTGTGGGGGTTGCCTGTTGCCTGTCACAACATGCTGTGAGTCCCCCAGAGCCTAGTCTCACAGTTCTGCTCCCTTTGGACTCCTAGATTTTTGTACAGATCCTAAAACAATATTTAAGACATGCATGAAGAAACATAACTCGCTTCCTTTATTTAATCTCAAGTATTATGTCTAGTCTTGTAAAAGTTCCCATTTCTCCTGAATCTCAGTATCACCTTGAGTGACATTCACACACATGATGATGATCCTATAAGGATGTAAAAGAGGCAGGCCCTGCTGGCCCAACTGTACAGTCTCCAAGGTGAGCCTGAATGTGCCTGCTACAGCCACACCTCCAGGCCTAACTCTACTAATTTGGTTTTGAAAAGATGTGCTTTTGTCCTTGTTCAAATATTGATTTGAGGTAACTTGAGCCTGGCAGAAAAGGCCTTTGCTGGGGCCAGTGGGACTCTTTGTTGCCTTGATGACATTTCTGTGTGCATGTAGAACATGGACTGATAGTCAAGTAATCATTTCCATGGAAGATTTATGGGACTTTATGCTTTGGAAGATATTATGACAAATAGTTAATGAAGGCATAAGGCTTAAATCAGGCCTCTCGGGCCAACAAAAGAGAGGTTGGAAATTTTTCTAATTGACTCCCACCCCCTCATTTGCAGCTGGAGTTGGAGGTGCTGGACTAGACACTGGTTTTATGACAAGAGTCCTCCTCTGGTTTCCTGGAAGAATGAAGAGAGACAGGTGATGTGGGATTCTCCTCTATATGCTATGAATATATTTTATTACCATTGGTTATTAAAGAAGCTCTTTTGGCCAATGGCTTAGGAAAGCCAGACAGGAAATCCTAACAGAGATACAGGGAGAAAGTAGGCAGAGTCAGGGGGATGCAATGTAGCTGCTGAAGGAGACAGATGCTTGGGAATTTACTCAGTAAGCCACAGCTTTGTGGTGATACACAGATTAATAGAAATGGGTTAATTTAAGATATAAGAGTTAGCAAGGAATATGCCTAAGCTATTGGCTAAACAGTGTTGTAATTAACACGCCTTTTGTGTAATTATTCAGGTCTGAGCAGTCAAGAAATAAATGAGCAGTCACCGCCTACAGGCAGGGGAGAGGCATACTTTGGGATCAGTGCAGGTGGAGTTTTTTTTCTAGACTGCTAATCAGTTTCCCCTGTCAACCTTTTTCCAAATAGCCACACAAAAACTTATTATTAATTGTAAATGTTGGGCCAATAGCTCAGACCTATTACTAACTTGTTCTTACATTTTAAATTAGCCCATATTTCTTATTTACCCTCTTTCACGTGGTGGTACATTTATTATTATCATCTCTTTCTCCCTCTGTGTCTGACTCTGCCCTTTTTCCCAGTGTCCTTAGTTTGGTTCTCCCACCTAACCTTATCCTATCCGGCCATTGGCCAGTCAGTTTCTTTATTAAACCAATCATAGCAACATATATTCACACAATGTAAAGGACTATTTCACAGGTCAGATGCTGAGCAGGCAGGGTTCCATGACTCTCAAAATGGGTTTTACAACAAGAGCTCTTACTTCTGCAGTTCAAAGCATAGTTTGAAATACTCTATAGTAAAGATCCAAAGCTATAAAAACTAGCCCTGGGTCCTACTAGGAAACAGAGGGGTGGCTCAGGCAGAGTTATGGGCTGTTACAAAAGATGTCAAGGAAAACCTATATAAAATGTTGAGGTAGTGGGTGCTGGGTGCTGGGTGCTGGGGACAGCACCTGGAAAGAGCAGAACCTTGGTAGGCCTCAGCATTGGTCTACCTTGATAGTAGCTAAGGTGGTAAGTGGAGGAACCCCCCCCCAAAAAAAGGTATGGTTCCTGGGGGCAGGGGAGGGCTAACCTCTCTCCTCTGTTCCAAGGTCTCTTGGAGATACCTCCCATTGGGTCTATGTGCTCTATAAAGTTTAGCTTCCACTTTTGAAGGGAGGAGATTAGCTTTAGGGGGATGAATGGAGAGAATCCACTCTGTATCCGGAGTCATGTATGCCACTACATGATGGAAGGCCCTACCTCCCTGGACTTTCATCACTTGCCAGCCTTCTGACTGGCAGTTGGTTTACATGGTTTAGCAAGAAGGACTTTGGTAATTTTGTTCAACTTTCTTCCCATGCTATGAACAATGATTCCGTGTCTGACTGAACAGGGGAAGCCTGTC
The DNA here is from genome assembly GCF_950005125.1 of Chionomys nivalis. Classification (NCBI taxonomy): domain Eukaryota; kingdom Metazoa; phylum Chordata; class Mammalia; order Rodentia; family Cricetidae; genus Chionomys; species Chionomys nivalis. Next base: position 51,049,959 of record NC_080096.1, read on the forward strand.
ACTGAAGTCCACAAGGAAAGAGTATTGACTATGAAATATATGTTAACTAAAAGCATGTGCACTGAGTCCATGCACAAAGAGATCTTTGTATTGACTGTTTCTTAATGTCTTGTGGCTTTGGGTAAGCTACATCACCTCTCAGAGTCTCTGTTTCTTACCTGTAAAATGTTAAAAAAAAAATTCCTGTGGTATTCAGATTCAGGCAATGCCATAAAGCATGCAGTGCATCATTTAGGGCTGAGTGCATGGGTGGACTTTATCAGCAGCAATGAGTCTCAGATTCAGAATACTCTCTGACATCAGGCAATGCTAAAACTCTCAACCTTTTGATTTTTACATGTTAATCTCTAACTGCATCCTTGGATTTCCTGGTCAGAGCTCTATAACCTAGGGATTACTTCCAGAAGGCATTTAGCAATTTCACCTCTTATCATTGACCTGCTCAAAGTATAAAAGACGTCATTATATGCTCTTACGAAACCCATATCAGCTATTCCGACTAAGGTCTCCAGCTCTACTTTCTCCGCCATAACCACAACCATAGCATCTTCCAGGCATCACAACTTGTCCAGAGCCCCCGCTGAACTCTGCAGGTCCTTGCTTTTTCTCTTCAGGCACAGGAGGCTTCTCCAAGGGAGGCTTGCCCCAGCTGTACTCCCTGGCACATAAAACCCAGATCCTGTCAAAGCCAAAACAGAGAAGGGGTGGGCATGGGTGACCCATGCCATCAGCTTCCTCGCTCATGTACCCAACACCACCCACCCTTTTAGGGTCCAGGGAGACAAATAGCCAACCCACAACAGAGCAGCTGGCCCTGGCCATAAGTCTGCACCATTTACCTTGGCTTTCACAGACACAGAAAATGAAGTCATTAGAAGAGGAGAAAATGGACAGGACCCCTGGACCAGCGGCAGTAAAACATGCAGCCCTGGGCTGGGAGGCAGCCCTGCGGTCATGGCATCCTCGGCAGCAGCCCGTAAGAGGTAAATAATTTCAACAGTCCTCAGCTAGAAGGTACACAGAGGCCAGCTCTAGATGTTACTCTTGTTTGATAATTTCATTGAATCTATGTCCTCAAGGGTTAGGAATGTGAAGTGGTGGAAGAAAGAACGGAGAGCCTACATTTCAGAGGCAGGCAGGGAAGGCCAACACGCCTGCATGCTCACTCCCAGGGGTTCCGCATTCCCCTCTGCCCTCAACTCTCAGACCTGAGACTTGTGCCCTCTGAGGCCTCTAGGAAGCTCGGCCTCACCATTCTTTCTGTGGCTTATTTCTGTACGTCATCTAATCTTAGCCAAGGCACCACGTCCTTAGAGTCTTTCCTTCATTCCCACTTTCTGTTTTCCTTTCTGATGGCTGAAATGCCATCGCTGTCATTGGAGTTTGAGAAGCACTTCAGAATGTGAAGTAGAAGCTAAAAGCTGTAGATGTTGGAATCATAAGACGAAAGAAAAACAGATGCCTGGAATTTCCAGAAAGCTTCCTGCAGGTTCTGAACTTCCCACCTCTACATTTCTTAAGTTACATTTTTTTTAAATTAAGCATTAGACATTTAAAATATGTAACCCAGTGATACTGACTATGTCTGTCATAAATACTGCCTGTGTTTCCAAGACTTTTAATCACCCCCAAAGACACTCTTCATTCCCCGCTCTCTGGTTACTGGCAAGCTCCAGGCTGCTTTCTGTTTTGATATATTTCTCTATTATGGACATTTATAATAAATTAAATGGTGAGTATATGATCATTTGCCCCTAGTTTCTTTTACTTAGCACGTTCTTGATATTAATCCACTTTGTATCCTAGCTAAGTATTGGTCCATGCTATGGATATAAGGCATTTCATTGTCTGCTTCTCTGTTGAGTAGGTATTTGGGCTAAATTCCACTTTGGGTTACAATGAATAATGCTATGAAAAATATATATACATATATATATGTGTGTGTGTCTAGACTATTATATGACATAAAATATATTTTTATTTGCTTAGCTGATTGGATGTCTATCACTTGAGGATCATGCTTTTAACTAATACAATTACTGTTTTATGTATGTTCCTTATACAGCTTGTCTACAACCAGAGGGGATGAAGAGCAGAAGGATTTAAATGCTGCCATTTTATTTCTCCCATCATTTCCTGTGTTTTCTTTGGGTCTCTACAATCTTTTCTATGACTTGGGAATGGCAGGTCACTGAAGACGACAGTCTCTTGAGGTCTCTTATAAAGATTCTTCAAAGTTTGTTATGAGTGGGTTCCAGGTTACAAGAAACATGGGACCCACTGAAATACAGACCCAATTTCCTTGGAGCCCCTGCCCAACCTCCTTGCCTTCCTTTGTTCTCAAGCTACAATTGCTCCTTTCTTTTCCTTCTCGGCCTCTTAACATTTCAAAAACTGTACATTTTCATAGTCCATCTTTCTAAAGGTTTTTTGTCCTTGTGTGTGCACAGGCACGTGTGTGTGTGTGTGTGTGTGTGTGTATGCACGTGTGCGTGTGTGCTAGGTGTCTATAGAGGCCAGAACATAATATTAGATCCTGTGGATCTAAAGTTGCAGGCAGTTGTGAGCTGCCCGAGAAGGTGTTGAGAACAGATCTCTCAGATCCTCTGGAGCATGCAGTACTCTCAGCCGCTGAGCCATCTCTTCAGTCTCTTCATGGTCCATCTTAAAGCCATTGTGCACGAATCTATTTTGTCAATACAATATACAATCCTTAGAAGCAAGTCCTTTAAAAGAAAGGGTCTATAGCTAGAGCATCCATTTTCATTCTAGCTCTTCTTGTCTAACTCCTGCCAATTCCAAGACCCTCTGACCCCTTGGGTTTTGGTATCCAGATTTTGGTGACTTTGATGAACATGTTATTATGTCAGTTTCCAGTATTGCCCCAACTCTATCTGATCATCACGGTCATCAGCTATGGCTCAGAGCCATGACAAATGCTGACTTGAACTCACAAGACCCTCAGTAGCTTCTGCTATCCCTCCCTTCTTATTTTTAAATTAGCCTGATTCTTGAGGCAGTTAAACACTTGAAAACCATTTAATGTTAACAATAACCAATCTTTGTCACTTGCTGAGAACTGTACAGCTTCTTTTAAAATAGATCATTTATTCCTATGAACTTCTTAAGTAGTAGATTATATAATTATTTTCATTTTATTTATGAGGACACTGGAACCTGCCAGACAGGCTGAGTAACTTGATCAGGGACGCAGAGTTTGTAAAGGTTTACTTGGCATAAACACACAGTCACTGTGCTACCCTCAGAATGAAATTCAAATGCTTCCAGGTGTCCATCCCTCCACTCATAAAGCTGAGTGCTTCTGCCAGTTCCCTTGTGGTAGAGATACTAAGATGAGGGCTTCCACATGAAACAGGATAACATGAAGAACTCCAGTGTTATTTGTGGCATGCCTCAACAGTTCCCAATTCTCCACTTAAATCACAGGATATTTCTAAATGATAAGATTCTTCTGAAACTCTCCATATTTGTAACAAAGAGATGTTTATAGTAGGCTGAGGAGAGGAATGTCAAGATACTAGATCCTAACCTCCGGAATCTGTAAATGCTACCTATTCAAAGCAAGGACTTTGAAGACACAATACTTTCAAAGGGGAGATAGTCCGGATTACTTCACAGGTGTCCTGAGAGGAAGGCACAGGGAGACTGGCTCACACCCAGGAAGAGGAGGCCGTGAGGTGGAGGTTGAAAAGATGTACCACAGCCCAGGAATGCTGGCGGCTGTAAGGGATGCAACAGGCAATGCGTGGGTTCTCCTGTTCTCTGTAACCTCTGGGGAGACTCTTCCGAGGCCTAAGTAGGAAGCTCCAAAGCTGTGAGCTGAAGGAAGCCTTTTGTATTAAACAGGCAAGCTGTGGTTACTGCTTATGGTAGCCACAGAAAACTAGCTTACTAGTATCTGTACCCTGGGCCCATTAGAATCCAGGACCAGTAGGAAACACACAAAAGTGGGAAACTGAGATTCAGAGAAGCTGACTGGCCGGGGGTCACCCAGCCAGTGATGAAGAAGTAGAAACTAAAGCTCCTTAGTGGAGCTCTGCCGATCTCGTCATTGTTGGTGAACTTTCCACATTCCTGTCAGTTCTCAGGGGAGCCCACCCAGCAATGTGTTATTCCCGTTTCCTTCTTTCAGATGGGCAGACTATCTGATGTCCTTAAGCCCAGCTGCTGGGACTGAAGGCCTGGCTGGATCCACTGCTCTGGGACCACCACCCTCTGGCTTCTGATGTTATGCTGGACAAAGGCCTCTCATGAGCTTCTCGCCAGCCTAGCTCAGGCACTTGCAGCTTATCAGTCTGTCTGTGGAAAACATGGCAAGCCCGCCCATGGAGGAAGCTGCCTACAGGCCAAGGCTCTGGCTCTGAAAGACTGCATTGTCCTTATTTAGAATTGCCTTCACTTGGACTAGCTCGGCTCTTGCAAAACATGTTTATTCTGGTTTCCTCTCCCTCCGGGCTGCCTGACCAGCATAAGACCAGCGTGCAGCAGCTGAAACTTAGACCTGGGCCAGGCAGGGCAAGCAGACTGGCAAGAAGGACACAAGGGCAAGAGTGCCACCACTGTCGCTGCTCTCTCTCTCTCTCTCTCTCTCTGTACTGTGTGACTCTTGGGAGACATGATTCCATACACACCCTGCTGAGACTAATTTTAACCTACACAAAGAACACGAGGGTAGAACTCTGCCTTTTTGAAATCCAAGCCGTTTATCATAACAACAATAACGATAATGATAGTCTTCACACTGCAGCAACTTTCTATTATTAAATACTTAGAAGGCTGGGGAGATGATTCCTTCATCTGTCTAGTCAATGCTTGTAATCCCAGTGCTGGGGACAGAGAGACAAGTGGTCTCACTGGCCAGTCAACCTAGCCTACTTGGAAAGTTCCAGACAATTAGACACCCTCTCCAAAAACGGGGGGGGGGGGCACTTGTCCTACTTGTCCTCTGAACTCCACATACAGGTGAACACTCATAAGTGGCACACAATACTATAAACCAAGCATGTCGTTAAATCCTTTATATAACTTATCGCACTTAATTTTAGGTAGTTGCTTTTAATAATCTTGCTTCAAAGAAGAGGAACTGAGTCTTAGATGAGGTTAAGGTTCTCAGACTCAGAGCAGAAGTTTGAAACCAGGTCTGTTTAGTCTAGAGGCTATTATCTTACACAGAACTGTATTTAGTGACACTACTCTAAACATTGTGTTAAAAGAGTTAGGTTCAGAGCAAATAGTGACTTGCCCAAGGTCTCTTCCTAACAAGGCCAGTGTTCTGAGGTATCAGAAAGTTGTCTCAGTGAAACCCAGACTTTAAAACAGAAGAATAAGTTGATGGCTAAACAGTGAGATGCTGTTATCTTTGGACCTGGTATACATCTTTCAGGGGCATGGCAAGGCAGTAAGAATTAGAGAAGCCCCTGCACTGAAGGGCTGTGCTGCCCCTGTCTGTGATACTTCACAGTGTGCCGACTGGAAGAAGCTCAGGAATACCTTCTTCTGGGGAGCAGCCTCCTTTCTTGGGCCAAAGACGGTGAAGGAATTAGTTAAGGAAACTGTTTAAAAGGGGTTGACCCCGTGGTTTTTGACAGCCTAATAACACATTGTGAAGAATCTGGACTTCCCTTCAGTTAGAGAGTTTTTCTCATGAAGCTCTTATTATGTATGCATGTCTGTCTATCTGTCTGTCTGTCTCTCTCCTTCTCCTCTCACTCTCCCTACTTACCTACTATGTATGTATGTATGTATGTATGTATGTATGTATGTATGTATGTATCTATCTATCTATCTATCTATCTATCTATCTATCTATCTATCTATCCTATCTATCTCTTTCCCTTTTGAAATGGAAAGTTCTGGAAATACTGACTCCACATAAAAGAAAAGAGGCGTTATTTATTACTTTACTCGTAACTGACAAAAGACCTGGCAGAAGCAACTTAAGGAATGTTTTGCTTTATTCTGTTGCATAGTTCATCATGGCAGAGAAGTCATGGTGGCTGGAGCAGCTCTGTCCTTAAGGTAAGAAGTAAGAGGCTGCTTAACATGTTGCCAAAGAATAAAGCAAAACTCAGAGTTGAAACCAAAAGTGAACATTACCCTCAAGACCTACCCTAGTGACCCTCTTTTGAGCCATGGGACCCATTCCCAAGAGTTTTACAACTTTTCCAAACACCACCACCAGCTAGGACCAAGTTTTCATGCGCATGAGCCTGGAGGGCGGTTGGAAAGGCAGATGGATGCGGGAATATAGACTACACATCCAGACTTGAACACGATGGAAGACTCCCAAATGCATCTTCTTGGTTGTAGGCTGGGAAAGTTTGAGAAGAGAGCAACCAAAACAAATAAACAACAACAACAAAAAAAAACAATGAACAATAAAAACACATTCCAAGTCATTCCCTCTTGGGATCTTAGCACATTTATCAAATAATCTTTCTAAGAAAAAGAAAAAAGTACCACATGACAATGAGAGTTGCTCTCTTACAAAGACTGGCTACCACTGAGCATCTGAAGGAGAACAGGCATAGAAACTAGAAGGAATGAGCTAGTGAGTGGGGGAAGTGGTGCAACTTCTTCTGCCTGGTGGACAGAAGAGAGAGGAGCCTTCTTTGAGGTCTTGCCAAAGTCTATTAACTGGAAAGAGCTGGTTTTCCTCTTTTCCCACATGGTTTTTGCATTATTCTTGTTCTGATTATCCACTGTTAATCATGTCATTGTAGGGACATCACTGTGTATGTGTGTGTGTGTGTGTGTGTGTGTGTGTGTGTAAGATTCACAGTTGGCTTTACAAAAGGTCATGATGACATTAGCCTGATAGAATATGAGGTTCACTATTTTCTGCGATCTCGGAAATATTTCCTCATGCACTCCCCTATTTGTAAAAACTGCAATGGGAACACTCTTAGTAGAGTGTGAAGTGGAGCCACGTTGATTTTGCCAAAGAAAAGCCTTGATTTTTCTCATCTTTATGATTGCAATACCATTGTTTTCTCAACTGCTATTTTGATCAATGAAACACACAAACTTTGAAAATCAACAAACTACTAGATCATTGGGCAGACCAAATTTGACTTCCCTCCCACTACTGGGGAAAAAAAATACTCTCTACAGTCAACAGATCCTCTCTGCTTCTCAAAGCAGACCTCAAAGGATGTGTGTAGGAAGGAAGGGTCGTGGGATCCGGGGTGGAAATATGCTTGCCTGGTAGAAACAAATCTCTAATGTTTGATACTACGAACACTACTTAACCTTTCTGAGGCTCATTTAAACAGCCTGTGAAGAGACTCCAATCCCCATGACATAGGGCTAGTGTGAATCTTAATAAGAAATAAAAGTCAGTTCCAGATACTAATTTGCTACTTGGCTTTAATGACAACTACACTCACACTGTCCTGAGAAATCTCTGGTGTCATCAGCTACAGAATAAAAGAGGACTCTCTTTAGTGTCTTTCCAATGCCATTTCCCTCAGTTTTTAAAACACGTGTGTTAAAAAAATTCTTTAAAGTTAGTAAATTAATGTGAAAACGGGAGGAACGAATCTCTGACACGTCATGTATTTTAGAGTTGATGGTCTCCAACAATATCTGACCTCAATTCCTTTGCCACTTTAGTATGTGTTACTGCTCCATATATCACAAGGGAAAACCCATGAATCTTTCCTGGGAAGCTGGGGTAGTTTCTGTGATTTACTTGACCTATGGAACATGGCAGCGGTGATGATCTAGGACTACCAGGGCAAAAGCCTAGAAGCTTTGCAGTTAGCTCTGGGGTCCTTTGGAGATAGTAAGCCATTTCTGTAAGTTTCATATCCAGAGTCATGTACACATTTTTCTTTTAAGTTGTATACATGCCGAGTATGCACAAGTTTATCTTGTTACTCTTGTTTAATAATACTTTACAACTATTTACATAGATCTTATTTTTTTTTTTAGGAAATGTAAGTAGTATACAGTGATTTTAAATTTAAGGAAGGGATCTGTGTGTTACTAAAAAATGCTATACCATTTATAGAAAGACTTGAATATCTGGAGATTGGGTTTTCATGAGGGTCCTTCAAGTCGTTCTCCATGCTGACCCTTGGGCTATTTCATCTTGGTCTCTAACCTTGGGCTGTAGGATGTTCATGCCACGTGGGAAGTCCATGTGCAAATGCTCTACACTGACAATCCCAGGTGAGCCCCAGACAACATCATCTGTAGGAACCATCTTGGATGCCAAACTCAGTTAAGACTTCAGATGATCCCAGGCCAGCTTGCAGGGCAGCGAGTAGATAAGCGACTTAGTAAGAGTTGCCCAGCTGATCCAGGCAGCCCACTGCATTCTGGGAGGAAGCCGTTGCTGTTATTTTAAGCTTGGGGTTTTTTCAGACAGTCCTAAGACAACAGAAATACAATTTCATTGCCTTAGTAAAGCTTGAAGTCTTAGTCTGCTTTATGAAAAAGACACCCGAAGCTCAGAAAAATGGGGTTGTCTAAACTCTCAGAGAAAGAGGCCAAGATCTCTCCCCTAAGCTGAATCTATTTGGTTCCAAATCCTGCATTTTTGACCACCTTCTTGATCAAAGCATTCCCCCACTCCATTTATTAGTAAAGATACTAGACCGAGGTAGACAACTCAACCTATGAATTATCAAATCTGAGGAAATTAGAAAATAATAGCTCTGACATCCCTTTTCTGGAAATTAGCAATCTGTCAGGTTCTAATTATATTTGTTAGGGTTGTGAAGCTAGTAAACATTTTCCTGCATTTGAAGGCTGCTTTGTCTAAACTTCTGGGCCAATGCATTGTGAAACACCAATCCAAGGGTACCTCCCTTCGTTTCTCCCGAGCCTCATCATTCTTGTCTTCGATTTTGCAGTTGTCTCCCTCTGTCACCTGTCCCCTCTACTGTACTGTACCTTAAACCCTGAGAACTCATTCATTAAATAGTAACTGAGTACTGCCCTTAGCAACACTGCCCTTGGTACCAAGAACTCAGAAACTAGGATCCAGAGGACAGACAGACATATGGATTAGGTCTGGGAGAACAAGTCATCCACCAGTTAGGACAAAATGGTAGTCAATGGGGGTGTTTGGGAGCTGACGCCTGACGCTCTGTGATGACATACACATTCATGTTCATTTTCACTGTGCTGAGCTAACACCTGTCTGTCAGCCGTTGGTAGGCCTCCTGTCTCTCACCCCTGCCTATACCTAGGTTATATTTTTGCTGTGTGCTTTCCCATGTGGCGAGCCTGTGTGTTGTTTTATCTGTAAATATCTTCTGTTTACTTTGTGTCCCTTACCCTTTCTACTGAGTTCGAAGCAGTGATTGTCCTGTTCCAGTTTGTTTGCCATTTCTAAAAGAAAACCCAAGTTTACAGCATGCAATAAGCATTACTGAAAATAACAAAGCTAGACTAATAAATAAGAAGCATTTCAGCTATGCATAACATCCAATTTACTGCTGCGCTTTGTTTTAGATTTTGAGTTTTAAAACCCAAATTGTTACACAAACAGTTGAAGATGTGAATTATGGTACCAAGCCTCACAATCTCAAGGGAGTGCAGTTTGCAGAGCAGGCTGTCAGGTGTTTTCTCAGAAGGCTGCTCAGATGTCACCTACAACACATGACAGTTTTACACACACACCACACACACACACACACACACACACACACACACACGTCCCCCAGAATACTAAGATAAATGACATATTTCATTTTAGGCTAAAGAAGACAGAAATAGGATGTTATTTCAGAGAACAAAAGAGGAATTTCATATGGAATGTGGGAAAAGACTTTTTGTTCTTGTTGTTGTTTTGGTTTTTTTTTTTTTGTTTGTTTGTTTGTTTTCGAGACAGGGTTTCTCTGTAGCTTTGTAGCATGTCCTGGAACTAGCTCTTGTAGACCAGGTTGGCCTCGAACTCACAGAGATCCTTTTAAGAGGTGATGCTTGGGTTTAACTGAAGGGTACAGATGTTCCAGGTGTTCAAATAAGCAAGGCAGAACAGCGAAGGCAGAGGATTCTATATCTCATTTCTACTGAAGAGTAGAGTAAGAATGTGGCTGTCACACACAGCTGGTGGTTGACAGGGCCATGATGAGGTCCCTATAGCAACACTCTTATTTTACGTCTGAGATTCCTAACCACAACCCTACAGCGAGGAGCTGCAGTTGATCCCAAAACCAAGCTTTCTCCCACGCCAAACCGCGACATGGTGCCAAGACTGGATTTATTACCTAGTAACTGAGGACAGAAATAATTGGTCGCATTAGTGCCTGGCAGCTGCACTGGGGGCTCTCTTCTAGAAGGGAGGCAGGGACTAAAGAACTGAGACAAGTTTACTTTTCACAGCCCAGGTGCTCTCCCGAGGCCCGCCCGCCCAGCCCTAATGAACACTGAAAGCCAAGGCCCGTGCAGCTGACTGGCTGGCTCCCCATTTACAGAGCCCCCCCCCCCCTGCCGCCACCGCAAGCTCTGAAGAGAAAACACTAGCTAAGGAGAAATGAAGAAACTAGAAATGAGCTGCTCTACCCTCATCGCTTGCTGTGGCCATTTGATTCCTCCCAAAAGCCAGCTCTACTCCGTCAAGTGAGTGTAGAGAGCAGGCAACTACCTAGAAGACCCAAAGAAAAAGGAAGGACAGAATGGAAATCTGGTGGGTCCCTGGCTTCCAGAGAGTCTGGACATGTCCTTTTCCGTACTGGACGGAGTGAAGTGCTTGGACTTTGGGGTCAGGTGGCTCTGGATTTGAAAATGAATTCAGCTACATCCTCAGTAAGATGTGCCCATGCCGTGCCTCGGTTTACAAGTACTTGGTAATGGAGCGTGTGCACCTGGGGACATGGGAGCTGGATCCCTTCTGTAGCTCTGTTACTATCAAAAGGAAAGTTCATAAGCTTCTAAGGTGGATGTGTTTGTCTTTGTCTCTGAAGTAGTGCTGAGCCTGTTATCCCTGCCCTTGAGAAGTAGAGTCAGGGGAATTGAGTTCAATCCCAGCCTAGGCTATATAGTAAGACCCTGCCTCAAATAAATGAAAACAGCACCCAATTACATGGCTGCCCCGAGGAACTATCAGAATAACTGAGTGATAGCACAAGGGCAGGTGAGAAGTACTGTGGAAATCACTGTTACAGAGCCACTGCTTTCGTTTCAGGAGTGTGTTTCTGGAAGTAGCCTCACCTCCCTCCTGGGACCCGGCAGGCACATTCTCAAGTCCATCCCAACCTCCTGTACTGGAGGCCAAGGACTCTCCTTAGCAAGATCTCCAGACATTCTGGTGCATTGCTGAAGTTTAGGCATCTCTGATCTAGGTGGAGATTTTGAATACCTTTGAAAGATTTCGTTCATCTGTAAATGTCTCGCACTCCTAAGAACTTGTTCAACCCAAGATCTTTCCAAATGGGCTCCCTGCTCATTCCTAGAGAAGAAAGCAATTTGTTGCTCAGGATTTCCACCTCAAATTTACAATATTTTCTGTATGTTTGCAATCTTTCAGGCATGCTGATTATATTTCTACACGGATTAATATAGTTCACCTCTGCAGTTATCTTTATTGGGCAAATAAGGAAAGCAATGCTCCATGAGGTGACATACATTACCCTAATATTTGCAAGCTGTGAGCCATTCAACTGTCTGTTAAGCTGGACTCATTGGTCTATTTCTAGAACCAGTAACCTCTCTGCCTTATCCCACCGCCTTTTCACGACAGGAGGAAGAAAGAACTGTCTAGTTGGGTGAAGAGAATCCTTCATGGACCACGCCTGTACAGGATGTCTTTGCCCATCACGAGACTTCTGTGACCAAGCTCATCAGCCTGATGGTGCTCCAACTGCAGAACACAGAAGCAGTAGGTGGAAACCACAGAGACACAGACTGTGGCTCAGCAAAACAATAACTTTCAGTGACTATGCCTATTGTTCAGAACTTCCTGCCCTGTGGGCAGTATGCTGGCCGAGTAGTAGAACAGATGTCATAGGAGGAAGATTGACAGGGCCCTCTCTCTATCTGGTGCTTCGAATCAGAGTGAAATTTTGTAGGTAAGCTCCCCCAACCCTGCACAGACTGCATAAACTGGAGATAGTTCATTTGTGCAGAAAGGAGACTGATTTCAGAAGAAGAAAAGAAAATCTACCTTACCAGAGCCCTGGGATCTTGCCTGATGTGCCGAGCTGGGAGTGAATCTCTCTTTCCTCTCCGATATTATCTTACACTGGAATCTTGTCTTGTAGCATCGAGCCATTTATGCAAGACTAGGGAAGCAAGTGAAACGTGTCTGCATAGAAACTGACAGAGCCCTCTGGGGCCTGAGGACCCCATTCTTTTTTTTTTTTTTTTCGAGACAGGGTTTCTCTGTGGTTTTGGAGCCTGTCCTGGAACTAGCTCTTGTAGACCAGGCTGGTCTCGAACTCACAGAGATCCGCCTGCCTCTGCCTCCCAAGTGCTGGGATTAAAGGCGTGCGCCACCACCCCCCCGGCCCCCATTCTTTCCTGGGATTGAAGAGAATGGGCAGTGGTATACTGCACTTCATGCTCCTGTACATATTGTATAAGGCCCCCAGAGAAGTCCTCTTGCTCCATCTGCCTCCAAGCTTACCCTTCCCATGGAAACAGACATCCTATCCTGTATGTGGCATGCAGTAACAAAATGTATGAGAAAGGAATAAAAGAAAGGAAAGGAAAGGAAAAAGAGAAAAGGGAGAAAGGACAGAAGGAAGGAAAAGCAAAGAGCTGCAACAGAGAGAACACTTGACTAGCTGAATGTTCTTCCTTGCTCATTGCTGTTTATCTGCTAAACCGTTTTCCGATTGTACCACGGATCATATGTGTGCAAGCACGTGACTGCATACTTGAAGGCTCGAGTGTGTAAGCATGTGTAATCACCCATAACATGCTATAATATTATGAAACCCATGAAGAAAGCATGAAAAAGAAGATAGACTTGCACCCAGCTACTTGCAGGTCTATGCTCATTTGGGGCAGTGATCACATGGGGGGAAACATGTGACCTCTGTGGTAATGATCACTGTACACCATGCTCTCCAGTGTGGACCCCTTGGATAGCAGCAGAGGGTTTCACGTACAGATCATGCAAAATTCAAAGTGGCTCTGTATCGAACTTGCTCCATGGTAGTGGTGGATTTTGAAGCTTTTAAGAGCCCATGGGCGCATTAAAAATGTCCGTTGGGAACATGCTAATTTATACGTGTTTCTAAGAGCTGTTCAGAGAAAACTTTAACCTCTTAAGGCTTCTTAAAGAAGCCACAGGAGCTTCCCCTGCAGTCCCAGGCAGTGGTTCCCAGAAATTCCAACACAGTCGTTCTTTGTGCTGGATACAAGTCAGGAAGCCAACTGAGCTGAGGTAGGCTTTTTCCTGGGAGATGCTCTTCTAGCAAAGGAAATGGGGCATAGGGAAGTTATCCAGGAGGGCAGACTTTGCTGGGTATGATGGGGAATGATGACTGCACCACAGAATCTCAAAGATGTTGCAGCCGTACAAGCTCTGTACAAATCCTCATCCCTGCTTCTCTGATACATTCAGACCACCCCCTCCCCCAAAACACACCTGTAAAAGAGGCAGAAAAGGAAAAAGACACAAGAAGGTCTGCTCAAATGCCGTCAACTATGAGGAGGTCTCCTGCTAGGCCTTCCTTCTTTTTGTACATTCTAATTGAATGAGTACACATTGCATGCTCAGGACTACTGTGCAGAAGGGACACAGCTGAATAAAGACAGGTGCGATTTCAGTAGAGTTGAGAGCAGTGGTAAAGACACATGAATCCAACAGGCACAGTTTCACATAATGACAACGAAAAGATGCCACTGACATACCCAAATTTGAAGTAAGCTTTATTAAATACTGGCCAGGAAGATGGACACTGACCAGGTCCACACCAGGATGCCCAGAGAGTGGTTGTGAATTAGACAGGTGCTTATACAGGCAAAGACCACAAGGCTACAGACTTCCTGCCTTCGTCCAATGGGGCCGAGCATACATCCTGACGTACTTCCTGTCCACAGACTTCCTGCCTATCTGTGGTCAAGCACATCCTGTGTAGTTGGGACAACCAGCCTTGTTTATAGAAGTGAAAACACCTGGCTTATTATCTTCCGTGAACAGCCCCAGCACTCCAGGAAGTTATCTGTCCTTGGGCAAGCCGGGCTTACAGGTCAGAGGTATTTGTTTTACACATCTCTCAAGCACAATAATTTAAAACTTAAAACATAACTTTAGCCCCCACAAAACCTGACTTTAGGCCTCTGCTTGCCCGGTAAGAATCCTTCTCTTTACCTAGCCAAAGTCCTCCTGTTTAGGACATTGTCATCAGTACTGCCATTTTGGGGGACACTTTGGACCTAACAGGAACATGGCTCTTGTGTTGTCTTTTTGCCTTGATCCCTGCTCAGCCTGCACCCAGACAGTACCAAGAGCCCATTGGCCCTGCTTTCATACCTGGTAGTAGAATAATAATCTGCAGGGAGAACCAGGGCCTGAGGACTCTTTCTCCGTGGTTGGCCTTTGTGCATACCCTGATTGAAAGAAGGAAAGTAAAGAATTTCTCATGGTATTTTTCTTTGTAAAGGTTGCTTCAGGGAGTCAAACTTTGACTGAGTACTTCATTGTGAGAGGGTTATGTGGTAAACTCCCTTGTTTTCCACAGATGTTGAAACAGCCGGAGCCAGAATTCAGGAAAACTGCTCTCCCTCCATACCCACCCTAACCCCAGGGGCTGTGATAAAGTTGATTAAACTAGATTCAGGTCAAGTCCCTGGGCTCGGGTGACTTCACAGAAACCTCAGGATTCCAGTGCATCAGAAACAGAAATGGTGGCTGAAGAGCGTTTGCCATAAGAGGGAGATGGGGAGCCCTCGCTGAGTCGGTGGAAGTCTTGCAGTGGGAGGTCCAGGTGCCAAGAGCTAGGTTGCTGCTCTTGGGATAAATGAGCCATATTGCTGTCCGTATTTCCTGGAAAAGTCCAGGCCACTCCACAGCACTCCTGGAAATATGCTCCTTACTTGGGACTGAAGTGTCCCTTTGTGCAATACCCTTGCTTGGGACTTTGGTGCTAGTGTTTTTCCCTGTAGCCACAATGCTTGGGGAATCTCCCCTCTGCAAATGTTTTATATTTAACAAAATACCAGCTGTCACATCCATGAGCAACCCAGGAAATAGGGCAACTGTTTTCTGAGGTCTCAGGTAAAGACATGCATGGCTTAAGAATCTGTACGTACTCAGGTAAAGTTAATCTCTGGAGTCTGAGAACTAGGTTCATACCCATGAGCCTTGTGTCCTTGGCAAACCCCAGAAACCCCTTGAAGACCGGGTTTCCGATGTCAGGTGGAGCTAGCATTACACACGGAAGAGGGCTTTTGGGGAGTTAAGTGAAGGAAACACGCTTGACCTTTGACTGGTGAATCTTGCTTTCTGCTCTTGAGGTGGGCCAGAAGATGACAGAGCTCACAGAATGTCAGCTGTGTGTGGATTGGAGATGTTCTGGTGCCAGATGCAATAATTCTGTTCCATTCATCGTTTTCTGTCACCAGGCCTCCAGACACTGAAATTCCCCCAGAGGCCTGCAGCTGGCAGGATCTGGCCCAGCTCAGCAGTGCTGTGGTCAGGAAGGAGCCTTTTTCTTTGTTCTGAGATCCTTGAAGCTTGACGTGATCGCATTTAAATACCATCGCTCAGCCCTTCCCCATGCTGGGGACTGAACTCAGGGCCTCCCATGTGCTGGGCAAGTACCCTACTGCTGAGCTACATCCTCTGCCCCCTTCAGTCTTTCTGTTGCTGTTATCAGTGTTAGCACAGCAGTGTGGTAGAGGGGTGGAAAGGATCTCACCGGCTGAGAGTTCGCCATGGTTCAGCCACTCCACCGATGCCATGTCTGCGCAAACCGAAACATACCTGTACAAAGCAGTGGTATTCCTGCTTCTGCAGTTAAAAGCCCAAAGAGGTTTAGTATCTTCCCTTTGGTCACGCAGCTAACACAAAATGGGACAAACACTTGAAATTAGGGGCACAGTCTCCCACCTGACAACGCTAATGCTCTGTGCATGTGAACTCCCATGGATCTAAAATCTGAAGGTCAGTTTTCTCAGGGCAACCATTAGAATACAGACAGAAAAAATTTTGAATTTGAGATCAGCTGTAGCCTGACAGTGAGACCCTTTCTCAAAAAGCAAAATAACAGCGTGTAGAATCTTGACATCGTAATTCTAAAGCCCTTTTTATTTTTTGAGAAGCTGCTTGTGATATACTGGTTTATTACTATTTGAATCATGCCTTTGAGAAAAGGAGCATAAAAATTTACAATGACTGCATCTGTTATTTTCCATTGAAGAATAGGAAGACAGAGGAGGAACGATGACTGTAGAGGACACACCCTGCACAAGCTATTTTTCTATAGGTTATTTCAAGAAAATGTGAAGCTCGATCTTTTTCTCTTTCCCCACTGAATTTTTTTAAGTATAAACTACTGGGCTTTAGAGCATACACATGGAGGAGAAAGGTCTCCCCCCAGCTGTGCTCAAGCTCACATACAATATACATGACCTTACTGAACCCACTAACACGGCTACAAGTTAGGCATCACCGCCTTGATTTTTGCAGCTGATAAACATCAGGACAGCTGAGTAATTTGGTCAGAGTGCTCATAACTATTATGGAGGTGCTCAGCTGGCTCTTTCCTCTTGACCACTTAGCCTTCAAGTTATGCGAACAGGGCTAACAAACACCCCAGGGGCCTCAGTCAGATTCTTTGAGGATGTCACAACAGGCATTTGAGGTTGGGCCTGAGTACAGCTTCTCTAGAAACAAGCTGCACTTACAGGGTGGGGAGGTCACTGGAGAGACCTGGAGGGTGGTAACCGGGTGTCTAGTGGAGCAGGCAGAGCAGATTTCCAGAAAGCTTGGGCAGGGCAAGAGTGAGTGGTCCAGGCAGCTGTCCGGGACACGAACTCCAGCAGATTTCCAAAGAGAAAATTTGGTACCCAGAGGTCCATGGAGCCCAGCCGCAGGGATGAAGGCAGACTACAGAATTACAGCACATGCCTGGTGCTGAGCAGTTCCAATGCTCAGGAGTGATGGGTACTCTGATAGCTCGGGTGGCCTTCCCCATGGAATCACCAGCGAGGTAGAGTAACATGGTGGCTGAGGGGAAAGGTTTCTGAGGCCACTGGGTTCCAACCCCAGCTGATGAATGTTAGCTGTGTAACCTAGCAAAGTCACCTGAGTCCTTTGTGTCCCGTGCTCTTGATCTGTCAAGTGGAGGTACTGATGTGGAGAGCAGATTTTAAAAAATGAGGGGAGGAGAAGGAAAAAAAAGCACTGGATTTCCCTCAGTGGTCTGTACTGCAGGCATTCAGTGCTGTGGGTATGGAGGATAATCGTATGATGGTTTAGGGTATGGACACAGAAAGCATGGCAAACAGTCCTTGGCTCAAAAGCAGTGCCATGCAAGAGATACTGTTATCATCTCTGGGTGGGTTAGCCTAGGCAAAGTCGGGTATAGGGTGGTCTAAGAAGAAAGCACAAGAGTGAGGTTAGAGTTAGGAGGATGCAATATCTGTCTCCATCTACTCTTCAAAGTAGTCAAAATACAGTTGAGTACCCCTTATTCAAAATTTATAGGCACGAACATATTTTAGATAATTTGAATTATGTCATTCACCTGTTGGTCATTCTTAATGGAGAAATCTGTAATCCAGAAGCACTCCAAATCCGTTTTGGGAACATTCCAAATTTGGGGGCTTTGGATTAGGGATACTCAGCCTGTAGCAACTGAGATTTAATCAAACACTTCAAAACTGCCAACTCAGATGTGGCGGGTTTGACTGGAATGAGCTCACTTGTTGACTATGCACTATGGGCATGTTGCCTGGTCTCTGTGTATCTTAGCTTCTCCATTTGTGAAATGCGGGGAGGAGTCTCACATATTTGCTACGAGGCGCCGAAGGGAATAAGAATATTCTGCTTTGGGCCATGTAATTTTATTAAAGTATGACAGAAATGACAAAGTCAGGAAGATAGTCAGGGGTTGTCTGGTTACTTCAGCTTGATATGATATTGAAAGGAAGAGAGAGCCAAGGAGATTAAAAGTAGGATTCTTTAAATCCCCACACAATCTTACCAACTTAGAATGTGTTCCTCTGCATCAGAAGAATCTTTAGCTGCTCCTTCATCCGGCCTCATGTTGTTGTGGACCTCCTCTATAGGGTTACTGGAAATGATGAACATTTGGATGTCTATCTCTCTTCTTAATGTTGACAAGACACTGGTTGGAGACCTGGTTTCTCTGACAAAATGAGAATAAAGCTAATTCCTACTCCCCAAGTTTATAGTGAAGCACAAGAAAGAAAGTATATATATGTGTTTGTGTGTGTATGATATATATATACTATATAAACTACAAAGGTAATGTTTTCAGTACCTTGGAAAGTCTTCCTATAGAGTGGACTGTCATTTGAAGACCCAATTATCTATTGAGTTAATGGCCATTGATCAAGGTGTTTTCATGTGTTACTATGAATTAACCCCTTGTGAAAAGCCACAAGCATAATTGGTAGGGTACAGGCTAAGCAACTATATGAGATGGTCCCCTATTGGGCTATGTAACACTGAACTTCACAACTATTCTAGATCATTCCCCTTTGCAGGTGAGCATGCTGAGATTTGAGAGTTTAACTGATGTAAAACAGGAGCTGGAAAGCAATGAAGCTCCTTGCTCTAGTGCAAATTAGAGATAAAATTACCCATGCAAGTGCAGATGCATTACAAAGACAGTTTCAAAGAGAGAGTGAACGCTTTGGCTTGGAGAGGTAAGAAAAGGCTCTCTCTCTCTCTCTCTCTCTCTCAATCTGTGTGTGTGTGGGCATATGTGTATGAATTTTATCTGTGGATTAATGGATGAGCAGGAGATGAAAAGAAAAAACCAGGGCAGGATCAGAGAATGAAAAGATAGAAGAATGAAGGAAGGAGTGGATATTAATAATGACGCACAGAGACATGCAGATATAATGTGCCTAGAGGAAAATATACAAAAGAAGGAGGATCAGAGAGATGAACAAAATGCGGATGGACCACATAATATTTGGCCTACTAGTTCTTTAATGCAACAGAGTCTGTCTGAGAAGGCTAAGATGTCATTTTGACACCCCTATATAGTTTTCAGTATGTTTAGGTAACTAAATAATGAACACACTATGACAAAGCAAAAAAAAAAGTGGAGTGAAATACTATATAAGCTTATTCAAATCGTTGATTAATTGTTGAGAACTATCCTTGTTATGATTTGATAGAAGGTGCCTCTCCAAAGTTCACGCTTTAAAGCTTGGTCACAATTGGGAAAGAAATGGCCGGATGCTTAAAGGGTGCATGCAGTTAAAGGAAGTTAGGTCATTAGGTTGTGCCTTTTAAAGGAACATTGGGATCTCTTTTTGCTTCCTGGTTACCTTGAGGTAAGCAGTTTCATACTAGCAAATGTTCCCAGTCTTGATGTTAGGCCTTGCCACAGCCTAGAGCAAGTAGGTCATATATTGGGCCTAGTTGTGAGCCAAAATAAATCTTTCCTTTAACAAGTTCCTTACCTGAGGTGTTCTCTCATGGGGACAAAGGGGTAACACAACCATCAGTGACAATGAATGTCATTTCATTACCTAACTTGTGAAATATTGGGCAATGTGAACCCCCAAAGTAAGGAAGCTGACATTAGCAAAAAGGGACAGAAAAATTGCCTAATGGCCAGGCCTGCTGTTGATTAGAGGTTAGAGTAATCCTGGAAAAGAGCAAGCCTACAGGGTATTGATTCCAAGAAATTTCCAAGAATCTCATAGCTGGAGGTTATTTATTTGTTATAGGTTGTTTACTCCAGCTTTTCATATTGTAGATAAGAGATTTGAGCTCAGGAAGTAGGAATGACTTTGTAATTCAGCAGAGCCATCTCACTAAAATACGCTTGGAGACAGAACAGAATGCTATCTCTGGGCTCCAAAAATCCTGTGAGATGAAGAACATGCAAAAATTAGTAAATATAAAACAGCAGTCATGAGAGGAGTCATGTCCTCTTCAAATTCATGACTGGAAGCCTAACCCCAGATACCTCCGAATTAACATTGTTAGGAAGTAAGGCCAGTGAGGATGCAATGCATTAATGAGAGCATCCTGGGTTAGAATGGGTCCCAGATCCAATAGACTGATGTCCTTAGGAAAAGAGAGATGTTCAGTCTGTGCACAGGGACATCACCACATAAGCCTGAAGACAGGGAAGAAGAGCGCTGTATCTATGAGCCACATGATGCCAAGTGTTACCTGAAACCACCAGAAACTCGGAGAGGGCCCTGAGCGGACTCTCCCTCACAGCCCTCAGAAGAAATCCACTGTATGAACCTTGATCACAGACTTCCTGCCTATTGCTTAAGATTTAGTTTGTGGTACATTGTTCAGAAGCCCCAGGAAACAAATACAGAGTCTATAAGAAAGAGTATCTAGGAGTAGTGTGAGGGAAAGAGCATTGTGCTAATGAAACAATTAAGCTATACAATAATTTGTTCAATCACAAAGTATAGATGAGGAACCTCTTTGGCCCTAAGTCAGGAAGAAATAGAATCTCACTCGCTTCGGCCTTTGAGAAGCTCGAAGTGTGATCCCATCAGATGCATGACAGAAGTAAACATTTTGAGGACAAAAGACAAGAGATAGGCAGGAGCTTGGATAAAACTGTGGTGTCTTAGTCAGACTTTGATGGATTAGAATATTTTCCTGCTAGTTGCTAAATGGAGCCAATTATTCGTGACATTGAAATGAGTTTCCTAAAATATTTTACATGATCT
The DNA here is from genome assembly GCF_950005125.1 of Chionomys nivalis. NCBI lineage: Eukaryota > Metazoa > Chordata > Mammalia > Rodentia > Cricetidae > Chionomys > Chionomys nivalis. The sequence continues at coordinate 51,070,791 of NC_080096.1, forward strand.
ATACAAGCAATAAAAGGGAAGGATCACAAGCTTACTAAATTTATTTAATAAGGCAAGGCAAACAAATAGCCCCAACATCCCATGTTATTTAATATGGTCTTTTGCCCTAACTGGTCTGCTATTCACAGGAACAGCGACTGAGATGCTACCCTTCGCACGCTCGGGGCCAAATTCTCCTGGAATTGTAGGCTCATACAAGGGGTGGCTTCTGAAATTCACTCCACTGGGGGTCTTCTTAGTCTGCCTGCCCGGAAATCTCTACAGTGTTAGGAAGTCAGATTGTGTTATCAATGTAGTTGACGCAACAAAAATAACATTTTCTCTCCAAATTTCCCATGCATGGGAGCCAAGCCTTTAGCAGATCATCAATATGTTGAAAGGCTGAGTGCTCTCGGACCCAGAAACTGGAGCCAGGCCTACTGGTTATGGCTGTGGGATCTTTTGGCTTCTCCATACTGGGGGCCTCAGGCTCCTAGATGTTGACTTCCGGAGGTGGCTGCACTAAGCAATCAACTACAGCTAGAGTCACATCTGCTCTGCAGAATGATGTCAGTCATAATTTCCAGAGGAGGCTTTAACCATCTGAACTTCCCTACCCACTGATCTAACAAACTCTGAAACTGCACTACAATTATAAACCTATTACATAGCTTTACAAGAGAGAACAAAGGACTGTGGAGAATCAGGACACAAATCAATAGTCTTATTTGACCAACCAACCACTCTGAGAAGGGTCAGTGCTGCCTTCAGAAACGGCATCAGGCTCAGTTTACTGTGATTCTTGTCTGGCTAACCTCTCCAGATGTTCACTACTGATTGATTGCCTTTGCTTGAGTCACCTTTGTGTCTGCTTTAGCTCGGCCACTTGGGCAGAAAGATTTTAAAGTCTTTCTTTTCAAGCTTATGGTTCTTTCAATTATTTGTTGCCCAGTGTCTCATTCTCAACCCGTCTACTAGCGTTTCTTATAAAACCATCTCCCTCCAGAATCCTTCCCTCTGTTTTCCTATGTCTGAAGCCTGGAAGTATTTCCAGCCTTTCATTTCTGGAAGATTCATTCCGTCACTGTGCCTACCATGCTGAAAGGAGTGAAGATCATCTAAAGCACTAGTTCTCAACCTTCCTAATGCTGTGGTCCTTTAATATAGTTCTTCATGTTGTGGTGACCCAACCATAAAGTGATATCTGTTGTTACTTTATAACTGTAACTTTGCTACTGTTATGAAACATAGTATAAATTTTCTGATAATCGTAAGCAGCACCTGTGTATGAATTGTTCAACTCCTCTACAAGGGGTCCTGACCACAGGTTGAGAACTGCTCTTGTAGAGACAGTTGTGTCCGTCTCTTTGGTTGTGAGACTATTGAGATAATGGACTCTAAGGAATTGGAATTTCTCAGGAATCTTGGGGTAGGAGATAAAAAGCCTTTGGGGAAGCCAGAATAGGGACTGCCTCCTGGGGAAAAATGAACAATTTTCCAAATGACCGTATAGGATAACTGGAGTTAAGACAATGGTGAGGCTGGCACCACACCTTGACTAGATTGCTAAATTACAAATATGCCCCTTGCTTTCTGTTTAAACCTAAACCTCATGTTGAACACTAGAGATGACATGGAGGTGAATGGATCTTGCCAATGTGGACGCATTGACTAAATCTCGTTTCCCCAGAAATACTTGTTTATAAAAAGTCTTTATTGAGGACAGGTGGGTAGGCCTTGTTTGTTGGGACTATTGACTCTGGCAACATTTCCTAAAATCTATTGGTCTTTGCTACAGTTTCTTACTATTTCATTCTCTTTATCCTTACTACCCAAATTCAGGGCTATGTCTTCTTTGGGGGGGGGGGCTATGTCTTTCACTTAAGACATTACAATAGTTTTCAAATGGACCTCTCTGCTATTAGTTCATTTTAATTCAACTCATTCTACACTTAGCAGTCAATATATTATTTATAAAAACTGAAAATCCATACTGAAAAGGCTAGAAATAGAAGGAAGCCAATGTGGTATAGTAAAGGTTGTGTATTAAAAACTCACAGCTGACCTTGTGCTTTGGAAATGCTGAAAGTTTTCCCTTAGGATAAGAGGCAAGGCAAGGATGCTGCTTTTACTGTTTCTGTTAAATGTGGTGGTGGAATTCTTAGCTAAAGCTGTTAGGAAAAAATGAAACAAAAGAAGGTTTAAAAGTATGAAATAAAATTGTATCTGTTTGCAGATGATATTGTTTTATATGCTGAAAATTCAAATGATTCTATCCCCAAACTGTAAGCACCAATAAATGAGTTAATAAAGCTGCCAAGTACAAAATCAATACATAAAAATTAATTGCACTGGTTGTGGGGTAGTTGTACACACCTTTCTTTAATCCCAATAATCAGGAGGTAGAAACAGGTAGGTGTCTGTGAGTTCAAGATCATCCTGGTCTACCTAGCATATTTTATGACAGCCAGAGGTATACAGTAAGACCCTCAACTCAACAGCAAAACTTTGAAGAGAATGAAACTTGACATCTCAGCTCCTGACCTGCAGCTTGGAGGAAAGCGATAGCGATGAAACAAGGACTTCACGAAGTCTTGCCAGCATTTTTATCAAGTGGTGCTCAAACTCACCTGTGTGAGTGAGTCAGTCAACGGCTACAAAATCAATTATACAGTTTCAGTAACAGAGCTCTTCCCTGGCATACACAAGGCCCTGAATTCAATGCCCAGCTCTGAAAACAAACATGGAAGAGCACATGAGTAGAACACTGAGGGTAGAAAGGCAGATGAGTTGATAAAGATAAAGAGAGCGCTTCACATTGTACTTATATACACGGCTGAAGGATTTTGGAGAAGGGTGCTGCATTACACCCTTCTCCAAAAGGTGAATGGCTGCAAAGAGACACTCTGACCAAAGAACTTATAGAAAAAGGGGTTTGTTTGGGCTTAAGATTCCAAAGGGTGGGATGGAGGCAGCTGGTAGAAGACATGATGGCTGAAACAGAAGCTGGGGCTCACATCATGAACCACAAGCACAAAGCAGGGAGAGAACACTAGCAGGCGGTGAGGCTTTTTACTCTTAAAGCCAGTGTCACACTTCCTCCAAGGCCTTGTCTCCTGAGCCTCTTCTTATCGCTTCACTAACTGGAGACTACATGGGTCTCTGCCACCAGCATGGTCAACAGAGCAATAATAGGCAGTTGGTTCAACACAATTCAGAAGCTGGTGTAGGTTCCAACTTTAGGAGTCTGAGCCTGAACAGTTTATTTTAAGCATATGTAAATAGCACAATTGGGTGGAAAAAATTTCCTGGTGATAATTAAATCAATCCCATGTGCACAACGAAGCTTAAGTCATGGCTACCTCAAAACTCTTTGTAAAGTATATGTGACATCTTAACCACATATGCTCTTGGCCTTCTGAGGGCAAAAGTCACCAGGTTATTACCCACATCCAATCTCAGACTCCTGGTTGAAAGCTGGTTGTATATCCTTTGAAGAGATACCCAGTATCTTTACCATACCTGGTTCCTCTGGTGCTTATCTGTGAAAACAAGATGCTCAGTGCCTCCCACAGGGGACCAAGTATTCAAATACTTGAGAGTACAGAGGACATTCCAACAGTGTGAAGATGGCTTAGTGGGAGAAAGTACACACTGTGCAACAAACAGCACTGAGGAAACAGGATGTGTCCATGCTGAAAAGGTTAGCTGAATCCCTTCTTTAAAGCATGCACAGAGTTAACTCCGGATGAACCACTGATCTTAATGCAAAGCTGGGAATGTAAAAAAATAATTAAAGATGACATAGAAGAAAATTTTGATGGCATTAAATTTGGCGATGATTTCTTGGGTATGACATTGAAAGTTAGGCAACAAAAGAAAAATGAGTTGGGATTAAAATTAAAAATGTGTGTATGTGTACACTGTAAACAGATGGAAAGGGACCTCACAGGATGAGAAAAACAGTGTTCTCAAATCATATGTCTTTGAACGAATTGACAATCAGTATATTCAGAGACCTTCTATAAGTCAACAAAGAAAAAATGTAATTTACAAATAAACTTAAATGGATTTCTCTATAGATAAGATATAGGCATGATCAATAACCATATAACAAGATGTTCATTCTCATTAAATTCTACTCTCAATGAGATATCACTTCCCACCTGTTAGAATCGCTACTAAAGACAACAAACCAATAACCCCACCCAACCAGCTATCATCCAATCAAATAGAAAAATAGAATAAACTTTGGTGAAAATTTGGATATATTAGGGTACTGGTAAGAAAGGAAAAGATGCAGCTGTTGTCACAACAGTTTGATCATTTCTCAAAAACACCCAGACTTATCAGCAATATCAACTATAGCCACATAAATGAAAGAATTGAAAATAGGACTCTGTTTTGCACAGTAGCATTATATACAACAGCTAATATGTGAAAGTTATGTATGTAAAATGTGGTTTTTAAAAATAGACTATTATTCAGCCTTCAGAGAAAGGAAATTCTGACAGATTCTGTGGTAGTTTGAATAAGAACAGCCCCCAGAGACTCATGTATTTGACTCTCTTTAGAGAGTAGCACCTTGGAGGAATGGATGTGGTCTGTTGGAGAAAGTTTGACCCTGGAGTTGGGATTCAGGGTTTGAAATACTCAAGTCAGGCCCAGTGTTTCTCTCTTGTGTCTACCTGCAGGCCACCGTATTTCCTACCAGGATGGTATTGGACTAAACCTCCATACTGTAAGACAGCCCCAATTAAATGTTTTTCTTTATGAGAGTTGCCAGGTCATCATGTCTACACACAGCAATAGAAACCCTAAGACATAAGTTGGTACCAGGGACTGGGGTATTGCTCTGATGAACCTGACCATGTTTTTGTTTGGAGAAATATGGACTTTGGGATTTTGGATTAGGAAAGCAGTTGAATGCTTTAAGAGGGAATTAATGGGCCATCCTAGTTGGAACATGGATGACAGAGGATGATTTCAGCTGTGGTTGCCTACCTAAAAGGGTTTAAGAGGAGAATATGAGTACGTGGCCTAGAGACCACCCTTGTGATATTTTGGTGAAGAACGTGGCAGCCTTTGAACTTGTCTGAAAAGTCTGCTGAGGATAAATTGAAGAGTTTTAGATTAACGGCATTGACAAATTCAATTTCCAGGCAGACTAGTATTGACTTTGTCCTGTGGTTTTTAGTGGCCAGTCTTATGGAGATTCACAATGAAAAAGAGCAAGATGAGCAAGGAAAACACAAAATGTACAGTTTTAGGAGAAAGGGAGGACCTAGAAAATGTTTAAAGAAAAGCCTGGTCTTAAATGTAACAAAGGGCATGGTGACTTCAGGGCAAGGCCCTATCCAGCCAAGCTTCCAATTTATGAAGAGGAATTAAAGGGTGGTGTCATATGCCATTAATCCCAGAACTTGGAAGACCAAGTGAGGTGGATCTCTGAGTTTGAGGCCAGCCTGGTCTACAGAGAGAGTTCCAGACCAGCTGAACATAGGGCAGTGAAGGAAACCTTCTAAAACAGAAAGCTGGTGGCAATGTAATTAATTGAACAAAAAACCAAGTTCTTGGCAGCTTTGGCCATATGGTTCTGGCTTTAGAGTCAAGGACACAAGAAAGGGGACATGGAATCTCTCTTCATGACTAAAGAAAGCCACTGAGACCAGGCATGTGTCAGGGGTGTCCCTGCATGGAGGCCTAGAGAGGCCGTTGGGTGAAGCTGTGAAGGTGAGGTCCCGAGTGCCTTGGAGATCCCAGAATGTTGGAGAGGTCAGAGAATCTCCTTGGATACCTGTTGAGGAAAACTGCTAACAGGGAGTAGAACCAGCCCATGAGAAAGAAGTGTGTTGTAATCAACATAGCTGAAAAGAGTTGGAGATCTGAAGAAAGTCTCTGACATCAGGCATGGATATGCAGAGTTTGGTGTTTGCCTAACTAGTTTTTGGTCTTGCTGTGGTCCAGTATTTTCTTCCTATACTCCCTTCCTCCCTTTTGGAATGGCAATATACATTCTGTGCCATTGTATGTTAGAAGTCTGTAATCAGCTTTTTGATGTTAATTTTATAGGGGATTACAATTAAAAGATTGCATGAATCTCAGAAGAGTCTTTGAACTTTGGACTTTTAAACAGGGTTGAGACTGATAGACTATGGGGACTTTTGAAGTTGGACAGTTGGACTGAATGCATTTCTGCATTATTCTATGGATATTAAGCCTATGAGGACCAAGGAGTGTAATATGGTGGCTTGAATAACAGCCCTCATAGACTTATATATTTGAATGCTTGGGGAGGGCATTTAGGAGGTATGGCCTTGTTGAAGAGGGTGTGCCTTGTTGGAGAAAGTATGCCACTGGAGATAAATTTCTGCGGTTTCAAATGCCCAAGCCAGGTCCAACGTCTCTCCCCCTGCTGCTAGCCAATCCAGATGTAGAATTCTCAGCTACTCTCCAGCACCATGTCTGCCTGCATGCCACTGTATTTCCTACCATGATGATAACACAGTAAACCTCAGAACCTGTAAGCCAGCCCGAATTAATTATGTTCCTTTATAAAACTTCCCATGGTCACGGTGTCCCTTCACAGCAATAGAAACACATGCTGATGGATGAATCTTGAGAACATTATACTCAACAAAATAAGTCTGTCACAAAAGGAGAAACAGCGTATCACCCCATTCCCCCATGCTCTCTGGAGCAGCGCTGGGCGGAGGGGTGTCAGGAAGGAGCAGTTGGCAGAGGTCAAACTTACCTTGGAAACAAAAGGGAATGGAAACGGAGAAGTAGAAAAAAGAGAAAGGGGGAAAGAAAGGAGGCTTATAGAAAACAGGTGAGAAGGACAGCTGAAACTTTTTTGTGTCTTGTTGGATGTCAGGGAGGCAAAATATGTTCGGAATTACCGCCAAGGACTGTCCTCAGAGGTTTCCAATAATAATAAATATTGGTGGCGAGAACCCAAGTCTTAATCCTGACTTCTCAATTTTGTACCTCTGGTTATATTAACCCATGTTGTGTGTCTGTCTTTAATTCCATAATTGTGAAACTGGGATATTAATACTCAGCAGAATATCCAGGGAGAACAACATGGAAAAAATAGAGATACAAATTATTTAGCAAGTAAAAAAACACCACTTAAGTTCAGGCTAACATCCCTTGTACTTCTTTTGGACCTAACCACTTCACGGTGCTGCTCCTGTTCCCTCATCTGTGAAAGGGATAAAGGTCGACACTATACTATAGACCGATAAAGGCCTAAATGAAATGATATCTTTGCCACATGTAAAGGGATCGATGAATCTCTGTGTTTACAACAAAGACAGCAATGGAAACATTTCTTTGCAGTTGAGAATTTAAAATTAACAACCAACAAAACCCCTAGACAAACAGTGATCAATTTAAAAACTAGGAACTCATGGAGAATGTTAAAGGTCCTTGTCAGCCTTCTGATTTTCCCCCACCCTGAACAACTGCTGCCAAATGACTGTCTTTGCTTCACAAGGTTAGAAGCACCCCCACCCCCTACACTCGCGCCCACTCCTGTGATTAACCACTCCCACGATGCTGGATCGCTTCCTGGATTTCATTTACTTAATAACTAATCTTTCATTGCCTCTCCTCTTTTAAAGCCAGTCAGGCTTCTTCCGGCCTCCATCTCTGCTCAAGGTCTCCCCTCTTTAAATCACTGAGATAATTCGGAGACACACTCCAGCCCACTTTAACGGAGGGCTGATGGGCAAAGGCGGTTTCCCTCATCTGTTTCCTAACCTTGCAACATTTCAGATGCCTCTCAATAATCCCAGCAAATCACTCACGCCGTTTTTCCACAGACACTTAGTAAATACTCCTAATTCTGGGAAAGGTTGTTTCACAGGGGCCCAGAACTCAGCAAGAGGGTGCCTATATGCAGAACGTGGGCAAGCTAAGCCCCGGACTTCTGAATGATTGCGGTCCCCTAGCCGGACATCAGGTGCCAAGCGTCGGGCAGAACAGTGACTCGCCAGCAAAGTGTTTACTCCTCTGAAACCTGAAGTACTCTCTTGCATATCTTATGAACAGAGAAACTAAGGCACAGGACATTTTTGTCCATTCCCACCACCTCCCTCCCCACCTCCAGTCTGGTCCTCTGAGCAACTGTATTTCCTCAGGAGAAACACAGCAGCTTGCCCCCGATGAATAAGCCACTGCGGTGGTATTCAGTAACCCATTGCTTAACAAGCCCTCTAGGTTATTTTGACACGTGCGTAAGTTTGAGAAACCTTGGGTTTAAAAAGGTGAGTGTTGTAATAAGAGCGTTTATTAATTAACCAATAAAAGCAATAGATAGATAAAGACCCACCTCCATCAGGTGAGTACCTTGCCAAATTCACAAAGCTAATAAAAGGCAGAGTGAGGGCTGGAGAACAGAAATGGACTGATTCTTAAAGCAGAGTCAGGGGGGCTTTAAAACAATACCGCTCACACCAGGATTCAAAGTAAAACTCTACTTAAAGACTAGACTTTTCTTTAGTAGCAGCTCAGGGGAGCTTCATTTGATTTAATGGAGCAGGTCCGTGGCATTCTTCTCATTCTCTTGGTCTTCTCTTGACATTCACAAGAGGACTGCTACAATTCCAGTCTTCATATTTTGCTTCTCAAATGTCCAGAGGTGAAGGATTGCAGGCAAGAAGACGCTCTGCCTCTTCTCCCATATCTTTTTAATTTATGTCTCAAGAGATCTCTTCTCATGCATTATTTTCAAGAGATTCAATGGCGTGCTCATTTCAAATCAGCTGCTGAGAAGCAAAATGAAATACCGTGATTAGGTAAGACTCATCAAGAACTCGCGACCATGGATTACAGGGAAGGACATGGTGGCTGGGGGAGTTGTGCAGATCAGAGCAGAGAGTACAAGGTATGAAATGGGAAAACAACAACAACAACAACAAAACAAAAACTAAAACAGAGAATCATAAGCTGACATCAGTGTTAGGAATCCAAATAGAAAAGTTAAGACTTTATGATTAAAGACTAGCAGAACCATTTTTTTTCTTTAAAGCAAGAATGACTATGGGCATCCTTGAAAAAAGCCAAGTATGGAGGACAGATGACCCCTGGGTGCAGGAGAAAGAAATGTCATGACGATGGCCAGCTGTTTCTTTAACCTTAGCAGAGTTTGCCAAGGTCTGGTCTTGGCAAGTCACAATAGGTAAAAAGAATGGAGGAAGATAAACCTTTTATGTGGAAAGTAAGAGTGGGTGACTGAAGGGCCAGGAGGAAACAGAGCATGAGTCAGGGACTCTTTCTCATTCTCATGGGTATGGCCAGCTGGCCCTGCCTGCCTCTGGGATCAGGATGAAGAAAAGGTACCAACATCTACAAAGAGAACTTTGGGGAACGGAAAGGAAACTGGGGCATATGATATCTTAGTTAGAAACCTGTGCATTGATTTCTAAATGTATTGGTTGGCTCTGTGGCACACCTAGAGCGGTAGTGCTCTTTCTGATAAGTCTATTGTGCCTTGACAGTTGATTTTTCCTTAATGTTAGATTTTCAAATATATACAAAAGGAGAAATAGTGATCTCTATAATGAACCTCCATGTACTCTTAGTTAGGGTTACTATTGTTGTCATGAAAAACCACGACCAACAAGCAAGATGGGGAGGAAAAGGTTTATTTAGCTTACACTTCCACACTGTAGTCCATCACTGAAAGAAGCCAGAACAGGGATTCAAACAGGGCAGGCTCCTGGAGTCAATAGTTGATCCAGAGGCCGTGGAAGGGGGCTGCTTACTGGCTTGCTCGTCATGGTTTGCTCATTCTGCTTTCTTATAGAACCCAGGATCACCAGCCCAGAAGAGGAGCTATGCACAGCGGACTGAGGCCTCTCTCATCCATCACTAATTAAGAAAATGCTCTACAGCCTTGCCCACAGCCCAGCTTTCTGGGGGCATTTTCTCAGTTGAGGTTTCCTCCTCTCAGATGAATAGTTTGTGACAAGTTGACGGAAATTTAGCCAGTTGTAGAAACTAGCTCGATTCGGAAAATAACCAGGCCAACTTAAAGATAAACAATTATATTTTTAATTGTTATAAGGGGTAACTCACGCCACAAGAATGGAAAGTCCGAGTTCCTGTGTCCGGAGGGAGTCACCCAGAGAGAGCACACACCTGGTCCGTATCAGTTTTTCTTCCTGGGCTCCAGATAGCCACGCCTTAACCTAGGCTCCACTTCTTAAAGAGCTTCCCCCATCAGCCAGCAATACCCTAGTACCAGCTCATCATGCTCAAATCTTAGTCAATTGATTTTGTTTCCTTTAATCTCCTGTCTTAATTATCTCGCTTCCACCCCCAGCCTAGGCTACATTATTTTAAGGACAGAGTTACTGATACATAATTTTACAACATATAACTACCTATTTAAAATTTATAATTCAGTGTTTTTATAATATTTAGAGTTGTGTGACCATTACTACAATTTTAAAATGTACCATCTCCCCAAAAGGAGATATAAACATACATATACTTGCAGTAGAGTGAGGAGAAGTATATGGGAGGGCTTGGAGGCAGGAGGGAAGGGGTAGGAGAAATGTCATAATTATGGTTTCAAGAAATAAACCTTTCTTAATGGAGACTCTAAAAGCCAGAAGGTTCTGGACAGATATTTTACAAACACTAAGGGACCATGGATGCCAGCCTAAACTACTATACCTAACATGTTAGAGTTTAACAACAAAACAAACTATAGAAAGCATACGAACTCATGGAAACTGAACAAGTCTCAACTGACCCACCACTGGGTTAAGGAAGAAATAAAGAAAGAAATTAAAGACTTCCTAGAATTCAATGACAATAAATCCACAACATACCCAAACTTATGGGACATAATGAAAGTAGTGTTAAGAGAAAAGTTTATAGTGCTAAGTGCCTACATAAAGAATTTAGAGAATTCTCATATGAGCAAATTAACAGTACACCTGAAAGCTCTAGAACAAAAGAAGCAAACTTACCCAGGAGGAGTAGATGGTGGGAAATAATCAAACTCAGGGCTGAAATCAATATAGTTAAAACTAATAGAACAATACAAAGAATCAAAGAAACAAATAATTGGTTCTTTGAGAAACCCAGCAAGATAGACAAATTTTTATCCAAAATAACTAAAAGGCAGAGAGAGAATATCCAAATTAACAAAATCAGAAGCCAAACATATACAATGGAAAAAAGAAAGCATCTTCAACAAAATGGTGCTGGCATAAACAAATACGGCATGTAGAAGAATGCAAATAGATCCGTATCTATTGCCCTACACAAAACTCAAGTCCAAGTGGATCAAATTCCTCAACATAAATCCAATTACACTAAAGATGATAGAAGAGAAAGTGGGGAGTTAGCCTTCAATGCATGGACACAGGAGACCACTTCCTAAATATGACACTAATAACACAGACACTGAAATCAACAATTAATAAATGGGACCTCCTGAAACTGAAAAGCTTCTGTAAGGTGAAGGACACTGTCAATAAGAAAAATGGCAGCCCTACAGGATGGGAAAAGATCTTTACTAACCCCACATCTGACAGAGGACTGATCTCCAAAATATACAAACAACTCAAAAAATTAGACATCAAAATACCAAATAATTCCTTTTAAAAATGGGGTACAAATCTAAACAGAGAATTCTCAACAGAAGAATCTCGAATGGCCAAGATACACTTAAAGAATTGTTCAATATTCTTAGCCATGAGGGAAATGCAAATCAAAATACTCTGAGATACCATCTTACCCCTGTCAATATGGCTAAGATAAAAAATGCTAATGACAGCCTATTTGGATAGGATATGGAGTAAGGGGAACACTCATCTACTACTGGTGGAAGTGAAATCTTTGGAAATAAGTATAGCAGTTTCTCAGAAAATGGGAAATCAATCTACCTCAAGACCTAGCGATACCACTCGGGTATATATCCAAAGGATGCTTCATCATACCACAAGGACACTTAATCAACTATGTTAATAGCAACATTATGCATAATAGCCAGAACCTGGAAACAACCAAGATGCCCCTCAGCCGAAGAATGGATAAAGAAAATGTGGTACATCTACACAATGAAGTATTACTAAGTGTGTGGGGGTGGCATCATGAAATTTGCAGACAAATGGATGGAACTAGAAAAAATAATTCTGAGTGGGGTAACCCAGGCCCGGAAAGATGAACACCAGGTATGTGCTCACTCATAAATGGATATTAGATATAAAGCAAAGGATAACCAGGCTACAATGCTCAGCCCCAGAGAAGCTAGGAAACAAAGAGGACCCTAAGAGGGACTCCTAGATCTTCCTGGGAAGAGGAAATAGATGAGACATTCTGGGCATACTTGGGACAGAGGGTAGAGGGGAGAAAGTGCAGGGATGGGAACAGGAAGGAACAGGATGGTCAAGTTGGGGGGTAGGATGGAGGGGGAGAGTAATAAAAGAGATATCATGATAGAGGGAGCAATTATGGGACTATGGAAAAACCTGGTGCCAGGGAATTCCCAGGAATCCACACGGATGACCCCAGCTAAGATTCCCAGCAATAGTGGAGAGGGTGCCTGAACTGGCCTTCCCTGTAATCAGATTGATAACTCTTCTGATTTCATCAGAGAGCCTTCAACCAGTATTGACAGAAGCAGACGCAGAGATCCACAACCAAGCACTGGACCCAGTTCCAGGAGTCCAGCTGAAGAGAGGGAAAAGGAATTATATGAGCAAGGGGAGTCAAAATCATGATGGGGAAACCCACAGAGACAGCTGACCTGAGCTTGTGGGAACTCACAGACTCTGGACTGACAGCTAGGGAGCTGGTGTGGGATGAAGCTAAGTCCTCTTCATCTGAATGACAGTTGTGTAGCTTGGTCTTTTGTGGGGCCCCTAGGAGTGGAACCAGAACCTCTCCCTATCACATGAGCTGGCTCTTTGGAACCTATTCTCTATGATGGAATGCCTGGTCTAGCCTTGAGAAGGAGCGTGGTCCTGCCTCAACTTAATATACCACACTTTGTTGGCTCCCACGGGAGGCCTTACCCCTTCTGAATGGAGACAGAGGAGGAATGGATGGGGGGCAGGTAGAAGGGAGGTGGGGGGAGGGAATGGGAGGAGAGGAGGGAGGGAAAGCTGTGGTTGGTATGTAAAATTAATTAACTCAAAAAAGAAAATAAACCTTGTACCTTACACCTGTCATATGTGATAAGTTCAACTCTCAACCCTAAGCAATTACTCCTCTACTTCCTGTTCTAGAATTGCCTATTATGAGAACTTCACAGAAATAGAATCAAGCAATGTGTAGTCTTTGATAACTGGCTTTTCCATTGTAATAATTTTGAGGCTCATTTGTGCTGTAGTATATATCAGCCCTTAATTTTGCTTTGTTGCTAGAAATAATATTGCACTTTATGGACAAACTGCCTGTTTTGTTTGTGTTTATTTAATCCAGGGTCATTACGTAGTCCAGGCTTGTCTCAGGCTTGAGTATCTCTAGCCCCTTCTGTGAGAGGATTGTGAGCATTCATCCCCCTGCCTGCCTAAATCACACTGCCTTTACCATGCACCAGCTGCTAGATAGTCACATTAGCCCTACTCTGGAAGTTTTATGGCTAAGGCTTCTATGCATATTTGTGTATAAGAATGTTCACATACAAGAGTGCATTTGTTTTCATTCCTCTGGGGTAAGGGTCTTGTAAAGGATTTGCTGAGTCATATATTAACTCTCCTTGAACCATTTGAGGAACTGTCAGATCAATTTCCATAGTGTCTGTACTAGTTTATGTTCTGCTACCAGAGTGTGAGTGTTCCGACTTCTCCATATCCTTTCTCCGTATCACCTCCAAAACTTATGACTGTCTTTTAAATTATAGTTATCATAAGGATTTGGAGTGTCATTTTCATTTACATCTCTATGATATTGAATGTATTTCCAGATGTTTATTCATTTGCATATAACTTTTGCAGAAATATGTGTGCAGATCATTTTTCGATTTTTAAACTGAGTTATTTTTCTTTTTGTTATTGAGACAAAATTACCTATACATTGCACAGAAATAAAATATTCTTTTAGATATATAGATAAATGTTTTTTCTACTTTTGGGGGTTTTTAATTCTCTGTGTCTTATTTTCCTTCTCCTCCCTCGCCCCTTATGAAGGTCTCACTATGTAGCCCAGACTGGGCTCCAACTCATAATCCCATAGCCTAGCATTTCAGATGCTTGGGTTAAAGGTACTGCTGCCGTACATGGCTTTTTTCTCTTTCCTGATAATGTACTTCAAATCAAAACAGATTTTCACTCCGACAAAATCTAAGTTATCTATTTTTTATTGTTATTAATATTTGTGGTATCTTAATTAAGAAATAGCTGCCCATTTGTGATAAAGATGTGTGCTTATGGATTTGTTATATTGTTTATAGTCTTAGTTCTTACATTTAGGTGTTAATCTATTTTTAATTAATATAATGTAAGATTAGGAGTCTCAACTCATTCTTTTTTTACTTTTGTCTTTGAGATTAATGAGAATATTTCTCCCTTCCCTTTTGGCCCTCCTAACTTTCCATATATGCCTTTTCCCTGCTCAGATTCAAATTTAGGGCCTCTCACTAATTATTATCACATGCACACATGTACATGTATACATACATACTTACATACATACATATATCTATATAATGTTACCTATATGCATATTTTCAGGGCTGACTACTTGGTATTGAATAACCAATTAGTGTTCTCTTCTCTGGGGAGGCTACTCTCTCTCTCTTTCTCTCTTTCTCTCTCTCTCTCTCTCTCTCTCTCTCTCTCTCTCTCTCTCTCTCCCTCTCTCATACCCTCTCCCTCTCAGTATTCCTTAATTGCTTGTAGTCCTTTGTGTAGGACTGGAGACTTATGGACTTTCCTGCATCCACTTTGGCATGTCCATTGGTGTCATCCTTGTTTAGGTCACGTTTGGGCAGCCATGTTGGGGAGACTTTATAGTACCTTTATAGTACCTTCTGACGTCACTAGGAGACACACTATCAAAACAAATTCCCTAAATCACCAGTTCCTTTGAAATAAATCTTAGAAATTGCATGAATTTATCTGTTTTTATATAGATTTGTATCTTCAGATTTCAATGCCCCAATCTGCCTCTTCTCTGATTCTCAGGACCAACAAAATTCCAGTGTTCATTCTGATAGAAAGGGACATCAAAGCTTTAGAGGTTGAGTGACTGGCCCAAGATCACGCAGCTACTTAAGGGACAGACTTAGAGGCAAGCTGTGTGCCCTTCCTATTACCTCATCATCCACTGTGGCCAAAGCAGAATGTAATATTGTAAGAGCAAAGGCAGCATGACTCAGGCAGTGCTGTCGCTTGCCTCACAGACATCTTAGAACATGTTTACTTTCTTCAAGGGCTTCCTCGTCATCTCTCGTTGACCTTCACCAAGCACCTGCTCAGAAACCACAGCAAACATGAGAGAAGCAAATCAAAACCTTGGGGGATGGGAAGAAATCTGCCAATTTGTATCAATGTGAAAGGTGATGGTACCCACTATGAAGTGAGAAGCAGATTGGACAACCCAAACCTTTAAATGGAATTTGAATTTTGTTTGCTAGGAGTAAGAACTGAATTGCACAGTCCTTGATTCCAGGAGTAATTTAACCTCTTATTTCACACACTCCTCATGCCCGAG
Organism: Chionomys nivalis; assembly: GCF_950005125.1. Lineage (NCBI taxonomy): Eukaryota > Metazoa > Chordata > Mammalia > Rodentia > Cricetidae > Chionomys > Chionomys nivalis. The sequence continues at coordinate 51,086,451 of NC_080096.1, forward strand.
TGATTTCCCAATACTAAGGGGAACCTATATTTCCAGTACTGAGCATCTTACTGTCACCAAGCCAAAGATGATGGCCTCATGGGCTTGAAACATTCCACAGAGATGTAGGGTGGGAGAGAAAAAAAAATCTCTAAGATTTAGACTTTTCTGAACCTGTCCATGAAGAAAGGTACCTTTCCAAGGATCAATAAGGTAGCAAACAGTTGGACATCAGCATCAGAGATAAGAAACAAATTCCAGCAGTAACAGAGTACACTTGAATTTGACCATCTTTGCAATAAGGCAGAAAAAGAAAAAAAAAGAGTTGGCTTCAGATCTGACAGCACAACATTGTCTAAGACACAGCAGAAATGGTCCTGAGAGCCCCAGGGGTTGGCACAATGAAGGCAAGGAAGAGTGGTGTAGGGTGGCCTAGAAGAGCTTAGAAACTACCAGGAAATACAGATTCCAGCCAAGGTGGACAACTGTGGAGAGACCTTGGACTTTGAGTTCAGGACGAGGACCTTTTACCCAGCCTCTTCCTCCACCAGCAGAATGCTCTTGGGGAAGGCCTCGGTGGAAACTTAGTGCAAGTTTAGAATAAAGCTTCATGTAGACCAATATGCCCATCCATTTCCTTATTGACTACCTGTGTGATCACAAGTGAACTGTTTCACCATTCTGAACACATAGCTTCAGGGTACACAGTATGCTTCAATTGAGAATCCCCACCACCACCCCCCCAGTCTCTCTGATTATGATGAATTTTCATCTCCATTACTTCTTTCTAGGTACCATTTGGATCACATTGTGGCAGTTTTCACCATAAAGGAGGCTCTGCTAAGGAACCTGAGGCCGGAGTTTTGAGGGCAGAGGGATTATTTGGACTCTCTGCTTGATGGTTGTCCCTCAGTATCATGGTGGTATGCCTGACATATTAGTTTTCATGGCCACCTAATTATTTCTTCTTGATCTGACCACCATGGGGAATTTGAAAACTTCCCAAACTTCCAGAAAAACAAACAGCATATGTCCAATTGGGAAAGAGAGAGAGAGAGAGAGAGAGAGAGAGAGAGAGAGAGAGAAGAAAAAAAATTATTCATGAACAATAATGTTTGGTTTCCCATCAATCACAGAGATATTTGCAGAGACAGAGTCAGGGGGAGGCAGCAGGGACACTGGCTTACTTACAATCCACAGTTTCCCGTGTAACTACATAAGAACCATACTTGGTGTGAAGTACTGCTTAAAGGACAGGCAATCTACTTGCATCCCGTTAGCTTTACAACAAGCCCTGAACAGCTACCCAGCAGTAGAGGACTAGAAATAAGTTTTTAGAAAATGACCTGGTGTCAGTATCATGTTTCTTAATGTCTGGCTTGATGACTTTGGCCAAATCCATGTATCTACAGTTAGATTTCCTTTATTAAAGTATGGATCCTAACCAAGGTGAGAGATTAAGTTATAAAGCACAATGATTCAGCACAGACCCTGAGTCTCACAATGTCTTGAGGGATGTCTGCTCTGAAATTGGATGAGACTTGATACATTCAATTGGCTGCAGAGTCCTCATGACTTATTACATGCCATCCTTTCATGTGACACAGATGGAGATTTATATTACAGGTTGGTTATACAGTCTAAATGGTTGGATAAAGTTAAATGCCTTTTACCTGCTCAAACATAAAAGACAAAAATCATCTTTTTGTTTATTTTTTACTTGAGACAGGGTTTCTCTGTGTAACAATCCTAGCTCTCCTGGAACTAGCTCTTGTAGACGAACCTGGCCTTGAACACACGGAGATTCACCTGCCTCTGCCTCCTGAGTGCTGGTATTAAAGGTGTTTGTAACCACCACCCAGCTTAGAATAAAATCATTTTTTAACTGACTTGTGCACACTGTACATTTCATACTTGTGTTAATACAGATATATATGTTAACTTGAAAAGTTTATGTGTTTTCAGGAAAAAAGAACCAGACACCATAAAGAACAGGTGACCCAATCTCAGAATGCCTCTGTTGCAGTTTCTTCAAAATTCTACATCCAGAACAATCTGCTAGTTGAAATGGTCCAGCCTCACAGACTGCTCTAGCCAGGACTTCAAATAAGCCCTGTGCTTTCCTATTACACAGAGACTGGACAACAAATGTTACAGATAGCTCTCCCAGGACTTGACCATTACCGCCATTTTCCCAGGGTCCCATAACAATGCTGTCACTCCCAGACAACAGGAAACAGTCTAGAAAACATGATGCACACATTTCCAAAAAGTGGGGTGGGTAGTTTTTGGTCATTAAATGGATGTCTGTCATTGTTTGGGTCATGGTCAGAAAAAAAAGTTGAACAACAAAAAAAATAGATTTAAGTTATCTATTTCTGAAGGGAAAAAGGGAGTATAGTATAGAAATGATGGGATAAAAGGTATATCGATGCAAATTTAATGTTATTTTTGTTGTTATATATATACATATGTTTTTACTTTTGTTTAAGATTCTGTACATATGCAGCTCATTTAAAAGTGTAATGTCAATTTTTAATTCTTGAAAGCCATTTAGGATAATAAAGATAGGTTAGTGGTCATCTAAAATAAATTAAACTTATAGTCATTTTAAGTATGTTTTCAAGGTCAAACAAATATATTTTAAACAGATAGATGATCTTCAAATATTTCTAATACCTACAGACTATGGCATTTAAATTTTTTAAATTAACATAAGGCTTTTCATGACAGTGAGACACCTCTGCTCCTTTCAACACCAATTTACTTTAAAAAAAAGAATAAAAAAAAAAGGATGAGGGGTATTAATGAACCCCATATGGTGTTTGCTTTCAATGCGGCAAAGCTAACCATTTGGGCAAGAAACTTCCCTTCGACTGCTGACAGAATGCTGTCCAAACTGGACAAACAAGACAGCCAAACTGAACTTCCAAAATTTGCCAAGACAAAGCAGGTAAATCCTTTAAAATTCCTGCTGCACAGAAAAGTCTGTCAGATATTCTATATCTGTAGGCCAAAGATGGATGTCCCAACATTGCAGAGGAACCTTGGATGACTGTCTAGTCAACTATTTTTGTCCTTTTCATAGTTTGGAAGTTGTTTGCTTTGCACTTTCTTTTTAGTCAGGTAATATTATATCCTTCTTGGATCTTTGATGGGGTTAAAGACTATATAGTTATAGTTTTATCGTGTTCCTTGTTACCAAATTCTGAAAAGAAACTTCATAAGAGATGTAAAGACTAGAAGGTTGAGAAACATAAAAGCTTAAATTGTTTATCTAAAATGATGTTTTAAGATCTAAAAACATACCTTTTAAGGATGGCAATAAAAATTGTGATAGAAAATAGTTTAGGTATAAAACTTTGGTCTCACTAAGATAGAATAGATAACGCAATACTTTCTCTAAATTTGCCAAATACAAATGAACTGGATATTGTCAATATAGTTCTTACCTAATAATCATTTCTTATTGTATATACTTTTACTGTGTTAGAGTTAAAATCTTTCCTTTTTATTTAGACAAAAGGGGGAAATGTTGTGGGGTATTTGTACACTGTGTAACAATGTATTATTGTGATTGTTATAATAAAAAGCTGAATGGCCTATAGCTAGCCAGGAGGTATAGCCAGGATTTCCTGGCAGAAAAAAATGAAGAGGTAGAGGAAACCAGGTGTGCAGGATATGCTTGGAGACATGGAGAGGAAACAGGAAGTACAAGATGGAAGAAAGTAGCCCCATGTGATAGAATATAGATGAATATAAATGGGTTAATTTAAGATATAAGAGCTACCTAAGAGTAAGTCTAGGCTATAGGCCAAGTTTTCATAATTAATAGGAAGTCTCCATGTCATTATTTGGGAGTTGGCTTTCAAGACAGACAAAGACTTGCTACACACTACTATCCTTATCTAACAAATGGATGAATAAGAGCAGTGGTTCTCAAACTGTGGGCCATAACTATTTTGGGGTGGTCAAACAGCCCTTTCACAGGGGTCACCTAAGACCATTGAAAAACACAGATATTTACATTATGATTCATAACAGTCACAAAATTATAGTTATGAAGTAGCAATGAAAATAATTTTGCTGGGGGTTACCACATGAGGAATGGAATTAAAGGTTCACATTATGAAAAAGGTTGAGAAGTGCTGAAACCAGCCCTAAAGCACAGGTTCTGTGTTACCTTTTCTATAGTGTTTTTTTTCTGTCCCGTGAGAACACTGAAAAGACACATGTAGGAACCACAGAACTGGCCCCACTAGACACCAGACCTGCTAGTGCCTTAGCTTTGCTTTCCAGCTTCTAAGAGGACAAGCACTGAATTTCTGTTGTTTATAAATTACACTTTCTAAAATATTTTGTTATAGCTGCCAGAATGTATCAAGACAATAGAAAAGAACAAGGAAAACACCAATGTGCATGCCAAACTGTACAGAGAAAAGCCCATGATCTGTCTCAACCTTACACAAAGAGCGGTAGACACAGAGGAAAGCTGGGAGTGAAAGAGGTGATCTTCCCCAGGGAAGAGCTCTCACTAATTAGTCCAAGGTCAAACAGTACTGAAAACATACGTACAGTTAGCAATATACTGAACAGGCTATATTTAGAAATACATATCTATCTATATATTAACATACATACACATAATAACAATTAGTTTTTTTTTTAAATGCCATGAATTTAAAGTAGAGTGGGAAGGGATATGTAGGGGAATTTGGAGGGAGGAAAGAGAAGAAAAAAGTGTTTTGATTAAATTATAATTTCAAAAATTAACAAAACAATTGTGAACAACAACAATTAAGCAAGTAAACAGACAACTCTGCTTACTTCTTATATTCTCTGTATTCATGTGTTTATTAATGGCAGCAACTATCTACATTTACAAAGGTAATAAAGAATCCTGCTGCAAGCGGAACCTATGGTTTGAATTCATGTGCATGGGGGGCCTGTGTGCATGTCTGTCTGTCTGTCTGTGTGCAAATGAGGTATGTGTTTTTAACTGGTGCTTTTCTAAAAATAAATAAATATAATAATATTGAACAGCTTTTCATGAGCTAATTTGCTATCTACATTCCCTTTTGGTTGAAATGACGATTCAAACAATTTGTCCTTTTCATTTTTCTTGGGTTGTTTGACTTTGTTACTGTTTTTGTGGGTTTTAGCTCTTCCCTCTGGAGTGGCGTCTATGTTGTGAGTGGAAATTCCAAAAACTACAGCATAATTTAAGGGTGCATGCATTAAGTTAGGGCAAAGGTCGGGGATTCTCAGGGATCTAGGTAAATGCTGCATGGTTCTGCACATAGTCAGTTGTCAGAACACTCTTAACAGCTCAGTAAACTTCCCCCACCTCTGTAGCTGGACTTAGGAAACGTCTTTCCTAGTGTTTCTCTGAGAACTGACAAAGCACTCTTCTTAAACGAGTAACACTAGACAATGAAAAAAAAACTGCTGAGTCAATGTCCTAAAAAGGAGGCTACTTAACGAAACTTTAATTGTAAAAATGCTTCGTGTCTCTTTAGTGGGAGAGAACCCTAGACCTCAGTGGCATAACGGTACAGGGGGTCCCCAGCAGCTAATAAGGAGGCTTGTTTTCTTGCCTTGTGCAAAAAGCAAGGGGGGAGGTCTCTCAGCACCTCTGCTGTGATCTGAGAGGCCTGTTGGGAGTTGAGCTGCCCTTTCTCTGCTCTTGGTCGGGGGGGGGGGGGGGGGGGGGGGGGGGGGGGGGGATAGGGTGGAGAGATTGCCCCTGGCTCTCTGACAAGAAAAGAGCAGCTTCCAGACAGAGTTCAACCTGAGAAAAGGCTCCCCTGCTGTGGGGGAATTATTCACTCAGGGATAAGCTTCCTGGGCAGAACATCAAATGTTCCTGTTGGCTGCAGAAGTTCAGATTAAATAGCTTAACTGTTTCGTGTCCAGTCTGCAGAAGCACAAAACCCCTTGCCTCAAGGCAGTGGGAAGTACAGAGTGCCCAGCCTCTACAGTTCTCAGGCTGTGATTCTGACATCAATCTCTAGGGCTGGGAGACATCTCTGCAAGTGTCCCTATAGACTGATGCCACTGAGGTTCTGTCATTCTGTTGTCATTACTACCTTCCAGGAGCTACTTCTCTGTGCCTTTTGGATCCTGTGAGCTTCATTCCCTCAGCCCTTCTGTCTGGTTGAATCCAATAGTGGAAGTTGCTAAGGGCCCATGTCCAGACCAGTGAGAGCTACAAAGGGCCCCTGTACAGGCAAACTCACTAAAAACTATGCGTGGCCAGTTGGAGTAGGACGTGCAGAAGACATTGTGGCAGAAGGATCACAAATTGAAGGCCAGCCTGAGACATATCTTTTTTAAAAATTAAAATAAAATTTTAAACTTTAAGTATGTGTGTTCCTGCTATTATTCTAGGACTTAGACCTTTTAGCAAGATCTTTGCCCTTCTTTCCTCCTGAGCAAAGATGGCAATATTGTACAGGAAAAAAAAAGCCTATACTATATCTGAGACAGCTAGCAACTGGAAAACTTCTTTTCGTGGAGGAATTCCTAACAAGGGCTAGTGAAGGGGCAGGTTGCATTAGACTGGGAGTTCTGCAGGATATCAAAGAAAGACTGGCGTAGACTCAAATGCTAATAGCCAGGCTGCTGAGGACATAGAGAGCAAAGCCAAGTTGTCCATTCTCTTCTTTGCTGGCAGGAACAGCCTTCCTGGAATGGTTCCTTCCTACCTCCTATCCTCTTTGCCCTTAACAACTTCAGGGAATCTTCCTTCCTGCCCCAAAGCTGTTTAGACAAATGGTTTGGGAAGTCAGCCTCCACAGAAGCCTCAGTGATTTACCTTCAGAGAAGAACAAGTAAACAATTAGTCCTTCACAGAGGAATGCCTCTATACCAGAAGGAGCACTAGTCCTTTAAAGCGCATTCAGAGAGTGGTAGCAGGAAGGGGTGCATAGGAAGTTGGCAGCACACAAAGGCCCAGTGGCTTTATCATTCCTATCATCCCTTCAGGCTTCATAGCAATTGTTTGGTAATAACTTGCCGAACCAGCCTGCCTCCATCTTGGGCTTGAAAGTCATCTTATAGTACAGGCAAACTAGGTTTACTCCTGGTTATGGTTGAATCTCTTTTCCTCAAGGATTGGGCCATGCCCTCTACCTATAATTTTAACTACAAAATGGTTCTGTATTACCTGTTCTGGGAAAAGCAACCATGTCCTTGTTTCTGAAGATTATTATGGCCACCTGTTGTTATGACTACCTTGTTCTGATCACCTTGCCACCATGTCTTCATTTCAGGAGGTTGTTGTGATCACCTTGTTATGCTTACATTCTGCTTCTGCAACCCAACTGCCAAAGCCCCTGCCCTTGAGCTATAAAAACCTTATTTTCTCAGTACCAATGCTGACTTCTTGAACCCTGCCTTGGTGGGAGAAAGCCCATGTACATGAATGAAAAAGAATGTTTTAACTAATTGCTTGCTAGAATTAATTTAGCCATGATTTGGATAGGTAGTCTTTCTTCTCTCATTTGTGGGAATAACAAAGTAAGGCTACTAGTGGGAACAGAACGCGCACAGAGTCTAAAGGGATTATTTCAGGTCTCACGGTGATTAGCGGTCAAACCTAGGACTTACAAGAATCCATCTAATTTCTAAAATACATGGGTCCCTCACTACATCTACTTAAAATTTTTCACAAAGACTCTCATCCTCACTCTAGTCACCCATATGCCATGCACTATCAACTCCTGCAGCTGGTGGTGCTGTGCGCATCAGATCCTAAGGCTGTGCTGGACCTACCCCTTCTGGCCACATACCTGTGACTAAAGATGTGAACTGAAGTGTTCCAGGAAGCATAGGAACAAGCAAGGCTTGGTAGACTACAGAAAGGGAAGAACTCAGTTCTACCTAAAGGTTCAGGGACAAGGTGGAGAAGATGTTCCTATAAGGTCTTGAAGGCTATCCACCAAATGCCTTCCTTAAAAGTGGCTGGAGGGCATTTTACCACAGAGTAGACTTTGTGATCAAGGCAAGGTAGCTTGAGAAGGTAGTCAGCCCTCTTTTTCTCCTTCTGGAGTCCAGGGAGAAAGAAGAAAGCAGTAAGCCATGAAGCTGAGAGAAAGAAGGACCCAGAATAAAAGAGACTTTGTATAGCAAGCACATGAGTTTTGACTTTCTCTGAGGTGAGGAAAGACTCTTTAGAGCGTGAAAATCAGGGTCCAGGAGAATTTGGTTCAGGAGAGACTGTGCTTTGGTATGACTTCTATGTTCAAAGGTATGAGCTGAGATGACAGAAACTTTAAGAGGTTATAAGCCTACTGAAAGTGACTAAGACATTGGGCATGACACCCTTAGAAATGATTAACCTGTTCTCTTGGAATACTGAATAGCTGCTTTGTTTTAAAGAGAGCTAGTCTGGCTCCTGATTTTCTCTGGTTTCCTGCTTAACTGTGTAATCTCTTCTTCTCACAAAAGTTTCCATTATAATGTGGTCTACCCTATTGTGATGTAGGAATGACGCACTCATCAAAGATGAACAAACAATTCTAGAATCAGGTTCTCGAATCTGGAGAACTGTGAATTATAAGCATCTGGTTTTTTTTTTCTTTTAAAAGTTCCCAGCTTCAGATATTTTGTTATAGTGAAAAGCCATGCACTGATCAAAAAAAAAAAATCACTGAGCACTTTCAGGAGACACATTGGAATGGGGAGACTTTAGCATAAGGAGTAGCTGGGAAGAAATGGCAGTATGCTCGGCTAGACATAAGTAAAACCCACACTGGGACTATGGGTATGGGGTTGCAAAGTAGAAGCTTGAAAGATATCAGGTACTCAAGTGAATCACACTCAGCTGACCTAAGGCAACTAGAAGCTTTATCTGTATGCATACGATGTGCCCAGCTGTATCCGTGAACTCGTTCCAGCCTGGTGCTGGATTGCCAAGCCTAGTCCATTCTTCAGGTGAGGAAACTGAATCATAGCTGCTGCATGGTGAGCATAGGATTGGAAATAAGTGGGTCTGGCTTTGAGTAACAGTTGCTCAACTGATTTGCTATGATCTCTGCTTTATTTCACCTTATAAATCTTTCTCCACCTAGAAATTCTGGCTTGAGGCAGAGTCAGGAAGTTTTTGAGCCAAGAAGTTCATGGCTGAATTTCTTCACGTCTAAATGAACCTTGAAATCAGAGCATGTTTGTGTGCCTTTCCTGCATAGGTTTATTGTTTCTCAGAGAAGCAGTGGCAAGGCTTTTCAAGGAATTGTCTGATGGGTCTTTGGTCTAAGTATAGGGTTTCAGAACATTACCTTAGACCAATGGTTCTCACAGCATGACCCTAGGCAGCAACAGCAGAGTCTCCAAGGTCTACAAGGATGTCATTTTCCAGGCCTCACCACAGCAACTGTGTGGCTGGTGCCCAGAGATCTGTCTTAAGAATTCCAGTAATTTTTCTGTGCTCAAGTTTTACCTCCTGCCTAGAGTATAAGCCTTGGCGAGGCATTCACAGTGGATGTGACGTCAAGGAGAAAGGACAAAGTCTCAAGCCTGAGGTCTTTGGAAGAAAACACTGGTATGCAGCCTGAGTTGAGCTGATGTTTTGAATAAAACATTCACTGAAGGATCTTCTGGGCTCAGAAACAGCATTATAGCCAGATATTTGTCTCTGTGTTTGCAGCTTAGTAGATACAACCTGCAATGGGTCTATCAACCCTACCATGCCTTAGGAGCCAACTCTTTCTTCTCCATACGGTTTCCTTCAAAGACAGATGATGTGGGATTCCCCTCTGTAGGCTGTGAATACCATTGGTAAATAAAGAAACTGTCTTAGGTCCATGATAAAGTAGAGTAGAGCTAGGTGGAGAAAACTAAACTAAATGCTAGAAGAAAGGAGGTGGAGTCAGAGAGAAGCCATGGAGCTGCTGCCTGAGACAGACATGACAAAACCTTGCCAGTAGGCCATGAGCCTCGTGGTAAAATATAAAATAATGGAAATGGGTTAAATTAAAATGTAAAAGCTAGCCAACAAGAAGATAGAACTAATAGGCCAAGCAGCAATTTAATTCATATGGTTTCTGTGTGGTTATTTCAGGAGGCTGGGCAGCTGGGAAACAAACAAGCGACCTCCTACTATAGATAGATTTAAATATCTTGTTTTATCAAAGACACAGATTGTTTAAGACATTTCAGGAGAGTATAAGTTGCCTGGGCCAATCAGTTTCCACTCTCACCCTGCAAGGCACTAGAGGCCCTGGCCCACACCTCATCCACTGACATGACCACTGTTCAGTCTGTGCCCATGATGCCAGTCCTTTTCTACACCTTCTTGAGAACACATAAAGGTCATGAAACAGCCTTCAAAGTCTGGTGGTGGAGATGGTGAGGATTCCTGGACCCTGGTGCTCCCTCCCCCCAGCCCAGGTCTGGTTTCATCCCGTTTGCTAACTCATAAAAAGCTGGAACACACTGAGGGTAGGGAAAGTGTCTGAGCCTGCTGGTCAGCTCAGAAAGGTTCTGGGAATTCATTATGATCTAAACAACTATTCCAGTTATTTGTGTGACTCAGCCCCTGTAGTCAGAATCTTCTTGTGTCCACAGGCGGCTGTTGCTGACTCAGTGCTCAAGAGGGCACCTTGTCAGCCCTGCTGGGTTCTTAGCTCCCCTCTCGGCTGCATCTGCATCCCCAGAGGACACTGAAGGGATCTGTGATGGAGCTTCTTAGCATTCAGTTTCATTTCCTAATAAACAGCCAGCCTCCTCCTCCTCTCTTTGTGGCTTTTGGCTGCACACAGCTGTCAGTCTCTGGTATACACTAGAGAAAAGCAGGCAGACACAACCACTAAAGCACTGTGTACTACACATTCATTCTGTTTTTATCCAGCACCTATGGTGTGTCTGCTGATTGCTAAGGATTTGGATCTGGAAAGGTATAGGTTGCATCTGCTTATATCATTCACGGGCTTGGTAGGGTAAAATGCATGAACAGACACTGAGGAAGCCATGGAAAATGCACAGAAGTAGAATGTCAGGGACCTCTGAGAACGGCCAGCACTGGTGTCAACTCTTTGTACCTGGAAGTCCTCCAAAACGGAGAGCAAAATGGAGAGAATGCATGGAGATCTAGGAGGGCTCTGAGAAGAAAGAAAATGCCAGCAACTGGTATGGCAAGAGAGGCTTTCCCAGAAGAAACAGGGCAAGCTAAGGAAGTCAAAAGGGTCTTCTCATTGTGGTGACCAAGTAGTCGACAAGAATTCCAAGCAGATAGAGGAGGAGAGAGTAGGCGGAGTCAGAGAGAAGCCATGTAGCCACACAGGAGACAGATGAAAGATGGAACCTTACCAGTAGGTCACAACTATTAACCCAATAGAAATGGGTTAATTTAAGATGTGAGAGCTAGCTAGAAATACGCTTAAGCTATTGGCCAAACAGTATTGCAAATAATATAGTTTCTGTTTGATTATTTTTGGTCCTCGAGCTGGACAGGTCACCATCACCTGGCAGCAGTTCTCAGCCCTCACACCAAACCAACTGGATCAGAAACTGAGGAAGGGACTGAGCAGCCGTTTTTCATAAAGCTCAGGGAGACGCTGGTGCCCTACCTGCACCAGGGAACTGTTAGCGCCCAGCAGGTGACCCTACATCTGTGGGTTTGGCAGGGCAATGGCCCTGTGAAGCTAAGAGGCCATCTCATTTTCTCTCTGTCCCAGGAGTCCAGGGAGTGTCCTAACTAGGTGGGGTGGGTGGCTGACTGATATAATGTGGAGATAACCAGGGCTCCCAGACACTCCCACCTCTTGGCCAGGCTTTGGTTTTCATGAGGCTGTGGCTGGACAGGTGACCAGTTCTACCCCATTCGGCACCATAACCTTGCAGAAGACAGAACAGTGGGCATGTGGGCCCTTTTCCTTCCTGGCCAGTCCTTTCCATGGCTCTTTGTCTCAGTTCTAACCTCAGGCATCTCTCACTTCCTATCTTTATCTCCCCCATCCCATTTTATTCTCTGCATCCCTTTGTCCCTTTTCATTTTCTCTCAGTTTGTCAAGGAGTACTGACCTTGTGCCTGTGTGGCACCAGAGGGTACTAGGCAGAGAAACAATAGCCCCTGCCTTCTAGGGAAAGTCCCTTTTCTTGGCCCTCCCTCCCAGTGGTTCCTCTTTCTCCTCTTTAAAATTTAAATTTGTACTTTTTAATAGCTGAAGGAAGACTCCACTGCAGGATTAAAAGCCTCCTTTTGACTCTTTATTGTACCAAAGAGACACTTGCATGTCCATGTTTATTGCCACTCTGTTCACAGTGAACAGGAAGTGGAAAGAGCCTAAACGTCCATCAAAAGCTGATGGGATCATGAAAATGTGATACATATACACAATAGAATTTTACTCAGCACTAAAAGAAAATGAAATTATGATCTCTGCAGAAAAAAATGGATGGATTTGGAAAGTATTAAGGCAGGTCACCCAAATCCTGAGAGACAAATACTGCGTGTGCTATCTGGTATACAGATACTAGCAATTCCTATAGATACGAGTTGGAATGTTGGTGCATGCCATGAAACTCGAAAGGGGGTCATGAGAAAAAAGACAGGTTGGGGAAGCCATGGAAAGCAGGAGAAGTAAGTGGGAAGAGGAATGGGGGGGTGGAAGGGTACAAGGAGAGAGCAGGGGAGTCGGGGAGGAGAGAGCAGGGGAGTCGGGGAGGAGAGAGGGGAGGATCAACAAAAACAAATTATGTGTGAAAATGCCACAACAACATCCTAAGATAGGAAAAGGCACCTTCTTTTGTCTGGTTTTCAGAAAGCTGCAGTTAAAGTGTAAATCTTCCCTGGTTCCCACAGTTTAGCGACTGCCAGCCATGGCTACCTGGGTTCACAGGTCATTCACCTGAAGCAGACAGCCCTTCGCTTGGGGAGTTGCTGACTGAGACACTGTCATCTTCCTGCTTCAGTCTTGTGCTGGTCTTCCAGCTAGCTACTCACTGCACAGTGGTGGAAAGTGACAGACGTTGCTCTCCAGGGGTGCTGACCAAAAGAAGAAAGAATATATGAAATTCCAAGTTTCTAGCAATGTTACAAAATCAAAATTACACAGGTGCAATTAATTTTAGTACTGTACTTTATTTAACCCAATAGAACTTTAAACAACATATTTTGATAATATTCACCATGTATTCCTCCCCCTAACGTCTCCCAGATTCACCTCCACCTCTCCACCCTCTCCTAACTTTGTGCTTGGCTTGTTTCTTGCCAGAGTTTCTTAACTTAAATTATCCTGTTTACCTTTTGCCTCTGGGTTTTATCTTTCTCTTTCTATATACCCTGCTTTCTTCCTTACTCTGTGGCTGGTTATGTAACAGGTCCCTGGCATTCTTCTCTCCTCCTTTTTTGTTTGTCCCTCTTCTCATTCTTCTCTTTCTATTTATTCTCTTTGCCTAGCAACTCCACCTATTTCTCTCTGCTGGCTAGCTATTGGTCGTTCAGATCTTTATTAAACCAGTTAGGTGTTTTAGACAGGCAAAGTAACACAGCTTTACAGAGTTAAACAAATGCACCATAAAAGAATGCAACACATCTTTGCATCATCAAACAAATATGTCACAGCTTAAATGACTATAACAGATCTTGTTAATATTCCATGACACATCTTTATCGAAAACAAAGCTTTGGTATTGTATTGTGCTTTCATTTTTCTTTAGTTCTAGGAAATGTTTTGTTTCTTTCTTGCTTCTTCTCTGACTTCATCATTCAGCAATAAATTATTTAATTTCCATGAGTTTGTGTATTTACTAGAATTTTTTCTATCAATTTTAAGGTTTTTTTGCACTGTGGTCAGAAAGGCTACAGTAATTTCAATCGTTCTGAAGATTGAACAAATTATAAAGATTTGCTTTGTGTACCAGTATGTTGTGTATTTTATAAAAATTTCTGTGTGCTACTAAGTAAAACGTGTATTCTTTGCTGTTTTGGTGGAATAGTCTATACATATACAGTAAGTCCATTTAATGTATAATATTAATTAATTCTGATTTTCCTTAGTTTACTATTTGTTTGTTTATTTATATTATCTATTTACTTTTTCTAATGACTTGCTTGTTAGAGAAAGAGAGATCACCTGTTGTGGTAGTTTGAATGTAATTGGCCCCCGTAATCTCAGGGAGTGGCACTATTAGGAGGTGTGTCTTTGCTGGAGTGGGTGTGGCCTTGTTGGAGGAAGTGTGTCACTGTGAGGGCAGGCTTCGAGGTTTCCTATGCTCAGGATACCTCCCATTATTTCAGATAACTTCCTGTTGCCTGCAAGATGTAAGACTCTCAGTTATTCCTTCAGCACCACAGCTGCCTCTATGTTACTATGCTCCCCACCATGATGAGAATAGACTGGATCTCTGAAACTGTAAGCAATTCAGCCCAATTAAATATTTTCTTTATAAGAGTTGCCATGATCATGGTGCCTCTTCACAGCAATAGAAACTTGAACTAAGACACCTACTGTTGATGAGTTGATGCTAATCTGTGTCCTTAAAGCCAGTAGTACTTTTTTTTAAATGAAATTGGGTGCCTTAATGTTTGGTGCATATATGTTTACGGTAGTAATATCTTCTTGGTTAACTGTTCCCTTTTTAGAATGAAGTGTCTCTATATCTTCTGATTAGTTTTAGTTTCAAATCTATTTTATCACGTATTAGGTTAGTGACACCTGCTTGCTTTGGGTACTTTTGGCCATGTTTTACTCCAAGGTGATGCTTGTTTTAAAACAAAGGTGGGTGTCTTTTAGATAACAAGTTAGATTTTTTTTTCTTGATCCATTCAGCCAGCTTGTGTTTTTTGATTAGATAATGAAGTCATTGATATTTAAAGTTATTAAAACGTGTGTGTCTATTATGGTCATAATGTTGTTGCTTTTTGCTGTTACAGTTTGTGTTCTGGGCTGTATTTTGTGTTTTAATAGTTACGGCTTTGCTTTTCCTTCTGCAGTTTCTCTGTTATGCTCATCCCTCTCTAAAGCACAAAATATTGTTTCCTGTAGTGAGGAACTGTGGGCAGGCCTGCTTTTCATCCCGCCCGGCTTCCACACAGCTAGCTTAGCCCCAGAAATAACAACACACACACTGTATTCATTTAAACACTGCTGGCCTGTTAGTTCTAGCCTCTTATTGGCTAACTCTCACATCTTGACTAACCCATTTCTAATAATCTGTGTAGCACCACGAGATGGTGGCTTACTGGGAGAGATTCAGCATGTCTGACCTGGCAGCTGGCTCCATGGCGTCTGCCCCATTTCCTCTGTCCCCCAGTATTTCTCCTTTAGTACTGCAGCCTTGATCCCAGCAATGTTCCCTACATGGTGTGGACTTTGTTCAAACATACTCCATCCATATTTATTTCTCTCTCTTCTACAACATATTCATTCACTGAGGGGTTCTCTGGAGGTACAACAAGGGTAAGATTTTCCAGTTCCTTCCTGTGTTCATGGAAGTTGGATCCCTAGTTCTGATGCTGTATTCCACCACAGAGAAAGTCAAGAGAGGCAAAGCCTCTCTAGTTTGACCATCAGGGCTATAAATACTGTTCGTTGCTGAGAAGAAGCATTGATCATGGTTAATGAACAGTATTTGATGGCCTAGCTTGGCCAATGGTTCTACTAACTTCCACTCATTTAAACACTTGTCATTTCATATCATCATCAGGGCATAAACATGGGAGGTGTGTTCCTGCTCATCTCTCAAATGAGCCACAAAAATGTGGAGCCAAATGCAACACTGGGTTTAAGACTCCAAAGAGTAGTTTGTAGCTAATATCAATCAGAACATGGCCTTTTCCTCCAAGGGATGCCTAACTGGTATTCATTGGAGTATCAGGGTCTGTACGGGTTCACTTGTCTCTGTGTGGCCCTGCTTCTGCCATTCTGATGTTGTAGTCTGCCATCCAAGCAAATCTGGGAAAGAGCTCTTTGCTCTTCAAAGGTTCCACAAGGCAAGTTACCCTGGGACAGCTCTTTCTGTAGTTGCCAGTCTGGGATTATTTTATATACAACAAAACATGAAACATGAGACACTGTTCTCTACTAAACCTGTGGAACATTTTTTTTAATTGAAAGATAGATTTTTTTTTAAATAGAATGTATTCTGATAATACTTTGCCCCTCCCCCAATTCCTCCTAGGTCCTCTCCATGCACCCAACCCTCTATCTTTCTTTCTTTCTTTCTTTCTTTCTTTCTTTCTTTCTTTCTTTCTTTCTCTCTCTCTCTCTCTCTCTCTCTCTCTCTCTCTCTCTTTCTCTTTCCCTTCCTCCTTCCCTTTCTCTCTCTCTTTCTTCCTTTCTTTCAAAACAAACAGCTAATAAGCCAACCTAACAAAGACCCCCCCTCTCTCTCACACACACACACCACAAAAACAGAAACCAAAATATACTTGCAAAAGACCAATAATAAAAAAAATGCCCAAGCAAAACAATTTGAGACAAAAAGTCTGAAAAAATATTTTTGTTTGTTTTGTATTGGCCACCTATTTCTGGGCATAGGGTCTACCTTGAAGTTGTTTAATGTATTATTTAATTGATTAATGTCTTAATACCCAGTGAGACTCCATTGGAAAAAAACATTTTTTCCCTTCACAACCAGGAGTCAATTGCACTTAGCTTTTTGATTAGAGGTGGGATCCATGCCCACTTCCCTCTCTCAGCACTGGGTCCCATCTGACTTGAACCTGTGTGGTCCTGTGCATGTGGCCACAGTCTCTGTGAATTCAAATGTGCATCAGGCCTGCTGTGTCTGGAAAGTGCTGTTTCCTTGGAGACATTCAAACCCTCTGGTCTTCTGCACATTGCCTAGTTGTGAGTCTCCGTGTTAGTTCCCATCTCCTGCAAGAAGATGCTTCTCTGATAAGACCTCTGAGTGGGGTACTGACCAGAGTCCCAGCCTAGTGTGGTCGCTGGCACACAAAGGAATGTGATACCTAGACAGGAAGGCTGAGAGGGTCCTAGGGAAAGAGCAAGCTGGATCAGCACCGAGAAGCAGAGTGGGATGTGAAGAAGAGCTGAGAGGAGAGGAAGGGAGGCAGAGCAATAGTGAGTAGTCCAAGTACTATAGGTGAGGGGCCAGGCTAGTCAAGGCTAGCTCATAAAGTCATTTCTTAAGTCAAGAGGGAGCAAGCAAACTGATATCAATTGCCAGCTTGTGATTAAAGAGCTTTGGACATATTTGGGAGTCTCAATGTATCTGAAATTACGCGTTACTTTCAGTGTTAACTCATAGTTGACTTTGGAAGTTCCTTCCTATTCAGGGCTTTAGTTCACTTCATCTAAAAGAAAAAAAAATGAAAGGTAGGGATACTGGCAGACTTCACATACTGGATAGCCCCTCCTTCTGAACTGTTCTCAGAGGAGGACCAATCAGCCTCCAGTGGATGTTACTGATAAATCACAAAAGATAAATAGAGTACCTTAAAAGATTTCATACTTCTTATTTAAATTTTACCTGTCTTTTCTGCCAGAAGCCTATCATTCAACTTTTCCCAATCCAATAGCTCTGCATAAATAAAGACCAAATAAATCAGAAGCTGAATGCTTTTAAACTCACTAAATGAAAGTGAGTATTCATGCAGTGTCCCTCCAAATTAATCACCAGATTAAATGCGAGACGTGCACACCAGATCGATAGCTTGAGACAGAGACGTCCTGCCTATGGCACAGGAAAATTCCACTTCCCTTCAGATGCTGTTGCTTGAAATGTCCGGAAGTTTCCATTCATCTCCGCCCTTGAAAATGCCACCATCTCCATCTTCCTGTTCCTTGCTTTCTTTTCTTCGGAAAAACCCAGGCGCCTTGCAGAGGAAGCCCACTCGTCATAGTCTCTGAGGGTCTCAAGATGGGCAGCGTGCAGAGGAGAGTCCTAGAGAGCTTCATGTGGATTCCCTTACTGAGTCCTCATAACCATCTTTTCAGGGACACGTTGCTGTCAGTTCTTATCAGCTGAAGAAACAAGCACACAGCATTTGGTTACCTGCTCCAGTTCATCACTGGTGTCTTTGCCAGCTCAAGTCACTATGACAAAACATTACAAACTAGACGACTTGTAAACAATGAACACATGTGTCATAGTTCTATGGGCTAGAAAGACCAAGATCAAAGGCCTGCAGAGCTGGTGGCGAAGCTCACATCCTCATTACTGGCCGTTGTGTAGCTGTGACCTCATAAGGTTAAAAAGATGGGGAATCTCTCTTGGTTTCAACAGATTAATCCAACTTAAAATAGGGATTGTTCTCATGGCATATTCATCTCTTCAAGACCCCATCTCTGATACTTTGGCATTGGTGTTAGGATTTCAACATGTGGATTTAAGGTAAGAGACAGAGAGAGACCCTGATCTTCACAACTGTGGGTAGAGGAGCTGTCCTGTCTGTCAGCGCATGCAGGCTTCATTCTTTCTGACTTGACAACATTCTTTCTTTCTTGACTTTCTACTTCTCTAGGGTTCAGTATTCCCTGAAATGGGACTGAGCGGTTCACAATTTTATATTCCCAAAGTTTAGCCCAAAGTGGGCACTTCCTGAATTTGCAATGAAGTAAAAGTAACTTATGCAAAGAACAATAGATGATGAGCCTTCAACAACAGGGGCTCTGTCTTGAGCAGATGACTTAGCACACTTGAATGCTGGAGACAAAGACATCATCTCACATGGGAGATACTCAGCCAGACTGGGGCAAAGCAAAGTCAAGATTGATTCAGACAGTAACTGAAAGAAAAAAAAAAAACAGAAGAAAAAAAGGAATAAAAAGAAAACACAGGGAAGAGATGCTAAGCAAACTTAAGAAACTGCGTGTTCTTTTTAAACTTTTAATTTTTTAAATTTAAGCCAAAACTGGCATAGTAGGCTTCTTCCTAATATGCATTCTTTGCTTCCTACCCTATAATATTGCCGTGAAGTTTGGGGGGCATGTAGCTCTTCTACAATTACTTTTAGTACGTGCTAGCTACTTTTTTTTTTGCAACTTTCTAAATTTTGAGCAAATTAAAAGTAAAAATGTTTTAAGAAGTTGCTATGCCACCTTGCATTCTGTAGCACTGGGGTAGCTATTTGCTTTTGGGAAACCACCAGAAATTTCTTTCCAATAGGAAATTTGCAACTCTGAATCAGAATTCTAGAACTCCTAGGCTCCTCCCCCTGTACCATTATTTTCAAGTTTTCATGAACCAGTTGCAGATACTTGCAACTTAATATGTTCCTATGCCAGAGTAAGGATTCATTCCTCTGGATTTTTATTAAAGTTTTTAAAGACAAATAAAAAAAAATCTTGAATTTGAAAAAAAAAAAAAAGAAACTGCGTGTTCTTAATGAATCTTTGTGATAAATCAGTTCAGCGGGCCTTATGAGAGCTGGGTCTCAGACCTAAGTGGGACCTAATGACTATTACAATCTAGAGCCCTATGTGTTGCAATCAAGAGTCTGGTGCTAATAGTTATGCCACAGAAGGAAAATGGCAACTGTGTGGTCATTAGAAGGGTTCAAATCCAGGAATGATGGAGGTATTTGCAACGTCCAGGTTCAGGGAAGCTCGGGGGAAGTGAGTATACTTATTTGGAGCATCCATTCAAATTTCATCTCTCAGATTTTGTCACTCTGAAATACCATCACCTCACTGACAATTATATTAGCAAACATTTTCATTCAAGCATCATTCATAACAGTGAGTTATATTGGAAAATACATAACACACGCATCTAGTGTTAAAAGGCAATGAAAATACATTGTTGACACAGAAAGACCAGACTGGCAACTAAAAAGGGAACCTTGGGTTCCACAAGTGGCCTCTGAATCACTGCTTCAGCTCTTTGTCTACTTCAATGGGACCACGCTTAGGTCATACATGCACACAGCTAAGTGGTTGGTGATAAGGGGTTAGAAGTTTTAAAAATATCCCTCCATGTCTCCCTCCCATCTTTCTGTATGACACAATTAACAAAGCTGTTACAGCAAAAATATCATAGACCAGAAGGTTTGTAAACAACGAGTGCTTACTTCTTGCAGATGCAGAAGCCAGAATTCAGGCCAAGATGAAGCCCAGCAAATCTGGGGTCTGGCGACGTCCATCTAATATGGGATGTTCTTCTGTATATGTATTGATTTTATTGGTGAATGAATAAAGATGCTTTGGCCTATGGCATGGCAGAATATAGCTAATGTGGAAGAGACATACAGAGAGAGTAGGCAGAGTCAAAAAGATGCCATGTAGCTGCTGAAGGAGGATATTTTCCTTACTCTGTAAGCCACAGCCTTGTGGTGATACACAGATTAATAGAAATGGGTAAATTAATAGAAATGGGTTAATTTAAGATGCAAGAGCTAGCTAGAAATATGCCTGAGTCACTGGCCAAGCAGAGTTGGAATTACTATAGTTTCTGTGTGATTATTTGGGTCTGGGTGGCTGGGAATGAACGAGCAGCCTAGCAGCCTCTGTTTATGGTCATCCTCCTCACCAGTGACATTTTCTCACTATGTCCGTATGTAGCAGAAGAAGTAATGGGGATCTCTCTGGCCTCCTCATTTTTTTCAGGGCACCTATTCCTACTGTGAGGTGTTTGCTCTGGTGATCCCATCAAGGCCCCTCTTTTTAATACATCATCTTGGAAGCCAAAACAGCAATGTATGAGTTTGGAGAGAATGCAAGTACTCAGGCCATAGCAATGCATTCTGTCTATCTATCTATCTATCTATCTATCTATCTATCTATCTATCTATCTATCATCTATCTTCTCTCTGTCTCTGTCTCTCTCCCTAGATATATAAATATATGCACACACACACATACACACACTCTTTTTGGTTTGCTTTTAATTTTCTGGTGTCTAGTGAGGTTAAAACAAACTTTATGGCAGTGGTTCTCAACCTGTGGGTCACAACCCCTTTGGGGTTGAATGACCTTTACACAGGGGTCACATATCAGATATCTTGCGTATCAGGTATTTACATTATGATTCATAACAGTAGCAAAATACAGCTATGAAGTTATCAACAAATTAATTTTATAATTGGGGACCCCCACAACATAAGGAACTGTATTAAAGGGGCACAGTATTAGGAAGGTTGAGAACCACTGCTCTGTGGCTTGAGGCTTAATTCAGCCTGGGTCTGCTGTGTTACACTGTGACAGAAATATCCAATAAGCTGTATGCTGATATAGAGGGAAATGAAAACAACAAAAAAGGTCGATAAAGAGACCAGCAGGGAAGGTAAGGGGAGGGGACCTGAGCCTGGACTTGCATCAGAAAATCTCCAGATCTGTAAAAGCCAAAGCTTTGTGGGGTTCTGCAGCTAGACATCCCCAGGTGCTCAGATCATGTTTTCTGTCTTGAAATGGAGCACAAAAGTAGCCCCATGAAACAGCCCAAGTTTAGCTCTCGTTGGGACAGTGAAGGCAGAGTGTGAGAGCAGGAGGGAGGGTTTATTTGTCTTCTCTGCCCTGCTTAGGCAGCCTTGACATACACAAAGGAAACTCAGCCCATGGAAATTCCTGAGAAACTGTGATGGAGCCTAAATAGGAAATGCCAATGAAGAAAATTCATAGTGCCAAGTTCAAATGCCAGTGTTCAAGCTAAGTTCTTCAAAGAAAGACTGTTACCCGTCAGTTATGGGTGGAACACTAGCAAGAGGTTGTAAGCAGGGCCCACTCAAGTTTATCACATTGTGTCCAGCCCTTTCACTGACACACGCTTTCTGCATGCTGATTATTATTTTTTTTTTTAAACAGAGTTTAGGACTGAGGCTTAGGCCAGTTTATCAAACTACTCAAGGTTACAGTAGGGTGATGGTGTGATATCATAAAATAAATCCTTTGCTGCTGGGATAATACAGACCTGTTTTAGAATCTTTAGTTCATGACTCATTACTTGGGTGACTTTGAAAAACTGATTTTACTCTTCTAATACACTTCTCCATCAATAGATTCTGGGTCACTCTGCCTACCTCTCAGAACTGGGGAAATAGGGAGTCAAGTGACATATGCCCACTTCTTCTCCCTTGAGCTGTAGTGACTTATCTTCACATGGATGTGAATTTTGAAGAATGCATCATGTAAAATACTTCCACTTTCCAGTCGCACCTAGCAGTGGTCATGCTATATCATACTGACCAGTGAGATAAAGTAGCCAGTCCTAAAGAAGAAAGCTAAACCTTTTTGGGAAAAGCATTTCCTCATTTTTCTTGGAATGGGGAAGGGAGACTTGGAGGTACAGCAGCCATCTAAGCAAAAGGCATGAGTCTGGATCTCGGAGGAAACTTTTGACCTAACTTTACTTGGACTTAGTGATAAAACCCAAGGATAACTAGTTTCAGCTGAGTCTCTTCCTGACCCATGGAGTAATCAATGGCTTTGACCCATCACACATACCCAGTAGACAATATCTTTTAAGGAAGGGGGAGGAGTTTCAGGTCCTGTACCTCTACATAAAACAGAATTACTCAATATAATACTTTCTAGATCCATCCATTTGCCTGAAAATTTCAAGATGTCATTATCTTTTTTGTGGTGTAGTATTCCATTGTGTAAATGTACCACATTTTCTTTATCCATTCTTCAGTCGAGGGGCATTTAAGTTGTTTCCAGGTTCTGGCTATGACAAACAATGCTGCTTTGAACATAGTTGAGCACATGTCCTTGTGATATTGAGTGAAGTAAGCCAGATCCAGAAAGACAAATATCATATGTGCTCAATCATAAGTGGCTTTAAGACATAAATCAAAGAAAACCAGCCTGTAATTCACAACTCCAGAGAACCTAGATAACAATGAGGATCCTAAGAGAGACATACATGGATCTAATCTACATGGGAAGTGGAAAAAGACAGGATCTTCTGAGTAAACTGGGAGCTTGGGGAGCATGGAAGAGGGTCGAAGGGGAGGGGAGAGGAAAGGAGAGAAGCAGAGATAAATATATAGCTCAATAAAATCAATTTTTAAATTTTTATTTAAAAAAAGCAGAATTCACCTGCTCTACCAAGCCAATCCCAATGAATAACTCGCTCCCGTCCTTTTCTCTCACTTGCTCCTGTCCTAACTCAGGCACACAGTCTTCTATACCTGAGCACCAATGTCAGCTGAAATGAGATAATGTCTGTAAGATCGCTAGCACCGTTCCTGGAACAGACGTGAAACAACTGCACTTTCCTTTCTTACAGATTTTGAATCGGCATCAACAAATGAGTCTTGTTGACTGCCAAGTACAGTGGCCAAGTTTGTAGGGTGTCAAGACATCCATGGTGCAGAAACCAGAGTAACTTTTACCTTAGACTCCAGTCCTTAGCTCCTAGCTAGAGTTCCGGGCTCTCTTTTCAAGCCCCCTTCCCCTGTGAATGTACAGTAGGGATTTGCACTGCTGTGGTAGCTCATCTGATTGGTAAATCATTGTTTGTCCCTCCCACTGAAGGTGAGAATTGAATCTCCTTTAGCTTTGACTCCTCAATAACTCAACACTCACAATGGATACTCAGTAGATTATTGCCAAGTATCAAGCCAGTGCCTAGGCGTCCATTTTCAGGGAGCTTCTAGCTCCCATGCATATGCCCAACAGAAGTGAGCATTTGCCTTGCTTAGTTTTAAGCAAGGAATTTCCTGTGCTTGGATTTTCTATCTCCAATCAAACATTCAGAACCTCTGCTTACTCAGTGAACCTATCTCGAACAGCACTTAGGCAGTTCCCAAGGGTCGTCCCCTTATCCTTTTGATATTTATTTTCCTTTTCTGGAAGCATATGTCTGTTGTGATTTATCTATATGCTCTCATCCCTGCCAGACTGTAGGATTTAAAATAATTCAAAGATTTTTGTCAGTTATATTAAAATATAGGTCCTAAAACATGGTAGGTGCTAAGAAATTTGATGAACTTAGTCACACAAACTTTAGGCCTTGGTCCCTTCCTCTTCCCCTTGAGACTAGGCCTATAATATCTAGTATAGATAGACATTAGGTAGCTACCAAAGGCCAGGCATTTTTATGATCCTTTCTGCCTCCAGAATAAGGATGAAGAATGTCCTTGAAGAGCTGTGACTTCATTGTGGAGACATACTGCACTTGCAAAGATCCTTTAGAGACTGATATAACTTGAAGTAATGGTCTCTTTAAATCTTATCTTTGGGATGATTAACTCATAATACTTCATGGCCTTCAGAACCTCAGAGAACCCTGGTTTATACTCCGAGACCCTGTTCCAAAGACACCAGAGCCTGACCCAGGCCAACCCAATCAGAGAATTTCAAATAGAAATATGATGTTTGGAATGGGTTGTAGAGAGAGTGGGTGTTCTGGGCAGTGAGTCACATTTGTGGCAGACCTCCAGGGAAAAGGCCATGAAGAATGTTGAGATACCAGAGTGGCCTTCGGTCCTCCTATCTCGGTAGTTCAGCACTTCCTTTGATTCTCTGAGACACCCACAGCATCCTTCCAATAAATTTCCCCTTTGCCCAAGCTAGACGAAATCCATTTCAGATGCTTTCAGGTTTGAAAAAAAATGTCATAACCAATATGTCTATGTCCCTGAAGAATTTCCTGTTTGGTTTTCTGAACTGGTCAGGGTTTGTACCAACTGCAAGTGAAAGAAAGTCTACAGCAACAGACACTTATAAAGTACGTTTATTTCTCTCCATTAAATGTAGGCAACTAGAACTAGTGACATGGTCTTTAGAGTTCTAAGTACCTTCTATTTTATTGCTTGACCAGTTTTAGAAGGTGATTTCCATCCTATGGATCAAGATAGCCTTACAAACTCCATCTGATATGTCATTATTCTAGCTGACAGAGAGGAGCAAGACACATTTTGCCCTTTAGAAACATGTACCCCAAATTGAACATGCAGCATCTTCTTACAGTCTGTTGTCTGAAACATAGAAATTTCACTGCCATATTTCTGCTCCCTTCCATCTTCCCTGTGATTACCCATTCCCAGACTACTTCTGTGCTCCCCATTCCCAGACTACTTCTGTGCTCCCCGTTCCCAGACTTACTGCTAATTCTTTTCTCTGTTCTCTGTTATGGTGGCTGACTTTTGTAGACTTCTTCAATGGGATATCATACATCTGAATTCTATGGTTCTACTGAAGAAAATGGGGTATCTAGAAAGAGATCTGAGAGAGAGAAATCGGGTACAGGTATTTATTTCTCTAAATATCTTCTTTAAGGTTGAATTAGACTGAATCTGTCCATCAGCTCAAGATTACCAATTCTTGCAAAAGGATTAATCCTACCTCATTCTATCTCTTTTAGGTCCTAGTAACTGCTATTTTCCTTATATTATCCCGTCCTAAAGAGGTAACAGCCTCACTGATGTGATATTTATGTTGCTATGCAATACTTATACTTCCTCCAAACTCATCCTTGTACACATCTTGTTTATTAAGGAATTCTCTTTGGCTTGGCTTGCTTTGGTTATATCATCTGTATTTGCTTGTCAGTTTGACATATCTACCTAACTTCAGAATTTTGTCACATACCTAAAAGGGAAAGGTTTCATTACTACATAATAAGAGTCAGTATATAAAAAATCAGCACTTGTACTGTAGTCCCAAGTCCCAAATCTTTTTAAATTAGTTCTCCATAAAGCAATATTTATCATCATTTTATCCTCTGATCTTAACTGAATGTGAAAAAATTATCATCTTTCTTATCTCATACATGACTGTCATTGTATTATAGAAGGTTTGGTTCTCTTCTGTATCTGATCTCCAAGAATTATTTTATCACTTTGGGGGAGGAAGCATTGTTTTAATGCTGGGAAGTAAACTAAAGTATTGAGCAATTACACTCAGCTATGCCATCCAGCATAAGTTATTTATTAATTGAGTTTTGTGTTAATAGTTATTCACAAGTCACAGAAAAAAAATATTGTGATCCTATTTTCAAGCTTGAGGAAAGGAATACAGAGGAGAGAGTGAGAGATCCAAGAGGTTACCCAACCAGAAGCAGGACAGTATCCTGGCTCTCTCGAAATGTGGCTATTAGAACAAGCAAGAGACGGAAGGCAGATCAGTGGACAGAAAGTACCCACAAGGAGTGTACAGGCATCAGTCACTAGACATCCAGAATCACATACATGACAAGACAGTAATCAAACCAAATAGACACCAAGAAATGCCCCATCACTTACAGAATATTCCACTTGACCAAAGCAAAATCTGGGTTTTAAATATATGATGTAATGGGAACTATTCTTACTCAAACCA
This sequence comes from Chionomys nivalis, assembly GCF_950005125.1. Taxonomy (NCBI): domain Eukaryota; kingdom Metazoa; phylum Chordata; class Mammalia; order Rodentia; family Cricetidae; genus Chionomys; species Chionomys nivalis. The sequence continues at coordinate 51,112,601 of NC_080096.1, forward strand.
CCACATTCATCTATGTCTTGTGATTTTGATTTCCAAAAACACAACTGAAGCCCAAATAAGGTTTTGCTTTAATTAATATAGTTTCCTGCTGGGCCATTATTTTCCCCCTAAAGACCATTTTCCAACTGAAAATTATAGCAGTTTTCTAAAACACCAAACAGATCATGTTATCAACCCACAAAAATTATTAAATAATTTTCTTCAGTTCTCTTAGAGTTAAAGTGTCAGTAAGACTGTATGTTACACCACGATTATGCATCTGTTCAGCTTCATCTTACTCCATTGTGTTTCTTCCTTCCTGATACTTTGTTTTCCTTTTAAAAAATTACATTACAAAAAAAATTACATTACAGGGGGAGTGGGGAGATGGCTCAGTGGTTAAGAGCACTGACTGCTTTTCTAGAGGTCCTTAGTTCAATTCCCAGCAACTACATGGTAGCTTAAAACCATCTGTAGTAGGATCTGATGCCTTCTTCTAGGATAAAAATGTACATGCAGATAGAACACTCATAAATAAATAATTTTTAAAAAAGAAACTATACAGGTTTTCTCATGTCCACACATGTGGGCACATAAATGTGACTTTCTTTTTTTTTTGTATTAATTAATTTATTTAATTATTAAAGATTTCTGCCTCTTCCCCGCCACCACCTCCCATTCCCTCCCCCTCCCCCAATCAAGTCTTCCTCCCTCCTCAGCCCAAAGAGCAAGCAGGTTTCTCTGCCCTGTGGGAGGTCCAAGGACCACCCACCTCCATCCAGGTCTATTAAGGTGAGCATCCAAACTACCTGGGCTCCCACAAAGCCATTATGTGCAATAGGATCAAGAACCCATTGCCATTGTTCTTCAGTTCTCAGTAGTCCTCATTGTCCATTATGTTCAGCGAGACCGGTTTTGTCCCATGCTTTTTCAGTCCCCGGCCAGCTGGCCTTGGTGAGTTCCCGATAGAACATCCCCATTGCCTCAGTGTGTGGGTGCACCCCTCGCGGGCCTGAGTTCCTTGCTCGTGCTCACTCTCCTTCTGCTCCTCCTTTGGATCGTGAGACTTCAGTCCAGTGCTCCAATGTTGGTCTCTGTCTCTGTCTTCTTTCATCGCCTGATGAAGGTTAATATTCAGGGGGATGCTTATATGTTTTTCTTTGGGTTCACCTTCTTATTTAGCTTCTCTAGAATCACGAATTATAGTCTCAATGTCCTTTATTTGGTTTCTAGCCATAAATAAAGGACATTGAGACTATAATTCGTGATTCTAGAGAAGCTAAATAAATGTGACTTTCTTTCGATAACTTTTACTTCCCTCACCTGGCACTTTCCTTTTAACTCATGCATCCAAGGTTTACTCATGAGTCTTCTAAATGATGAGGACAGTAGGCAAATAACAGGACGGTAGGTTGAAGCACCACAATATTGTCTAATCCATTAAACCTGGACAACACTATATCACTAAATTCAAGTGAATATAGTTAGAGTATTCAGATTCAAAGGTAGAAAATGTGACAAGGTGCTATTAGCAATCTCTTAATGAAAAATTAAAAAGTGGGGAAACACATTGTAAAAATACCAATTAAAAGTAAGCTTGAGAGATCTGAATGGGATTCTGTATGAAGATTATGACCAGGGATGAGGAAGGGTGCTTCACAATGGTAATAAGGGGAATTCTTCTAAACATAATAATCATTTCAGCTGTAGGTTCATGGTGAAAAAAAAATTGACAGAATAAAAAGAAGAAACAGACACACAATAATATTTGAGAAGTTCTAATATTTATTTATGAATAATAAATATTTTAAGCAAAAAGAAAACCATCAAGAAAAGCAGAATTGAATAAAGATATAAACTTACTTGACATGAGTCTATTTATAGATTGTTTCACTGACGTCAAGAGGTTTCATAGTGCCGGAAGGTTCTATGCAAGTGCCTGGGGTGGGGAGAGAGAAAATTTATCAGTGCCCTTACCTTGAATGTTACAATACTGAACAGCCCAGTAAGATATGTCTACTGGTGTGGTAGTAGCATCATTGTTATGGGGGAAAACAACTACTCTCTGGTAGGATTTGAGACCAACTCTATAAGAGGAAACCTATATCAAGTCTTGAAAGCCTGTCAAAAGCCCAAGGTTGGGTCTGTCATAGTCTTTAATGGTAACCTACTACTGATGTTTTGCTAAAAGGACAGCATTTGATTTAGATATTTAAACGTATACCCACAGATTAGTGCTGCCCCTGGACTCTATCAGAGAGGCTTCCTTTTGCAGCGGAAGGTGGTGAATATGGAGACTCATAATGGGTCAAAGTACTGAGAAACTGTTGAGTGATTGGCCCTAAAAAGGACATTAATATCACTTCTTCTGAGGCTTATGGAACATTGTGGAAGAGGGAGTCAAAGAATGCAAATGCCAGAAGATGGAGAAGAGTGGTATGAATGCTTGCTGTCTAGTAGACATAGTGTGGCTGTTACACCTATGAACTCCTGGCAATGGTGGTTACTTGCACTGGCTGGACAACTCAACATTTCACTATGAATGAGGAGAGTGGTTTATAAGACTCCCACCTCTTTCTGAAGAGTTATAGACAGCTAATAGTTGCTGGGGAAGAGAGAGAGAGAGAGTTATATTTTTCAGTAATGTAACCATTGGGAAACAACCCTTGCCCGAGTAAACACCTCCCCAATCCATGCTCATGCAACAACCTCCACAAAATGCAATGGGGAACCAAAACAAACAAGCAAGCAAGCAAAGACAACATGAAAGTAGGAGAGGGACTTTTTGGGTAGAAAAAGTAGTTTGGCAGAGAAGGATTAGAGAAGATAATAGGGGTGAACACAATCAAAGTGAAAGAATATATTTGAAAAATAATTTCTTGGTTTGTATCTTAGTTAGGGTTTTTATTTCTGTGAAGAGACACCATGGCTATGAAAATTCTTTTTTTTTTTTTTTTTTTGGTTTTTTCGAGACAGGGTTTCTCTGTGGATTTGGAGCCTGTCCTGGAACTAGCTCTTGTAGACCAGGCTGGTCTTGAACTCACAGAGATCCGCCTGCCTCTGCCTCCCGAGTGCTGAGATTAAAGGCGTGCGCCACCACCGCCCGGCAGCTATGACAATTCTTATAAGAGAAAATATTTAATAGAAGTGGTAGCTTATAGTTTCAGAGGTTTAGTCCATTGTCATAATGCCAAGGAGCATGGTGGCATGCAGGCAGACATGGTGCTAACTACATCTTGATCAGAAGACAACAGGAAGTGGACTGCGACACTGGGCAGTATCTTGCACATAAGAAACCTCAAAGCCTGCCCCTACAGTGACACATTTCCTCCAACAAGGTCATACCTACTCCAACAAAGCCTCCTAACAGTGCCACCCCCTATGAGTTTATGGGAGTCAATAACATTCAAACTACCACAGCTTGTGATGTAGTGATTCACATTTCTGATAATATCCTTCCTCACCAAACTTCCTATCTTAAAATATTAGGTGGTTTAAAATAGTGAAAAGTTTTTGTGATTAATAAATCCTCCAGCTGTACTCTTGAGATAGCCTTTGAGCTTGAGGTCTCTCACCTTTAATTCCAGAAACTATTTTTTCAATGTTTGGAAGAGGACAATCTCTCAGGATTGACTACCATCACCACCTCAACCACCATCATCCATCACCACCACCTCCAACACTATCACCATATCCACCACCACCACCATCTCTATCACCAACACCACAATCACCTCCAGATTCACTACCACCGCCTCTACCTTCATCACAACTACCACTACCACCACCTCTATCACCACCACCACCACCTCTATCACCACCACCACCATCCCAGTGCTCACCGTTGTTCTAGCAGCCTACCAGTAATTGTAGTGGGTAGTTGAGCATGAGGCTGCAGAATGCTGGGACTCAGTAATCTGTCAGGTTGTGCTTCAGGCTGGTGGTTCAGAAAACATAACTCGGTAATGCACGATTTGTCTATAGTTCCTTACAACACAAATCCTGACCCCACCTGAACAGTGATCACTGCTTTTTACCTCAGATTTCTTACTGTGGGCTTGCTCATGCCACCACGAAATTTTATGAATACCCCTGAAAATATAAATCGTCCTGCAGGTCTTTAGACTGATAGACGAAGCTTTGGCCAAGTGGTCTATGCACGTGTGTCTAGAGCCACAGAACCGCTTAAAGGAAACATGGAAACAGCAAGTGGTAAAGCTTTTCCATGGCTTACAGATGTTCCCAACAAATGAAAGGACCATGCCAAGAACTAAACTCACTGGAGCAGCATCTTACCAGCAAGCTAAGATCAGCAGGAAACATAGGCTTGAAGTAAGCAGTGATTCCAGAGCTCGTGTCTTCGCTATTCTGCTTACAACATAATCTTATTATTTTTCTCCTCAGGCATGGTTACTTTAGTTTCTTCCTGAAGTGTTAAGGCACAGTTGAAGGTTTGCTTGCTTTAAACTCAGCCTGAAGTCACCAGTCTTTCAGAGGCACCTTGCCTATCTAAGTTTTGGGTTTTTTTTTTTTTTTTTTTTTGTAGTTTTATAAATATAAATACTCTGTAGACTTCTGGTCAATTGTGAATTCCTCCAAGTATGGAAAATATGCTAGTTTCAGTAAACACGAAAGTGTTCACTTAAAACTCTTATGTACAGTAGTCACTTGGTATTTATTTAATATGTTTTGTCTATTAATACCAGCATTTGATCCTCAACAAAGTCCTCTGGAAAGGTTGAAGGGCAGCTTCATCTTCCAAATAAAAATACTGAGACACGGCTGTCACAGCTGTAGACTGAGTGCCAAGAAATCCAAGTTTAAAATGCCTGTGTCTCACTGTGTTCTATTTCAGCAAACACTTGCTGAGTATCTAAGAGCTGGGCATTGGACTAGGCACTAGGGATGGCAGTGAACTCAAGAACAAAGCCTGCCCCATAGAACTAACATTTCACTTGCCATTTGTCACATGAGTTTGCGGTGGTTTCCTTTAGCCAATCTCTTTTAAAGTGTTCCTGATTTAATAACCCTAAAAATAATACCACGAGGGACAGCATACTGTTTTATAAATCTATATCCCAGCATGTTCTGAGAGTCACATTCCACAGAAAGGAAATTAGAAAACTCAGAGGTATGAAGATTTATTCAAGTTCTTGATTTCTCCTGCTATGAAACTGGTTCCTATCTGCCCAAAGAATTCTTTCTCTTACCCTTTGGTACCTGTAAGCATAACAAAGATCATGCTAGGCCCCAGGTATAATAAAAAATCTATTAAATATTTCAAAGTCCATACTAACATCCTGCTGTTCTCTCTCCCAACTACTTGTCCCCTTTATAATCCACATAATTTGTCTACCTCACTCCCTCTATGTCTATTTCCACTCTCACTACCCTCTTTTTCTTTCTCTTTCTCTCTCTCTTTCTCTTTTTCTCTTCCACTTTCTCTTCCTCTTTCTCTCTCTCTCTATTCCCTATGCCTTCTCTCTGTGTGTGTTTCTCTCTCTCTCTTTCTCTCTGTTATCTTGTTCTCTATCTCTTGTTGTCTTGCTTTCTCCACTATTCTCTCCTGCTCTCCCACATCCCTATCCCTGTCCATGCCTAGTATGTTTCTCTTTATCTCTACTTTGGACCCTTACAGATGCCTCTGAATATTTTCTTTCTCTTACCTACAGCAAAAATCTTTACCCTAATGAAGCAGTTGTATTAGTAGCTTCTTTACTGTGCTCCTTCACATACATTTGGTGCTGAAACCCAGATGGTAAATAAATGGATCTCTTTCCAAAAGGCCTGGCCTTTCTTAACTGAGCCAAGTTACTGATTTGACTCTCCTAAGGTGTGGATCACTTGTTTCTGATGGTTTCTGCCACCAATCATATTTAACCCTAAATTCTAAAGTTCACCCTTTCAAGCCACTTCTCCTACACTTGCTCTAACCATTAATCTCTCTCCTACTCCCTAATGTCCTCTCAGTCTCTCTGAATCCTATGTCCTGCTACACTCTCCTGGGCACACATCATGTAGAAAGGGTCTGCCTCTTGATGGCTTGCTGGATTCTGCTGTACACTCCTGTGCTTCTCCACTGTGACTCAGGGTATTTCTTACCAAGGCACTTAATCCTCTCCTTCTATTGGAATCCTCCTTCTGGTGGAGTTCCTGTTTGCAACCCCTTTCCTCAAGTCTCTCCCACCTCCTCTCTGCTCTGTTTCTAAAGGATGTCCTCTTTCCTGCTTGTACTGTCTCTCAGCTTGCTCCTGGAACTTGCTCTGTCTCTCTTGCTTGGCTGCTGGAGCCTAAACCTATGGGCTCTTACTGGACTACTCACCTGCATTTTCTAGTCTTTCTTTCCTTGGACTCATATAACTCATATACCATTAAAACCTTGCTTTCTTACTGCTAACAACTTGGCCTTTGTGCAGCTCAATTGTGAAGAACAGGGCACACCCGTTTTCCAAGTCCTTGAAGATTGTAACAACACCCATCACTGCACAAGTAGATTATCCTTCAAATATCTTTCTCTAAGTTGTCCCTATTCTCCACTCTTGAAATTATTTTTTCTCTATATCCTTCTTTGCTCTCTGCTCTCAAAAAAATCTCTTAAGACTATTGTTTAAACATTCTGCATCTTTGGACTTTTAAGGTTTTATTGGGCATGGTTAAAAATGCTATAAAATCTATAACAAAAAGTTAATTTAAAATTTGTGGCAGATATGGTTGATATTTTTAAAAATCTATATATAGATAATCTTAATTTACTATAGCATGTATGAAACTTGGAGTCAACTTTTGTTTAAAAATAAATAAATTCAACTTTTGTTTAATTTGCTACAGCATACTATATATATGTAACTTAGATTCAATTCTTACTTATGGAAAACAACATATTAACAGCATATGTTTGGTGATTAAGGTTTATAAATTCCTAAGATTGTAAAGATCTATTGAGGGTGCAGAAACTGACATAGAGATATATGTATAGCCTCTTTGTCTTTATTAACTTTGTTAAATTTTAGCTATTTAGATAAATCAAGACATACTAAAAACTGTAAAATACTCTGTAATGATGTACTATAAAAGGTTCAGGAAGATAAGGCTCCCAGTCTCTCTATGGACTGTATTTATGGCTTAAGGGTTTATATTTTCATGCTAGAGGATCTTCAATTCAAAGTTTGAAGGTTCAAATTTAATAGGAATAAAACTGTAAAATCCTAATCTTATAAAAACTACAACCTTGCTGTAAACTGGTAAAGACAATTAAGACATGTATGTTAATGGTCAGTCAACTTATGCATGTTCAAATTCTTTAATTTGCTCAAAACTATGCTTGTTGTAGTCTTGTTAAGTACAAACGTAATTCATTGACTGGGATTAGCTTTACCCTTCTGTATGTGTTGTCAAGGTTAAGCCTAAAACAAGTTTCTAAAAAGAATTTAGGTTTGTTTAAAATCAAGTATACTTAATAGGTTAGATGATGGCTCTCAACCTCCCCAGAGAGATCTGCAGAACGTGGCATTTAAGGTGTGTTTGAGTTAAGGCTTCACCCAAGCCCCTAGTATCCATATACCCAAAGAGTCTGGAATGTTTGGGTTAAGGCTTCACCCCAGCCCCTGGCATGCCTATACCCAAAGAGTCTGGAATGTTTAAGTGGAAAGTTCCATCCCAAGCCCCCTCCCCTGGGAGTTGCCTCAGTCCAGAGTCCATCTCTGAGAAAGCCCGCCAAATGGTGGCCCCTCCTCAGAGATGCTCAGGACCACTCCCACAGGGTATTTAAACAGCAACCCAGAGAACAAACACATGGTTTCCCAGATCTTCCTTCCCCCATCTCCTCTCTGAGGGTCTGGAAGGCCACTCAGGAGTGTTGGCATCCATTAAACCTGGGCTTTTTCTAATTTGGTTTGATTTGGTCTGATTTGGATTGTTGAGTCGGAGGAGAGGTTTATCAGGCCCTGAAAACTTTTCAAGGTGTTAAATGAAGAAGGCTCCCCTGATAGTCACAAATCCCAGCTTTGGTAGCAGCAGATGAATCTGTCTCCAAATAATTTGGTGAGAAATACACTTCACCTAGAGCTTGCTTCAATGTGGTAACAATGGCTTCTGGGCAAAGAATTGCCTGATGCCTCTGCTGCTACCAGGACCCTGCCCAAACTGTGGACATTATTGGGTGGACTGCCACTCTGCGTCACCAAGGTAGACCAGTACCAAACATTCCTCTTTCACCAAAAAATCTTTTAGAGCGTCCGAGTCTTCTGCCTGAAGGCTGGTGCTGCTCTGTGTGACAACTGAAGAATTAACGCTGTTCTCTATGATGAAAAAAGTCTGGCAGCCTCTGCTTCCAACAAAGCCATCAAGATCACCATGGAGGTTCCCAAACTGGATGTCCAGATAGTGAGCAAGTTTCTGTCATTCTTAATTAACACAAAGGCCACTTGGTTTATACTTTTTGCTCAAATTTCTCTCTCTCAGATCTCTGTTATGGCACTGATGACAAATCCTAGCTTTCTCAGACAGTAGACAGTAGACAACTGACTTAGCCAGCTACTCTCACCAGGGCTGCATCAGCCAGGTCAATCCATTTTATCCGAGTAAATCAGACCTTGCTTTTCTTAGTGCTACTCGGTCTTTTGCTGAGAAAGGCAAACTCGCAGACAGGTTTATCTTGATGACAGGCTTTACATTGCAAAAGATAAACTCACAAAACAGGTTTCATGAAAGACAAACTCACGCTGTTGTTGTTGACTGAAAACTTACTTTTTGCTACTCCTTTATTAAAGGAGAACTGGCTTTTAGTAACTGCTTTCAGAAATCAAGCACTTATGTTTCCTGGTAAATGATTGGATATTTCCAGATTTTGGGGTGGGGTGGAGTTTAAAGTTTGTATAAGTTCTGAAGCTCTGAGGAAGTGATGATACATGATGTTAAGGCTTCAAAGTTCAAGGTTTAACATTCATCAATGGAGTTCTGCTGTGTTATTAATCTAATCTTGGTGACGGCTACATTATTGTGGTCACAGGTCCCAAAATTTAAATTTCCTTTGGTTGTTTTCTAAATATAGACTTTAAAGTGCTTCTCATTGTGCTAAAAACATCTCTGTCCAGTCTATATATATCGCTCCTCAAGCTCCTCTTCCCCTTTGTTCTCTTTCCTGACAAGAACTTTCTGTCTTATTACAAATAAATGTTTATGCTTCTATTGTGTTGATAACTTCACAGTTCAGAGATGTGAGTCTACTCAGACTGTTTACAGACACTTACTAACTTCTTTCTTCACAATGAAGGTTTCAGTCCAGATTAGGGACAGGGTCATGCTAAAGCTTTCTGTCCCTATTCTGTATCTGACCTAGCACATTTCCATTCAGCTGACAACATCCAGGAATTGAAGGCAGCCCTGCAGACTACTCCAAAAGGGCCTACATCTTGCCAACCCCAGGTGGTCCCACTGAAGCCCCAAACTTGCTGAACCAGTCCAGCCAAGGGAAAGAGAACTGGTTTGCAAACTACAGGGACTGACACCAAGGCTATCCATAGTCTCCCTTGGCCCCTAGCTCTTACACACTCCCGACTTTGACTCATATTCCAGTCTTTCTAGACCCCTCTCCCTCTAACAATGACCCTGTCCAGCTGAGAAGCAGTTGCAGAAGAGACTTGCTGCCCTTTATCATCAGCCAAAGGCTGGAATATTAGGTCTCAGGCAATCAATCCAAATATCCGTAAATGAACCCAGTTGGCTGTAGAAGGATTTGTGATGGTTAGATAGAAGCTGGCATTCTTCAGGAGCTTAGGAAACTGGTTTGCATCTTTCATCTCCCTAAAAGAGTCGTTTTCCTTACCTCTGACAGAAAGGACTTACGGCTACTTGGGACACCTATCAGTGTAAGAAAGCTCATGTTGGCCTCAGTCTCCCTCAGAATCATATTTCAAAGTCCATGTTAGCATCGTAGCGCTTCCCGTCCCCCAGCTACTTGTCCTCTTTATTATCCACTTGATTTACCCACCCCTTCTCTATCTCTATTTCCATTCTTGCTTCTCTCTATCCCTCCACTATCTCTCCATCTCTTGCTCTCTCAATATGCTCTGTTCTCTATCTCTTCCAGTCCCCACTATTCTCTCCTGCTCTCCCACTTCCCTACCCCTGACCATGTCCAATCTCTTTCTCTTTCTCTCTGTTTTGGACTCTTCTAGATGCCTCTGGATATCTTCTCTTTCCTACCCACAATAAAAGCCTAATAGAGTGATCATATCAGCAGTTTCTTTCCTGCATCCCCTGGCATACACTTATCTCACTCATGCACGTGAAGTGTATGCTTGCCTTAGACAGACTGGAAGGATGAAGTTAGTCACAACCTCCTCCTATGAGTCTCGAACTTCAGTGTATATGGGGTTGATCAGGAGCTTATAACAATGAAAACCATAGATCTTACTATCAGAGATGTGGCTCATTACATCTGGGATGGAAGTGGTCCAGATTTTGTTCATAGTTAACTGATCACTGAACAGCCTGTGAGTTTTTATGGCATTTCTCTGTTCCTGTGCCTCTATACTCAGTACCTGGGCAACTGTAGCTTCTTAAGGAGGGCGGACTAGCCCTTCAGTCTCACTGTTTCAGTCCATCAGTACAAAGCAGACTGAACTGAGGATTCTGAAATGTAGGGGTCTTGTGTTTCCCCATAGAAAAGTCTCAAAATTATAGCCACCATTGTCTCGTGCAGAATCTCCCCCAGATGCAACTTTGCTGTCCACAGTAGTGTCAAAAATTAAGTGATTTGCTATATTAATATGAATGAAAGTGGTTTATCTGATCTTATCCTCATCATAATTCCAGGAGAAACTGAGGCTCAGAGAGTTTGTTTTTCTTGTCTGAAGTCACAGAGCAAACAAACAGCAGTTTGGGTTGCAATATAGGCATTGCGAATTGCCAAGTGTGAGCGCCTCCCTAACAGCTTAGCAAACTGATGGAGGAGAACAAGGGAGGAGCAGCAATTTTGGCCTGCTGGGGCAGGTGAGCTGTGGGATCCCGTGTATGTGTACCCGTGTGTATGCCAGGAAATTTGTGATTAGAGGTCATTGCACAAAACAGAGATTTTTTTCCTTATACGTAGATACTATAAATATAGTGTATTAAGTCACTCTGACTTCACCTCTAGCCAATCAGCTCCTGCCAGTTTGCATGCTATACATGTACGCATGACTCAAAGGACCCTCAGGCAGAGGGTGGGTTAAAAACCAATCAGACAATACTAATTTTCATAAATGGGAACTCCTTGTCTCCTCAGTTGGCTGTTCAGCTAATCGTGAGTCATGAATTTCCTTTTTAGGATAATATTTACCATAGGGCATGGCTGGTTCTAGGGTTTACGTAATATCCATTTATCTGATGGGAAACATGTTCTTAAAACATTACCTAATGATAGACTTTTTTTTTACCTGATAAATAGTCCTTTGGATTAAACAAAAATGTTGAGGAAAAGCTTGGAAGGGATGGTAGGGGACAGAAAGGTAAAGAAAAATACGCCATGACTTGAGGAGGGGATAAGAGGGGTGCTTGCCTAGAGCTGGTTGCACACAGAATTCCTCTCACACTAACTAGAATGGAATGGAGAGGAGCCAGAGACCAAGGATAGGAAAGGGGACCTGAGGACGATCACAGGAAAGAGTCAGTGATGTATGGAGGTGACTTATCACACCTTTACACAGCGTCCTTTCCCCTGGCTAATGGTTTTCTATGTTTTCATGATTTTCCCATTTCCCTGGGGAGTCCTGGCTCACTCCTAGAACCTTTCCCTCTCTCAGATTCCAGTCAGAAGGGTAAAGTCATTGAGGTCACTGGCCCTGCAGCGTCCATGCTTGCGCCTCACTCCCTATTTCTGCTTGCAAAGCTCCATTTATATGAGCCTCAATGTTTTCATCTCTAAAATGGAGGTAATGGCAGCCTTCCCATCTTACAAGCTGTTAAAAAATAAATGTAGTTAGTACTAAAAGGGCTTAAAACAGTGTGTTATACTGCAAAGTCAACATTCTGATACTGTTACAGTTTGGTTGAGAAATCCAAGGTCAGCAGTAAAATCACCTGTGCCGGGTCACAGACGTAGTGAGTTGAGAAACTGAGCTGTGAACTGAAGCCCGTGTGTCCTCAAGCTCTTTGATCCAGCTGATGGGAACAACAACAGTGAGACATTGAGAGATAGAGCAACGCATGGTAAGGCACATGAAATTAGCATCTTTCATTTGTCCAACCAACATCAAGTTTATGGATCAATTTATGACGATAAATGACAATCTAAAAGGAACCTTACAGGTCAATCCTCTTATTTCCTAAAGCTATGATTTATAGCTATGTACAGTATTGGCAGGCCAAATGAATTTTCAAACTACATGGGACTTTTTTTTTTAATTGTGTGATTTCATTAACACCCCCCACACACACACACACAAATATTGAGGCATGGTCTCACTATGTGACCCTAGCATAGATCAGACTGGCCTTAAAGTCACACCTCATGCAACGGAGATTAATATGATGTTACCAGTAGAGAAATGAAAGCCCAGAATGGGAGGCTGAATAGTTCCAATATCTTGTCTACTGACAGCACTTTCTAAAGTTCAGTTCTCTTTATTGTAAAGACCAGATCTGTACTGCAGAATATATATGTAGGTTAGATAATGACAGGTTTTTTTGTTTTTTGTGGTTTTTTTCTTTTCTTTTTTTTTTTGACTAAAACCAAGACTGCTAGTGTGGCAAAGAGAATGCTACTTACCAGTCTTCCTTTCTGAGGGCCGTGCAGAGGAAATCAATTGTGTTGTTGGTAACGCCATGGCCAGCAAACACTTGTTCAAGCCCTGAGTAAGAAAGTCTCCACTGAGTGTTTGGGAGGTGGAGAAATATTTAATGTGGTATTTACTCTCAAGACACTTACAAGTTCACCAACTGTGGAAGGGGTCTTAGGTATCCCTTAGCCTAGATGCCCATTCTTCACTGAGGACATCTGCCTCCAACTTGTGCTCAGTATCTCTCATGCTGCCAACCACGACCACAGAAAGCTTAGTCTGTGAGTCAGCTGACACCATTTCTTCCACTGAGCAATATTCACATAGTTGTCACTTCTCCCCAACAGGGCGTGGGTCTTGCTGATTCTTCATTCTGTGAAAGAGCCCAATGCTCAATGGTGGAGCTCTCCTACTCATCTTTTAGGAATATTTCCTAATGGAGCCTCTCCACCGCTGGTGCAAAGAACTCCAATCAAATCAGATTAGACCGAATCAAAAATGCCCACGTTTAATGAATGCCACGCTCTAGGGTGGCCGGGAGCATGGTGAGGAAGACAGAGGGAGAGCATGCGCAAAATCCTGAAACCGCCATGTTCCTTTTTCCAGTGTGAGCCTAAATAACATGTGGGAGTGGTCCTGACCCTCCCTGGGGAGGAGTCAGCACTTGGCAGGCTGGGAATTGGAGTCCAAGTGCTTGGCAAGTCCCAGGCAAGGCTGGGGTGACACTTCCAACTCAATATTACACTATCTATACCTATTCTTGACTTTCTGGGTTATTATCTTTGTTTCTAGACAGGGTGGATCTTAGGGGTAAACTCACGGTATTAATCAAGGTTCCATTGCTGTGAAGAGACACAACAAAAGAAAACATTTAATTCGAGTTGACTTACAGATTCAGGGTTTAATCCATTAGCATCGTGGCTGGAAGCACAATGGCATGGAGACAGAAAGGGAGTTGAGAGTTTTGTATCCAGATCTTCAGGGAGAGAGAAAGAGGGGGAGAGAAAGAAAGAGAGAGAAAAACACTGGGGCTGGCTTGAGCATTTGGAACCCCAAAGCCCACCCTCAGGGACACACTCTCTCCAACAAGGCCATACTTGGTAGTAACACCACTACCTGGTGACCAAGTGTTCACATTTCTTAGCCTATGGGAGCCACTCTTATTCAAAGGCACCACACTCTCACATTTGAGACTTGTCAGCCCATTCTAACACATGCTGGCATGGCCTCTACTGACTCCCGTTCTGGGCTTTCATTTCTCTACTGGTAACATGATATTAATCTCCGCTGCACGAGGTTACTGTGATGTTTAAGTGAGTTAATGAATGTGAGACAGAATCTGACACCAACTATAGCAGGCATTATCACTGCAAATATATTTGTAATTAGTGATACGAAAGTGCCTCTGGTCTGTCTTCCCCTACGGGTAAATTGCAGAAAAATCTTAGATAAAAGAGAAGAGATATTTAACACTTGCCGAAAATTTGAAGTGTGACCTCCAGCTGTGGCAGGTGTGTCACGTTTTCCTCCCCTTGGCATTTTCACTGAGGTATCGCGGCAATTGGGACATCACCTTCCGGGGGCTCCAGCTTGCTGTCTTTACAGGCGGTGCCTCCTGCTAAGGCGAACCTGTCTTAAGGAGACTGGTACTCATCTGTCTTTTGTTGTTAGTAGAAGCGGACAGAACACAGATAAACAAGTCCTAGAGAACTCTAAGATCATCTGCATCACACAGAGAAAGAAGTCTGAAAACCTAAGGTCCTATACTTTCCCCTTCCCACCAACTGGCTGGGTGGCTGGACGCCAGTCAGAATGTGTCCCCAGATCCTCCTGGCCTGTGGGCTTTTGATAGCTGTTCAGTAGGTGTATCATAAGATTAGAGAAAAGCTGTACCACGGGGATGCTTTGGAGTCCCCTGGAATCTCTTTTGTTCACCTAGGGCTGGCCCAGGTGGAACTGGCATCTGGGTGGAGGCTGGGTGCATGCCCAGGCAGCCCTCCATGAGCTGCGAGCCAAGCAAAGTCTGCCTACTGCCAGAGTGGGATTGTTCCTGAGATTTGGCAACACCCAGCAAGCATGTCCCATCAAGGCTGAACTAAAAATAGGTCTTACGCATGGGGCCCAGAAAAACTAGCAGCCCAACACATAGAGGTTGGCTAACCAGGTCAAACCAAGCTGCCACCACCAATCCAGGTACCATCACTACCCCAGATGCCACCTCTAATCTCCTTCCCCCCGGGGAACAACAGCTGAGCTATTTTTCCATAGCTCACCTGTTTTCCCACCTGTAATCCCTGCCCTGCCTCTCTTCCAGAACTACTGAGTATCTCCTTCCTCTCTCCTCTCCCTCTCTTGGATAAACTGACTTTTGCAGAGGTACTGAATGTAGGCATGGCACGCTAGGCTCACATTCTGGGTCTATTATTTTCTGGCCATTTAATATAAAAGCAAGCGGTTTTCACACGGTTCTCAGTTGCCTTAGCAATACAGTGCTGTTAATTATCTGAACTTCTACCCCTCATGTGCCTTGAGCATTAAAAGCAGCAAGCGGCACAGTACCGACTCTAGAAATTTGTCATGCACCATAATCGCTCGGGTGGATCGGGCTTGCTGAAGCAGAGGTTGCTTGGACCTCCCTAGTGCTTCTGATTGCCTGGGTCTGGAGAACACTGCTTCCAAAGAAAGGGCCAGGATTGCTGCTGATGGTGGTCTGGGTAACACATGGTAAGGACCAGGGGAGACGGTAGAGTGTGAGTTCTGGGGTCAGGCGGGAAGGGTACTTACTATTCTTGGCCCTGTTCCTTCCATTGGAGTGGCTTTAAGCAAATTATTTTCTCAACCGTATCTAGAAAACAGGGGACTAATAACTCCTCTTTTATAGTGTTGATGGGAGGATTAAGTGAGTTAATTCACATAAAAGCACTTAAACCAGCATCTGGCAACAGCGAGCCCTGAATAAACATCAGCCTCTATTTGTATCCCAGAGTCTGCACAGAACACGCATTCCGTGCCTGTTCTTTTCTCTCTCCGCACAGCCGCTGTCAGCTGCACTCTTTGGCCCCAGCCCCTCCCAGGCTCTGCAAGAAAGGGATGAGCACATATAAAATGTTTAAATAGTAGAGACTTACAGAAGACCTTGAGACAGGCATGAGCCTACTGCCTAAAGGGATGCGGGTTGGAGGGGCAGAGTGAACGAGACCCAGGTTTCCCGTCTGCCCAGTTAGGGCACTTTCCAGAACGTGAGGATCGGTCCCTGCAGGCAGACTGGCTGTTCCCAAGATGCTTAGGGAACAACCTGCCCCCGCCTTGCCCCTAGGCCACTGCCAACATTTGGATTGTTTCCCTTTTGATTGTTTATGACTGGAGACAGCACAGCTGTAAACATCCAACATCTGAACCTAGATGGCCATTTTATTCTGGATTATTTTCCCCTTGAGCTCACATCCTCCAACTATAATTACTAGGTCAAAAAGTACAGACAGTGTTACAGCTCGAAGAAGGCTAGACTCCTTGAGCCTTTCAGCAGGAGGGACATCCCATTTTCCCAAAGGGCTTAGGAAGGCTGGGGATGCTGGTGCTTGAAGTAAGTCTAAAGAGCCCTGGGCTGGCAGGGAGGAGGCTGCCCTAGCTACGAGGGAGATGCTGGTCAACCAGCAGCACCATCTCTAAGAAATGGAGTTTGGATCAGCTTCTCTCAGATCCCTGTGCTTAGGAATTGCTAGGGGACCTTATAAATATGCATCTCTGTTGTACTGGGCTGGAAACACAGCCCAAGCGTCTGCATTTCTAGCAAGTTCTGGCTAAGGTTGGTTCTGCTGATCAAGGGACTTTACTTTCAGGGAGCAAGAATTTAGAAGACCCTGTCTTTGCCCACTCTATTCCTCCTCCTGACACATCATTCATCATCCTTTCAACTTCAGCCCCAAATATTTCCCCCACCAGATGGGGGAGGCACCCCTACACCTATTACCATCCCAGCTCTTAACGCTGTCTTGTTCCTTGGGTCTGGGTAGGGAACTGCAGCAACTAAGCACACTAGGCTGTTAAGACCAGACCGTGACTGTGAGTTTTCAGTTGCCTGGGCTTTCATGACTCCCTTTCACCCCCTCCCCACAAAGCCTACAGTTGGTGACCCTCCTCTGATCCTTGACAGCTTTTTCTAGGCCCCCCCAAGATGCCGGCCCTGAACCAAGAATGAACTCAGATAAGTGAATAAGATCCAGGAAGCTTAGCGTCCCTCACAGGGTGGCTCTAATAAATTCCAGAAAACAAAAAGCAGGTGTTGGCGATCCTCCTCCTGCCCGAAGAGTTATTTACACAAGTTTCCAAAGCAATCCCCTTCATCGTTTGACATGCCTATTACACGGTTCTCTTCAGGGTAAGGTCTGGAGTTAGTTAGCTCAGTGGATTAGGGAGTAAGTCTCTCAAGGGCAACGGGCGTCTTTTCCTTCCCTCCACCCCCAGACTGTATGCTGGTGGCCCCGTTCATGGTGCCTGTGCCGCCTATGTCATGACAGGTCTATAGGCTGGAGAATGAGACCAGTCAACGTGACCCACTTCTCTATCCAGAATGGAAAGCGGCCACAGACCAGAATGAAGTTTGAGCTTGGGCATGGCACACGTGAGTAACAACACAGCCATCTTAGTCATCCGGCTTCACCATCATTTATGCTGAAATAACTTCAACCTTAAAGAAAGTTCCAGAAACACTACAGGAACCTCCTATGTATCTTTATCCCAGAACTACCGGTTTATAACAGTCTGCCATGTTCGCCAGATCATTCTCCCCCTCTTCTGTGTCAGTCTCTCTGACAGAAGATGACAAGAGCTCACTGGAGTGACAAACAAAATATTGGAACCGGGAAAATATGTTCTTTGAAAGTCATAAGAACTAAAACAAAAGAAACAGAAGGACATTTTCAAGGGAAACTAAGCTGGTAACATTTCTACTTTAAAAGCTATTAGAGTTGTACTAGAAGTTTCTGAGATATTATATAACATTAATGTATCCTAGCATTTTCCAGAACCATTTGAAAATAGGTGGGCAGGCATAGAATGCCCCTTAGGATGCAGTCAGTATATTAATGCGTTTATCTAAGAGCAAAGATATTCTCCTATGTGTCCTCACTGTAGTCTTAGGAAATCTAACAGTCATAAAGCATTTTAATATGTGTGTGGTCTGCATTATATTCCTTTTCATATATACCAATAACATTTTTATAAACCATATGTCCTCCCAGTACCTGGAGAACCTGAGTACATTTGCTTCACTTTGCATTTATTTTTATGGTTTTCCTTCCTGACTTAATTATATTTATTTTCAACTTTTTTTATTGTTTGGCAGTTTCATACACTTAAATAATGAATCTTAACCTTTTCCTGTCTCTCCTCTTCCTCTCTCTCGCATTGGAAGACTTCTCAAAAAGCCTCCTCCTATTTTTCTATCTTTTTGGGGTGAGGCCCATTGTGGTTTTTTTTTTTATGTGTTTTCTTTTTCTTTTATGTGTACATTTGAGGAGGTTGGATCCCCTAAAACTGGATTACAGACACTTGTGAGCCACCATGTGGTTGATGTGAATTGAACTCTGGTCCTCTGGAAGAGCAGCCAGTGTTCATAACTGCTGAACCATCTCTCCAGTCCCATGGCCCAGTGAGTTTAGTCAGAGTTTCTTGCCTGAGCATGGGGTGGAAGGTTAGTCCTATAGCACGAGGTTATTACCTAGGGAAAAGAGGCATCCGTTCCCTCAGAAACCTTCATCTATCCCTAGACCCTCAGGGAGTGATAAAATAAATACTGATAGGTTCAGTGTTATGCAGATCTTGCCCACAGATAACACACTACAGTGAGTTCAAAAGTTCAGAGCCTAAGTCATTCTAAAAGATGTATTTTTGCTGCATCTCTCCCACCCTCTATCTCTTGTGTTTTTCCACCCCCTTCTTCTGAGGAATTTTATTTTTGAACAGGAAGATCAACATGTTTCCAAGGTCACATGTAAAAGAAAAGAATCACACTTAGAGAAACATCCTCTCTCCCTTCTCTTCCCACTCCAAGGACAGTCCACAATAGGTGGCCCATTTGATTTCCTGATTTATTCTTCCCGGATTATTTTTAAATTTAAAACAAGGGTATGTGGGTTTTCTTGTTTATTCTTCTTTTCCTATGTAAAATGAGGAGTCCTATAGAGACATGTTGCATTTTTTCTTGGCAGTTCCTCCACCGATAATCATGACGTAGGCCTCCATTCTTTCATGGAATGGAAAAAAGTGCACATTCATGATAGATTTTCATAAACCATTTGCTGTTCCTCTCCTCCTCCTGTGTGGCTCTAAGCAATGGTAAGTAACGCATACAACGTCCTTGACTTCCAAGCCATGATCTTGGAGGAATGTGGGTTTCTTTTTGCTTTCTCATACTTGGAAGTAGCCAGCATGCTGCCAGAGGCTCAAAGATGCTACTGGGCAGCAAGAAGCACATACAGAGTGGTCCTGGAGGCCAGCTTGATCTTTTAGCATCTGTTGAATATGGTCAGCTGAGTGACCTTAGCCTACATCCTGCGGCTAAACAGAAACACCCACTTGGATCACAGAAGAATGGAGGGAAGGTTATATGCAATGGTTAAGGCACTAAGGTTTGAGACGATTTGTTACAAAACAATGGAAAGTGGAAGCTGTAGATTCCACTGAGAGAAGGTCCAACCTCTACACCTTCAATTATAGATAATGCTCCAGTGAATGAATTTGTATATTCCTTTGTGTTATCAGAGTATATTTCAAGGATGAAATCCTAGAAGTTGGATTAGTGGCTGATGAATTATTTAGTGGCTTTGTAACAATAATTTATTATTTTACAGGGTTTTTTTTTTTTTGAGTCAAGAATGTAGGCTGAGTTTGGCCAATGCCTCCAGTTCAAGGCTCTTTAAAACAGCAAGCCACGGTGTCTTCAGAGGCTGCACACATCTTAAGGTTTGACTGAGGTATCATTCAGTCTCAAGTAGATGCTGTAGCTATTGGAAGGCCTTAGGTCCTTGCTGGCTGCTAGCTAGAGACATTGGCTTCTAAGTCAATGGGTCTTCCTAGAGGGTAGATCACAAGATGGCAGCTGGCTTCTCAAAGCAAGTCCATTAGAGAATTAGAAGGTATCAAGGCCGTTGTCACATTCTTTTGTAATCTAATGTCAGATGAAATATCCTATCACTTTTATAGACTCTAGGTCTAGCTCACACTCAACTGGAGTGTGATATAAGGGTGCAGACCGTGGGGGACACTAGGGGCCACCTGTCACAGCATTGCTGCATGCATGAGTGAGCCTCTTATGCGCATTTCCTTTCTGTCTATCCATGATGTCGCATGCACTTTTCTCCTTGATGGGAGGAAGTTCTTTATGCATTATCATCTCACATGTTATCAGTCTTAGCCCTTTCCTCAGGGTATGTATCACAGATATTTGTCCCCAATTTGCCATTTGCTATTTGTTTTTTTTTTATGATGACTTTTCATGTAACACATTTTTAAAAAGAATTAGTTAGATGTATTAATCATTTCTTTATCACATATTGATTTTGAATTATAGCTAGGAATCCATTCTCTGGACCCCACCATAGGGGATCAATCATGTTTTCCTTCACAGTTTGTATAGTGCATTGCTTCACATTTTGTTCCTTGATGTATTAGGAATTCTTTTTTTTTTTATTTCCAGCATGAAGAATGGGAACTTTTTTTCAAATGTTGAACTAATTTTCTATTTCTGGTCCCCCTCCCCCATTTGGAATCCATGCATTTAGGATAGCTCTGCACTATTTCAAATAGAGGGACGTATTACTATTGAGTGGAGCCAGTGTTCCCTCTAACTTTGCTCCCTAGTGTGTTCCTATCTATTTTATTCATACTAACTATTGCATGTGAATTTTAGTACAAGCTTGTTTAGCTCTGGAAATAAAAGGTTGTTATTTATTTATTAAAATTTTAGTGAATTAGTAGGTTAGCTTAAGGTGAATTCAGATCCTGGTGGTGTTGAGATGTCTGAATCAAAAGCAGAAAGATTTTCTTCCTTTGTGCAAAGTCATATCTATGTGTTGTGCATGTTTTATGGTTTTATTCTGTGGATATACTTTGTGGATATTTCTCAGTAAAAACTATGCAAATTTGGACTGGTGAGATGGCTCAGTAAGTAAAGCCACTTGACACCAAGCCTGATAACCTGAATTCAATCCCTGGATCCCACATGGTGGAAAGAGAGAACTGACTCCCCCAGATTGTCCTTTGACCTTCACTCACATTTTATATACATACATACATATATATATATATATATATATATATATATCTTTAAAAACTTTAAACAAGTCATTTATTATTCTGTTTCCCAGATTTGTCATCCATGAAAAAGGTCACAGTATCTTTCTTAATTTAAAAAAGTTTTTGAGGAGCAGAAGGAGAGAGAACATGAACAAGGAAGTCAGGACCATGAGGGGTGCACCCAACCACTGGGACAGTGGGGCCGATCTATTGGGAGCTCACCAAGGTCAGCTGGACTGCTACTGAAAAAACATGGGATAAAACCGGACTCTCGGAATGTGGCGGACAATGAGAGCTGACGAGAGGCCAAGAAGAATGGCACAGGAACTTTCAACTGGCGATAGATCGAGAGAGAGACAGAGACCCAAATTGGAGCAATGGTCTGAGCTCTTAAGGTCCAAATGAGGAGCAGAAGGAGGGAGAACATGACCAAGGAAATCAGGACCACGAGGCGTGCACCCACCCACTGTGACAGTGGAACTGATCTATTGTGAGCTCTTCAAGGCCAGCTGGACTGGGACTGAATAAGCATGGGTTGAAACTGGACTCTCTGAACATGGCGGACAATGAAGGCTGATGAGAAGCCAAGGACAATGGCACTAGGTTTCGATCCTAATACATGAACTGGCTTTGTGGGAGCTTAGCCTGTTTTGTTGCTCACCCTCCTGGGCCTGGATGGAAGTGGGAGGACCTTGGTCTTCCTGTAGGGCAGGGAATTTGGACTGCTCTTCAGTATCGAGAGGGAGGGGGAATGGACTGGGGGGAGGAGAAGAGGAGTGGGGATGGGGGAGGGGAGTGGGGGGAGGGGGCAATGTGTGGGAGGAGGGGAGGGAAATGGGAAACGGGGAGCAGTTGGAAATTTTAATTAAAAAAGAATAAAAAAAAAAGAAAAAGAAAAAGAAAAAGTTTTAGAAAACTAAATGAAATAAGGTACAACATAAGTTGTTTGTAAGCCTTGTTTTGCGGCTCCTTCTCTTGAATTACCCCCCCACACACACCACCACCACTGGTCTTGGAAGGAGAAAAGTGGCATCCCTCTTGCATGTCTGGGAAGAAACGATCCAGGCCAATCACTCAGTCAGTTGCTATGATAGAGTTAACCTCCATGTACCAGGGATTGTGCTACTTGCTGGTGATACAGTGGTGGGAAAAGCCAACAGGATTCCTGTTCTCATTAAACCTTTGGTTAATGAACATTTGCCATTAATTATACAGCATTGTGTCAAAGCCAAATGGAAAGGCAATTAGCAAGCTAAGGCCTGGAATTTGCCAGATTCTCACATTGCCTAGCAGAGCAAAGTAAAAGCTTTCCATTTCAGATCCCAGACTAGTTTATCCTGAAAGGAAATATGACCAGGGGGAGACAC
Organism: Chionomys nivalis; assembly: GCF_950005125.1. Classification (NCBI taxonomy): domain Eukaryota; kingdom Metazoa; phylum Chordata; class Mammalia; order Rodentia; family Cricetidae; genus Chionomys; species Chionomys nivalis. The sequence goes on from NC_080096.1 coordinate 51,135,000, forward strand.
CTAGAGAAGGGAAATGGGTTAAAAATGGATCCAGTGGTCGAACTGGACCTAGAACCTAGGGGTCCTAACTTCTGGCTGGGATACTTTCCAACATATGCCCACTTTCATTTCAATTTCCATCTGAGACTCTCGTCATTGACATGTATGTATCAGAATTTCAGCTGTCAATGCCAGTTACCTTGGGGACGATAGTGCATTTCCAAGAAAGCCTTGTATCATGGGTTCCTAATCCACTGCTGCAACTCAGTCCACAAAGGTGTGATTGAATGTCAGAGTTGCTCTAACACTGGTTTCCATACCAAATAATCCGTTTTCTGTATGATTCTTCCAGATTGATTTCACTGATCTTTTTCTAATTTTTACCTTTGAAAATGAGTGTTTTAGAACATTCTTTTTTTTTTTTGGTTTTTCGAGACAGGGTTTCTCTGTGGCTTTGGAGCCTGTCCTGGAACCCTGGAAGTAGCTCTGTAGACCAGGCTGGTCTCGAACTCACAGAGATCCGCCTGCCTCTGCCTCCCGAGTGCTGGGCTTAAAGGCGTGCACCACCATTGCCCGGCTAGAACATTCTTTATAGTGTCCTATGTGAGGAATTGTTTGCTTTTTCCTCTTTTGTGTTACAACCTCCAGTTCTTATCTGAGCACATAGCTGTCTGGTATAAAGAGGATATCATCTCTGTTTCCAAGGAGAGATAACTAATTCTCTGCTGAGGTCAACAGCAGTGGTATGTCCAGTTTTCACAAAGCAAAACTGAGAGAGCCACGGACCATGTGACCTTTTTCTCTGTTTTCTCCTCCATTTGGTTGTAATACAGGGCTGAAAACTGAAGCTAGACAAGCAACTGGAGACCAGATACTCTTTGACATCAGGAACTGCAAAGGATTATGAGAGAGAGAGAGAGAGAGAGAGAGAGAGAGAGAGAGAGAAACAGAGAGGAAAAGAGAGGGAGAGACAGAGAGAGAGAGGGAAAAAGAGGGAGAGGGAGAGAGAGAGAGAGAGAGCTCATCAGTTAAGAGAACTTGCTGTTCTTCTGGAGGAATTGAGTTCAGTTCCAGCACCTACTGTAGGATGTAGGCTGTTCACAACTTCTGATAACTCCACCTCCTGGGAAGCTGATCCCCTCTTTTGGTTTCCCCAGGCAACCACACACATGTGGCATTCGTTCAAACAGACACAACACACATATACATACACATAAATAATGATACTAATTAAATAAACAAACCCGAGATGCCTTGAGCCTCACCTAATCTCAGGAGATCTCTCTGATGTGTAGATATAAGCCTGGGATGTTTCTCACAGTGATAGGAGGAAGTCCCACCACTACTGACTCATTGCTGTCAGGGCATCCGTCCCTTTACCTTCATGCTATTTTTTTTCTTTTGACTTTGTAGGAGGAGCCACTTGTTTGGTTCCCGGCTGCTGGTGCGGGACAATTCTGTATTCTGTCAATGTTTTAAATAAATGCTGATTGGCCAGTAGCCAGGAAGGAAGTATAGGCAGACAACCAGACAAGAAGTAGAGGCAGGGCAATGACAACAGGAGAATTCTAGGAAGAAGGAAGCTCTCTCCCCAGTCCTGTTCAGACACCTAAGAAGCAGGATGTGACCTACCCTGCTGAAAAAGGTACTGAGCCATATGGCTAACATAGATAAGAATAATGAGCTAATGTAAATTATAAGAGTTAATAAGAAGCCTGAGCTAATGAGCCAATCAGTTTATAACTTATTCAGACCTCTGTGACTTTCTTTGGGATTTACCAGCTGTGGGAACTGGGCAGGACAGAAATCCCAAGAAGCAGGCCCTCATGCTACAGGCTGCTCATCTAGCTTAGATCCAAAATAATCACACAGAAATTATTAATTAAATCACTGATTGGCCCATTAGCTGTAGCTTCTTATTGGCTAACTCTTACATATTAATTTAATTCATCTCCATTAATCTCTGTATCACCACGAGGTCGTGGCCTACCAGCAAAGTTTCAGCACATCTGTCTCAGGCGGTGGATACATAGTATCCCCCTCTGACTCCACCTTCTTCCTCCTAGCATTTAGTTCTGTCTTCCCTGCCTACTTAAGTCCTGCCCTATCAACAGTTTCTTTATTTATTAACCAATAAAAGCAACACATAGACAGAAGGACCTCCCACACCATGACTTTAATAAAGTCAGCTCATTCTCTCTGAGGAACTACTCCCCCTTCCAACTCTTAGTAGAAGTATTAATCTGCATTACCTTCCCCTAAGATGGACTAATTGAGTTTTGAATTTGAGTGAAATCTGAATCTTGGACAATATAACACAAACACTAAGAATGTTGTCAGTGTAGATATGTCCCAGAGGTGATTGCTCTTCCTCCACTATAGATTATTAACCAAGAAATGAAGCAGGGAGGCTAAAAATAGAAAATCATTTACAGTAATAGATCCAAGCAAGAGTCATCAATGGAAGATGTTAAAACCATTAGATAAAGAAAAGGAGGGTGAACAGGATAGTCATCCAGCCTTTCTTTGGGATGTCATGCCAACTACAGGGATGTAATGGCACTTCCACAATGGTGAGGTCTGGTGGAACCCACTCATTAGATGATTAAATACTCATCAGTGATAGAGTAGCCTGAAGTTCTGTGTCGCTCTGTGAGGCATGTATGTAACACCTAAATAGTGTCCATACTAAACAGGGCAACCTGAATCTAAATAGGAAGAAATAACCAAGGGACTCCAAACTGAGGGACATTCTGCACTTCAGCTCTCCCTGGGGCACTATTGTGACCAATCAGAAAGGAAGACAGCCAGATAAACAAAATTCCCTGGGGGTATTTTTCTAGATGAAAAGAGATTAAGAAAATATGAGTTAAAATGCACTATTCTCAATGGCATTGTAGAAAAACAAAACAGAAATAAAGGCCAGTTTGGAGACACTTGGGAAAATTGTGTATAGACTATGCATAAGGCAGTGATTTTGTGTCAACATATACTTTATAAACGTCAAATTCATATAAAAGACTATTCTAATTTTTCTGTTCTTATGATATCCATATTGAAGTCATGGGAGGCAAAGAATCATGTGGTCCATAATTAATATTAAAATCATTCCATGAATACATTAAAAATAGATATACCTACATTACTTAGGTGTAGGAAGAACCCACCATCTCAGAATCTTGTCCCTTCTGCTCCATTAAAAGTAGTCTCCACATATATAGATCTAATCTACATGGGAAGTAGAAAAAGACAAGATCTCCTGAGTAAATTGGGAGCATGGGGACCTTGGAAGAGGGTTGAAGCAGAGAAAAATGTAAAGCTCAATAAAAATCAATAAAAAAATTAAAAAATAGTCTCCAAGCGTATTTAATGGTTTTACAACTGCTCAATCCACTCAGTCCTTCTGAGTGTTTGTCTTAGTTGACTTCACCGTGACTTCTGTAGATTACTGGTCTCTTTCTCCAAACTCTCTGCCTTCTGCAACTCAGTGACACAATTTTTCCACTGTGTCACATCTCTACTATTACCAAGCTCATAACAAGTTGAGGCCATTAGACAGGTCACTCTGTCATGACCATGCTTACTTCTGGTTGGTCTCTCTAACTCCAATGGGGTGGGGCCCAAGTCCTTACCATGCAGAGACAGTCCTCTTCCACATTTGGATCTTTGGGACTTTATGTAGCTCTTTTCTCAACTCCTTTACCACAGTTTGTCCCTATGCACAAGCCAGTCTAGATATGCCAAAGTTTGTCAGATGCAATCCTAGCTGCTTTGGACCTCAGTGCTGCTAGTTAAAAGTGGGCTTTCTCTGGAGCTGTTGTCCCACACACACACTCCTTCAAACTTCAGCTCAGCACCTTCTTTGGTGCGGTTTTTCCTAGTCTCAACCTAATCCAGAAGGTACGGCTCCACTAGCCTTCCTCCTGCCTGGTTTTAGTCCATTCTCTCGTAAGCAGGAAGCTGAGATCCTTCTCCCTTGATGATTGTTCCCACACAACCTGTGGACTCTCTGAAGTTGGCCATGGTGTCTGATTCATTCCCATGCCAGGAGGGTCTGTCACCAAGGAGATACATTTCATGGAAAAGAGAATGAGTGAATTGAAGGTAAAGGACTATAGATTTAACAATAGAAATACCAAGGACTACAGCCATGCTACTGATGACTGACCCTTGTGGAGCACTAATTCTGTGCCAAGTATTGCCAAATCACTTTTGCTAAATTATTAAATCCCCAGAAGAATCTTGGAGTATTAGTGCTAATAACTATGAGTCAATCCTGACTTATTACCATGTGTCCATGCATTTTGCAAGCATACTCATTAAGCTCTTAAGCACTGGGTGAATAATTATACAGGTATTTTCTTTTTCTAATGAGAATATTGGAGTTTAATCTCCTGAGAGGTTACTTGCTCTAGGTCACACATCTAGGAAGTGGAAGAGCTGGGACTTCCTTCCTTAAAGTTCAATGCAACTGTAACTACACTGAATTGTCCAGTGCTGGATGAACTTCGAGTACATTTGAGATGCATATGGCTACGGTACAACATCTCTGAATTGCTGCCACTTAAACTCAGAGGCAGCAATGACAGTTTGGTTGTACCGGTTGAGAGATAGGCCACACTACAAAGAAATTTAGCACAAGCACAGATACATGACAGGGAGGCCTTTGGGAAAACCATTTGCTTTGGATTCCTAAGTCATAATCCCCTCATACAGTGCTTGAAATCCTGCCCTGCTGACAGCAAACAACAGACTAACCCTTGTGAGATCACACCCGTGCAGAGGATGGGCTGCCACAGGAGCCTGACTTGCTGGCTTCAGCTTCCGGCCCCTTATATACAGAACAAAGAAGAATCTGGGGCCTTTCAGCACGTATGCTTGAATCACAGTGGGCCTCAGGATGAGAACTGGCCTGAGACTTGCAGTTCCCCACTGCAGAAACTTTGGAAACTAGAGACAAGAGTGAAGGAGCCGAGTGAGAGATGGATGTAGTGATAGTGCCTGTATCCTTCAACTTGGGGGGTAGATTCATGCTCTGGGGTTTATTCTTTGTATGAGCTTAGGCAAATTACTCAGCCTTCGCTAGCCCTCGGTGGCTTTATCATCTATAAACAAGAGCAACAGCTGCCACCTCACAGGCTTGAGAGAGGAAATGATAAGATGATGATGATGATGCTCTGGTAAAAGGAAAACATTTATTGGGCGCTTCCCATGTCAAGCACTGTTTGAAGCATTTGAAAATATGTGCCAGGCTACCCCCACCCTTCCGAGAACCCTACCAGAAAGCTAGATGAAGATCAGCATGCTCTGATGAGACATGAGGGCCACAGAACTGAGATCAGAAGCACCAACTATCCTACTTGGTGTGTGCACCTTGTGTGTACACCTGACTCCTTGCCAGCCGCTTGCCTCTGCCCCCAAGAAGACAGCACAAGGGAGAAAGCAGGCTCATTCTCAATCCACACAGATGCTGTGCTTAGTCCAACTCGTCCACCTACTGCTGAATTTCCCTAGGCAAGTTAGCTAGTCCTCCGAACTACAGTTTAGATCAAAGGGGATAACCAGTCGAACTAAGTAGTAGCAATGAAGACTGAGATAGATCTACTTTATTAAGCGCTCAGTGATCAAGTTCCTACTCTAACCGAGATGCCCACATCCAGGCAGTCCACGCTTGCAGCCTCAGCCTCACTTCAGACCAGCCTTGCAGGTCTCAGCCGATTTGCACTCTCCAGGAAAAAAAACAATCCACACAGAAAAGAATTTTATCCATGACCTTATGTCAAAGCAGAGGAGGTATCTTACAGGGCACATTCCAGAACAAACATGTAGGATGCTTTAACACCTTTCTACTGAATCTTTGCATCCGTGCTGCCTCTGTACTAGCTACACTCTGTACCACATGGGGTTCCAGTACCCTGCTTTTAGTTGGCCATCTTTCCACACTCTCACCCTTCCTCCTTTAGTTCTTGACCAAATTTCTCATTTAAACATAGACAACGTAGTCAACAAACCAATGTGATTTCACCGACCAACTGATCCTTTTAGAAAAGTTTAAAGTCTCCCATCAGCTTCTTCATAAACACACAGTGGGGAGATGTCCCACTAAGTATACCTCTCTCAGGCCCAGTTTGCTACATGTCCATACTACTACATACTACATGCTACATACACCCATACTACTAATGCTGTGCAATTGAAGCAGAAACCTTCCCAGGAAATGGGCAAGATATTATTGTTTCCACTTATTCTTCCTCAGAAAAGCAGGTTTCTAACTGACTTCTACTTTTAAAGATACTTTGCTGGAAGGGAATAGTTACCACCAGCTGTGTGTCACAAATGCAAAACCTGCCAGGAACAAAGTGCACTGCAGCATGGCTTCTTCAGGTGAGCTGACATGATTCTTTCCCGAATTTGAAATAGAAAAAAAATCATTTTTACAGAGTAAAATGTAAGCCAGGCAGTGGTGGTGCACACTTTTAATCTTGGCACTTGGGAGGCAGAGGCAGGCAGATCTTGTGTGTTTGAGGCCAGCATGGTCTACAGAATGAGTTCCAGGACAGCCAGGGCCACACAGAGAAACCCTGACATATAGTCAACTAAACAATTCAGTAGCAAGTTGAATTTACGCAGAAAAATGGGCAAACTTGTGGTAAAATAGGTAGAACGTTATGAGACATACTACAATCTCAGACAGAAAGAAAACAAAACACCATGCGTTCTCCCTCAGATGCAGAATCCAGCCAATGCTATGTGTATCTATGCAAACAAATGTGCATGTGGGCACCATATAAAGTATAGAAAAGAGGACAGGAAGGGCTAAGCATTGGAGGATGAGGAGGGACTGAGAGCAGGTGGCGCACAGCAGCCATGAAAGAGGACATTTGTCTCGTTCTAACTCTGCTGTGGTTTTTTTCCTTTTGGGCAGTGGATGGTACAGAACGCACAGAAATGTAAAATCCAACACGGAGCCCCACAGCTTCCATTTCTAATGCTGCTCTAACTATACAGACATTCATTGACTCCTCTCATCTTTGGGCCTGGCTAATTTTTCAGTGTGCATTTATTATTATTATTTGCAACGTTCTTGTAAGAAAGTCTTTTAAAGTTAAATTTTAAAAAGGAAGTTGAATTTGTATGTTGGTGCTTCATCTCTCAATAACAAAGAAAACAACATGCTATCTGCTTTTTAAAAGCAGCTGCCTTTTTTGGCTCTGTGTGTGCGTGCACACACAACACAAAACAGCCAACTACTGCTGATCACTAAGCAATATTTGAGGGAAAGTCTCCAAAATTTCAAATATCATTTACTCTGTTGTCTAGAGGAAGGCCTAATGGAATCTCAGGTGTGCGTGTGTGCAGACGGACCAACTGAGTACTCCCCTCCTACCCAGGTTATCTTTCTCAATCAGTTACCTAGACCCTAGATGCTCCCCTCTCCTCCTGGAGAAGAGGGAAGTTCTGCTGTTCTTGGGCAGAAAGGACTGTGTGGGGAGTCTACTCTCTCAATGAGAATTATCTGTTTGGAGAAGTTTTAGACTTCTTAGTAGTTTGCCACAGTTCTAAAGGCTTTTCTTATTGTTTTAAAATTATTGTCATTATTATTATTCTATCATTATCATTGTTTTGTGGAAAATGTGCATGGTCTAGGGGCATAAACCCAAGGGATAGCATTAGGAAACCGGAAGTGGGAGAGACAGAAACAAGGATAGGGGAATCAGGAAGTGGGAGAGACAGAAATGAGGGTAGGAGGAAACAGGAAGTGGGAGAGACAGAAATGAGGGTAGGAGGAAGCAGGAAGTGGGAGAGACAGAAATGAGGGTAGGAGGAAGCAGGAAGTGGGAGAGACAGAACTGAGGGTAGGAGGAAACAGGAAGTGGAAGAGACAGAAATGAAGGTAGGAGGAAACAGAAAATGGGAGAGACAGAAACGAGGGCAGGAGAAGTGTTTGCTGTGCACCCGTTACAATATCATGCACTGACATAATATCATGCACTGACATAACGATGTTTAATTCTAGGAACAGAAGATCAGCAGTACTGGGTCCATTAAACAGTAGATGGAGATGAATTCCCCAAAGGATAAAGGGTTACCAGTGTTTTCAGAGCATCTAAGGGACAGTGCTGAACTGATTTCTGGACATCACAGTTGAAGGTTCTCAGAATACCACAATGCCTATGGCAGAAAGAAGAGCTCTGGTCTCTACAGCCAGGACTTTGAGGTGTGTGAGATCATGGTAATTGACCCAACATTGAAGAGCATTTGCAACTTAGCTCAAGGCTCTCCCAAAACTTGACATACTCCCAGACTAACTTGAAAACAACTGCGACTCTAGAGAATCTCTTCTTAGAGTTCCTTTCCTATCTTCTCTGCTACCTCTGCTATCCAAGACCGTCCTCTAGGACCTTCCAGGCCTCCTTATGGGTCAGCAGCCCAATAGATAAGTCATTGCTCATTACCTGTCTACCTGTCCTCATCCAAATCTTTGGCCAATTGATTCTGACTCAGGTCATCTTCACTTATTGGTTGCTAATACTTTTGAATGTGTTCCTGACCCCAGCCTCCTTACTCGTCCTTCATAATGGGAAAAAGGGAGAGTTATGTATTTTAACATTGTCCCTTGATTTTTGTGGAGAAAAAAAAATGGGCAAAGACAGAGAAGCAGAGGGAAAGTAGTATATTTATGACAAGAGACAGAGAAGGATCTGCCTAAAACAAGTGGAGGGTCTGGTGAGATGGCTCGGTTCATAAGTGCGCTTGCTATGCAAGCATGTGAGTCTGAGTTCAGATCTTCAGCACCGAAATAAAAAGATGGGTGTGACCTCCAACCTCAATTTAGGTGTCTGATGAATCCTTGACTCTTCTCAGTTCTTTGGTTGTTTCATCAGAATTCACCTGAGAGATTCCGGGTACAGAATTTACCTCACAGATTCTGGGTACAGAACTTACCTCACAGATTTTGGGTATATTGGGGGTATTCCTCAGAACCTTTCAATGCCTTTTTATCTATCCCAAATGTTATCTACCAATCTTCAAGGATTTGAGATCCTCAAGGTCGTCTCCCTTTCTGGAGCAATGACTAGGACTAGCCACGCTGTTGAGAGCTCTGAAGGTCAGAGTTCTGAGTGAGGTAATCAAGATCACTTGGGGACCTCATTGTGGACTGTCTTCTCCTCTCAGCCCTGCTTCCACTGTCTCTCTTTAGTTAGACATTTGCTTCGCTGCCCTCTCTCAGACATCTTGATTAAAACACTCGAGCCTGTTTGTTGGAAAACTACTGCATGTGACAAGATTATATCACAGAGTCTGAATCCGCCGATAACCGGCCCTCTGTATTCATAACTCACCAAGGTTTTTGTTTTGTTTTGTTCGTTGTTGTTTTTTGTTTCTGATATCAGCTACAAGAGAAATGCTCTCTTAACTATTCACTGTATCAAGACTCCCAGTGACCCTCTGGAGTAGTGATTATGCCATTCAAACTCATCAGCTCTGATGCCCAGTTCTGAATCATTACTGCTGTTTCCATTTTTCAGATGAATAAAGTATTTAACCTGATGGCTCCAAGTTCTGCCCGAGGTCACGTGTTTAGGGGTGGACCTGGCTCCTAATCCCTTCTTCCTGCTGCCTATCTCCCATTTCTCACCCACCAATGTATTAGACAAGGAGAGAAAAGCACTAAGTTCAGAAAGAGAGGCAGCTTGTGTTTCGCAGGACTGGAGTCAACACAGAACATTTCTGGCAAAGAAATGTCTGTTTGGAGGCTAATGTTTAGGTGTGGCCTATTAAGGGCATAGGTTAGCAAAGCTCCCCAGAGAATTTTGATGCATCAATGAGCCCTGGGACCACTGATATAGGTGGCACCTGTTGGCACATTGAAAACACTTTAGTAAGTGCATTTTAGAGGCCCTGGGCTGTTTGAGGATCTGGCATGGCCGCCTTGGCAGAGAGAGGGAGCAAGGCAGATTCTATCCTTTTCCGAGGTCTGGGGCCAGAGCTCTTTGAGCCGCACTTCCTGAGATATGCCCAGGAACCTGCCTGGGCATCGGGAGCCACAAACCTAAAGCATCCAGGGACTCCACAGGAAGTGGAAGCTTTGGGGGAGGTACTGGAAAGGGGAGGGGAAGCCATCAGGGAGGAGGTGAGCGACGCCCCCTCCGCCGAAGCATTGTGCTTTCCTTCCTCCAGCAGGATGCCAGGAGCACCACAGAATGGGCTCTTTGGCTTCGTTCTTAGCACAAGAACTTGCCTCTGGCCTTTTTCTCAGAGCCACGGGATGTGGGTTCTGCCAAGAAGGAAGAAAGGAAGGAGGCAGGCCAGGGAAATGACGGGAGCTGGACCTCTTTAGGCCCCCAGCCTGACCCTGGACCCTGAAAACCCTAGGACTGTCTGGGTCCGGCTGGGCACAGTGCGCAGCTGCAGAGGAATCTGTAAATAATGTTACTCGGAGAAGCTGAATTTTAATTCTTGGGCAGCTGAGTGGCCTTTTCAAATCGAGTTTGCTTTGAACCTTTTGAAAGAAAAACAAATTATTTCGGTTCAGAGTGGAGCTTTCTTTCCTTTTTTTTCCCCCTCGGTGTTAACATGAAGAATATACGCCGCAGCTTTTGAAAACAACATGCTTGCGGTTTAGCTATTTTCTGTGCTGACTCAGACCTGCAACACCCAAAACTCCCAAACTCCAAATCTCCCCCTCTCTCCTCCTCTCTCTCCCCCCTCCCTCCTCTCCCCTTTCACTTCACAACTGCTGGGCTGAGGAGAAAGCTTATCAGTGGCAAAGTCAGGGAGGAGTGACTTATCTTGAAATACTGGAATCAATATTGCAGTCTACTATGAACTAAAAAAACAAAAAAAGTCAATGAACTTTAATGAATGTTTGTTGTTTGTTTGAAGGCACGGGGAAGGGGTCTCACTGGCTCCATCACACTGAGATGCTTTTGGAGATTTCTGGAAAAGGTGAGAAAACAGAAGGGTGAGGGAGAATGAGGACGATGGAAGACAGAAGGGTGGAGGCAGCCACCACTTGCTAAGTATGGTCCATAAATATGCCCAAAACTGTTTTGGGGGTGAATCCCTCAAAGCTATCCCAGAAGCTCACAGTTTGGCAGGTTCTCAACTGAGTAGCCCACCACCAAGAAGCTAAGGATCATTCACATCTCAAGAGCCAGTGTGCAAAAGACCCAGGGCCCTCCTAAAGAGAGGCTGTCCTGGGCCAGGCAGATGGGGAGGGTTGAGACCCAGGGCCCTCCTAAAGAGAGGCTGTCCTGGGCCAGGCAGATGGGGAGGGTTGAGACCCAGGGCCCTCCTAAAGAGAGGCTGTCCCCTGGCCAGGCAGATGAAGAGGGTTGAGAGAAGAATGAGTCGGAGTTGGTGGGACTAAGTTGCCAAAGAGAATTGTGTTCCTTTTAGAATAACATTGTAGCTTTTTTTCCCCAAGGTCATTCCAAAATCACAATTTTTATTATATTTTACGTTGTATGTGTGTGTGTGTGTGTCTCAGTGCATGAGTAGAGGTCAGAAGACAAAGACAACACTTGTGGGAGTCAGTTCACCCCTTCCACCACGTGGGATCCAGGGAGCAAACTCAGGTCAGCCTTGACTGCAAGTGCCTTTATCTGCTGAGCCATCTTGAAAGCCCAAGATAGTAATTTTTAAGAGCATACTGGTATCTCCCTGCGTTTTCTGTTTTTAATCCCGAGGTGGGATGCAGAGATAAGGTACCAGAGCCTGATGGAGTTTTTGTGACAGGCCCTGGAATGAAAGGAAAGAGGCTCCTGACCCTGAAGAGCTCCCAGCCATTTGAAGGCACGGGGAAGGGGTCTCACTAGTTCTCCATCACTTAGGGATGCTTTCAGAGATTTCTGGGAAAGGTGAGAAAACAGAAGGGTGAGGGAGAATGAAGACGATGGAAGACAGAAGGGTGGAGGCAGCCACCACTTGCTGAGTATGTTCTCTGTGGAGCATGTTAAATACAATTTCTCTCAGTTCCATCAGAGCTCAGAACATAGCACCTCAAAGGACAGCACCTTGGCATGCTCAGTGCTGTGAATGGAAGGAGTCTCTGAGTCCTCAGAAGCAAGTCTCTCTGACTCCTCTGTATACCTGACTCTCTGTTCTCCCAAAGCACATGACAAGGAGCAGAACTGACCTTCTCCAAGGCTGCAGGACCGTGACTGCCCTTTCCCGACAGGCGAGTGAGAACATTAAGGAGGAACACTCAGATCTTTCTTCAGAACACTCCTCTACACTGGGAGGAGGAAGGGATGTTGACAGAGAGGCTCGGTTGTGCTAATTTATCACTACCCTTTTTACCCAGTTACATTTCTCCATAGCTGTCTTGTCTTTATTTTGGTTTTCCAAGACAGGGTTTCTCTGTGTAGCCTTGCCTGTCCTGGAACTCGCTCTGTAGACCAGGCTGGCTTTCAACTTACAGAGATCTACCTGCCTCTGCCTCCCACGTCCTGGAATAACAGACAGCTTGGGACCCGAGAATGGCTGAGTGCATAAGACCCCTTGTTGTTCTCCCATGGGACCCAAGTTCAGTTTCCAGTACTCACACTGGCTGGCTGGCTTATGGTTGCCTATAACTTCAGCTCCAGGGTATCTGACACTCCCTTCTGAACTCCATAGGCCCAATCTCCCCACCTTACACATATACACTGTACATACATAGACACGTGTATATATACATATAAATAATAGAATAAAGCTTTAAAAATACATTTCCTGGTCTTTACGTCTATGAACTTTGAGAGTGATATTAACCTTATAGCTTAAGGGAATCTTGCTCTCTTCTTCTTCTTCTTCTTCTTCTTCTTCTTCTTCTTCTTCTTCTTCTTCTTCTTCTTCTTCTTCTTCTTCTCCTCCTCCTCCTCCTCCTTCCTCCTCCTCCTTCCTCCTCCTCCTTCTTCTTTCTTCTTCTTCTTCCTCCTCTTCCTCCTCCTTCTTCTTGCTCTTCCTCTTCCCCTTCCTCTCCCTCTTCTTCTTCCTCCTTCTTCTTCCTTCTTCTTCCCTCTCCCTCTCCTTCCTTCTCCTTCTCCTCCTCCTACTTCTTCTTTCTTCTTCTTCCTCCTCCTCTTCCTCCTCCTTCTTCTTCCTCTTCCTTCCTCTTCCTCTTCCCCTTCCTCTCCCTCTTCTTCTTCCTCTTCCTTCTTCTTCCCTCTCCCTCTCCTTCCTTCTCCTTCTCCTTCTTCTTCTCCTTCTTCTTGTTTGTTTTTGTTTTTGTTTCCATGACAGGGTCTGACATATCCCTGGATCCCAGGTTGGCCTTTCAAACTCTCTCTGTAAGAGATAGTGACCCTAATACACCTACTTCTAACTTTTGAGTCCTGGGATCACAGGCATGAGCCAGCAAGCCCAGTTGATGAAGTACTAAGGATCAAACCCACGGCCTCGTGTTTGCTAGCCAAGCACTCTGTCAACTAAACTACATCCCTACCCTGACTATTCCTGTTCCAAACCTGAAAGTTCTAAAACCCAGGAGCCAATTCACTGCTAGGCAGATGATGATGTTTGGTCAATCTACCTATGGGTTCTTTCCAGTTATAAAATGGCAAGGTCCTGTATAAGCCTGAGGATGGGAGTGTGGCTGGGGGTAGGATTCCCCACACCACTACAAACAGCAGCAAAGCACATAAGCGCTTGGATACTGGACTCAGCTATACCTGGGCCAGATCCTAATGTCATCAGCTTGATTTCTGGGTCAATTTGAGTAAATCCCTCATTTTCTGAGATTCAGTTTTCCACTTGTCAAAAGAAGTGATCACTGTAACAAAACCTCACTTGGTGTGCCGTGAGGGTTAACCTAATCAGGCTTTGCACTGTGTGAGCACCCAGAACCATGCTGGAAGTTGATTTGGAGATTCTGAAGCTAGTGGGGTCACCTATTAGGGAGCCTGGACTCAGAACATCCATCACTAAGGCATCTGTTGAAAGACAGGTGACTGGCCTAGGAGCCATCAGTTCCCGCTCCCAACTCCCACAGCCTTAGCCGCAGACTTGTGTCTAATAAGTAACAGTTCAGACAGCTTAGGGAGTGTTGTCAACTCTCCTGCCCCTGCTGAGATGAAGTGACTGACACAGCAAGTTTACTAAAACACAAACTGATCCTTGTCACCAAAGTAGGCTTTTTGGCGGGGCTCTAGCCAGAAAGAAAGGGGAGGGGATGCGGGGAAAAAATGCCCCGTTTGCTGAGACAGCTCTGTATTTAGACAATTAAATTTGGAAAAGCAAGACAGTTCCTGTAATCACCTCCCACACCCCCTTCTCAGAGAACAAAGGGTTTTGTTGGAAGTACTCATGCGGATATTAATACCGACACTCTAATGAGCCCCTCAGCAAATGCATCAGCAGGAATTGCAGCCAGCCGTGCTGCTGCAGTGGGAAGGGTACAAAGGCGTCTCTCCAAACATTAGTCACTTGCGGGTTAACCCCCCAGTCACGTAGCTGCCTACACCTGATGACTGATTCACAAATACTCCTCAACACTCCTGTGATTAAAGGGGACAAATCACCATGGAAAGCACAGAGAAGGAAAAGTCTGCATTCATGAAAGACCTTCACATCTGAGGAGAGTTTCTATGGCTGGGTTAGTGGTGGCAGAATTTCTAGTACTGACCAACTCTTGTAGCGGGCCAGGCAGGACCGTGAACATTGTATTGTCCCTGTCCCATCACACTAAATCTTCCCTTGAGTCCTGGGGGCAGGGATGCGTTTGTGATGCCTTTGTATAGTCGAGGAAAATGAGGCTCAAAGGCTGGGAAGGACTTTGTCCAATCTTATTTACTAAATCGGTAGAGCCAGAGATTTGATTCCAGGTTCTAAGTATGATACACATACACACGTGTGTGTGTGTGTGTTGTGTATATAGTCCCTCCTTAGTCACTTAATACTATAGAGAACCCTCCTTAGTTATTGTGTGTGTGTGCGTGTGTGCGTGTGTGTGTATAGTCCCTCTTTAGTCATATAGAGTACTCCTTAGTCTCTCTCTCTCTCTCTCTCTCTCTCTCTCTCTCTCTCTCTCTCTCTCTCTCTCTCTCTGTGTGTGTGTGTGTGTGTGTGTGTGTATTTTTTCTCCTCTTGGAGAAGTTCACATAAGAGGCCAGGTTCAGTCCCCAGACCTACTGTTCTGGCTGAAGTCTCACCTTTCTTTTTCCGACATGCTGATTTAGACAAATAACATTGTCTGAGTAAGAGACCAAGAAAGAAGAAAAATGGATTCAAAAGTGTGATCAAGAGACTACAGTCCCAGCTACCTGAGATGGGCAGGCAGAATGTGAGTCCAAAGCCAATCTGGACAATTTATTGAGATCCTGTTACAAAATAAAAAGTAAAAAAGGACTGGGGGTACAGCTCAGTGGAAAAGTACTTATCAAGAATGTACAAGGCTATAGATTCAATTTCCAGCATGGAAGCAGGGGTGAAAAAAAAAAAGAGAGAACCAGACTTGGTTTGATTCATTACGATTACACTTAGTTACTAGCTATGAGGTGACACTATCTGTGACTCAGCTTTCTTGCCTTTAAAATGGGGCGCTAATCCTTGTCTCATTAAATTACTGTGCTGGTCGGATGTCTGTATGTTTCCTGAACATACAGGTCACTCAATAAATCAGTTAACCTGCTCCTCTCCTCCCCGTCCTTCCAGGCTGCCTGGTTTAGTCCTTAAAACAACTCATTGACTATGACAGTCTGGTTCTACAACGGAGGAATTAGAGGCTGAGTAAGGGGAAATAAGAAGCTGCAGATTGCCCAGCAAATCAAAGTCATCACCAAAATCCAAATGCAGATCTGTTGTTCTCCAAAGACTGAGCCTGTACGTTATGTCTAAACAGGAAACGGTGAGGCTGTCTTTGGCTGCTCCACGAAAGGGCTGTTGAGAAAATTATCCCAATCATGTTAATGAACAATTGCGTGTGGACTTTCCCTGGGGAAAACTAGCCAACAAAAGCTCTGGCTGGGGGCCGGCAGCCAAGAGCGGAGAGTTACCGCAGCTGGCACTACTCGGCTGGAATAATCAACCCAATTGCCTCCTCGTAAGAAGTGAATTGGGGCTCATAAATTGTAACCATGTAGCTCATGGAAAATGGCTCCTGCACTCCCTGGTGAAATGCTTTCAAGACCATCTGGTGCTGAGTAGTATCCCTGCAAAAGCTGGGTGTGTGCTAGTCCAGGGAAGGCACACGCCAAAGCTCTCATGTTGGTTTAGTAGAGTCAGGCCCGAATCCAGCTCCCATCAATTCACCGGGTATAGCCCTCAACCACCGAGTCTGGGCTCTTCTTGTATGAAAAGGAGTTGACAGGATTTATGTCACAACGAAGGGTTGGGCAGGTAAAAAGAGAGATATTTAGTTTTGTTTGCTTTTTGTGCTAAGGGTGGCCCATAAATGTATTGAGCATATATTGTACCACTCAGCTGCAGCCCCCATTCTTAAGACCTTAATAAAGGTCAGGTAACAGAGTAGACACTCCCTATACTTGAGAGTTTTCTTGCTCAAAGAGATATCTCTGAAATAGGGAACAGAGAAAAACATGTAGTTCTCACATTGGTTGGCATTTCCCTGCTGGGAAATGACAGTTTTCCAACTCCCAAGATTGATGGATTTGAGTAGGCAATTATTTTTTTCTGGTGGCTCGGGCATACTTTCATCTGTTTGGCATCCCTCCCACTCACTCCCCCTGCTCTCCAGAAGCGTGTTTCTTGGCCACCCACAGTCTCTTATGGGGCATTTCCACTATCTCCTTTAACAGTAACAAATGAACGATCTCGTGTGAGTGTCAGCTGCTCATTTGAAGAGATGCAATTGCTCTCCCCACTTCACAGATGAATTAAAGTAACAAGCTTGGGGTCATTTAGCAACAGGTACAAGAGAATCAAGATTCCAGGCATGGTATGACTAACTCCAATGTTTTTAGTGCTGTCTGGGTCAAGGATTTGTTCCTAGATTGCCCTGAAAACATTCAGCTGACCAGGCTGGATTGATAGTATCGATAGGGACACAATCATTCCTTCTTGGAGCCTGATCTTCACTGAAAAGTCATTGGTTGTCTTTTCCAGGCTTCTGCAGTTTGTCTACAAAGGATCACAATCACTGGAGTTATCTAGCTGACTTGTCTTCCCCCATCGCCACACACTGCCCAGCCAACCTCTCGTCCCTCACACTGTGGAGTTCTGACCCTCCTCTCCCCAAGTGCTGCCTGGCACTCAGTAGGTAGTTAGTATGGTCCTCCAGTTGGGTGTTTGAGCTTTCATTACAACCTTTTCTTTTTTCTTTCTTTCTTTCTTTCTTTCTTTCTTTCTTTCTTTCTTTCTTTCTTTCTTTCTTTCTTTCTTTCTTTCAGATTTCTGCCTCCTCCCCGCCACCGCCTCCCATTTCCCTCCCCCTCCCCCAATCAAGTCCCCCTCCCTTTTCAGCCCAAAGAGCAATCAGGGTTCCCTGCCCTGTGGGAAGTTCAAGGACCCCCCACCTCCATCCAGGTCTAGTAAGGTGAGCATCCAAACTGCCTAGGCTCCCACAAAGCCAGTATGTGCAGTAGGATCAAAAACCCATTGCCATTGTTCTTGAGTTCTCAATAGTCCTCATTGTCCGCTATGTTCTGCGAGTCTGGTTTTATCCCATGCTTTTTCATACCCAGGCCAGCTGGCCTTGGTGAGTTCCCGATAGATCATCCCCATTGTCTCAGTGTGTGGGTGCACCCCTCGCGCGGTCCTGAGTTCCTTGCTCGTGTTCTCTCTCCTTCTGCTCCTGATCTGGACCTTGAGATTTCAGTCCGGTGCTCCAATGTGGGTCTCTGTCTCTGCCTCCTTTCGTTGCATGATGAAGGTTAATATTCAGAAGGATGCTTATATGTTTTTCTTTGGCTTCACCTTTTTATTTAGCTTCTCTAGGATCACGAATTATAGGCTCAATGTTCTTTATTTATGGCTAAAATGGGGCACTGAGCTGAACAGAAAATTCTCAACAGAAGAAGTTCAAATGGCCAAAAGACACTTAAGATCATGCTCAACTTCCTTAGTGATCAGGGAAATGCAAATCAAGACAACTTTAAGATACCATCTTACACCTGTCAGAATGGCTAAAATAAAAAACACCAATGATAGCCTTTGCTGGAGAGGTTGTGGAGAAAGGAGTACACTCATCCATTGCTGGTGGGAATGCAAACTTGTGCAACCACTTTGGAAAGCAATATGGTGGTTTCTCAGGAAATTCGGGATCAACCTACCCCTGGACCCAGCAATACCACTCTTGGGAATATACCCAAGAGATGTCATTACAACCTTTACAAGTGGGTCCTTAAATAGGCTTCCAGCAGAAGGCATGGCCCTGATTAAAGATGTGTCTTCCTGCCTTAAGATCTGGATCAGAGGTGCGTCTTCCTCAAAGGTCTGGACTAGAAGTGGATTTGTCCACTTCAAACCAAGCAGAAAATCTCTCACAGGCATGTCTTCCAGTTCTATATTAAAGTTCATTCCAGATAGAGCCAAGTTGACAACCGAGAATACGTATCACAAGGTTGTTGATAGTGTACGGCCAATAATAAAAGAATATATTGGGAGTCTAGAAAGATGGTTTAGCCCTTGTTGTTACTGTAAAGGACTCAGGTTTGATGCTCAGTGCCCACATAGCTATGTTACCTTGTCTGTCTAAAACACCTGATTGGTCTAATAAAGAGCTGAATGACCAATAGCTAGTCAGGAGAAAGTAAAGGCAGGCTGATGTGTAGAGAGAATAAATAGGGAGAGGTTAGGGAAGTTTGCAGTAGGAGGCTGCTCAGTTGGTAGAACATGAGATCCTTAATCTCAGGGTTGTGAGTTCGAGCCCCACATTGTAGTAGGAGGCCACTCTGAACACAAGCTGAGAGGTTGTGGAG
This sequence comes from Chionomys nivalis, assembly GCF_950005125.1. Lineage (NCBI taxonomy): Eukaryota > Metazoa > Chordata > Mammalia > Rodentia > Cricetidae > Chionomys > Chionomys nivalis. The sequence goes on from NC_080096.1 coordinate 51,153,842, forward strand.
GAATGTTTTACCCAGAGTCCTCCAGCTTGAGTCTAACTGGTACTAACTTAGCAGATCAGATTTATGCTCGTGAAGTACAATGAAGTAAAGAAAAATTCCCCTTTGCAATAGAAGCTTAACACTAAAAATTGACAACAGTGAAGGTCACACAATGCAGGAGGGAATTATCTTCTTGGTTTAGTTTATACCTGATTTAATTTAATTTTGCTGAATTAGGCCACTCTTGTAAACAACTTACAGGAAGGACTGAGTGGTATAAATCTCTAGGTTAGCTTTTGCTAATTTGAAATAAATCTTTATAATCTTAAATTTTTATCACTATATATAATATATTTTAAAGCAGCATAAAATCACATGTACAGTATGTTATAACAGATCTAACTATATTTTTATCATCATCTAAAAGTACATACCAATTTAAAGTATTTGAGACTTGTTTTCTTAGTTTAGAAGGAGATTTAATGAGAAGAGCTCTTGAGGAGTGTTTGACACATTACTATTATTCTAAAATAATACATTCTTTAATAATTTTTATTAGTTTCTAATTAAGTGCATGCATGTGTATCTGTGTGTGGATATATACATGGGAATTTATGGGTCATAAATGCAACATAAAAGAATACAACACATCTTTGCTTCGTTAAACAAATATTCCAGAGCATTAAACAAATGTGACATGTCTTTAAGTAATATTCTACAACGCCAAACTTACTTCTAACAGAACACAAAGTCAGCCTTTGTTAAACCCACTGATCAAGAATAAGAACACTACCACAATTTACAGCCAAATTTGAAGCAAACTTTAAATTCTGGCCTGGTAGATGGGCTCTGGTCAGTTCAATATGAAGTGCCCCAGAAAATGGCCCCGATAAAATTTTGCAAAGCCTGAAGAAGGAAAACCCATAGTTCATTGTGTTTCCCATCAGGTCTAGTCAGGGACAAGCGTATATCCTGACGTATTTCCTGCTTTCATGTCTTCTGCCCACATGGGATTGTGCACATCTGGTGTAGATGGGTCACACTTGTTAGGGGAGTGAAAACACGTGGCTTGTCATCGCCCATAAACGTTAACCTCCAGCATTTCAGGAACTGTCTGTTCTTGGGTCAGGGGCTTGCAGATCAGAGGCATTTTTGTTTCATGGATCTCTAAGGCATAGTAATTAAAACTTAAAATGTCTCTCACACCTTCTGTCACTTAGAAATGACAGAGTTAAACTTTAGTTCCAAGACACCCTCATCCCCTTGAGTGAACAAATGTTACTGAAAGCCTCAAAGATTAAGGAGGACAAGGGGTGATTTGGGGTGCTAGAGCAGGAAAGCTTGGGTAAATATGCCATTCTCAGGAACAAAAAACACAAACCAGATAAAATTCAAATTCGAAACTGCTCCAAGTGAATGCAAGTGAGCATTATCATTTCATCATACCCTTTCTTTGATGATATGAAAAAGGGAATTCACAAGGCAAAGAAACACAAAATACAATGCTCTTAAATCGTTCAAACTCCCCTTTTCAGGATTCATTTGTAATGACTGTATGACTTCAGATAATTTTTTTTCAATCTGTTTTAGTATTGGCTTAAACCCTCAAGCATGGTACTAGAAGTAACAAAAAATAATATGGTTTTTGAACTAAAATCACTTATGTTGAAAATGAGAAATTAAGTACTAAAAAGGCAGGGCTTGTTGGTTTGTTTGTTTTGTTTTGAGATAGGGTCTCCCTATATAGTCCTGGCTGTCCTGAAATTCACTATGCAAAGCAGGCTGTTCTCAAATTCACAGAGATCCACTTGCCTCTGCCTCCTAAGCGCTGGGATTACAGGCATGTGCACCAACAGATTTTTTAAAAAAGGACATTTCAAGTATCAGTATGTAGAGTGGAAGAAAAATAATTTTGGTTGCATTTCTCCCTTTATTACTAAGTATACAAACTATAACACCTTTAAAAATAAAATGTCGATGTAAAATAACTTTAAGAAGAATCACTCAGATGGGAAATGAGAAAAAATTAATCAAGAAATTTACTGGGCCAACAATGTCTCAGTTTATCATTATTCAAACGTTTAATTATGTACCTCCCCTTGCAGAGCTCACACTGTCTTCCTTTTGATCCCTACAGTAAACTGTGATACTTACACTTAGAGGAAAACCAGGATGGAATATGATACTTCTTTAGGGTTCCTTTTATAAAGGCCTAACCCATGTGGAACAAGGTCACCTTTCATAGTTTCTGTAGGACTTCCATGACAAGCAGTCTTGAGACGTCCAACCTAGGAAATCTTACGGATACAGAACACTACTTTGGTGACTATACCCAATGCCACTTTTCATCACAAATATTTGCAAGATTTCATGGCTGAGCATCAAGAAGGTAAAGTGAGTTCAATTTCCCTTTAACAATTACTTTATTCTGTTATATACTAATAATACTGTGATGTCCGCTTCAGTAAATATTGACATAATCACAAGCAACCATACGGCGGCTATGATTACGTGCAAGTACTGTGTTGCTTAAGCTGCCTTTGTAAGAGTGTTTTATCAGAACAACACAAAAAGTAACTACTATGAAAGTTTTCTCGGGATTAACTACAAATAATCACAAGGGCCGTGTGGTGGTAGCACACGACTTTAATCCCAGCACCTGGGAGGCAGAGGCAGGTGGACCTCTATGAGTTCGAGGCCAGCCTGGTCTACAAGAGCTAGTTCTAGGACAGGATCCAAAGCTACAGAGAAACCCTGTCTTAGAAAAAGAAAAAACAATCCCAAGGCAGATTATAAGGCCTCTGTGAGTCCTCTCATCACTGCGGCCACAGAGCATCTGGGACGTCACTGTTGCTGCGTTTGTGCCTCACAGCTCAGACATTTGAAACTCAGAAACTGAGTTCACACAGCCTAAGATGGATGGATAGACATGCAGCCCACCTTCCTTTCTCTTTCCTACAGGACAGCAGGGAAACCCTAGACATGTGCTGATAGACATACATGCCTTTAACCCTCCATCTTTGGGAAGCCCTGAGACCATTCAGCTATAAAAATAGGGATGATACCATCCATCACCTGGGACTCTCCAAGGCCTCACGACTCAAAGTGTAGCCCACAGACCAGCAGCATCTGTAGTCCTGGGATGCAACTGGAAATACAGAGCTTCAGATCTCCTAAGTCAAACTCATTAGTGGATGGATGCACAACAAAGTTCAAGATATTCTGAATCAAAGGATGTGGGCTTGTCTGTCAACTGGGAAGTCAGGTGTTCCATGTTAGCAGTAATATGCCAAAAATGGGTATCTGTTGCTGTGCACAGAATTTCCACTCAGAGTCTTTATCCACTTGCCGTCTTGCCGAAACAGGCATTTTCCTGAGTAAATTGGTTCCTGGAAACCCAATTACATGGAGCATTCAAAAATCTTTTTTTTTTGAATTTTTTTTGAGAGTATAATATAATTACATTTCTCGCTTCCCTTTCGTCCCTTCAAACCCACCCATATGCCTCTCCCTGCTCTTCAAATTCATGACCTCTTTTTTTGCTAGTTATTCTATGCATACATGTGTATGTGTATGTATATACTTATATTTTCCTAAATATAAGTTGTTCAGTCTGTATAATGCTACCTGTATGTATGCTTTCAAAACTGACTGTTTGGCACTGGATAACCAATTAGTGCAGTCTTCCCTGGGGAAGAAGACCCCCTTTTCTGCTCCTCAGTTGCTCATAGTTCTTTGTGTAGAGTTGAGGCCTTATTCCCCTTTCTCCAACCATTTTGGCATGTCCATTTGGTGTGTTCCTGTTCACTTCACATTTGGGTAGTTATGTCTTTATGAGACTTTATCAGTGTAGCTTCTGATATTAGTAGGAGACAAAAATCTCATGACAAACTCCCTGGTTCTCCGGCTCATTCTCCCCCCTCCTCTTCTGCCCTGTTCCCTAAGTCTTAGGTGCAGTGGTATTTTATAGATGTATACATTGAGACTAGGCTCTACCATCTCTGCATTTTGATTGGTTGTAGTTTTCTGTAGTGATGTCCTGTTGCAAAGAGAAGTTTCCTGGATGAGGGTGAAGATGAAGCCTACACTTACCTGTGGGTACGAGGTCAGATATTTATAGACTGTTGTTAGGGATCAGAAGACACCATGCAAGCTTCCAAAAAGGGAGAATTCTTTCTTAATCACTGTTCTATTGTGCAGAACACTGTGACTAAGGCAACTCTTAGAAAAGAAAGCACTTAATTGGGGGCTTGCTTACACTTTCAGAGGTTAAGTCCATTTTCGGCATGATGTGTGCAGCAGCACACAGGCAGACATGGTGTTGGAGCAGTAGCTGAGAACTACATCCTGAGAGAGAGAGAGAGAGAGAGAGAGAGAGAGAGAGAGAGAGAGGGAGGGAGGGAGGAGGAGGTAGGGAGGGAGAGAGAGAGAGAAGGAGGGAGGGAGGGAGGGAGAGAGAGAGAAGGAGGAGGGAGGGAGGGAGAGAGAGAGAGAGAGAGAGAGAGAGAGAGAGAGAGAGAGAGAGAAAGAGAGAGTTGGTATGGGCATCTGAGATCTCAATGGCACACTTCCTCCAACAAGGCCATACCTCTTAAACCTTTTAATTCTATCAAATAGTGTTACTCACTGGTGACTAAGCATTCAAACATATGAGCCTATGGAGGCCATTCTTATTCAAATCACATTCCACTCCTTGGCCTCCATAGGCCTGTAGCCATATGGTAATACAAAAACACATTCAGTCCGTGGCCTCTGTCCGTATCAACTTCTGCCTCCAGGTTCCAGTCCTGCTTGAGTTCCTGTTGTGACTTCCTCCAGTGATGGACTATGATCTGGAACTGTAAACCACATAAAGCCTTTCCTCCCCAACTTGCTTTTTGGTCACGGTGTCTCTCATCCCAGCAATAGAAACCCTAAGACATTATCCGTCTCAACATTGTTTAAAGGTTCATGGAGGCCCAGCTCTGAAGCTGCACTGCAGTTGAACTTCCAGGATGAATTTCTCCCTAAGTTATTTTGCCCCTCATTCAAGTCATTTGCAGTTTACAACTAGGAAAACTGAGAAATGCTAACAGCCCTGAAAGGGTTTCCTAATTATCCCTCAATCAGCTGCTAATGGGCCCTAGCTGCTAGCCCTGGGCCTCCGCTAGAGATCCAGCTGGCTGACATTAAAGAGACGCTGAGATACCGCTGGTCTCATCAACTGGAAGCCATGAAGCGTGGTGGAAAATGTCTTCTTTTCATTTTTCCTGCCCTGCCCTTTTCTTCTAATGTTCCAGCATAGCCATGAGGTGTCTTGAGAGAAGCCAGAGTAGTCTAGGCAGTGGGGAGCCAAACAAGAAGTGAGCTGTTAGCAATGAGAGGGAATTAGCCAACAAATGACCATTGTAAGTTTACAAAATGCTGGCATTTTGTATTGTACAGAATGTTCTTCTTGATCTTGTGAAGATGGATGTTGGAGGAAGAGATAAAGTAAAGATGTGTAGATAGGAGAATTCTCAGACCAGGAACGAGAGAGCAAGCCATGAATCAGACAGACCTCTAAGCTAGCAAGAGAGAACAGGAAGCTGTCATTGCTGGGCATGCTCTAAGATAGACTTTGAATTAATTAACATTTGAACAATGTACTTGGGGAGGCGCTGGTTATTGAACTCAGGACCTCATGTAGCCATAGCTACAAGATTGTTTAATAATTTAGTATTTCTAATAGTAGCTGCCATGAATTATATACCTATGAAGAATATGCCAGATCATCAAAATGGCCCTTTAAATGGATTTTACTATATCTATTTTATACATACCGAGGCTAAAAGTCACAGAAGTTGCTAGCACTGTGAACATTAGAACTCTGTTACTTTCTTGATCCTGAGGTTTGTATGTATTCTGTGACTGTTTTTGTCATTTTATTGACTTGGATTTTTAGATGATTCAATAGGGATACATATTTTAAAGATCAAAAGTAAGGGGACATAAAATCGTATCCTGTGTCAGTAGAAACCCAACCAAAAGAATTATATTCTAACATATATAATTTAATATAAAGAATTTCTGTCTGGTAAGTTATAGATTTAAATGGCAAAGGATAATGCTATGGTACTATAGGGATAATTCTGTAGGAAGTAGCTACCTATGGTACTAGCTCACAAAAGGAAGAGAACTGCCATTGCAAAACACAGCTATGGGGTAAAGACCCTCACAGAGCCGAAACTCAGACTCTAAGAAGGGACAGTGATGGTGTCCCAGAGTTTGAAGAACAAGGTGTTTTAACCTGGGTCACAGATCTCTGAGGAAAGGGTCAGGTTGGTTGGTACTACTGAGAGGAGCACAATGAGGCAGATTCTATGTGTTGAAAACATGAAAAGTGGGTTGAATTTAGCCGCTGCCCCTAACAATGACGTCTACCTTCACAGTGAATGTGTCTTGCTCACAATAGAGTTAGGAAGTCAAAAGAAACATGAATCGGAAAGAAGCAATCCATTCTTTTGGCCTTCCAGATGTGCAGGTTTCTCCTAGGGCGCCCCTGTTGACTGAGTTCAAGAAACAACGAGGTGGCCAAGCTGAAATTTGGTGAAGAGTCCTAGTCTGGGGATATCAAAATATACCTCGGGTATAGCGAAATGTAATCAAAATGTTAGCCTTCAAACACCTTTAACTAGTTTAACACCTTTAACTAGCTTTTAACTAGTTTTTCTTTTTACTCCTAGTTCTCTTTAATCCATTAATATCACATCAAGACTGATGATCTCATGCATACATCATAAAAGTATTTCTTTATTTCAACCTACAGGGAATCTGTTTCCTCTTATAGGAAAAGCCATGATTTTTCCCCAGTACCTTAAGCCTTATCCTCAACTATTTCTCTTAATTACTGTAGTCTGGCCACCTGTGTCCTCCTGAGTTTCTTCACTCCACTGAGCTCTGCACCGCCCCAGAGACACTAGACTCGGTTCTTCCTTGCCACGCTCTCCCTCAATGCATAGTCCATCACTTCTTCCACTCCCACCACCCAGCTTTCGGTTATCTCGCTTCCAATTCTAAATGAACATCCTCGCACCATTTTCCTTGTTATATACGTCATATCTTTCTATAGGACTTAAAGGGCTTCAGGCAAGTTTCAAATATTTAAGATCTATTTACCTATTCAATTTTGAGCTTCACGAGAGGAGAAATCCTATCGGTTTTGTTGTTTCTTACAAAGCACTGACTCTGACGTAGAGCCATGATTTTTTAACACCTGTTGAGGCAGGCGTAGGCTTTTCTGTAGTCCCCACATTGCTGAGTCTATCAGATTACTCATAGGGCACACAGGGACCTCCTCTTCCATGGCTCACACAGGGGTGGCTAAACAGAAAATGGATGAAACGTGACCCCCTCTTCATTTATAGAGACTCCTCAAATACAAAGACGTTTACAAATCATATGGATCTTCGGTGCATTTCAGTCTCTGATCTGGAGCTGGTGGTGGCCACCCTGGAGTGGAAATTAGGGAGACTGTAACCACAGCTAAGCATGTCAACAACAACCACACACCACATAAAGGAGTAATGAAGAGCAGAGGTTATGGACCGCCCGGCTTTGGAACCCAGCCACACCGTTAATACTAGCCACACGACCTTGGGAAAGTTACTTATTCTCATTGTGTTCCAGTTATTGAGTATCCCTATGAAGTTCAGTACAAACATAGATGCTAATGGTATAAACAGACACATATGAGTGGAAACACAGCACACAATGGATCTCCCCCACCTGCCTCTCAGTTAACTCTTTGCCTATAACAAACCATACCTACCTTCCGTCCCTCACTTCCAAAGTAGTTTATTATGTGGTGTCCCATGACCTGAAATCCTTATTTTCTATCACACATGCTTCAGCCTGTCTGCCTTTTTGCTCATCATATTCCCAAGTATAAATTTCAAATGTTCTCACCTTAGGTGATTCTTATACATAATTTTGGGTCTTTCAAGTGTAACATCTATTTCTCAAAACCACTTGTTGGTCCTGTGTAGTTTTTGTTTTGCTAATGAGACTTTAGGACACAAACTTGGCTCAATAGTGATTGCTTAACTCCATTCCAAAAGCATGTAGAAGGCCCTCTTCATATCGTTTTAAGAAGTTGTGGCTGTGTTCACTGGAGACTACCATCCTTCTAGCCAGTTTAAACAGCATAGGATTTGTTATTTTTAATCATGCATGGATTATTATTATTATGAAAGATTATTATTCTATATCTATTATTTCCCTCCTTTTGATACTAAAACTTTATTCTACATTTTAACTAAATGTTGATTTGACTACCTGTGTGGAAATTGCTTTTTTCCAGTGCCCTTATGGTTGAACAATGTTCTGTGCATATGATAAGGTTAATGGGATACATGGAAACATCATGCATGAAGTTTTAAGTTAAATACTTAATGCACTTTTTCCCAAAATGCATTTCATTTTAAATTATTTATATGTTCGACGGGGAAGGGGGTAATGTGCACATCAGTACACATTCCCTGGATGCCAGAAGCACTGGTTCTTCCTGAAACTGAAGATACAGGAGGTGATGAGCTGACAATATGGCTGCTGATTTGCAAACTCAGGCCCTCTGCAACAGCAGCAAGTGTTCTCCAGCCCTGGAGTCAGTTCCTAGAGAAGAAACTTCTTTCCAAGGGCCAGTGAGATGGCTCAGTGGGTAAAGGTGCCTACTGCCAAGTCTGAGAAAACCAAAGTTTCATTCCTGGGATCCACATGGTAGAAGGGAAGAACGGTTTCCTAAAAGTTGTCCTCTGACCTCCAAATGCATGCCATAGTATGCATGCATGTACACACACACAGACATACACACATATACACACACGTACACATATGCACACACATACATGCACAGTGAGCACACATAAGCACTAGCTCACTCACACACACTAAATCATACGCATACACACATACGTGCTTGTATACACACACAGTTCAAATAAATACAATGTTAAAGATGTCCCCTTGGAACACTTCTTTCCTGCTCTCTACTGGAGCATGGGACACATTGGAGGTAATAGCTTGGTCTTTAGGATTAGAGCAACACTTAGGGATGATGGTGGAACACCAAGGCAGGTAAAAATTGAATCCTCAAGTAACAAGGCTGCCGTACTCCCCGTACAGAGTTCCTATCTTGCTCAGGTGATTTACACTAACACAGTCACTGAGTCAATGCCCCAGTAGAAAACAACCTAGCTTTCAAACGGCCTATACTCTAGCTTAACTGAGGAGGCTGAAGAGGTACTCACTCTAGTTGGCCTTTAGGAACCATTTCAAAGTTCTGGGACATTCTGAAATCTGTCCTTTCTTGTATCTCCTATAAAATGGAAGTTTTCATTGCAAACCCATCTCACAAGGCTGTGAGTGTAACAAGCTGTGTCACGCCTGCCCGTCACAGTCTACACCAGCAGTGTTTACCTCATACGTGCCCCTTGCCTTCCTCTAAACCGTGGAGGCGACATTGGCTTCTCCACTGCTAGTGTTGTTGAAAATACTAACACCCTCACAACCCCGCTGGCCAGGGCCATGGTGCAGGTGGCAGCAGCGTGTCTTCTTCTCTGCATTCTAGAATTCATGCTCATGAATCTGACTAGCTGAACCGAAATCTTGGCCAGACCTATGCTGCAAGAATCTCCTGCCTTTCAAATCACAAGCTCCATGTTAGGAGGAGGAGATAAATTTTTGAGGGCTAGCTCACTGCATCCAACAAGGGGGAGTTGTCAAGTCCTGAAGACGGGTGGCCAATCCCTAGATAGTTCTGAGAGTCTGTCCTGTGTCTGTCTGTTAGTTAACACATGGGGAGTGTGCGTGCTCACGTGAGTGTAGCACCCTTTGCTTTCAGAGAGTTCTCCCCACAACTTAGAACGATGTGGTGAGGAAGTTAAGGACCTACCATCTTTTTTTTTTTTTTTTTTTTTTTTTTTTTGGTTTTTTTGAGACAGGGTTTCTCTGTGGTTTTGGAGCCTGTCCTGGAACTAGCTCTTGTAGACCAGGCTGGTCTCGAACTCACAGAGATCCCCCTGCCTCTGCCTCCCAAATTATGGGATTAAAGGCGTGCGCCACCACCGCCCGGCCCAGGACCTACCATCTTAAATATGGCCCCAGGGCAGATTGAAGAAAAACAGCTGAGGCAGGAATGTCCCTCGGTCCTTCAGTTCTTTGTCCCAAGCATTTCATGAGAAGGCTGTTCCTAACCTTTGCCTGGAGCAAGTCATAAGGCACTCAACTGAGAGGAAGCCTCCTTATACCCAGGGGGCAGGCAGTTCCTCTTGGGAGGAAAGTTCACAGGGAAGGATCTGCAAAGACCTCAGCTCAGTCTCCCAGTTTATTGCTGTTAGGTCACACCATTGTCGGCAACACTATCTACTGCTTAGATGACCTATTATTCGGGTTTGCTTTTCAACAGTATACCCCCAACCACAGGGTATATTCAGATCAAGAGGAACCGATAGACAGAGCTGCAGACCCTGTGAGTACTAAAGTTATCCTTTAAGTTTTAATTACTGTGCTTAATAGATCTATAAAACAAATAGGCCTCAAACTTGTAAGCCCTACTTGCCCAAGGACAGATAATTTCCTGAACTACTGGGGGCTATTGTACCTGTAAGATAACAAGCCAAGTGTTTTTATTTGTATAAACAAAGTTGGTTGCCCTAACAGCACAGGGTGTGCTTGATCAAATGTAGGTAAGAGGTGTATAGGCAGGAAGTATGCTGGGATGTATTCTTTCCCCAAACTGGACAAAGACAGGAAGTATATAGTCTTGTGGGCTTCGCCTTTTAAGGACCCGACGAATGTGGTTTGCAGCCATTCTCTGGGAATTCTGGGTATGAACCTGGCGAATGTCCATCATCCTAGCCAGTATTTAATAAAGCTTCCTTCAAATGTGATTCAAAAATTCTGGTAGTGGTCTTGTTCTTGCTTGGTGGGATTAACAAACACACCAATGTGCGGGTATCGTCTCATCCATGTGAGTGTGCAAAGAGCTGAATACAGACTCCACAACTGGGCTGCCTAGCACCCACAAAAGCAATCAAGTCACAAGCACTGACGCCGACCTTCACATCGTGGCCCAGGAGCCAGCACCTGTACAAAAGAGGAATAACATCTAAAGGATTCTTTGCCTTGTCCTTTGCCTGTCTTTGACTTTCCGGAAGTTCCTTGGTGACGATGGCCCTACCAGGTTTCTCTGCCCTCACCTGTTTCCAAATCTACCCTGGTCTTTTTCTCAAACACAATTACTCTTTGAGTTGGGGCTCAACCCAGGACTGACGATTGTGGTTCCCAGTGCAAAGGGTCTCTTACCCAGTAGTTTTTTTTTTTTTTTTTTTGGTTTTTCGAGACAGGGTTTCTCTGTGGCTTTGGAGCCTGTCCTGGAACTAGCTCTTGTAGACCAGGCTGGTCTCGAACTCACAGAGATCCGCCTACCTCTGCCTCCCAAGTGCTGGGATTAAAGGCGTGCGCCACCACCGCCCGGCCTTACCCAGTAGTTTTAAACTGTGTTGAGAGACAAAATATTGTAAGATGTTCACTTACCATGTGGCCTAAGACCTAGAACACATTTTCTTATGAATCAAATATCGAAAAGCAAGCTGAGTTCTGGAAGACTGCAAACTAGAGAGGCAGGTTGGGGTTTGAGGATAGGATCTGACACCCTGACGATGCTAATATGTGAACATTTCCCCGAATGGCCTCCCACTCCTGTTCGTAGAATCCAGGAGCTGGGTGATCTAGAGTTTCTCAAATGCTAATATGCAGACAAATCACCCGAGGGCCTGTTCAAATGCTTGGGATTCTGCACATCGCTCAAGTTCCTACTGAAGCTGATGAGAAAAGTCGAGCAGAGTTCGATGAGTAACGTTTCAGAAGTCTTCTCCAGCTCCTGGGCCCTGTATACCATATACACTACACATGCTTTTGTAACAATAACACAGTAAATGGGTTTAAATATACTGACATATACACACATTTGACAAATTGCACCTATAACAAGTGATTTAAAAATTCTGACACTGCAGAGATATTTAAAAATATACCAAGTTTATAAAAGTCTCGCTCACCCCATATTCCACAAGAAAGAACTACTGTTAGCTGGGCAAAACATTCAAGAATATGTCAACCATCCAGAAAGTCTATGATGTCCTGCTGTCCCTGTTCATCCAGCCTATGGGGTGAATTTAGTTTGGGGGAAGAGTTGTTGTTTTGAGATTGTTTTTGTTTGTATTTGTTAAGTATTAATATTTCTTCTCTATGTCAAAGTCATTGTAATAACCAGCACAGGGAGTGACCATGTTGCGAGTTGGGGGCTAAGAAAACCAAATGTCAGAGGCCTTGGGGAGGCATTCTCAGACAGAGGATTAGAGCTTGCGACTACAGAAAGGAATCTTCACAGAAATAAGGGATGGGGCGTGGTAGGAATACAGCCTCAGAAATCTAACCACGAGTTGTTCTTCAAGTAAGGGCTCTCTCCTGCTCAGTCTCTCTGAGAAGAGGCTGCTCACCTTTTAGGAGTTAATCTAGAGCATGCTTCTTCTAGAAAATAACTAGCAACATCCAAGAGTGACCCAATGAGACAAAGAGAGAGGAGAGTTTCTTCAATGGGGCTCAGGAATGGCTGAGCTGTGGTGACCCAGAGAAGACTCCTTGGTCCAGAAATTCAAGAAAGAAGCAAGTCTTGTCTCCTGTGACTTCATACATACAGCTCAGAGAGCCAGAGAAGACTGTCATCTTGCTGCTGTTTTGAGAAAACTCCTGAGGAAGATTCTCAGTTGACCTCAAGACTGCATTCGAACTGTTTGTTGTATGGCAGTTTCTTGCAGGAGGGGAAGCAGTAGGATAAGAAAAGGTCACATATTAGCAGTATCAAAAGGAGTAAGCAATTTCTGGGGAAGGAGACTCTGGGTCCAGGGTCACAGTTTTCATGAGTCATAACCTGCCAAGCCTGTTTGGTGGGCTTTTGGGTGATATGGCTGCTTTTTTGAGTCATATTTGCTCCGCGTAAGTAACTTCCTACCTATATTCCTGTTAATCACTACAATAAGAAATCATTGGTTCACCAAGTTGGACACTGGTACAATTATTACTTTTATCTGTTATTGGTTCCCTTTCTGTGGTGAGTAGACACTTGTGTGTTTTGTCTTCCAGAAATGTCTGTCACCCAACACTGTCACAGAGGTAATCAACTTTTCATCACTGAAAAACACCGCCCCCGCCCCCCCCCCAAAAAAAAGTTAAGGGAGGAAGCATTTATTTTGGCTCACAGTTTCAGAAGCATCAGGCATGGTCAACTGACTCCATTGCTGTAGACCTGGAGATGAAGCAGAGCATCATGCAGCAGGAGGGTGTGGCAGATTATAGATGTGGCCAGGTTATAGAGGTCAGGAAGCAGAGAAAAACAATGAGGGGCCAGGGAAAGATGTACCATTCAAAGACATGCCTCCTGGTGACCTGCTTTCTCCAACCAGGCCCCACTTCCTTCTGAAGCCTGGCTAGGAAATCATCAGTAGACTAGCCAATTGATAAAGAAAGACTCTTGTAATCCAGTCACCTCTACAGGATGGCATCTCCGACTTGAAGACGAGTCTTAAGCACATACGGGTATTCATACAAAGATCACAACATTCTCCTCTTTACCCTGGAACCTCACACTTTGTTCTGTGGTCCATCTCACTTGTGGACATCACTCCCCCTGCCTTCTCACTGTTATCCATGAAGAAGCTTTGCTGGGTGTTTGACTGAGACTCTAGCTCACCCATACACAATCCAGAAAGCCCTATTCTCGTCTCTTTCTTTCTCCAAGCCTGCCTGCTCAGAGAGTCTCCAAAGAAAAGAAGCCAAAAAGCCCAGTTCCTTACAATCTCCTCACCTGCTGTCACCAGCAGCTCAAATCCCCACCTAAGCACTCAGCTTTTGACCATACTTGGGCACAACCCCAGCTTGTGGTGGATACGTCATTACACCTCACCTACAACCTATAAAGCCTCCCCGCTTTAGTTCAAGAGTGTGATTTCTCTGTCCTCAGTATCTGGGACCAGAGAACCTGCCCCCAGGAGTTGTTCTGCTCAGATATACCTGTTGTACATTGGAGGAGAAACTTATAAGGGAGTAGAAAATCTGTTATTGGGCACACAAATGCGGCTTTTCCAGATGAATATGCTGTTTCCTGCCTTTGAGCACACTTCCGGGAACACTCTCTAGTTCTGTGACCCACTACAACACTTGCTGTCCTCCCCTTTTCCTCTTTCCAACTACAGTGCTTTTGTTTGTCTCAAATGGAATCTTCCACCAGCCCTTCAATGACACTTAATTCTACTTCTATTCCACATTAAATTATGAAGTCTGTCCTATGTATGTGCCCATAGTTTAACATGTGCTCCCTAAATATTGGTTGGATAAATGGAAATATCGTTGACTGAATGAGAATTAATGAGTACTGCTAACATTCTTGCATCGGGCCACTGACTCCTTTGACTTACGGATAAATATCAAGAAGACAATATGACACAGTGAACAACCCATTGGCTTGAGATCAGAGGCTGAACTTGTAGCTCTGATCCTTGACGTGTTCCACATCACTCGATAAGTGTTTACCCTTTCTGTGCATTGTGGTCTTTAATGGAAAAAGGATTCCTATCACTCACAAATGATGAAAGGAGAAAATCAGTCCAAATCGACCCCCATCCCAAACCACAAACTACAACAACAAAAGTGGGCAGCACTGGCAGCACTGTCCTTAAAGAAGAACTTTAGCCAGGTCAACAGAAGGGTTGTTATGAAGTGAACAAGCCTAAAGGCCGGTTTTCTGACAGGTTCTCCTAAGGTGGATTCCTGAAGGTCACCTGCCTTGGGTGGACGTACCTAGATCCAGACAGCCTGTGCAGACTCAGATCCCTGTCCTGCTGTCAAAAAATCTGCATGCTTTTCTGCCATTTTACTCTTCTCTTTGCCTTTCTTTTTAACCCATGAATAGTTTAGTTTGGTAGTTTTTCTGCACCATTACTTATAATAGACATGAGATGTACAAACGTCAGCCATGGCAATGGAATATTTACAATACATATGGAATTACTGTCACCAGAGTTTTACCATTCATGATACTTGTTGTCAGTTGCAGGCATCCCATTCAGTATTTTGTACACACTAGACTGACACTCTGTTGCAAACAAACTTCTGTTTGGCCAACAGTTCCCTTCTTGGCCCTGACAATAAAGGTGTTGGGTTGGCAGAAGAAATGAAGACATGTAACTTCAATTGCTTCATTTTCTGTCAGGACCACCCCAATCTTGTTTCTTTGTGAAGGAATCCAGTGTGAAGTATTACAGAGCTCTGAACTAGATTCACCTATTTCTCTGTGGTTTGGACCCCGGCACCAACTACAAGCATTCCTAAAGACTCTAGGTCCCAGTTACAGAGCAACTCTCTCAGGCCAGAGACTCAGCACTGACTAATACCTCTGTAATTCACTGCCCTGAGCACTGCAGCTTCCTAATGCACATCTGGCTCCTTTATTTCCCTAGGAGAAATTCATATCCCTGCTCCCTTTGATTGCTGAATCCTTTTATTCTCTTTTGTTGTTGTTGTTATCTTAATTCCTTAACATTTCATTAACAATCCTTTATATTAAATTTTCACTATTACAATACCCAAAATGTTTCTGTCTCTCTGTTATATCTTGAGCAACTCTACTCACAGCCCTGCCGGGCCTGAAGAAGAAACAGGAGAAACGTTGGCAGAAATAAGCTTAAGAGATTCCAGTAGTCTTGAAAAGAGACTCTTGAAAAATCTCAGCTTTTTCCTGATGTGAGCACTTTAAAGACTGCCCCCAATGATACTCGCACACTAGGCTTCATGGAAAAACTGATTCGTGGCCACTCCTGAAACTACATTATAAAAGCTCTGTGACTTCCATCTTGAAATCATATTCGTGCAGCCCACTTTTGAGGAGATAACTGTCAATTAGGTAGTCCTGAAGGAGGGGCCAGAAGTGTGGGATCGAGGCTTGCAAACACAAGAGTAAGCTTGAAAAAAGAAAAGCTACCGCTCCTTGCAGTTTGAGCTCAGTTGGACCACAGCCTTATGGAAACCCTTAAGCCAGCCCACACTCAGATTCCTAACCACAGAACTGAGATGATCAATATTTGTTGTTTGAAAACCACTAATTTGGGGACTAATTGTTGTGCAGCAATGAATATTTCATAAAGCTCCCTTTGTTAAAATGCTACAGAAAGCCCAAAGGAAACAACAAATGTGGAAAATTTACCTAACAATCAGCAGTTATGTATAATTTCATTGAATTGAATATTAATTTGGTTCTCATAATTATATTTTCTTTAAACTTGTGTGTGTGTGTGTGTGTGTGTGTGTGATGTGCACTATTAGAAATTGGGTCGAGGAGAAATAGCCCGTATTTGGCTGTAATTTACAGATGGGAATACTATGAGCTGTGGACTGGATACAGGAAAAAATATTTTAAACTCTATATCTTCATTAAGAAACTAAGAAGATGATAAGGCATATGGGAGAGCCCAAGACTAACCAGGATTCTCATATTAAAATATACAATTAGCATAATAGATTAATTTCTTTATCAGGCAAGAAAAAGACACCAGTGTTTCAACATTACAAGTTTATTTTTTGGCTGCTAGTTGTACAAAGAGGCGGACAAGTTGCTGGGAATTTTTGACGCAATGTTATTTCTTATAGCAGCTGCATATATCCCAGGAATTAACTATCTCTTGAACTACTCAGTTACTGGCTTGGAGCAGTTGTGGATCGTGGATGAAGAGTAGTGGCATCAGCGATAGATAGAACTCCATACTTGTGGATTTAGCAGTATTGGCATTATGAAAATAGCTATATACAGATTCAATGAAATCTTCATCAAAATTCCTACTACACTCTTTACAGAATTAGAAAAAAAACCTAAATTTCATATTTAAGTATAAAGGACCCCAAATAGCAAAAGTGATACTAGACAGAAAGAATGATGACAAGTTATCACAATACTTGATCTCAGACCATACTAAACAGACACAGAGAAAAAATAGAACAGAACCCTACAGCTGTAGCTACCTCATATATATTTAAAAAATATTGCTAAAGACACAGCTCCTTCAATAAATGGTGATCAGAAACCTAGGCGCCCACATGGAGAAGAACCCATCTCTCTCACACACAGAAAAAGAAAATCAATATAAATATTCTAAGAACCTCAATTTACAACCCCAAACTCTGACATTTCTAGACATAGGTAAAAGTCTTCATGTTATAAACGTAGGCAAGAGCCTTCTCAAAAGGTCTCCCATACCACAGGTAGTAAGCCCCTAACTGACAAGTGGGATTACATGGAATTAAGAGACTTCTGAGCAGCGAAGAACACCAAATCATTCAGTCAATAAATGTACTAGGGATGGCTTTAGCTCAGTGTTTCCTTCAACAGGACAGCAATAAACGAATGCTAATGCATTGAAGAGACAGTTTTCAAAATAAGAAATACAAATGAGGAACAAATATTTGAACGTTTCCATGTTGGCAAACATGGTATAGCTATTCCACTCATGGGCTCACTGCAGCTGTGTTTATCTGCACATGGAGGACCATTTGCAGGGAGGATGAAGACCCGCAAGATGGGGGTGGCATGAAGAACAGTAGGGCATGGGATGGGTGTGAATAAGAACAAAGTATAATCACGTATGTATATGAAAATGTTATAATGAAACCTTTTATTCTGCATGCTAACTAAAAAATCAATAAAAAAAATCTGTGACTTGATGTATTTTAGCATCCGTGATTTACAGAGCTCTCTAAGTCGTGTTGAAATGAACTGGATATGGTGATGAGCATATATAGAAAACAGTGAAGGTGGAGCAAATGTGATTACAGTCCTGGAAATGCTGTGCTACCCTGCACACAATCCTTTGACTCTACTATGGGTGGTAAGCAGTATTGTTACCATAGTTACTTGTTCTTTTGAGGTCTCTATTGCTGTGGTAAATGCCATGAATAAAAAAAAATGGGCAGGAAAGGATTTATTTGGCTCACATGTTCTGATCACAATCCATCATGAAGGAGAGTCAGAACAGGAACGTAAGGCAGGAAGCTGTAGACAGGAACTGAAGCACAGGGCTGGAGGAATGCTGCTTACTGACTTGCTCCTCCTGGCTGGCTCAGCCACCTTTCTTATGTAACTCAGGACCATCTGCCCAGGGGTGCCACCACCTACAGTGGATTGGATCCTCTTATATAAATCATTAATCAAGAAAATGCTTCACAGACTTTGCCTATAGGTCAACCTGATGGAAGTAATTCTTCATTTGCCATTCCCTCTTCCCAAATGATACTAGCTTTGGTCAAGATGACAACCATTTTAACTACAGTTCCAGGGGATCTGAAGCTCTCTTCTGGACTTCACAGGCACCAGGCACATACGTGGTTCACACACACACATGAAGGCAAATACTCCTACACATACAATAGAAAAAAATAACTCCCTTTCTAAAGGACTCCTCTGGAAAAGAATCCATATTTAATTTGAAACACTCACTCCTACATGAAATGTCAAGTTATTTTAGCTAATTTAGTGTACCTAAACAAGACGTCCTATATATACTCTCCAAGGTAAGCAAACAGGTCTCACTAATTGTTCAGAGTCTCCAGTCAGGGCCTGAACTCAGGAGGGCACCATGCAGATCACTATACATGATGCTCTCCTTCCCTACTGCTTGCATGACAGCAGAGATGCCCTGCAAAGGGGACTCTGTCTACCTGGAAAACCAATCACAGAACCCTTGACATTCTCTTAAATGTGTGTCACTTCCTTTCAAGCTGATGTCCTCCTTCCAAAGCTCTATCACCTATAAGTGCTCAAGGCTCCACCCACCTGCAGCTGCCAGGCTCCAAGGGAGTCAAGTGCTAGAATCAAGTAACTGCCTGCTTCCCATTAATGCCCCTGTGCTGCTAGCTTGATTTCAGCTTGAGATAAGCTAGAATCATTTGGGAATAGGCAACCTCAGCTGAGAAAATGTCCCCACAAGACTGGCCTGTGAGCTGACTGATGTAGGACTACTGCTTACTGTAGGTGGTGCCACCCCTGGACTGATGGCCCCAGGTATTAAAGGAAGTAGGTTAACAAGCCAGTAAGAAACTGTCCTCTATGGCTTCTGCTTTAGTTCCTGCTTCCAGGTTCTTGCCTTATGTTCCTGTCTATTGGCATACAAAAGAATTCCACAATAGCCTGGAATGAAGTATAGCAAAGATTTATTTATCTGGAGATAAACTCACAGAAAGAGTAGCAATCCACAGTTCTCTGCATGCACTGGGAACTGGAATCAAATCCAGAAGCCAAGAGGCCTGCTTATGCTTTATGCCTGCATTTAGAGTACATGAGACCATGCCCAAAGTAGGTGGGTATCTTAAAAGCTATTGGCTGAAAGAGTTCCCACAGCACCTCCCCCTTTTGTCTAAATAAGAGAGTTCTAAGCCTAATAATACAAAACTATATACAATAAGAACAAATATCAAGTATTGTTTTCAGGGAAAAGAAGATGCAAAAAATACATAAAAATTAAAATTACAACCAGCATGAACAACATCAAACAAGAAATATATGCTAAATGTTTCAATAGTTATCCTATCCTAAGAAGTTTAAGTCTTATATTAAAAAATGGCTTGACTAAGTCATGAGAGGAAAATAGCTATGTCTGTCTAGTCTTCAACCCCATCAAAGACCTGAGAAGGAAAAAAAATATTATTTGAGTATTCAGGAAGTACAATCAAGCAACTTCCAAAAGGTACAAGAAATGACAGAGACAACCAGTTACCTGGGCAATTACCCCCCCCCAAATATCCTTTGTAATGATGGGGTAACCAACTTTGGTTAAGGCCTAGAGAGACTGACAGACCATTTTCAGGGGCAAGAAAATTTGTAAAACCATCTTACCCCATCTTGGCAAGGTTTAGCAGTCTTTTTGTTTATTATCCTGCTTGTCCAGTCTGGACACCATGCATTTTGTCAGTGATTAAGGGAGGGGTGGTTCTTTGCCCAAAGGCCAGTTTTGCCAAGAAGAAAACAAATTCAAGTGGAATGTCTTCAGTGCCCAATATTCTCTTGGGAATAGATTCACCAGTCTTCCAGGAGCAATCGTATCTCACACCAACAGAACCCTAAGTTATTTAAATGCCATATTCTACAGTTCTTTGAAGTGTTTGAAGATTTCCTATCTATGTAGAATACAATCTCTCTCTATATATATATCTAAAGAACCTGATTAGTCTAAGTATGACGAAGGATGACTATTGACCTGTAATTCTTAATACCTATATAGTTAAAGACTTAGACTTCATATTAAAAAATTAAACAATCTCAAGGGGAAGCGGGCCCCTGCTGCTGGGGTTGCAGTCTCTGCTTGTGATCTCCTGGACCTGCTCTCCCTGCCCCCTATTTCCCTTGGTCCCGGGCTCATTGGGGCCACCAGGAATCCCTGCATAGGTGCTGAGAAATCCCATCTGGATGGGTGAGTGTGTGCTATCCTGGGGCGCACTGTCCCGGTAGAGAGCACAAACGCCCCCCCCCCCCCCAGCTCCTGCTGCAAGGCTTTCTTTCCTACACACCCGCCCCCCACCCCCACCCCCAAGCCTGCCTTGTCTGCAAGGTCCTTAGCTGTGGAACAGTTTCCTGCCCTTTCACTAAGGCTACCAACCCAGAGCAGTGAGGGCCTGACTAGAGGGCAGGCCTCAAGGTCCCCGCCAGGGAAAGCGGGCCCCCGCTGCTGGGGCTGCAGTCTCTGCTGTGATCTCCTGGACCTGCTCTGCCTGCGCCCTACTTCCCTTTGTCCCTGGCTCATTGGGGCATCCAGGAGTTCCTGTGTAGGTGCCGAGAAGTTTCATCGGGACGGGTGAGTGTGTGCTATCCTGGGGCGGACGGTCCCGGTAGAGAGCACAAACGCCCCTCCCCCAGCTCCTGCTGCAGGGCTTTCTCTCCTACACACCCGCCCCCACCCCCACCCCCAAGCCTGCCTTGTCTGCAAGGTCCTTAGCTGTGGAACAGTTTCCTGCCCTTTCACTAAGGCTACCAGCCCAGACCAGTGAGTGCCTGACTAGAGGGCAGGCCTCAAGGTCCCCACCAGGGGAAGCAGGCCCCTGCTGCTGGGGTTGCAGTCTCTGCTTGTGATCTCCTGGACCTGCTCTCCCTGCCCCCTATTTCCCTTGGTCCCGGGCTCATTGGGGCCACCAGGAATCCCTGCATAGGTGCTGAGAAGTCCCATCTGGATGGGTGAGTGTGTGCTATCCTGGGGCGCACTGTCCCGGTAGAGAGCACAAACGCCCCCCCCCCCCAGCTCCTGCTGCAAGGCTTTCTTTCCTACACACCCGCCCCCCACCCCCACCCCCAAGCCTGCCTTGTCTGCAAGGTCCTTAGCTGTGGAACAGTTTCCTGCCCTTTCACTAAGGCTACCAGCCCAGAGCAGTGAGTGCCTGACTAGAGGGCAGGCCTCAAGGTCCCCGCCAGGGAAAGCGGGCCCCTGCTGCTGGGGCTGCAGTCTCTGCTGTGATCTCCTGGACCTGCTCTGCCTGCACCCTACTTCCCTTTGTCCCTGGCTCATTGTGGCATCCAGGAGTTCCTGTGTAGGTGCCGAGAAGTTTCATCGGGACGGGAGTTCATCTGGAAGGGAACGGTTCCTGCCCCTACACTGAGGAGATACACCTAGAGAGTTAGTCACAGCAAAGACTGGTCCAAGACATCAGGCCTCTCCTGGCTCCATTTGAAGGAAAAGATGGGCAGGCGCCAATGCAAGAATTCCCCCAACAACTTGAAAGGCAACGTGACATCACCAGGATCCAGGAATACCGAAATGAGAAGTGTACACCCTAATCCAGAAGAATTAGAAGAATTCGACTCAAAAGTGAATTTTATGAAAATAATAGAGGACCTTAAACAGGAGGTGAAAAACTGCCACAACCAATTAGAGATTACAAACAAAAAGGTAGAGGAAATGAATAAATCTCTCAAAGATACCCAAGAAAACCAAGAGAAACAAGAAAAAGTAATCAAACAGGTAAGGGAAACGGTTCAAGACTTGAAGAATGAAGTGGAAGTAATAAAGAAAACACAAACCGAGGGAAGGATGGAGATGGAAAATTTGAATAAACGAACAGGAACTACAGAGACAAGTACCACCAACAGATTACAAGAGATAGAAGAAAGAATCTCAGACACTGAAGATACCATAGAGAAAATAAACACTCTCATCAAAGAAAACAGCATAACCAACAAATTCTCATCACAAAACATTCAGGAAATCTGGGACACAATAAAAAGACCAAACCTAAGAATAATAGGGATAGAAGAAGGAGAAGAAGTACAGCTCAATGGTCCAGAAAATATATTTAATAAAATTATAGAAGAAAACTTTCCCAACCTTAAGAAAGATATTCCTTTGAAGGTCCAAGAAGCATACAGAACACCAAATCGACTGGATCAAAAAAAAACATCTCCTCGTCATATAATAATCAAAACACAAAACATACAGAATAAAGAAAGAATATTAAGAGCTGCAAAGGAAAAAGGTCAAGTTACCTATAAAGGTAAACCTATCAGACTTACACCTGATTTCTCTATGGAAACCATGAAAGCCAGAAGGTCCTGGATAGATATACTGCAGAAACTACGAGACCATGGATGCAAGCCCAGACTACTATACCCAGCCAAGCTTTCATTCACTATAAATGGAGAAAACAAAATTTTCCAGGATAAAAACAAATTTAAACAATACGTAGCCACAAATCCAGCCCTTCAGAAAGTAATTGAAGGAAAATCACAAACCAAGGAGTCCAACAATGCCCACAATAACTCAGACATCTAATGACCCTTCACCAGCACAACTTGAAGAAGGGAAACACACAAACTCTACTACCAAAAGAAGGAAAGAAAGAAAGAAAGGAAAAATGACCGGAGTTAACAACCACTGGTCATTAATATCACTTAATATCAATGGACTCAACTCACCTATAAAGAGGCACAGGCTAAGAGATTGGATACGAAAACAGGATCCAACATTCTGTTGCTTACAAGAAACACACCTCAACCACAAAGACAGACATCTACTCAAAGTAAAGGGCTGGGAAAAGGTTTATCAAGCAAATGGACCTAAGAAACAAGCAGGTGTGGCCATACTAATTTCTAAGAAAGTTGACTTCAAACTAAAATCAATCAAAAGAGATGGAGATGGACATTTTTTACTCATAACAGGAACAATTCACCAGGATGAAGTCTCAATCCTGAATATCTATGCCCCTAATATAAAAGCACCCACTTATGTAAAAGAAACGTTACTAAAACTCAAGGCAGTCATCAAACCACACACACTAATAGTAGGAGATTTCAACACTCCTCTCTCACCAATGGACAGGTCAATCAGACAGAAACCTAACAGAGAAATAAGAGGATTAAGGGAGGTAATGAATCAAATGGACTTAACAGACATCTATAGAACATTCCACTCAAATAAGAAAGAATATACCTTCTTCTCTGCAGCTCATGGAACCTTCTCGAAAATAGACCACATACTCGGTAACAAAGCAAACTTACACAGTTACAAAAAAATATCGGTAACCACCTGTGTCTTATCAGATCACCATGGATTAAAGTTAGAATTCAACAACAATGCTATCCCCAGAAAGCCTATGAACTCATGGAAATTGGACAGTCAACTACTGAACCACACCTGGATCAAGGAAGAAATAAAGAAAGAAATTAAAGTCTTTCTTGAATTCAATGAAAACGAAGACTCAACATACTCAAACCTATGGGACACTATGAAAGCAGTGCTAAGAGGAAAGTTCATAGCATTAAGTGCCCACATAAAGAAAACGGAGAAAGCACACATTGGAGACCTAATAGCCCACCTTAAAGCTTTAGAAAGAAAAGAAGCAGACTCACCTAGGAGAAGTAGAAGACTGGAAATAATCAAATTGAGGGCTGAAATCAACAAAATAGAAACACAGAAAACAATCCAAAGAATCAATGAAACAAAAAGCTGGTTCTTGGAGAAAATCAATAAGATTGATAAACCCCTATCCAAACTAATCAAACGGCGGAGAGAGAATACGCAAATTAACAAAATCAGAAACGAAAAGGGAGACATAACCACAGACACAGACGAAATTCAGAGAATCATTAGATCTTACTACAAAAACCTGTATGCCACAAAATTGGAAAATGTAAAAGAAATGGACACTTTTTTAGATAAGTACCATATACCAAAGTTAAACCAGGACCAGGTGAACAATCTAAATAGACCTGTTAGTCGCGAAGAATTAGAAGTTGTTATAAAAAACCTTCCCACCAAAAAAAGCCCAGGTCCAGACGGCTTTAATGCAGAATTCTACCAGAACTTCCAAGAAGACCTAATACCTATACTCCTTAATGTATTTCACAATATTGAAACAGAGAAGTCATTGCCAAATTCCTTTTATGAAGCTGAAGTTACTCTGATACCAAAACCACACAAAGACACAACCAAGAAAGAGAACTACAGGCCAATCTCACTCATGAACATCGACGCAAAAATACTCAATAAAATACTGGCAAACCGAATCCAAGAACACATTAGAAAAATTATCCATTATGATCAAGTAGGCTTCATCCCAGAGATGCAGGGCTGGTTCAACATACGAAAATCTATCAATGTAATCCATCATATAAATAATCTGAAAGAAAAAAACCATATGATCATTTCATTAGATGCGGAAAAAGCATTTGACAAAATTCAACATCCCTTTATGATAAAGGTCTTAGAGAGATTAGGAATACAAGGGTCGTTCCTAAATATAATAAAAGCAATTTATAGCAAGCCGTCAGCTAACATCAAATTAAATGGAGAGAAACTCAAAGCTATTCCACTAAAATCAGGAACACGACAAGGTTGTCCACTCTCTCCATACCTCTTTAATATAGTGCTTGAAATTCTAGCAATAGCAATAAGACAACATAAGGGGATCAAAGGGATTCAAATCGGAAAGGAAGAAGTTAAACTTTCATTATTTGCAGACGATATGATAGTGTACATAAGCGACCCCAAAAACTCCAGCAAAGAACTCCTTCAGCTGATAAACACCTTTAGTAGCGTTGCAGGATACAAGATCAATTCCAAAAAATCAGTTGCCCTCCTATACACAAAGGATAAGGAAGCAGAGATGGAAATCAGAGAAGCATCACCCTTCACGATAGCCACAAATAGCATAAAATATCTTGGGGTAACCCTAACCAAGGAAGTAAAGGATCTATTTGACAAGAACTTTAAGTCAATGAAGAAAGAAATTGAGGAGGATACCAGAAAATGGAAGGATCTCCCTTGCTCTTGGATAGGGAGGATCAACATAGTAAAAATGGCAATTCTACCAAGGGCAATTTATAGATTCAATGCAATCCCCATTAAAATCCCATCAAAATTCTTCACAGATCTTGAGAGGACAATAATCAACTTTATATGGAGAAACAAAAAACCCAGGATAGCCAAAACAATCTTATATAATAAAGGATCGTCTGGAGGCATTACCATCCCTGACCTCAAACTCTATTACAGAGCCTCAGTATTGAAAACAGCTTGGTATTGGTATAAAAACAGAGAAGTTGATCAATGGAACCGAGTAGAAGACCCTGATTTCAAGCCAAAAACTTATGAACACCTAATTTTTGATAAAGGAGCTAAAAGTATTCAATGGAAAAAAGAGAGCATCTTCAACAAATGGTGCTGGCAGAACTGGTTGTCAACGTGTAGAAGAATGAAAATAGATCCATATCTATCACCATGCACAAAACTCAAGTCCAAATGGATTAAAGACCTCAATATTAGTCTGAACACACTGAACCTGATAGAAGAAAAAGTTGGAAGTACTCTACAACATATGGGTACAGGAGATCACTTCCTACGTTTATCCCCAGCAGCACAGACATTAAGGGCAACATTGAATAAATGGGACCTCCTGAAACTGAGTAGCTTCTGTAAAGCAAAGGACACTGTCACTAAGACAAAAAGGCAACCCACTGACTGGGAGAAGATCTTCACCAACCCTGCAACAGACAAAGGTCTGATCACCAAAATATATAAAGAACTCAAGAAACTAAACTTTAAAATGCTAATGAACCCAATAAAAAAATGGGGCACTGATCTGAACAGAGAATTCTCAACAGAAGAAATTCAAATGGCCAAAAGACACCTAAGGTCATGCTCAACCTCCTTAGCGATAAGGGAAATGCAAATTAAAACAACTTTGAGATACCATCTTACACCTGTCAGAATGGCTAAAATCAAGAACACCAATGATAGCCTTTGCTGGAGAGGTTGTGGAGAACGAGGCACACTCATTCATTGCTGGTGGGAATGCAAACTTGTGCAACCACTTTGGAAATCAGTGTGGCGATTTCTCAGGAAATTTGGGATCAACCTACCCCAAGATCCAGTAATACCACTATTGGGAATATACCCAAGAGATGCCACATCAAATGACAAAAGTATCTGTTCAACTATGTTCATAGCAGCATTGTTTGTAATAGCCAAAACCTGGAAACAACCTAGATGCCCTTCAATGGAGGAATGGATAAAGAAAGTGTGGAATATATACATATTAGAGTACTACTCAGCAGTAAAAAACAATGACTTCTCGAATTTTGCGTGCAAATGGATGGAAATAGAAAACACTATCCTGAGTGAGGTATCCCAGACCCAAAAAGAGGAACATGGGATGTACTCACTCATAATCGGTTTCTAGCCATAAATAAAAGACATTAAGCATATAATGTGTGATCCTATAGAAGTTAAATAAGAAAGTGAACCCAAAGAAAATCATATAGTCATCCGCATGGAGAGGGGGAAGTAGACAAGATTGCAGGGCAAAAACTGGGAACTTGCGGGTGAGGTGGCATGGGGCAAAGGGGAAATGGGATGAGAAATATGAGAAGGGGAGGATGGGAGGAGCTCGGGGGATTGGGATGGTTGGGATATAGGAAGGATGGATACGGGAGCAGCGAAGTATATATCCTATCTAAGGGAGCCATCTTAGGGCTGGCAAGAGACTTGACTCTAGAGGGGTTCGCAGGTGTCCAGGAAT
This sequence comes from Chionomys nivalis, assembly GCF_950005125.1. Classification (NCBI taxonomy): domain Eukaryota; kingdom Metazoa; phylum Chordata; class Mammalia; order Rodentia; family Cricetidae; genus Chionomys; species Chionomys nivalis. Next base: position 51,180,941 of record NC_080096.1, read on the forward strand.
ATGTCCCCAGCTGGTACCTTGGGCAACTAAGGAGAGGGAACCTGAAATGACCCTATCCTATACTGATGAATTTCTTGCATATCACCTTAGAACCTTCATCTGGCGATGGATCGAGGTAGAGACAGATTCTCAATTTGGAGCAACGGTCTGAGCTCTTAAGGTCCAAATGAGGAGCAGAAGGAGGGAGAACAAGAGCAAAAAATCAGGACCACGAGGGATGCACCCATCCACTGTGACAGTGGAACTGATTTATTAGGAGCCCACCAAGGCCAGCTGGTCTTGGACTGAATAAGCATGGGTTGATTCCGGACTCTCTGAGCATGGCGGTCAATGAAGACTGATGAGAAGCCAAGGACAATGGCACTAGGTTTCAATCCTAATACATGAACTGGCTTTGTGGGAGCTTAGCCTGTTTAGAAGCTCACCTTCCTGGACGTAGATAGAAGACCTTCGTCTTCCCGCAGGGCAGAGAATTTGGACTGCTCTTCAGTATCGAGAGGGAGGGGGAATGGTGTGGGGGGAGGAGAAGAGGAGTGGGGATAGGGGGAGGGGAGTGGGGGGAGGGGGCAATATTTGGGAGGAGGGGAGGGAAATGGGAAACGGGGAGCAGGTGGAAATTTTAATTAAAAAAGAATAAAAAAATAAATAAAAGAAAAAAAAATAAGAAAAGATAATGTAAAAAAAAAAAAAAAAAAAAAAAAAAAAAAATTAAACAATCTCTAAAGAAATGTGCAGCAAATGAGGACAGTGACCTCAAAATGTAAACAATGTATAAGTATCTTGATCAGAGGTCGAAACGTATAGTGTAATATGATAAATATATCTTACAATTGCATTAATACACAAAATGTATTAAGCAGAGGCAGAAACATGCATGCACACAATATGACAAAATAACTTTGCATAGGTGCACAAATATTGTAAACAGAAATAAAAGCATATTCAATATAACAACTATAATCTGAATTTGTATCAATATACAAGAATATACCAATGTGAATTGTCTGTAAATAATAGCTCACATGTAATCTCACTATTACTCACTATTATTATTAATGTGGGTAAGCTCACACCAATCTACCTATTTGGTAGATTAGTCAGTAGAGCATGAGACTCTTAACTTCAGAGTCATGGGTTCGAACCCCATGTCGGGCACCAATTTGTTAGTGTACAAAAAAGTTCCACAATAGCCCAGAATGGAGTATAACAAAGGTTTATTCATCTAGGGATATACTCACAAAAAGAGTAGTGATCCGCAGTCCTCTGCATGTGCTGTGAACTGGAACTGAATCCAGCATCCAAGAGGCCCATGCATGCTTTTCATTTGCAATTATAGTACATGAGACCACGACCAAAGTGGGCCAGTATCTTAAAGGCTATTGACTGAAGGAGTTCCCACAGCACTTGTTCTGACTTCCTTTGACAATAGATTGTGATGTGGAAATGTAAGTTTGAAATACACCCTTTCCTCCCTGAGCTGGTTTTTATTATGGCATTCTATTGCAACAACATAAATCTAACAAAGAAAGCCCCCCTCCGTAGGGCTCAGGCTTCATTGCCCTTCAGTGGGTAGAGAGGTCATCCATCAAGTCTCATGGACATGTTCTTCAGTTTGGCCTGTCCTTGTCCAACTGAGACATTGCACACCAATGATCTACCTTGGAGGTACACTGTCCAGAGTGATAATAGCAAAATGCCAAAAATGTGGATGAGAGGCAGGGAGGAGAGGAATTCAAAGTATATTTTCTATTATACTAATATTAGAAGTCAAGCATTTTTATTCCATTCACAAGGGTTGAGTAACTTGCTCAGGACACAGAGCCATCTTGGAGGGGAAGCTCAGGCATGGCAGATCAAGAACTCAAACTTGACACTGCCAAGCCAGGTCTGTTCATAACTCCACATTGCCAGAGATTGGTTTTCTCTAAGGACCTGGTAGGGATAAAGATCTCTCCAGTCAAGATGGCTAGTTCTGGGAGAATAGGCAAAATGAAATCACATTTGAAGGGCACTGGGGTGGCAGGCAAGGCATTCTTGTCGACAGTGTTGATTGAACCCTTACAGACCAGTGTTTACTCATCCTCCAGCTGGGCTGGGGATATACTCCTCCTCCAAGGGGTCAAATATGGGTGAGGACGTTTCTGCAGAGTTGGCCTGAGGAGTCAGTGGGAACCTGGAAACATTAGCCTGATTGGTACCCTGCAAGTCTAGGCTTGGATCCCGGCCTGCCCTGTGACCCTGAGCTAGTTAGTGAACTTTTCTGTTTTCAGTTTGCTGATAACCCTATCCTCCCAACTAGCACTCCTGCCCTCTCTCTCATTCCTTCTCATGACTGCCATGTTATACCCAGGAATAATCTTTTACAAATGTGAACCTAATGAAATCAGGTCTCCTACACTCCTGAAATGAGTTATCAGTAAATAAACTCCATACATTTCTCATGGAACTTGAGACAAAATCCTCCATCTTTCTCGTGTGACCTCATGTGTCTCAGGTGTCCTGTCCCTTACCTACTTCTCTACCTCGTCACTCCCTACACTCCCAGTCACAAAGCCTTCTCATTTTCTGGCTCCTCCTTTCTCCTGGTGAGTACTAAACATTTTGCATGTCTCAGCTTCTCCTCCTGAAGGAAAATTGCCTCACATACTGAGGAAACTCGGCCACTGCTTTGTTGTTTCTTGCCACTCTGTATTTTCTTTCCAAACATTAAGCAATATTTACAACCATACATTTGAGTGTGTGATTCCCTGATCATGGTTACCTCCTCCATAAGCTGTAGATCCTTTAAGAACAAGGCATGAGCCTCTTTTGATCCACTCTGTCTAACTTGGAGCCATCCCATCATAATAGGCTGCAAGGTCTAGAAATACACGGGATAGAGAGCACTGGTGGATGAAGAAGCCTATGTCAAGTATATTGGGAACCTTCAGCAGACCTTTTGCAACCCTGTCCCTGCTGTTACTCCTCTTAGTGGATATAGTCATAGCACTTTTCAGAAACGGGGACAGACCCTCCTTCCTCTGCATTAAGAAATCCATGACACTGATGCTCAGGGGTTGACTGAAAGCAGTTGCTGCAGCTGTGGAGGCAAGCTGGGCAGATCAGATGACAGACCCTAGCACCCAGGGGATCAGAAATGGCCTAGTGGAAAGTTTGGAAGGTGCTGGGGAGCCAGCCCCTTGGGTCTCATCAAACTGAGCCCTCCCGGTCTCTCCCCAACCCCTAGCCCGCTCAGAAAGCTGCTCTGCCTGGTCCAACGCCAGTCGAGCTGCCGCTTGTTTTGTTGTGTGTGCTGCTAGGCAACTGGCCTGTTTTTGCTTATTTACCTCCCCTGGGCCATTTCACAACACTTAGTAATAGGCGCTGCTCTCTCTGGTGCACATCTGGTTTAGATTTAGCCTGTCAGAGCCCCTTTGCAAGGAGAGCTTACACTTTTCTCCGTGGTCACCAGCTAAGACTCCCAGGATCCCGGCTACTCCTGGGCGTTGGTCACTCGCCCAACCCCCAGAGGTCTCCACCCTGCACCTCCTCCTTGGTTTTTCAACAGTTTACACATTTATAAACCCGAAGAGGAGGAACTTTGAAGAGAAAAAGGCGAGGGAGGGTGCAAGGACTGTAAGAGCTGAAAGCAAACTTAGAGAGGATGATGCCTTCAGAGCCCTCGAGTTCCAACAGTGCCCCTGTTTCTTTGACAGAACTTGCCTCCTTCAGGACGCAGAGAGACATTTATGGGCCCAGGTCCTGGTTCCCTCAGACGGCAAGCCTTTCTACCACAACCACTTAGCATAAAGAGAGGGTTGGAGGCCACATTAAGAGGGGGATATTCACCAAGTGATGGAGGAAGGTCATTGGTTAATTAATAAAGAAACTGCTTGGCCCTGATAGGTTAGAACATAGGTGGGTGGAGTAAACAGAACAGAATGCTGGGAGGAAGAGGAAGTTAGGTAAGATGCCTCAGACAGATGCTAGGCACTGCTCTCCAGGGCAGACGCGATGACAAGCCACCATGTCAGACATGCTGAATCTTTCCCGGTAAGACTGGTGCTACACAGATTATTAGAGATGGGTTGATCGGGATATGAGATTTAGCCAGTAAGGGCTAGAGCTAATGGGCCAAGCAGTGTTTAAATGAATACAATTTGTGTGCTGTTATTTCGGGGCATAAGCTAGCCAGGCAGCCGGGAGCTGGGTGGCAGGAATGCAGCCCGCAGCTCCTTCAACAACCAAGTGCTTATACATGAAATAGCTTTATACATGGGTTAGGGTTAATAATATTGAATGAATGAGCGAATGAGTCTGATTTTCTTTTCAGCTCTCTTACTGCTGATATTTTCTATGATTCCCTTTCTCTTGCAAAATAAAATGCTCATCTGTCATGATGGACTATATGTAAGTCTTCATGAGTATTGCTTATCTCATGGTGATCCTGGTGATCCTGCCCACCTCTGGACGGGTTCTCTCTCCACTTAGAAGACCCTTCCTATTCAACCCTGCCTCTCTACACCCCCCCCCCAGGGGTGGACCTCTCATTTCTCATGCTAGATATCTATCTTAGTAATTGCCCAGTGCCTTTCTCTGGTCTTCAGAAACAGTAGTTAATCCCTTCATACTCTTCACTCACTGATCAATGAGAGACAGAACACTAGATGGCCAACTGTATGGCCATGAAGAACAGTCTGTGACCTGCTTCCTTGATGGTTCTCTATTGAGTCTTCTTTGTATTGACATGCCAGCTGCTGACCTTAAGTGTAGACTTCTCGTGGTCCAAGAGGATGTGCGTTTTACCTGCACATATGTCTGTGCACCACATTTGTGCCTGGTGCCAGAATCTAGAAGAGGGTGTCAGATTACATGGAGTTACAGGTGGTGGAAAGCCCCATGTGGGTGCTGAGAACTGAACTGGGGTCCTTTGCAGAGCAGCCACTTCTCCAGCCCCAGTCAATCAACAGTGTGGGGTGAGATGCAAGAGCAAAATCTTGATAAGTTTATATTTCTATGTTTCCCTTATCTACCCTGAGGGGAAACACTATCCTCTTGCTTTCTTAACCCATGATTGATCAATAGTCCTAAATTCTATCCAATTCCAGATCCCCACCAAACTCCAGTCCTGCCCCTGCTTGCTTCGTACACTTCTTCTTCCTTATCTCTCCTACTATGCAATCCTAGCCTTGCTACCTCACCACAGGCTCTCAGTTTTTATTTCCATGCCCAGGTAGTAGGCATGATTGTGTTTTATTAAAGTGTATATCTAGTGGTATTTCTCCTGTGCTTTACACTGCCCTAATGACCTTCCACTGAACTCAGTTGAAATCCAGCCCTTTACCTGGACTCCAGAGGGTGCTGTCTAGCTCCCACTCACCTCCTTAACTTCAGGCCATGCTCAGCTGCCTTCCTATTTTATCTCACTATGTTCAACTCTATTCCTTACACATATCAACTTGTTGGAGTGTTGGAGCTTTTCCATCAACTGCCTTCTCTCCTTGGAATTCTCTTCCTTCACGTTCCCATGTGCCTGATTCCTTCTGCCCATTCATGTATTGTCTTCAGTAGCACTTCTTCACAGAGGGCTTTCCTGGACAGGACTCTCTTTCCCATACACAGACCATGACACAGAATCAAGTCTCATCAAATCTTTTTTAGATTATTCTCAACTGATATACCTGGATTTTTTTTTCTATCTAGCACTGTCTGGTTAGAGTGAAACTTTACAGGTGGGGACCATTGAGAACCAGGTCTGAAACGTAATGATCACTCAAACTGTCTGTTGAGTAATAAATGGATGGCTTGAAGGTAGCCTGATCTTGGTGCAAAAGCCAGAGGGTACATCCTGTGTGTGCACATCTTGCTGGGCTACTCTCAGGCTGGGTGACTATCTGGGACATCTCAAGGGTATCCACCTCCTCAGTGTGAGGAGCAGATGAAGTCTTGAGTGGATGTTTATTATTGACACGAGCACAGCCAATTCAAGGACTCCAGTGTCTCAGATCCACAGGAATGGCAAATACTCCCCCTGGTCCATGTGCAGATGTTAACAATATGTACAGATAGGGTAGCGTGCAGCTTCCTCATTTGGGATGACTGCAGCCGAGACTGCTTCACTGCAGGGAGAGCACACAGTGCCCCCGTCCATGATTTGCTTGTGTTGTGTCTGTCTGTCTGTCTTTCTTAATCTCCCCTCTCCTAAGCCAGACTTACAAACTCAGCCACTCAGCCACTGCTTCAGAGTTGCCAGACTGATGAGATGCTGTGGAAGAGGGTACTTGGAAGAACTGTTTAAAAATTGTCCATTTTATAGACTATAATTGGTCGTACATTGGCAGTTCTGCATGCTGCAACCCATGGAAGTGTTACATGGATTCAATGCAGGAGTGCAGGGCTATAACGAGCAGGAAAGGGAAGAAGAACATTTGAAAACAATGCCATGTTCTAAGTGGGGTCTGTCTTACAATGATGGCCACACTGGCTTGCTGTGCTAGTGCATTGAACAATAGGACTTGCAAGTTTTGCACAGATTATCTCATTTTTTCCCAATTTTTCCCCTAAAGTAAGTTCTGTGAGATCCTCATTCTATGTCAAGCAAACAAAGGTTTATTGTGGTTAACCTATTTGTTTCCCATGACACTATTTAAAAACAGAGCCAAGGCTTACTTGACCCTAGGAAAGAATGGAGGCACAGGTCCTCCGTGCAAGCAGACTTACTGCTGATGGGGAGAATGAGCTCTCCCTTTGCCTGTGATCTGTAGACCTGGGCATATTCTTCTACCAAGCCACTGGCATGGCATCTGTTCTCCATGGCGGCCACTTAAGTTCATTTAGAATTCTTATGACATTACAATTGTGATGTGTGCACATGTGTGAGAGAGAGAGACTGTGTGTGTGTGTGTGTGAGTGCATACATGTGTGTGTGAGTGTGTGTGCATACATATGAGTGTGTGTGAGTGAATATGTGTGCATACATGTGAGTGTGTGTGAGAGAGAGCGAGAGAGCAAATGTGTGTGTGTGTGTGTGTGTGTGTGTCCAGACGTGAGGTCAGAGAACAACATTCTAAAATCAGCTCTCTTTCCACCACATGGAACCAGATGAAGGGTTGGCAGCAAGCACCCTCACCTCTAGACCCTTCTCTTTGGTCTTTATCTTGCTCATTTTTTTTTGTATTTACAAAAGGCTTATATTCTAAAAAGCATATGTAAAGAACTCAGTGAAGTTTTATTGAATTGTAAGAGCTAGACAGATGACAAAGGAGTAGTTGGTATCCCCAAAGAATATCTTTGTTCTGCTTGTTCGAAGCTGTAAAGAGGGTGGGTAGTACCATGCAAACAATAGGAATAATGATAAAAACATTTATGGAGTGCTGTCAGATCTCAGGAAATTTCTGACCATTATCTATAATCTCTGTATTACTTGTCAAGTCAATTGCCATGGCTTTTGTCAGTTTGACACAAATCTGCACATACCTGAGAAGAGGGAAACTCGACTAAGGACGAGGCTGCTTCCGTCAGCACTAGGGCGTGTCTGTGGGGCCATTTTCCTGATCATCAATCGATGTGAAAGGGACACAGCTGAACTGTAGGTGCTGCCATCCCTGGGTTGTATAATAAAGATAACTGAGCAAGCCACGAGAAAATGCCAGCAAGCAAGGGCTTCTCCGTGGTCTCTAGTTCAATTCCCACTCCAGGTTCCTGCCTTGGCTTCCCTCGGCGATAAACTGTGTCCTGACCGCTGAGAGATGAAAGACCATTTCCTTCCTAAGCTGTCCTTGGTCAGTGTTTTGTCATGGCAACAGAGAGCAAGCTAGAAAAGCGGTGGTGCCAAGTCCAAGCGGTCGTCCCCTGAGGACAGCATATGGTCTTTTCCAGATACTGAAACCACATTCATGATAACTCTGTACTGTGGAAATGTGTTTGCTCTGACTGGGGTCACACAGGGCACTGAACTGAAGAACAGCCTTTCATTCGAATTCCACAGAATTCCATGCTGGGTGGACCCCCAGTTTCTACTGAATGCCTACCACACCCACACTCCAGAGCCCCACAACTGTGTCAAATGCATGCTTGACTTGATTCTGGTACAAAGACTTGATGTGGAGCCAGGGAATTTCAGAGCCGTGCCTGTAAGTCTGGAATTTAAATATTAGCCTTCTTGACCTGGGCGGCTTTGATCTCCCAAGTTTACATTCACAAGTATTGATAACACAGCTCAAATCACAAGCAAGAACACAGGGCCTGCAGCCCACAGCTGCCAAGTGTGTACATATGTACAGGATCTCCGCCGAGATCAAAATGGTCTTGGCTTGCGAAAGCGCTTATCTGATGCTGGGGGAGTGCCGCACATGGAACGGAGAAACAGATCTTTTCACACAGCCCATCTGGATGGCTTCATCCTATAGGACGGGCTTAAGAGTGACCTGTAAGTGACCCCTACCAGAACCTGGCCTTACCTGAGAGCTGGCCTTTCTCAATTTCTTATTGCTTTCTCATTGAGAAATGACCATAGTGCTTACCCATTATTTGCCAAGTATCCATCTTATACTAGCTATAGTGTCAACAATAGCATACGAGACATTTATACATTCTACTGCTGCCACCTTCGCCATTCAGATGAGGAAACTGAAGCGCACAGAGTCCATTAGTGAGAGGCACACTAGGAGCGAACAGCAGAGCACGGATCTGAACCCAGCGCCTGACAGTATTTCTTCTTTACATTTTATGAACGGGGGAGCAGATTTGGGTTAATTTCACAGAATAAGAGTACTTTAAGTAACTTGCCAAATGTCACATGACCTGTTAATCTGAAATCAAACATATTAATTTGACTGAGAAAGGTCCCACAGGCTCATATATTTGAATGCTTGGTCCCCCGTTGATGGAATAGTTTGGGAAGGATTAGGAAGTATGGTCTTGTTGGAGGAGGTGTCTCTCGGTGCAGGCTTTGAGATTTCATAAGACTCCTGTGTTTACCAGTGTTCGTTCTCTCTCTCTCTCTCTCTCTCTCTCTCTCTCTCTCTCTCTCTCTCTCTCTCTCTCTCTCTCCACACAATACTCCCTTCTACTTGTGAATTAAGATGTGAGTTCTCAGTTCCTGCTCCAGTACCATGCGGCTGCCATGCTCCCTATCATGATGGCCATGGACTTTTTAACCCTCTGAAACCATAAGCTCCAAATAAACCTGTTTTTCTATAAGTTGCCTTGATCATGGTGTCTTCTCACCACTGTGGCATCTTAGTCTTAACTAAGACAGTAGCAGAACCAAAATTCATACCCAGGTCAAAGTCTGATGCCTGGATTTCACAACCATGCAGAAGCCTGTTTTTGTCAGCTATCCGTGGTTTCCAGTACTTCTAAAGATTGTTACAAAGAAGGGGAGAAGAGAAGGAGAATGAGTGGAAGAACAAGGGAGAGGAGGAGGTGGTGGTGGTAGAGACAACAAGAACCTTATGCTTCCTCAAAGCTCAGAATATTTAGTCTTGCCCTTAGTGGAAAGAACTTGGTAACCTCTTCACTCTATGGTCTCCTTTATGTTTTGGACTGATATACTGCTTTAAGGATCAAATAAAGGAACTGGCTCCCCTTTGCCAGGCTTGTTCCCCAGCAGACAGAGCAACTGTAGCTCTCCGGGCTCAGACTCACCTTAGGGGAAAGAGCTGCAAGATCGTACACTGCTTCCTCTGTTCTGGCTCCCATCTCATTCCCTCATCACCTATCTTACCATGAAGAATTCCAGATATAACTCTACTTCAATAAAGTAGAAAAATAAAACCCCCCATGTAATTTCTGGATGCTATAATGTACCCTAGCTCCAAACCACCATCCCCTCTACCATGGGTCCCCAACTCATGATGCCTTTGTTCTTAGAGCTCAATATTGTCCTTTGCTTTCAGAGCCCAGCCCTCTACCATGTGAAATGTCTGGTTGTCTGAGAAAATCTTACAATATCTCCTACTCTTTCCTCCCATGACTTCAGTGGTATTCACCTTAAATAGGGTTTCTATTGCTGTGATGAAACACCATGACCACAAAGAAAGGAACAAATGGGGCTTATTTGGCTTACACTTCCACATCATTGTTTATCATCAAAGGAAATTAGGACAGGAATTCAGACAGAGCAGGAACCTGGAGGCAGGAACGGTGCTGATGGAGGCCACAGGAGGAAGCTGCATATTAGTTTGTTCTCATGACTTGCTCAGTTTTCTTTCTTATAGAATCCAGAACCACTGGCCGAGGCATGGCATCATCCACAATGGGCTGGGCCCTCCTCCATCAACTACTAATTAAGAAAATGGCCTGCAGTCTTGCCTACAGCCCCTTCTTATAGAAGCATTTTCTTAATTGAAAGTCCCTCTTATGCAACGATAGCAACCAACTGATCAATACATAAATCTGGGAAGGAAGAACCTGCTCATTTCCCTCCCCGTTGTTTCCTGGTATCCTATGCTCACCTTCTGCTGTCTCCAGACCTAGTCTCCCTGGCACTGTAAGGATGAAGGTGGCTCCCTAGTTTCTGACCTCTTTTCTATTTCTGTCTTACATAGTCCTGTGTGGTCAGATAGCCTTTGCTCTGCGAGGATTTGTCTCTTTTAAAGTTCTAACCATCAACTTTCTCTTCCAGAGGAGAAATCCAAGCAGAATATCCCCCAAGACATTGGGCGCTTACTCTCACCTTCAACATCGCCCTGACTTAAGGACTGATCAGTGCTCACTGTAACCCCACTCTTGGCATTGAGAGACAAGTGGGAAAAAGTCCTTAGCCTCATGGTACCCGCCTGCCGAGTTTGTTTTCATCTTCTTCTAGGATGGTGAAAGTTCACCTGTCCAAACCCTCACCCTTGTTCCCAAGGGGCTCCCCCATCTCAAGCCCCTTCTTCTTCAAATAAGTCACTGCTCTGCAGTCAGGACAAAGAGCTGCCCCTCAAGGCAAGCCCACCTCAGTCATTTTTCCTGCTCTCCTGTCTTCAGTGATCCTTGGTGATTTCAGAAGGGCATCCCCTGCCCAGCTCCCCATGATCCAGGCCTTGTTACCCCTTCCCTCCTCCTTTCTCAGCACTGAGTCACTCCTTCCCTATGGCTTTGCTATGCCAAAGCAACTGAAACACTCTACACATTCCTGACATTATGCCAGCAGGTTCTTTCTCTCATCAGGATGCCTGTTGCCAACTCTGCCTTACGGAAAATATCTGCACAGTCTTCAGGTACATACAGGGTACTTTTCGAGGCCCTCTGCATCCACACTTTTCCTGTCTTCTGGTGTTCTGAGTACAGGAAGTTAAACTGGATCTGTAGGTTCTTAAGTCTTCTGTTTCTGGTCATTTTTGACCAGTTAGTAGCTTAGAGACCAGAGGCATGAGGAGGAAGGTTGGATCATGGGCAGCTCTATTCTTGTTTGACTCGCTTGCCAGTCAACAGTGTGAGACTTCTGAACCCCGCTGTGTATGAATGGCTCAGCAACAGTTGAGCCCCCAACTCTGTTCTGTGATTCTTCTAGTACCCCCACATCTTTGTGAATAAGAAAAACAAGTATGCTGTTTGTCGGGAGCATTAGAACTCTGACCTAGACACAGTGACTGGGTACAAAGGGTTCTCAGGTATACCTTGTGAGTACTTTTGTCTGTCATAGATCTGGTTCCAGATGCTATCCTTCCCCTGAGGCTGTCTCATTTCACCTTGCCTTAAAGAGATGCTTATGCAGGAGCTCCTTCCACTCCTTCAGCCAATAGCCTTTAAGATACCAGCCCACTTGGGTGTGGTCTCTTTTGCTTTAAAAAGCAGCAGTAGCCAATTAATACAGTTTCTGTGTGGTTATTTCAGGTATAAGCTAGCCAGGCGGCTGGGACAAACAAGGGGCCCCCTCCTCATATAACAAGATGCATTTTGCTTCCTCACATTAGGGAGCCGCTATTATATGCTGGACTGTGACCTAGGCACTGCAGATTTAGAGGTTAATAAAGGCTCACTGGTATCCTGCCAATCTCTGACTTCAGCACAGGCAATTAAACTTGAGCCTCATTAGATAGAATGGCTACGGGCACAACACCAATTAGCAGCCAAGTCCCAGTTCTGTGAATTAGCTAGGCTGTGACTAGATTATCTCTCTGAGCCTCAGTTTCCCAGTCTGCAAGTTCAGTAAAGAGCAGTCACCTCGGGCATTTGTTGTAAGGACCCACATGGTTAGCATAGTCTCCTGATATGTACTTGTCAATCAGTAAGCATTCATTATCATGTTTATTGTAGCGGGTACTTGGTTTATTTACAGTAAGTAAATAATAAATAGACATATTACTGAATGATAACTGAATGAATATCTCACTCACACAAGTCCAGCTGTCAACCATCTTCTCTCAGCAGCTGAAACTCTGCTGTTTTTCTGAATTACTGGGCGTTCCAGATACTGGGGAAGTGACCTTGGCTTTTGCTGCCATTTCCTTGCTTTGGAATACTGCTCCCAGAGCACCATGACCCAGTCTGTGGCTAACACATCTGGCTGCAGGTGCTCCTGGAGTTTGTAAACAGGGGTTGCCAGGCTCTTCCCTGAAGCTCACAGTTTCTCAGAAACTGTTTGGGTTCCTGTTCAGTCGCCTCTCTTTCTGAAAGGCTTCCACAAGCCCCACTGTCCTTCTGGTAAACCCTACTGGTGGGGGTTCCACTTTCGCTTTCCCTGAACACCCCCAAGGGGAGATTTCTTCGCAGTAAGGGCATTCTCCTGTTTCCTTTGGCCAAACCCTAAAGCTTCAGAGTTTTTAGGATGTACTGAGCTTTACACAGATGCTTCTCATGAGCACAAGCCTCTCAACTGCTTCAGTAATTGGGGAGTCTGCTTTCAGCCTGTATGGGGCATGCTTTCCATACTGTCCCCTCTCTTATCCACAGTGGTACTTTCCTGCAGGCAGAGAAGATTTAGAAGCACTTCCTACATTAGTAGCAGCCTGCCATTATAATTGTTCTGTTGTATCTGTAGTTGATAATCTCTCACTGAGCCTAATTTGAAAGCTAAACTTGATCGTGGGTGTTTACGTGTGGGAAAACCCTTGCACGCCCAGGCTTCCATACTGTCTACACTTGTAGGTGTTGTAGCATCTCGGGATGTGTCCCCTACCAATAAGGGGAGGTTTCGGTATACTCTCTGTTCCTCTCAACATCCCTATATGGTGGGCATGATCCCAAGCCAATAGATGTGGGGACTTAGGTCCGGGGTGGTGGAAAACCTAGAGTTGGGAGGTTTAAAGAGAAAACCCCACACCTTTGACCTTTATTAACAAAGTCAGGAATGACCGCAGATGGAAGCCCCCAAGGGAAACTCAGCACAGCTATTGAAGTCACTTTGCTTCCTACAAACTACCAGGTTACTTGTGAGTATTTGTCTCTCCCACCCGGCCACTCCTCCTCAAATTGTGTCAGTGACGCAGTTCATCCTGATTATTTGTCCTGGTGCACAATTTGAATTGAGGGAGGAGAGATCAACAGTGATGAGGGGAGTCTGAGAAGCCCACACCAATCCAGAAAGCTGAGAATGGATGCAGGGTTGCTGTGGGTACCAGGTCATGGAGGGGCTTACATGTCACCGAGGATTGAACCCTGGTTGTAAGAGGAAGTCACTGAAGGTTTCTGCAAAGAGTGCTCGCGTGATATAAAAAGAGAATTCTACAGTGGGGCAAGAGCTGTTTAGAAGACAGTGGGAAGAAGCCAAAATGGCTGAGCTGAACGCTATTGTAGCCCAGGTCAGAGTTTGGGGAGACTCTCAAACTGGAGCAGGGGTGGGTCGAGCTGTCTTACCTCACCACTAGTGTTTCCCCCATCAGTGGCTCTGAGCGAGGACTGAGAGTATGTTCCTATCAAAGTTGGTACCAATAGTCTTCCAGCGCCACTGGATTGGGAAGGGTGGGGCTGGAGAGATGGGCAGGACATGGACTTGTCCTCTCAAGATCTCTGTGCATGGAGGAAGAGGGTGGCGGTGTAGTTCAGAAGCAGCAGGTGTGTTTCTGCTGCAGGACATCTTACGGGAAGCTTCTAGAAGAGGAAATGGCAGGTGAGCACCTAAGGGACGTCCTGGGGAAGGGTGGTAGAAGAAGATAAAGCAGAGGGTATAGCCCACAAGCCAGAAAACAGCAACATGTCAAAGCAACTGGGGCTTATCCCAAATGAAAAGTCTGATGAAAATCAGAGAGGCTGGTGAACATCACTGCGTGTGCCTGATAGCTGACCACACACTTTATCGGTCTCACAAATCCCTAAATCCTTCCTGCAGCAACTCTGACAGAGAATGTCACTGTCGGGCTCATCTTTTCGCTAGGTTCCTGGGGTCAAGTCACAAAGTAACATTTGATCCTTCTTTACCTGGTTTGAATCTAGGCTGCTGGGCAGTGCAGGTCAGCTGAGCCACATGAGAGAGTCAACCGGTATCTATTGGATAGATCCAGAGTTCCCCGTGACTCTCAGCACTAGAGACCGAGGACACAAAGGCATCATTCTGGTGAACTAGGTGTGTGGACAGCATGGGGATGTGGGCTCCTGGGAGGCAGGATAATGTCATTTCTTCCAGGTTTTTTTTTTTTTCAGTACAGAGGTGAGATGTGAAATCAAAGGCCAGACAGTGAAGGCTTGTCAAAAGATGGACAGCACACCTGGGCACAAGGACTAGAGCACCACAAATTAAACTCCTTATGCCAGGCTTTTGCCCTAGGCTGGCCCTGGTGTAGTCTGCCTTGGTCCCTTCTTGTGATTCTAAGGTCTTAGTATTCTCTGGTTTTACCAGCAAGTGACTCTCCGCTATCCCTTGGGTATGTTGGGTACCTTGTGATCTTGGGCCGAGCCACTTGCATAGTTTGTAAGTATTTGGCTCCCTGCCTTGATTTCCATCTTCATCTCTAACACAGAAGAGCCTCTTCAAAGATTCCCCAAACACTTTTCCTATTCTGAGCCTCGGTGTTCTGTGCAGTCTTTTAAAGCCTCCAGATTCTGCTGCGGCTATGGCTCCTCAGCATCCAAGTCCTTTCAACAGTGACTGACACATTTTATTTCTTCCTGGGGCTAAAGCACTGATCTGAGCACTTTGAGTCTTCAAAATTGCTATTGGGACTCCCCTTGTATGGATGAAAACACAAGAAACCCACGGAGAAGTCACACGCACAATGTAAGGCTATGCAGCTAACATGCTATGGATCCAGAGGTCAGACCCTAGCACACTGCCCCAGGGTCTATGATGCTTGACCCAGGAAACAGATGCTGAAGGATTAAAGGTGCATGAAGAACATAGGGATATGGAGTGAAGTCCTAACAACAGAGGGCTTACTGCTCCTTGAGGCATTTTCTCTTCTTGTTCCTATTCTGCAGGTTGTGCAATGCCTTGTGACATCCTACCACCCATGGAGAACAAACAAGAAAGCATCTAAAGACTGTGCAAAGAACTTAAGACTTATCAGACAAATATACAGACTGCCTAGCTGAATACTCATGGGTGTTGCTTTGTCTTACTGGTGCAAAAGATTAACATAGAAAGTATGACAGAATCAATTCTAAAAACATAAGATGTTTGTTTGCTGGTGCTGCAAGCCTGGTGATTCTTGCTACTTAGCAGACTGAGGCAGGAGGACAGCAAGTGCAAGACCTGCTTAGGGAACAGGCTGAATTTCAACCAGCCTGAATAACTTTTTGAAACCCTTTCTTAAAATTAAAAACTAAAAGGAGGGCTGGAGATCAAGCTTTAGTAGCAGAGCTTGCTTCACACGTGAGAGGCGCTAGGCTCAGTTCCCAGCACAGACACAAGCACTGCACATGGTGGGCCCTACTCCTTCAATGTCTCCCCTGGGGAAACCTGGAAAAGGCTCTCTGGCCTGGAGTGGAACTCCCTGGGATGGCATGCACAGGCCTGCCCATGGGTAGTGTGTTCCAGGTTCCGTTTCTAAAGGTCCTCACAGTGTCTCCTACTGTCACCTCCTTCCCTCTTCTCTTCTTAGTTATCTCTTGTCCTAACTGGAAAAAAAATTTAAAAACCAAAAACCACTTACAGATATGACCCTCCCCAACCCCTTGACATCTCACAAACCGCGTCTAAGTAGATCGCTTGCTTGCTTTTCCTCATGGTGCAGGTGACCAGGGTCTAGAAGAATAGTGGCCCTCAGAGGACTGTGACCTCAACAACATGTTACAAATTCTCCCAACCTCCTCTAGGACAGTTCTGAAATCAAAATATGTACACACACTTGTGCTAAAACTTGCTTTATTCATGACTGGTATCCCAGCAGACCAAAGTGTCCTCTGTTCCTCATGGCCTGACTTCAACCATGTTCCCCCTGTGCCCTGCGTTCAGAGGTTTCCACCAGCAGAGCATTTCTGGGTTCTTTGGCAAACTGACTTCCCACATGCTCCCAAGCTGCTCTGTCTTCACTAGTTACCAAGATGTCCCAAGTCAGATCCAATTTACATGACATGTGTTGGGGGGGGGGGTGTATACCTTGCCTGCTGGGCAACCACACTGAATAGCAGAGAAACACACATAGGTTGTAAATCAGCATCCCAAAGAACAAGAAGATGCTTTCTTGGGCATTCAGAATGAGACCCAGGGGGCCTTAAGGAGGACCTGTCATATGCACAGGATCTGGAAATAAGGCATCAAGACAATGTGCGTTCTATTTTCAGCCACCGTGCTTCCATACCACAGATTCTGTATCCTTAAGTGTCTTAGTTAGAGTTCCTATTGCTGTGAAGACACCATGACCACAGCAACTCTTATAAAGAAAACATTCAACTGGGGTGGCTGATTTACATTTTCAGAGGTTCAGTCCATTATCATCATGGCAGGGAGCACGGCAGCTGGGAGTATGATGGTGTGCAGGCATGCCGTGCACCACAGCCCCGGTCTGCGCTCTATGTGCTAGACTCCAGTTGGCAAGCTTCGGGTAAGGGGCTGGAAGTTGAGAATACAGACACAGAGACAGACCGACATGCAGACCTTTTAACACTGATACCAAAGCCCCTCTTTATTAGCACCATGTAGGCTTAAATACACTGCAGTCAATGGCCAACAGGTGAAAATCCCAACCTCTGATCCTCTAAGCTAGGCACAGCTTCTAGTAACTTTAATTAGAAGGTTCTAGGAGGGAAGAGCAGCTGAAGGCCAGGACTCATTAGTCCCAACACAGGCCGATATGGTGCTGGAGAAGTTGCTAAGAATCCTATATCTTGCAGGCAACAGAAAGTCAACTGAGACATTGGGTGGTATCCTGAACACAGGGTCCTCAAAACCTGCCCCACAGAGACACACTTTCTCCAACAAGGCCATATCCACTCTAATAAAGCCACACCTCCTAATAGTGAAGCCACTCTACCTATAAGAGTATGGGGTCAATTACATTCAAACTAACACACTAAGACTTAGCACGGAGCCTATGACAAAATATACACCCCCTTCCACTTATGTCTTGGTCATCCATTCACCGAACATTATATACTCACACGAGGTATAGGAAGTCCTTCTGTATATGTGTTGCTTTGCAGTGGGGCAGGGAGGAACTAAACTGAATGTTGGGAGAAAGAAGGGGGAGTCAGAGAGAGACCATGTAGCCACTGCCACCAAAGGAGACAGACGCCCAGGGAACTTTACTGGTAAACTACGAACCTCGTGGTAAAATATAAAATAATGGAAATAGGTTAATTTAAGATATAAGAGCTAACTAGCAATATGCTTAAGCTATTGGCCAAGCAGTGTTTTAAATAATATAGTTTCTGGTCTGGGCAGCTGAGAAACAAACAAGCAGTCTCCAATAACACATACACATGTGCATGCATAGTCCCAAACATTGTTTACAGGTGTGCACACACACACACACACACACACACACCTACTAGCTATTGGAAGAAGCAGAATGTGTCATTAGAATATTGGAATTGGATAGCAAACAAATAGAACGTGAATATGCATACCAGTTGTTAGTATATCATGAAGAAAACAGCATTTCAGGCATGGAGATGGAGGCTGGGAAGATAACTCAGTAAAGTGCTTGCACTGTAAGCATGGAGACTTGAGTTCAAACCTAGTCACCCATGCACATAAAGCCAGGGAGAGTGGTACAGAGTTACAAGCCCAGCATTGTAGAGACTAGAAAAAGCAGAGACTGGAGAATCCCTGGGGTTCTGTGGCCAGGCAGCATAACATACTTGAGGAGTTTCAAGCCTGTCGGAGACACTGTTTCAAACAACAAATGAACATAAAGCCTACAAAGGATGGTTGCGAAATAATCTTTTTGTACACTGTGAAAAAGGGTCACTCTGATTGGCTTAACAATATTCGAATGGCCAATAGCTAGGCAGGATTTCCAGGCACAGAGGATGCTGGGAAGAAGAGGGTGGAAACAAGAGAAGACACGGAGCAAGAAAGCAGGATGGACAGTGCATAGATAAGGTAAATGAGCCTCGGGGCAGCACATAGATGAATAGAAATGGGTTAATTTCAGTTAAAAGAGTTCGCAAAAAAAAAAAAAGTCTAAGCTATTGGACAAGCTTTCATAGTTAATAATAAGTTTCCATGTAATGATTTGGGAGCTGACTGGTGGGATAGAGAAAGACTCATTACAAAAAGGACAGGCAGTACCTGAGCACACAAGAAATTGTCCTATGGCTTCTATATGTACTCACACAAATGTTCATGCATACTTTCAGACCCTATATAAAGGCACACATACACGAACACACACACACACGCAGGTACAGGGAGATAACACAATTGGTAAAGTGCTTGCCCATTCAAGCACGAAGTCATGTTTAAAAAAAAAAAAAAAAAAAAAAAAAAAAAAAAAAAAAAAAAAAAAAAACAGGTGTGGGTATACGTACTTGTAACCCCATTACTGAGGAGGCAATGACAGGAGGATCCCTGGAGCTTGCTAGATAAATGCTCTAATTAACTCAGTAGACTCCAAGCTTGATAAGAGACCTTGTCTCAAAAAATGAGATGCAGAATAATTGAGGAAATCACCTGATATCAACCTCTGGCCTCCACATACATGCGCAAATATATGTGCTACATGTACATGTATGAACACACAAACTTGTTGCGGTGCTTTGAATAAGAATGGCCACCATAGGCTCATATATGAGAGTGCCTAGTTTAGTCATCAGGGAGTGGCATAATTTGAAAAGTATTAGAAGGTGCGCCTTGTTGGAGGAAGTATGTCACTAGGGATCCTTTGAGTCGTCAAGAGTTCATGCGATAATCTCTCTCTCTCTCTCTCTCTCTCTCTGCCTTCAGATCAGGATGTAATTTTCAACTACTCAGCTACTGCTCCAGCATCTACCTACATGATTTCATGTTTCCTGCCAGGAAGATAATAGAATAAAACCCTGAAACCATAAGCCAAGTTTTAATGAACTACTTTCTCTTATAATTATTACCTTGCTCATCATGGTGTCTCTTCACAGCGATGGAACAGTGACTAAAACAAGTGTGCACACACATACAAAGTGGGGACAGTACTTTATGTAGGGAGTACTTTATGTAGGAAGTGATCCGGGGAGATGTCTCTGATTTCATAGTTTTTCAGTGGGCAGAGCCTTAAGACAAATGAAGAAGTAAGCCATTCAGCTACCTGTGGGGGAGTATGTCCCAGGGCAGCAGAAGGGAAGGAAGTGCAAAGACCAGCTGCAAAGCAAGAGTGTATGGAAGTGTTAGAGGCAATGAAGAAGGTGTGGGAAATGGAGCAGGGGTTGGGGAGGAAGAGCAGCTGGAGAGACACTGGAGAGACAGTCCATGAAGATCTTGTGGGCACTCGAGCCAGTGGAATGGGCAATGTTTCAACTGACAGGGAAATCCAGTGGGGGGTTCATCAAGTTGATCGAGCTCTCTCTGAAGGCTATGTCTGTATAGTTGAGAGTGAATACGAGGGTAGGAACAGGAGCTGTTCAAGGTCATTGCAACAGCTGTAGCACGAGATGATGGTGGCGGTGACCAACGTGGTGATGCTGAGAAATGTGGAAGTCACTTAGGAGCTCTGCAGTCCCCTTGGCCTAAAAAAAAGAAGGAAGACTCTAGATTTCTGACATGGCTGCAAGCTGAGCCTTTATTTGTTTTTCTCTTTCATAATTTCATTGATACATATTTGACAAGCATAAACTACATTTATGTAGTATATAACATTGCAATTTGACTGAACCAGATAGCTTGCTCTTGCCAGCCAGATAGCTCAATTTTTTTATGTTTTCTATAGTAGCTAAATAGTGAATTTATATTTGCACCATTCAAGAGTACCTTACCCTTGTCAGTGCTTACCCTACTACTCTGGAAGAATAGCAAGTGCTCTTTACTTTTCGCTGAGCCATTGCTCTAGCTGAGCCATTGCTCTAGCCTTCTTCCTTTTCTCATTTTGTGAAACAGATGTTTTCAATGTAGGGTTAAGTTTCCCGGTGAGTGGTGGACAGTGATTATAGGACCTCCAGGCATGCTAGATAATTCACGGAATGAAGAGGTGATAGATTCCAGGCATCTTTGGAATTCCCTAAGGAAGGAGGCAGGTTTTATTACAAAGATGTAACCAACCATTTGGAATAAAGATTTTATACAAAACTGAGAAAATGTCATTTACAGGTAGCAGCTGAAACCACCCAGGTAAGTTAAGAATAGTCCTTCCCCAATCCTATATTGTGCAATTTTCCTGTAAGCTACATGTATCTTGATTAACAAACAAAAGAAAAGATAAAGAATAATTGATCTAGAATACTATGTTAAGGAAAGGCAGGAAAAGAAATCTATTTCCTGGAGCTATAATTGTTGTTTTTTTTTTAATGAAGTAGATCTACATTTGTTAATTAGGGAAAGAAAGACAACTTAGCCACTTGGGCATGAATCCCCCACACTGTCTGGGGATTGAAATTTTCATTGGTGTGGGTCAGTTGAATCACCCAAACACATCTAAGGTCTCCGGTAGTACATGTTTCTGTATGAAACATGAGCTTTCTTTGTTCATCTGTGTGGTTTGTGGGTTCCTTGAGAAAACTGTGCACATGCTAAGTTTCATGCAAAAGACTTTTGTGCTTTAGAGTGTGTCTCTGTGTGTTTTGTACATTAGTGTTTGCTCTATCAACCCCAGGAGCCCAGGAGCAGCAGAGCTGGGCTCCTGTCTTAGCTCTCACTATCGCCCGGTGGCATCTCCAAGTTCAGATGATCACTTAGCTACCTGGAGTTGAATGACCATGTGCACTGCTGATCTTGCTCTGTGTACAGGACACTGTGATCCTGGAAAGGAGGTCAGGACAGTCCAGGGAATGGGATACCCAGAACCCCTACAGCATGAAGAAAAACTGGCAAAACTAATATGCATTCTACATGGGGGTGACTGAACCGGGAAGGATGTGATAAAACCATCAAAAAGTTGACTTGATTCCCAACCCACACTGTTGCTGAGCCAGAGATAGATTTTTAACTTTCTATTCACAGAAGAAAAAAAATAAACAACAAAAACCAAACATTTCTGACAATATTTGCCACTCAACAGTGAAATGAACTGCGTTAGAAAGAGTTCCCATTCTTGGGATAACAGAGGGATAGAGTTCAAGGAACAGACCTGAGATTGAACTGCATCTGCCTAAATCTCCTCTCAGTTTGCAGATGCCCTTGGGTGATGAGTGCCAGGAGCGAGCCCAGCTCTGCGGACTCCCGTATACCTGTGATTGATAGTAAAAACACTAGTCAATGAACAGCATGTGAACACATTGTTATGCACAAAACCATGCTGCATGGACCCTCACTGTCAATTTCACTATCTTCTTCCCGTATTTTTATGCTACTCTAACTCTAACACAGGGAACAAAATTGCACGGGCTTTTCCTAAATGGCTATTAAATCTCTGGTTCTTTTCCTACCAAAATGCACACTGTCAGTTTGACCTAAGATAATCCCAACGCTTCTGAGAAATTTACAGCGAGGCAAATACCTATCATTCCTCAGACTTCTTGGACCGTGTGGTGACTGCCTTCAGCCAGGCACTGAAAGGCACCCTTGCCCCAAAAGGTGACTTCTCCTGGTGTGGCCCCAGGTCAAGGCCAATCAGTTTGGCTTTGAGGGAAGGAATGTGAAGCAAGTCTCTCCAGGAAGGTCCAGATGTTCTGTTGCACTTTCATGATGGCTTCTGCTAAATGACATATGGCAGAGGTCTTGAGAGTCTGGCCAGGCATTGTCAGGAAAGGCAATCACTGCTGCTCAGGCCCTTGTAGGACAAGGGAGATGCAGATGAAGTAACAGAGGGATGAGCTGTCACAGAAACCGGGGACTAGAAGGTAGTTTTCAAGCCAGAGAACCCGATACTCACACAGCTTGACCTCCTCACTTTTATAGATGAGGCAGTGACTTTCCAGAAGTCCAAGGTCAGCTCTGCAACAGTCAGAGCTATACTTACATGGCCCAGAATGTTATTTCCCCCTGGATTCATACCTGCAGATCCTTGTTTAGCTCATCACTTCTTAACCCTGAACGCACTATACCATTTAGGCTGCAGAGCATCCACCACACTCAAATGCCTTCAGAGGGATTGACGAATTTTAAATATTTGCATGCACCCTGCTTCCCACCCCGAGGTCACACGGTGAAATCTTAAATTCCAAGGTGATGGTATTGGAAAGTGAATGGGCCTTTGGGAGATGATCAGGGTGGAGCCTTTGTGAGTAGAATTAGGGCCTGTGTTGATTTTTTGCTACTGTAAAATCTATTATAGACTAGATTATCTCTAAGTAATAGAAATTATTCCTCCCAAGGCTGAAAGCTGAAAGTCCACAATCAAGCTAGTGTGAAGTGTTATGAGAACTGGTTTCTGCTTCTTGCTGGATCCCTCTTCTTCTAAGGATGGATGCTACGTCATCCTATGCTAAAAAGGTTGAAAGTGGCCCAAGTGCATAACGATACTTCGAGGGAGGAGTCTTGTGACCCTGTGACTTCCTAAAGGCCAGGCCCGGTATTATTACTGCATTGGAGGCCAAGTTCTAACAGGGGTGAAACAAAAACACTTGAGCCACAGTCGTGCTCTTATTTTAGAAGGCCCCAGAACCTCCTTCCTTGCCCCTCCCCTGGGTGGTGAAATGGCAAGAAGCCATCATTTTTGAGGAAACCGGTTCTCACCAGGCATTGAATCTGCCTGCACCTTCATCTTAGGCTTCCCGGCTTCCAGAACTCTGGGAGACAAGTTGTTACGGTCTGTAAGTCCCCTGGTTTATGGCATTTTGTTCTCGCTAAGCTGGACCAGACGAAAGAAGAGATTCCATCCAATGGAAGGTGCTGAATTCCCTAACAGGGCAGGGGTCCATACCCCCAATGGGACAAAGAAGAGCGCCTGTCCACAAGCAACCAAGGGGAATTCCGCCATCTAGTGACAGGTTCACTGTGGGCAACTATCCCACTGGGTAATCAGAGTCTCTCTTGAGAATTCAAATCAACAAAGAGGTGCAGTGTTACACCAAGTTCAGAAACAATTTAATTTGTTTTTTTCAAACAAGGTTGCATTCTATGGCCCGGGATGGTCTAGAACTCAGAGATCCCTTCTGTCTTTGCTTCCGAAGCGCTGGTATTGAAGGTGTGCCAACACACCGGGTCAAGCTCAAAAGTTTGAATCATCAAGAAAGGATAAAATTCTTCAGATGTTAATTAAGTAAACTTACTGTTCCTTAATTCTTGTTTCTGTGTGTCCACCCATTCCTGTTATGGAGAGCTAGAGAAAAACAGAGACAGACAGACAGACAGACAGACAGACAGACAGACAGACAGACAGAAAAGCAGCCCCAACTCGATTTTTCAGTATAAATAATTGGAGCAATTCTTATACCATTCATTGTTTAAATTCCAGCCCATCACTGCAGGGATCACTTGATTTCTCCTTTCCCTATTTAACATTGATAGAAAACTCCATTTATTCAAGGTACAAAGATAGTTAACTCTTATTCCTCAGTCTTAGCTGGAAAGTGGGGGGGGGCACTATTACTACTCGGTAGTGATTATGATGAAGAGATCAACAGACAGCACTGGGGCAGCAAACACACACATACATAACCTGTCTGGGGAATGGATCTGAGAGCAGGGAGGAGCACTGGGAGCACGGTTGCCCGGATGAGTAGGATTTCAGCAAAGGAAGAGCAGGGCCAGGCAGGCCAGGTTCCGTCGAGGGCACTGAGCTAAGGATCGGTATGTGTACGTGGGGGAAACTGCAGTTTGACAGTCATAGGGCTGTTAAGTCACCAGGGCATAGTAAGAGGGAGGCTGAACTTTATCAACAAAGGTAAGGAACTCGGGTTTCATCAGCAGTCAAGGCCAGAAACTCTGTTCCAGAACAAGTTTCACTGAGCCTGTAGACTAGAATTTTCCAGAATTCTTAATTTGAATGCCATTAGTAATCCAAGCTCCAGTTCATCAGGATCCCTAGCACACCTCCTTGCCCGTGTTCTCTTATGGAATGTATTTTTTTTTTTGCCCCTCCTGGGTGTGGTCCTTGCACTCAGAAGGGTTGTCAGTTTTCTATGGGTAAGGGGATGATGGGACTCCTGCTTTACCTAGGTTATCTCAGGAGGTATGGAAGGGGAGGTTAGGAAGGGTGTTCTTGAGGGAGAGAAATCCCTTAGAAGGACTATGTAAAAGACCAGCCAAGAGATAGCAAACACCTATAGCCATGCCCCGAAGGACATAGTACATGTAGAGGAGTGGCAGGCATCACCTCTTGCTATTCCAACAACTGTGGAGCGTTTATTGCCTTTCCCTCCATCATTCTTTGAAGGCACAAAAAGGCTCAATTATTTCTATGAAGTGTTGACCTAAAATTCAGACTCCAGGTCACATGATGTAAATTTCACCCAACTGCACTCTCTTGTGCAGCTCAGCTGAAACTTAGTATGGACTTTGGGATCCAGGAAAAACCACTGAAGATGGCTCACTGATCTGTGTGCTTGAAGCTGGTGGATTGCATGGCAGTGTCTGCGTCTATTTGGGCTTCGATAGCAGTATACTGTAGACTGGGTGGCTCATTAAAAAAAAAAAATGCTTATTCCTCACAGATCTGGAGAAGTCTTTCGCAAGATACAGTGTCCCATGAGGACATGTTACCCCTGTGCCCACATGGTAAAAAGAAGTGATTATCCCTCTGGGCTTTCCTTAATAATGACACTTATTACCCTGTTCAGGGGCCTCTACCCTGACCCAGCCACCTCCTAAAGCCCCACCTTCTAATATCAACACGCAGGGAATGCAATTTTAACATATGAATTGGGGTGGAGCACAGACATTCATACCACAGCACTTGGCAAAACCTCTCTATATTTCCCTTCAGAAAATAAGGGGAAAATATTCCAAGCTTGGTTTGTATAATAAAACACAAACACCAAAGTAAGGTTAGGTGTTATAATTTGGCTTACAGAACCACTGGTTTCAAATAGGGTTAAAGGATCCTTTGTGGGCCATAGCAGCCTAGACTGGGAGCCTCTATCTCCATCTCCCCCAGTTCTGAGGAGAATTTAGAAACTACCCCCATCCCTGAGCAGCACCCCCAGGAACTGAAATGCTCCCCTTAAGAGAGAACTTCTCAAAATGCAGTTCCAAGAAGATAGTACGGGCATTGTTAGAAGTAAACAAGGAATAATCTCAGTGTCATACAAAGAACCATGTAACAGAGAAAGTAGCTCAGGAGGTACGTCACCTTGTAAAGGCTATCTAGCAAGCACACTGGCCAACATGACTCACATCCTTTACCTGTGACATTCGTGATGGCATTTCACCCCATCAGTGGGAGCTAGACTTCACAAACTGATGCAACTGGCTGATTTTTGCAAAGGGAGATGTGAAGGTTTAGGAAACATGAGTCCTTGATGACCATACTGTCTTCAGTGTCTAAAACAAAAGGCAAAGGAGGGCTCTTACAGATTGCTTGGGCACCTGCAATGCTGAATTCTCAGGCTCCTCCTTAGACCCCTTGAAGTGGAAAGTCAGAAGTTTGGGTCTAGTGATCAGCTTCCCCAAGCCTGCTATGGGATTCTGACACTGAACACTGAAACCATTGCTCCAAAGGGCAGCAGCACACCAGAAATGTTCTGTTGAATTCGTGAGTCTCTCCTGAGTTCTGGATTTCATCCAAGTGAGAAAATTCTGCAAAGTCATTCAGAGCCCCAGATGTTATTAGTCAGAGTGAACGTGAACATACAGCCTGTTGGGAGGTTCGAATTCGAGTTTCACACAGTTTTTGAAATTTTTATTTTATTTCTCGCTCTGATCTTAGCTGTGATGATGGCTCCTTTGGGAAGCCTCTGCTGACCATCCTGGACCTGTGTCACATGTTCCTGCTCATCATCCCAGTGCCTGTCACCTTTTGGTCACATACTCCCCACTCTGGAGCCAGATGAATAGAGATGTTGACCTTCTTATTTGTCCTTGAGTTTCCAGAAAGTAGTAGTAATAGTAAAGTATTCAGCAAATATGTACTTGATTGAACACTTAGCTCACCTCTGCTGGGAAAGCCCATTATGGTAGCCCTTGGCCTGAGTTGAAGCTTCTCTTTTTTGCCTTGTGCCTTGTTCTATCCCCTTCAGTCCAGCTGTAGCTACTAGGCCATTAGAGATGCTTGGGCACTCTCTCCCTAATACTCAGTCTATGCTGGACTCTAAGTTGGTCTCCAGCATCCCATTGCATTACAGTCAACGCTATAGTCACTATCATCTCATAATCCTACCCCAGAATTCAAAATCTACCATGAGGGAGTGCTCCATCATGATCTATTGTACTCTCACTACACAAGAGGCCTCAGTGAATGACTTATCATTGACTTACTTATTCAACATTCAAACATCAGCTATAAGGTCATTGAAGAGATGAAGATAAACCAACCCCAAAAGGAGTAACTTGCCTGGGCTATACAGCAAGTGGGTAGCCGGGCTATAGCTGGGATCTATGGCATCAGACTTTCAACAGACCACTTTATACTTCTGTTGTCTCTTCACTGAACTAGAATGTTTGGTCTTTTTTTTTTTTTTCTTTTTTTTTCCTGTAAGTAATTGGAGCCATTGAATCTCTGATGCTTCGGGGAAGTGGCAAGATGTTTTCTATTACACGGAAGGTAAGTGCCTCCTCCTTCTTGCCACATTGACTTGCCTGATTTCAAAGGCATCTGCTTTCCCAGAAGAGGGTCACAAAGTCACCGCTGCACCCCATAAATCTTTCCTGGGCATTTCCTCACAGCTGTGCCACTTGACAGCTCTGAATCCACATCACAGTGGAGATGCCAGGATAGCTGTCCCAACACGTCATGTGCACAGCCAATGACGGCCCATGGCTGCAGGAGTGCACCTGAACCACGGGAGGCCTGTCCACCCTGCCTAGCTGACCATGACAAAGAGCTGATGTGTCCCTTGATTTACGCCTGTGGATTAAATACAACTCCCCATCTACTCTTGCTCAATCATTGCAGAGCACCATAAACTGGAGAGAAAAGTCGTTTCTTGGCTGTTACTTTGAGTGAAAAGGAAAACACGATGTTCACGGAAACATTTTAATAATGTCAATAAATAAATAAAGCATGAGAATTGGCTGAGCCACTAGCTGGCACCTTTCAGAGGAAGGGCGTCTTTCATAAGAAGAGTTATTATAGTAAGACAAAAGGAGACAAATTCAATTTTTATAATAAATTAATTTGAAAATTAAATTACAAAATATAAGTATCCCATGAGCTTGTTTTCTTTTAGGAAAGAATCTTTGACTAGATGGATGAATGAATGGGTATATAAAAGAATCACAGAAAGACATGTTAGGAAATTTGATATGTGACTCCAGAAGGCATCAAAACCCCCACAGGTTGAGAACCCTGCTTTGGAGAATCAAAGTTTGTATAGATGGAGACACGTGTAAAGGAAAGATATAGTAGCTGTGAAAACAAACTATGTCCTATCACAGACTAGACTGGGCTCATTCCAACCACACAACCACACAACCACACAGCCAGCTTTCTACCCAGTTCACACTGTCTGGAACATAGTGTTTACTCAGTAGATATCTGTTAGTGTCAGCTATCCTAGTAGCCATGTTGATGGAATCCTTATAGCTGACAGTAATTTTAACATGGATTTAAATAAGAATTTGCTCCTTCTTACAACACTATGAAACAGTTTATTCCCATCTTACAAGCAGAAAAAGTGAGTCTTAAGAGACTGGAAGGCTAGGCTACGATTACTCAGCAAGAAGGACTTAAACTGAGGCAGCTAGGCTGTAGGATGCTATACGTTTCTCTTGAATTAATCCACCAGTAATGATAGTCTGCTCACCGATGCGAGCAACAATTCCCAACTAGAGGAGTTCCGTTGGAAGAAATGGTAAGCTGAATACCAGATGAGTCTAGTGAGATTCTGAAACAGATGGGTATCAGAAGTCCATCCAGAAGCATGGACAACCATGGGTGAGGGTGGAGAAGCAAGATAACCAAGGGCTTCCAGGCATAGAAGAACAAATGCAAGGGCATGGACATAGGCTGGAGCAAGTCTAAGCCAGCTTCTGTAGTCAGGCTTCCTGTCTTCATTGTGCTTCTCAAGGACGAAGCCACTTCGGAAGCATCTCCATTTTCCTAATCCCAAACAGCACCTGGAACTGGACCCTCGGTGAAAGTGTGAAAAACCAGTAACATTGGCTTCTGTGCTTCCAAGAAAGACAGAAATTGGATTTCTAGAAGACACTGGAAGGCTGAATTGGAAGATGACTCCAACTTGTAAGGAGTAGCCAAAGATGACCAAAAGGAAATGAATTAATGTTTTGACCAAGACATTCTGGCCTCAGGCCCCATTTCAAACCTGTTCTCCCAGTAACAGAATGCAAAAGTCCCCACCTCTGACTAAGGTGCTGTGGAGTTGCTGGGATATGAACATATTTACCCACAACCACAGACATTTGGGTCAAGGACAGCCTCCTCACACGGGGCCGATCATGGGGATGCAATCAACATGAGGTCCTCTGGGAACTTGGAAATCAGCCAGAGGTAGACAATTGCCTTGAGGGTGCTACGGCTGAAGCTCTCCCCACATTTTGCTGTAACAAGCTCTTTTTGTTGTTGTTGCAATTGTGAAGTTGATTTGCTTTGGCCCCTTTGGGGCTTTAAAATTCAGTTGTGATTTGTGCCAACTTTTTTGAACTTAAGAAAACGTGAGGGAAAAGAAAAGAGTCAGATTTTCCCTCTCCATGGTCTCTGAGTTCCCAGTCTGCCTGTGCTTGGGACCTCTGGAGATGCCCTGGAGAGGAAGATCGGGCATGGCAGGTGGGGAGCACTTCGGTTGAGAATGATGGCTGGGACAGGTGCCATGCACCAGAAGATGGTTGCTTCTGCAGTGATCCAGAGACATGGGGACTGCCTTTTATCAAACTGCAGGCCACAGGGCCACTCACTGCCTACAGCAAGGCCAGATATTTAGCTTGCAAAGGCCTCAAGTGGAGAGAACTTGTAATCCTGGGGGCTTGGGAAGCTAAAGCAGGACGATCACAAATTCAATCTGTCTTTTAAAAAAAAAAATTAGCTAAACTTGAGGAGTAGCTTATCACAAGAGAGCCCAATGGCCTCAGCTCCCAGGTTGTTAGACCTTGTCTTCATTATTAAGCTCTCAAAATCACGATTCTCTATCGGAATCTATCCAATAAAGAGCGGTACCCTTGTCTTGGCATCATAGTTGCCAAGTACTTTTTTCACCCCCCCACCCTTTTATGTAACTACAGGATGGACAGTGAATCACACAGTTGTTTCACCCCAAATTTCCATAGAGATTGCAGTCACATAAGCTCCTCTTTGGCTGAAGTTACTGTTTCAACGAACAAACTATCTTCGATTTAACTATTGGCAGCAAGGGTGACTCCATCTTCACACTTCTGAAACTCTATTTGAGGGCACTGATTGCTCCCCCAACCCCCAAATAATCGTCCTAGGCCACAACCTTTATGATGGCTGGAGATTTAAAGATTTGTTCAGTTTTTCATCCTGGTAACTTTGGTGGCATAACAGGCAACACGTACAACTCTGATGGTTACACTGGCGACTTCTATGGCTTAAACTATATATCCCATGGTTCACTGCTTCAGCTTTTCTCTGATTCTGATGGGAAACTGGCAAGCTCTTTATTGAAGGGCTCAGGTGCCAATCACATGACTCTATCATTTGCATATATTGCTCTTTCCCAAAGCTTCTTGTGTCAAACCGAGGCCCACAAGATCATCTCTAAAGGAATACTACAATCAAACTATTCTGTCCTTGGCTTTGACGTGACATTGCAGGAAATCCAGCAGACAATCTGTTGCTAGAAGTCTAAAGGCCTTATCCGCCTTATCAGTAGTTTGTGTCTTCCTGCAAATCCAATTAGAGCACTTAAAATTATTTTATTTTGGAGCCCAGAGAGATGGTTTGGTGGTTAAGATCACTAGTTGTTCTTCTAGAGGACCTGAGTTCAATCCCCAGTGCTCTAATGATGGCTAACAATTGTCTGTAACTTGAGTTCCAAGGGAACTAATGCCCTCCTCTGGCCTCTGCAAGCACCAGGCATGAACAATGCACAGATAGACATGCAGACAAAACACTTATAGACATAAAAAACCTGAAAGTAGTAGTATAAATTAGTTATATTTTCTAAGCCCTAATTGTTTTGCATTTTGATTTTAACATATTATGAAATAAAATCTTGTGAATAAAAGCCATGACTTTTAGAAACCACCACTGTTGATCTTGCTACACAAGGTAGAGAGGCTGATGACCGCTCTTGGTTCCTCTTGGTTGAGGAAGTGTTTCAAGTTCAAGGGCTAGTCTTTACAAAAGACTTTTTCAAAACGTTTTCTTCATACAATATGTTTGGGTTATACTTTTCCCTCCCTCTCCAAACTCCTCCCATATCCTCCACACCAAGCAAAGTTCCCCCCATCTCTCACTTTAGAAAGCAAACAAATAAATACAAACAAAAAAACCACTCCCTCTCAATGGAAATTAAAGAAGATAAATAAGACAAACAAATAAACAAAAAGTCCAAACAAACCAACATGAGACATAATGTCTTCAAACACATCACTAACTTCATTTTATGCTAGCCATCTAGTGCTTGGCCCGGGGCCTTCCCATGTGTGATTAATATTCCCTGAGAAGCTCCAGTGGAGAAAACTAACTTTTCCCCTGTCAGTGGTTATCAGTTGTAGATAGCTTCTTGGTCTGGGGTGGGAGCTCACGTCCACTTCCCCCTCCCAGCGCTAGGACCCTGTCTAGCAGCTTCCTTGTTTTCAAAAGGCAGCAATATGGTTCACACAGGAAACGGAAGGAAGAACGTTCACACCGAGTTGCTGGAAGAAAAGGCAATGAAAAGAGCACATGCTTAGGTGCAAAGGGAACTCTGGCACTCGCCAGCAGCAGGAATCTGTTACACGGTGGAGGTATCTTCACGGGGGAGAGGAGGGAACAGCTCCAGAAATGAAAGACAGTTATTGTAAGGAAGGGTCCGCTACTCAGAAGCTAACCTGATAGAGCAGGCCTGTAAGCTTGAGAAGGGGGAGTTGAAGGGTTAATGTCAATGTCCTTTGTCATAAATGCTACCCACTGCTGCTTCCCTTAGGCTGGGCTACTCCAGAAGTTAAGAGGCTAGCACTGCTCAGTGCCATGACCCCTGCAGGTCATCTGTCTGGGTGCAGGTGAGAACAGAGGCCTGGGGGTAATCAGGACTGGCAGGGAAGTTTATCAACACAATAGTTATGACTTCATTGATAACCAATGTACAAGTAGGCATGACTGTAAGGGATAACTGCCATGGTACTTTGTATACACTTGGCCCTTCAAAAACACTTAGGTGGACTAACTCATTGAATCTTCAGGAGGTAACACAATCACCATCCTATTTAACTGACTCCGAAACCCGGGATAGTAGATCTCAAACACTAACTGTAAGTGAGAGTGTAAACTCAACCTGGTGTTTATAATTATAGATTCAGTATTTATTGTCCACCTTACCACCAAATGATAATCACTAGTTTAGATCTTAAATCGGAGATAAAATAGGGGAGTGACTGAGGTGTGGGCTTGGACAGGAGCTATTTATTGTCATCAAGGTCAAGCAAACATCCTCCAGTTAAAAGACGTTAAAGTATAACCCCGGAGAAGAGAGGAAGAGACGAGGGAGGGAGGAGGGGCTGCCAAGCCAATGGCACATAGAATACAGGCCAAATGTCTAATTATAGCTGACAAGGCTCTCATGATCTGGGCCTCTCTCCCTCTGCCCCCCACGGGGCACTGTGTCCCAGCCAAAGTCAACTTTGTTTAGTTCTCTAAATAGCCCGCAGGTCTTTGCCCCAGCTGCCGCTTCTGCCTGGAACACCTCACCCTGTTTTCTATTGCCCCTTCTTAACTCCTGCTTACCTAACAGGCAGGGCCCAGTGAGGGCCTTTCTTTCATCATTCCTCCCTCTGATAGGTGTTTATTTGACTGCCTGGTGTACACGGACCCTGTGATAGCTGGCCCTGGGCCTGCGGAGCTCTCTGAGGAAACTGCCCCTCCACACCCACGTGTAGGCTGGGTTTTTTCCAGTGTGTTGGCATGACATCCTGGGCTTATCAGATGGCAGCTTTCTTACTCTGTGCCATGGCACCCCGGATATGGATCTGTCTCTGTTATATCACAGGCTCCACAGGACAGAAGTCTGTCTGACTGGGTGGGTATTAGATTTCCATGCTTCAATAACAAATTGCCTGACTCCGAGGTTTAAAATGACAGAAGTTTACCGTCTGTGGTTACATAGGTATATGTTTCACAGAAGTTCACTGGGCTAAAGTCAAGACACCCAGAGGCTCTTGGAAAAACCTATTTTCTTGCCTTTCCAACTATAGGCTACCCATAGTCTGTCACCAACAGCCCCTTCCTTCATCTGCAAAGCCACCCAAGGTGGGTAGCAGTTGCTACATGACATCACTATGATGTTGACTTTTGTCTCCATCTTACAGTTTGTAAAGGCCCTGATTATATTAGGCAGTCATAGATAAACCAGGTCAGTAACAAGGCTTTTAACTCTAGCCGGCACCTTAATTCCCTTTTGCTTACAGGTTCCAGGGATTAGGACTGAGATATCTTTGGAGGCCTCTCCTTCTTCCCACTATAGTGTGCTTCCCAAATGTAGGATATCCAGGAAAGACCAAATGTCTGAGTATGTGGCTGGAAATACGAGTGGACGGGACACAGAGAACCTCCAGGTATATGTTAATGTGTGTGATGCATAAAACTGCTGTGTAGCTGGATATTGGGGCTGCAACAGGACCATGTGTGGGGGTGGAGTGGGGGGGGGCTGGAATTACACACTGCCTGACCTCACTGATGGAGCACTGGTATGTAGTGCATGTTGGGAGCTTAGGGATCATCAGAAAGGGGAAATAGAAACATGAAATCAATAACAGAGTTCTATTTTCCTGAAAATGCTGTGAAGTATTCAGTTTATTTCCTCTGTGGATACTCATGCTTCCAGCCCTGGATTTCTGCACTCTATCTTCCCTGTGGCCACACTGAGACTGAAAACCCTGTCTTGACCTGGGCCAGGCAGTTCTGAGGATGACTTGTATGAGTCAGCACACAGCTCAGACACACGTGTGCTGCCGGCATTGAGAAATCAATCACTGCTCAGTTCCCTCTTGTTACTGTGAGGGCAACAGCTCCTAACACAGATGCTTTGAGTCCCCGGCCCACTTCTTACCTAATTTCACAGATCTAAGAACAGCAGAACCCTTAAGTCATGTCTAGCCTGACTTTCTTTTCACAGACAAGCTACTGCCCAGTGAGTGCAGATGCTGTCCAGTGGGTACAGATGCTGAGGAAGAGGCTGAGAGGGACGCTTAAAATACAGACTCCAGAACTGCAGGAAGTCTTCCGTGGCAGTGCCACAGTCTCTCAGGAAGCCTGGAGGAAGAACACAGGAGTTTCTGGTCCAACTCTACACGAAGACGTCTTGAGCTTCACTCTTCCAGAAAGCCCTACCTACCTGTATCCTTGAATAGTAACTAAACTGTCTCCCAAGGAGAGGAAAAACTCTACACAACTCCCCATCAGTCTTCAGTTCATGCATCCCAGTCTTACTGTGGGTATGTGTGCTATCTTGGTATTGTTGGCTGTTGTGCTGAGCTGATTGTGTCAACTGACACAAACTAGAGTCATCTGAGAGGAGGAAATCTCACGAGAAAGTGTTTTCATTAAGTACAGGCTGTAGGGAAGCCTGTACGTATTGTCTTAGTCAGTGGTTGATGTGGAAGGCTCCCAGCTCACTGGGAGTGGTGCCAGTCCTGGTCTGGTGGTCCTGGGTGCTATAAGAAAACAGGCTGAGCAAGACATGAGGAGTACACCAGTAAGCAGCTCCCCTCCGTGGCATCTGCATCAGCTCGCCATGCCTTCAGATTCTGCTCTACTAGTGTTCTTGCCTTGACTGCCTTTGGTGATGAACTGTTGTGTGATGGAAGTGTAGGCAAAATAAACCCTTTCTTCCCAAGTTGCTTTTGGTCATGGTGTTTCCTCATAGCAATAGTAACCTTAACTAAGACAGCACTTGTCATGTATACATGCTGTGACAGAGGTAAAATACAGTAGGAGTTCCCACCCTTCCCCAAACAGGCTAGGCTGTCGGAGCTCCTTCCACTCATTCAGCCAATAGCCTTTAAGATACCAGCCCACTTGTGCATGATCTCTTAACTATAAATGCAGCTGTAAAGCCTGTGCTTGCTCTTTTGCTTCTGGCTCTCACTTCTGGCTCTGCTAGACTCTGTTCCTCTTCCCTGTTTGTGTAGAGGACTGTGATCTAGGACAGTGATCTGTGAGTCTCCCCTAAATAAATAGTCCTTTATTATACATAATTCTTAACTAGTATGGGATTATTTTGTAACTTCTGCCATAATCTGGTGCCTGAATGTGGGGGCCAGTCCACACTTTTTGGGATCGGTCTGCCAGTCATGTGGCACATTGGGCACTGACTCTCCCGCCCATGGCTCTAGTTGGCCCTCAGACACAGGCTGCTGCTCAGTGCTCCCTGACTCATGACCCACATGCTACCTCTCTATGTGTTGCACACCAGCCCACACACTGCTGCCTGAAATGCCCATGGTGTATACAGTCTGCAACTCACACTGACAGAAAACTTTGAGTTTTCTTTTTTTTTTCCCCTGGACCCCAACTCTGGGAATTGTTTGATTGCTTTAATAACTGCTCTTAATTTGTTAAACAAAGCATATTTTTCAGTACCTAAGTAAGCAACACATGCTGTTCAGTGCATTAGCGTCTCTCAGCCACATGGTTATAACTGCAATACCTGCTGGCTGATAACGATTATCACACCTATTCCAATTCATTGTAATTACTTCGCGACAGGTAAGATCTGAAAAACTCCAAAAAAAAAAAAAAAACTGATAACACCCAGAAGTTCAATAATTATTTTGCTTAAACTATGGAAAGTATTGTGTAAGACTTATGCTATTTTCCTTACCTTTATTTGAGTCTAGGAATTAACTTTGTTTTCAATATTATCTCATTAAAAATGGTCCAATACTATGGAGAGGGATAATATCAATTTGATAAAATTATCTGAAAGAATTTGTGCTGTTGAATTTAACTATTGAGATTTGTTGAAAAGTTATGATATGTCCAAGAATGAGACATTATCTTTACTGGACAAGTTTCATACCTTAGAACAGAACACAAGACAGACTTTTAAGAAGGCAGTAGTAAAATTATTTGAAAATATTGAGGAATTTATTGAAACTGATAAACATGGACAGAAGTTACAAGGACAGGATTTAGCCTCATCAGTATGTGCCAGATCATAGGATGACTTAGAGATTCAACTGCAGATCTGTTAATTTCCTCAGAAAGACCATCTGGCACAAAGTACCCTATGGTAGTCAAAGAATATTCATGGGAACCAATATGTATGAGTGATCTAAAAGATACAACAAGCAATAGTTTCTTATGGGCCACATTCACCTTTTGTCAGGGAAATGGTGAAAACATGGGCTTCAAGCACTAAGGCTGCTCCACAAGATTAGCTTCAATTAATCTCAGCAGTCCTAGAGAATGGACCTCAGCTGCTTTGGAAGTGTTGCTGGAGAGAAGAGGCAAAAATTTTAGAGCAACAAGGGAAAGCAAAAGGATTTGAGATGTCCCAATATCAAATTCTTAGTGAGGAACATTACTCTGATCCTCAGGAATATTTGGCTCACTATGATGAACGCACCTTGTTCTATGCAGTACAGCAGCTTTAAATGCTTGGGACAGGATTCAGGAACTAGGAAAGAGGACTGAGTCATATAGTAGGGTTAAACAGAGCCAGAGAGAACCCTTTACTGACTTCTTACAAAGATTAACTAAGGCTGTACAATTAGGAGTGACATACCCTGAAGCTAGACATATACTAATTGAATCCTTGACTTTTGAAAATGTCAACTTAAAATGTAAGAAGATCCTTGGTTTTTTAAAGGTTAGATCAGCACCCATAGATGAATGGATCTTGCATACAATGAATGTTAAAACATTTGACTATAGTACTGAAGCTTGGGTAGGAGAAGCAATTTCCAGTGGTAGGAGGAGACACCAAAATGCCAAATGTTTTAATTGTGGAAGAATAGGGCATCAAGAAGGAACTGTAGACAAGGAATTCCTAGGAATAATGTCTCCTCAAGGAATGGCAAGAAAAGGAGGACTCTGCCTTCTGGTATATGTAGGAGGTGTGACAAAGGCCAACAAAGCACCAATGAATGTAGGTTGACAAGAGACAGACAAGGCTACCTGATAGCACCAGGAAACTCCTTGGTGGGCCTCACACAGGCTCCAACGTCAAGCAAATCCCAGTCATTCCCAGTCACTGTGGAGAACATGTCTCACCAGGAAAATTAAACAATCCAGTGTCTACTGTAAAAAACAAAAAACAAACAAACAAACAAAAACCAACAACAAAAACCATACTGTTCTGGATGATGAGATAGACTTGAAGAATGAGTCAAAAACTCCAGTAGGAAATCAGAAATGTACATTTTGGCAGACATTTATAAATAATCAAAGATCAAGCTAAGAGTGCATATAAATGACATTGTAATTGAGGGATTACTAGACACAAGTGTGAATGTGACTATCATTACTCCAGAATCTTGGCATCCAGATTGACCTTTTCAAGAGGCAGATATTTAATTCCTAGGAATTGGAACAACATCTCAAGGAAAACAAAGCATGAGGTGGGTTGAATGCATAGGGCCAGAAGGACAGAAAAGAAGGCTGAGGCCATATGTAGCTAATACTGCAGTGAATTTATGGGATCATAACCTGTTGCAGCAATGAAATACCCAGGTTAACATTCCTGCAGTCCCTAAAACTCATGTTTCTGGGAAGAATATTATAAAATATTATAAACAAAGGTCACCAGCCATTCAGGCTGTACAAGAACACAAAGCAACTAGCAAGCTGTCAGAGGTACTAACAGCCTTGTCTTTAAAATGGTTAACTGAGAAGCTCATATGGGTATAAAAATGGCCTTTAATGAAAGACAAACTGCAGGCTTTGGAACAGCTTGTAGAGGAGCAATTAGATGCTCAACATATGGAAGAATCAACAAGCCCTTGGAGTTCTCCTGTGTTTGTTGTTAAAAAGAAATCTGGAAAATGGAGAATGGTGACAGATCTTAGAGCTGTCAACAAGGTTATCCAACCTATGGGCCCTTTACAGTCTGGAATTCCTCTGCCTTCTCTATTACCAAAAGGACAGTCTCTTACAGTTATTGATTTAAAGGATTGTTTCTTCACTATACCTTTACAAGAAAAGGATCGAAAAAAATTTGCTTTCACAGTGCCTACTTATAATAATTCTCAGACTACTAGGAAATACCAGTGTACTATCCTCCCACAGGGAATGCTCAATAGTCCCAACCTGTGCCTATACTTTGTAAATCAGCCATTGGAAATAATACACAAGCAATTTCCTAAGTCTATAATTTACCATTACATAGACAGCATTTTGTTATATGACTCAAATGCAGATACTTTAGAATGTTTGAAGAAGTTAAAAAAAAAAGTTCTGCCTAAATGGGGATTACAAATTTCTCCTGAAAAAAATACAAAGAGGAGATTCTGTCAATTACCTACGTTACAAAATACGTTTACAGAAAATTAGAACACAAAACGCACAAATCAGGAGAAACTGATTACAAATTCTTAATGACTTTCAAAGATTGTTAGGAGATATTTCCAGTCTATGACTGGCTGTTGGGATAATACCTGACCTCATAATTCATTTAAACAAAACCTTAGATGGTGACAAAGACTTATATAGTCTCAGAGAATTAACAGCTGAGGCAGAAAAGAAATTGATGGTCTATGAAAAGAAATTACAGGAAGCACATGTAAAGTGAATCCAAACCTTAATTGTATTCTAGTCATATTGCCCTCCAGAATTTCCCCTACAGCAATTTTAACGCAGAGGGAAGATATTATCTTAGAATAGATTTTTTACCACATAAACCAAGTAAAAAAATTAAAACTCATGTGGAAAAAAATCTCTGAATTAATTATAAAAAGAAAACTGAAACTTTGTCAACTAGCAGATATAGACTCAGCAGAGATTATAGTGCCTTTTACTGCTGATGAAATTAAAAAATTATGGGAAGACAATGAACCATGGCAGAGAACTTGTGCTAATTTCTTGGGAGAAATTAATAGCAATTATTCTGAAAGTGATAGAATTAACCTTATAAAGATAACTACTTGGATTCTTTCCCGAATTGTACATGATGCACCAATAACTGGAGCCCATACATTTTATACTAATGCAAATAAATCAGGAAAGGCAAGTTACAAATCAGAAGAATTAAATAAGGCAGAACAAAGACCTTATAATTCTGTCCAGAAGGCAGAATTATATGCTATTCTCATGGTACTAAGGGATTTTAAAAAACCTCTCAATATAATTACTGATTCACAATATGCAGAGTTGTCTTGACTATTAAAACCCAGAATTTGTACCAGACGATACAGAATTGATTTCATTATTCATACAGGTTCAAGATATAATCAGGAATAGGCTTTGTCCCATATACATAACACACATCCAATCCCATACAGGTCTTCGAGGTACTCTAGCTCAAGGTAATGCACATATTGATCGATTATTGAATGGAAGTGTGCTGAACACCTCAAAATTTCATAAGAAACATCATGTCAATAGCAAAGGTTTAAAGAGTTTTCTATTACATTGCAACAAGCTAAGGAGATTATAAAGAGATGTCCTACTTGCTCTTTCTATAACCGAACACCATTACCAGCAGGGAGTAACCCAAAGGGTACTCAAAGAAATGAGATCTGGCAGATGGATGTGTTTCACTTTACAGAATTTTGAAAATTAAAATATGTACACCACATCATTGACACTTATTCAAGTTTTCAATAAGCAATTGCCTTGAGCTCAGAAAAGGCTGATTCAATAATCACATATTTATTAGAAGTTATGGCCATTATGGGTATACCTGCACAAATAAAGGCAGACAATGGTCCAGCATATGTGTCTAAGAAAACAAAACAGTTCTTTTGCTATTATAACATAAAGCATATTAAGGTATACCAAAGAATCGTATAGGTCAGGCAGTTATAGAAAGATCAAATCAAACTATAAAGGATACGTTAAACAAACAGAAAGGGATGGAAAACACTCCCAGAAATAGATTGTTTAATGCTTTATTAACCTTGAAATTTTTTTAATGGTAATAAGAAAGGAACAATGGCAGCAGAGAGATGTTGGATAAGAGTCAAAACTTCTGAATTTAATCAGCCAGTATATTTCAAGGATGTGCTGACCTTACAATGGAAACCAGAAGATGTGCTACATTGAGGAAGGGGTTTTGCTCTTGTTTCTATGGGAGAAGAAAAGCTATGGACACCATAAAAATTGATGAATATTCAGTTTGAAAAAGAGAAACCTCTTGAGAAAGAGAAATGGTGGCTCATCCACAGAGGTGATAATCATACAGGTGGTAAGAAAACCTCATAAGGGTTGAGGCAGGGTTCTGTTCTTGTCTTTGCAGGAAAATATTCATCTTCAAAGAGGGAGTGACCTTGGACATCTAGATGCCTAAAGACAAAAAGATAGCTATCTAGAAAGAGTCAACAAGCAAAGAGAAATCTACCTTATGATGCTGTATTATCTGAATGGTAAAATTTGATTATTTGAACACATATACATCTCTAGTTAAAAATAAGAGCTGGCTTTGGAGTTGAAAAATGTCTATCCTTTTCTAAATCCAAGCATGTTGTTTAAAGAAAAATTCAGAGTTTCTGTCTCATGTCAGGAGCTATCTGGTATGGGACAGGAAGAAGATAGATTTTAACGAAATATACTTTTCTTCATGCCCATTTTGTTTATATTGTATCTTTCACTGAATATATGTCTATATAAATAATGCTTAAGTTTTCCACAATGAACAGTAGATTTTGCTGCAGTAATCTTTGAAACTTCCAGGAAGAAGATGGGGCCCCACAACAATGACTCCACCTGGTTGATATAATATCATGATGCTAATAGTGCTGCTATGAGACCAGTCTTTAGGTACCAGCTGCAGAAATGGTGTACCTTCTTACATTCTGGCCAGAACTACAAATAAGAACTTCAAAACAAACAAAGACCCTATCAACTACTCAGAGACCATTTGTAATTATACAAAACAGCAATCTTGAAACTTAGCCATCATTTTACATTTACGGGAGCCCATAGAAAAAAGCCTTGCTCACATGACAGCAGGAAGCATTTCTAGAAAGCAAAGTCCCCTCTCCCAACAAAGTTTGTCTTCATGGTTAGAGATACCATTTAGGGGTTGATTATTACTCACATAGGGTTGGGAGTTGGGGTGGAAATTATATAGGCCTAGAGATCTCAAAAAAAAAAAAGAAGATTGAATGGGATAATAGGTAATTTAGTGTGAACTTATTCACACTAATAATAATAATAATAATAATAATAATAATAATAATAATGAGTAATAGAGTTACTTGTGAGCTATTATTTATGGACAGTTTACACTGGTATAGTTTCTTGTATATTGATACTTCAAATTATATTTGTTAATTCTGTTTACATTATTTGTACACCTATGCAAAGTTATTTTGTCATATTGTATGCATGCATGTTTCTACCTCTGTTTAAGGCATTCTGTATATTGATACAGTTTTAGGATATATTTATCATATTGCATTATATATTTCTAACTCTGATTAAGATATTTATACATTGTTTACATTTTGATGTCATTGTTCTCCTTTACTGCACAGTTGTTTAAAGATTGTTTAATATTCTGATATAAAGTCTTAATCTTAAAGTTATATAGGTATTAAGTATTATAGATCTATAGTCATTCATGTTTGTTATACTTTTAGTCAGAATAATTAGGTTCTTTAGATATATAGAAATTTATTCTGCATTGATTAGTAACCTTCAACCACTTTAAAGATCTGTAGTACATGACATTTAAATAACTTAGGATTCTTTTGACGTGAGACACAATTGCTCCTGGCAGCACTGATATATTCCTGAGAGAGAATTGAGCACCAAAGACACTCCACTAGGAGCTTGTCTTCTTCTTGACACAACTGGCCTTTGGGAAAGAAACTGCCCAAGCCTCAACCACTGACAAAATGCATGATGTCTGGACTGGACAAGCAGGATACAAGAAAAAAGACTGTCAAATCTTGCTAAGACAGGGTAAGACCGTTTTGAAAAATTTCCTGCCTCTGAAAATGCTCTGTCAGTTACTCTAGGCCTTAGCCAAAGTTGGTTGCTTTGACATTGCAAATGAGACTTTGGGTGATTGCTCAGGCAGCCAGTTATCTCTGTCATATACAGCACATTTTGGAAGCTGCTTGATTGTACTTCCTGCCTACTCAAGTAATATTATCTCCCTTCTCAGGCCTTCAATGGGGTTGAAGATTAGTCACAGTTACCATCCTCTTATGATCTAGCCTTTTCCAATGCAAGACTTAGACTCCTTAGGACAGAATGTCTATTAAAACACTAGGTTATATCCCTTGCTTAATATTGTTTATGCTGGTTGTAAATCTAACTTTATACTTGATATCTGTTCCTAGTGTGCATAGTTTTGTATTGGGTTTAGAACTCTCTTATTTAAACAAAAGGGGGAGATGCTGTGGGAGCTCCTTCAGCTCTTTCAGCCAATAGCCTTTAAGATACCAGCTCACTTGGGTATGTTCTCCTATATTATAAATGCATCTGTAAAGCTTGCACTCGCTCTCTTGTTGCCAGCTCTCACTTCTTTCTGCTTGACTCTATTCCTGTTCCCCATTCGTGTTGAGGACTGTGATCTAGGACTGTGATCTGTGAGTCTTCCCTAAATAAATAACCCTTTATTATATATAATTTTGAACTAGCGCAGGATTATTTTGTAACTTCCACCATCAATGCTAAGAGCAGAAACCACTAATCTGGGGGCTGGAGAGATGGCTCAGTGGTTAAGAGCATTGCCTGCTCTTCCAAAGGTCCTGAGTTCAATTCCTGGCAACCACATGGTGGCTCACAACCATCTGTAATGAGGTCTGGTGCCCTCTTCTGGCCTACAGACAGAATATTGTATACATAATAAATAAATATTTAAAAAAAAAGAAACCACTAATCTACTGCCATTTATTAAACCGATATTTATTGAGCACCTACTAGGTGCTGACACAATAAGTTTATGCTGGTAATTCTAACCTTGACCTGTGGAACAGGCACTCACAACCCTGTACTGCAAACAGAACAAGGAGATGAACAAGCAAAGACCAAAAGCAGAGGAAGGCCCTGGATCACACTGGGATTTAGACTTTCCTCGGGCCCGCCTTTTAGCTTTCTCTCACACCCACCTCCTGCACTGAGTCTAGAATTCTTGAAAAACGGCAATGTCATGAATGTAGGGACCACTGTGGTCCCTACAGCACCTCCATAATCCACAGTACACATTAGGTTCACGGAGGCGTGATCCGGATGGATGAATGAATAAGCTGTGGGGTCCTAGAGTCTTTACTATCTCATTGGAGTCTTAGAAGAGGGACTGCTGCCCTCAGTTCCAGGTACTTGTTGCTACCCTACTTCTGGGCAAAGTGTGCAGAAGTGGGATTGTCTCGGAGGCATACTGAAACATCCTCAGGTATAGCAGAATCCAGGTGAGGCAAGTACAAGAGGTGGAGCGGGCATGACCTAAAATGAGCACCGGTTCAATCCTGCACAGAATAGGAAGCATGCCAAATTCAGGCATTGGCCCATGTGTACCTAATATTGGGGGGGGGGGGCATGCAACAAGGGTTCCAGGGAATGCATGGCACCTGAAGCTAGGAGACACCCAAGATTCCCCTTTTGTTCTGGAAGGTAACTGAACTGAACACAACTGAAGCCCCAGTCCCCTCCATTTCAATCTTGGTCACCCCTAAACTTGTATCAAATCTCTATGGTCTTCTAAGCAACACAGAAGCTCGCTGTCACCCTCATAACCTCCCGTAGTTAGAATGGGTACCGCTTAAAATCACCTGAATAAAGTCTCCCATGTCCATCTTCCACACCAGAGTACGCGAGGTAGAAGGAAGCAACTTCAGATGAGACTTTTAAGGACCTTATAGGACAGGTATGATGTCGGAGGCTGCAATGTGAACAGAAACAGACACTGAGAGAATGCGTGCAAGCTCCTTCCTGAAGGCTGAGAGGGAATGTGTGAGTTCAGTTAGGGGAATTTGGGAAGGCCTCATAAATATGCATGCATATGAACTGGGCCTTGAAGGTTAAGCAGATGTTTGCCGGCTGGAGAAGGAGCACGGAGCAGCCTGAGTCAAGGGAGCTGCCCCGGAGCATAAATAATACGTGTAGAGAGGGTATCCAGCCACGTGGCTGG
Organism: Chionomys nivalis; assembly: GCF_950005125.1. NCBI lineage: Eukaryota > Metazoa > Chordata > Mammalia > Rodentia > Cricetidae > Chionomys > Chionomys nivalis. The sequence goes on from NC_080096.1 coordinate 51,224,804, forward strand.
ATGAGCGGACCAGGCACCGAGTGGGAGAACAAGACTGGCGCAGCCTCACAGAAGGCACGAGTGTGTTTTAGGGTTTTCAGATTTCTGCACATTGTACTCTAAGCAAAGACAACAGGGCCCCTAGCCACCCAGACTCCCGGCGAGTGCCAGGGAAAACGTTTGAGGTATCATTTCACCTGAAGCAAATGTACCACCGCGTTTTTTAAAAACCTCCAAGAAAGAAGAAGAAACAAAAACTGTTGAAATGTGAAAATGATTAGAGAAGTGACTTTTCCAGGGAACAAACATGGGCCACGCTGTGCAGAGGGAAGAACAAACAAATTTAGGGACGGTTAAGAAGCTGTAAAAATCCCTGTTTATTTCTGAAGAGAGAAATAACGTTGGAGCAAAGCCACCCCACCGAGTCTGTACAACCATAAATCAAGGCTGAGGTGGGAGGAAGGAGTCAGCCGATAAATTCAAAGGAAAGCAAAGCTGCCTTCCAGCTGACCCAGGCGGCCTGGGAACCTGCTCTGCTGGGGTTCTGCAGCCCAGGAACACAACAGCCCAAAGTTAGCGTGCCTCCGGGTGTGTTCTTCTGTGCTGCCCCATCAGAAAGGCTTTGGCTTGGTTGCGATTTAGGAAAGCTAGTCTGAGAGTTTCACTTTTCAAAACGAAGTGGGGGAAACAGAACAGCGGAGTCCCCCCTTCTCTGGCTGCTTCGCGCAGGGTAGTTTCAGCCCAACAGAAACCCTGAGCAGGCAGTGAGGCATGCTCAGGGCTCGGGAGGGAATTCCCACCCTGTCTGCTCGCCCACCCCAGGCTGCTGGCTTCGGTAAACAGCCTCGGTGGAAAGGTCACCACTGACCTCCGGGCTGAGGGATTTTTCTCGTCTCACACCTCGAGTTTCTGGAGAGAGAGAACAAGATATTGTTTACTGAGAATTTGCTCCACTAGCAAAACTGAGCCCTGAGCTGCCGGCAGCGTTTACAGAGCAAGTACCCTTGCCAGGCCAGGCTTCAGCTCCATGCTGGTGAGCACTTTAGTGACACCCCCTGCCTCAGACCAGCAGGCTTCATTTTTAGTTTTTCAAAGAATGAGGAGAGCAAGTGATTTTACTTCATTGAGTTCTGACCTCTACTTCACTAGAAGCCACATAAACTCACCCGAACGTCGCATAATCTGTATACCAGCTCTGTGTGGTAAACACCGCTGTGTCCTAGGAAGACAAGCAGCTCTGGTAAATTGCTTGCAGCAGCGGTCGGATGTTGCAGTCAGTGCGTGGGGGCAGTAGGAGGCAGGAATACCTCCACTATCTCTTAGCCACGGAACTCAGTAGCCAAAACTCTTATCTAAAGGAGCTAAATGGTTCGAGAAGATGGGAGGTGAAAGTTCACTGGGAATTTGCTTCATTAAGAGGTGAGTAGCCACAATGACAAATTATTCAGTGCCAAGACAGTTACTGGAGCACCAACTTGCCTAGCCAAGAAGTTCTTTACATATGCTAATTCAGAGCTACCAGAAAAGCACCCTTGAGGAAGGTGGCAACTCCATTTTCTAGATCAGAGAACTGAATTAGGGAGATGAAAATGTCTGAACCAGTCACCTTACTGGAAGAAGCAGAGCAATCTTGCTATTAAAAGTCAATTCTTGCGTGGTATCTGAGCTGTCTACAGACAATAGAAAGTGTATTTTCTGTTTAAAAAACTTAAAATAACTGATTTTTTTTTTTTACTAAATCGGATGCCATCCTAACAGATGTCCAGGTTTTCTTGAGATTAAAGCAAAATTAATACACCTGTACCTTTGCGTATGTTTGTGGGTGTGGTATTTACATGTTTATGTGAGTGTGTGCACTAGTACATGCATGAGTTTGTGTAAGGGTAGATGCTAGAAGTCTTGGGGGACCTTCCTTGATCTCGCTCTAATGTTTGGAGACTCCATCTCTCGTTGAACATAGAGCTCATTGATTTGGAAATCTAGCAGTACCTGTCTCTCATGTCGTCCCTTACCCAGAAATGGAGTTACAGGTAGGTATTACCCCTAACTTTTTGTGGGGGTACCAGGAATCTGAATGCAGGTCCTCATGTTTGCACAGCAGCCGTTATACTGTCTGAGCCATCTCTCCATCTTTTGACTCTGGTCTTGCTCTATTACGTGAGTAGTGGGGACCCCTGTTGAACAGCATCTGGCTGCCACACCAGCAGTTAGCACTGGCAGTAGGTGAGAGCCAGGGTGGAACTTGCCCCCACGGCTTAGCTGCCCTAGTTTATCATTTTAGTAGCCACTGCATTTTATTGAGCATCTATACATCCAGCATTTATCTGCCTGATTTCCAGATGCAGAAATGCTAACTCGGTGGGAGGACAGGACAATCACTTGGCTATTTCACGTGTCTGTCATAGTTGCCCCCTCGTCCTTACTTATTTTGTCCACTTCTCTCCCTCACTTTGTACTTTAGTTTCCAGCTTATGCCGTGAGAAATTACTACAAACCCAGACATTCACAATACCACACCGCTGTTTTATCCCCTTCTAGAGACCAGAGATCCAAAGCCAGTGGGAGTGACTGGCATCTGCAGGCCAGAGGAGAACCGCTCCCTAGCCTCCTCCCTCCCAAAACTACATCCTAAAAATAGCTACCTACATGGTAAGGGGGTAGATGTACTTTCTTGGCATTTGACATGTCCGCTGGCCCTCATCAGGACTGAAGTTCCCCCATCCACTTGAAGGCATTACTCTCTAGGCTCTACAGACGTGGAAAGGGGCTATCACACATTGTGTCATGTTTTCAAAGGGCCCCTCCTATCAGCCCCATCATAGGTCACTTCCTCAGCAGCACCATGTGACTCTGGTTGAGATTGAGGATAACCATTGCCAGCATAGCGTATACTGCTCTGACATACAAGCTGTTTTCACGGTCATTTTTGTTGTTCTCAGGAAAATGGTGTGCCTGAAATAACAGCAATGTCTCCAGCGGTTTGTTGGGGGGGTTGTTTGTTTTGCCTTTTGTTTTTGTTTTTTTGGGGGGGGTTCTTTGTTTGTTTGTTTGTTTGAGATAGGGTCTCACTATATAGCTCTGACTGTCCCAGAACTCACTCTGTAGACTAGGCTGACCTCAGACTCACAGAGATCTATCTGCCTGCCTCCTGAGTGCTGGGATTAAAGGTTGAGGGACTGCCTCCATCAGATTGGCCTGTCCTCCCACCTTGGATGGTCCTGGAGTCTACACCAGAGCAGGCTGAGCAAGCTGTGGAGAATGTGGTAGAAAGCAGCAATCCTTTGTTCCCTCTACTGTGGTTCCTGTCTCCAGGCCCCTGCTTCTGAGTTTTTGATGATGTCCTGTATCAATTGGACATGTAGACAAAAGTGACTGCTAAACTTGCCAAATCCTTCAGGATTCCTCCTTCACAGAAGAAACTGCCAGACATTCTGCAGGACACAGAAGAAAGCAACAGATGAACTTTGCCAGTACAAGGCAGAACAGATCTCCAAATTTCCTGCTTTACTGAAAAGTCTGCCAGATACTATGGGCCTGTAGGCTGAAGAAGAATTTCCCAATGTTACAAAAGAACTTTGGGTAACTGTCTAGGCAACAAGATGTTTCTGTTAATTCTAGAGTGTTTGAAGTTTCTTTCAATGCTCTTCCTGTTTACTTAGGTAATATTATATCCTTCTGGGGTTTTTGATGTAGTTGAAAACTGCATAGTTATAGTTTTCCTTAGTAATGATAAAAGATAAATTAGATATAAAACCTTAGACTCACAAAGATAGGATAGATGATAGAGTATTTAATTTTGCCTAACACAAATAGACTAAATGTTATAATTATAATTCTTGCTTGATAACTGTTTTGTTATATGTAATTTTACTATGTTAAAGTTAAAACCTTTATTTAGACAGAAAAGGAGAGATTATGTGGGATGTCCTTCTGTATGTTGTGAATATGTGTTGCTTTTATTGGTTGATGAATAAAGTTGTTTTGGCCAATGAACAGGTAAAATATAGTTAGGCAGAAAGTACAAACAAAGATACACAGAGAGAGAGAAAGACAGCAAAGTCATGAAGACTCCATGTAGCCACCAGGGTAGCCAGATATGAGGTAACAAATCATGAGCCTCATGGTAAAATATGAACTAATAGAAAGGGGTTAATTTATAGTTAGAGCTATCCAGTAAGAAGCCTAAGCCAATGGCCAGACAGCTGTAACTGATATCAAGCCTCTAGTTATTTGGGAACAGGTGGGCAGAGAGAAACTGGCCTAGGAGGACCAGAGGGACAGAGAATACTTCTAGCTATACACTCCCGTGTTCACAAGCATTTATCTTTGGGAAGCCCACCCCCATGTTCACAGGTATGTTTTATCTTTCCTCTGAGTACCCTCATTACCTTGACCCTTGTACTTAAGCCTATAGGAATACGATTTTTATGGAAAACCTCTAAAATCAGCACACTATGGATTAGATGTTGGGATGAAATCTTTAGACACAATTTCTTTTAGTTGGTTTTCCCACACAGCTCTGCCCCATGCCTTTGTCTCCACTCTGCTTTCATGTCACCATATCTCCCACGATCTGTCCTTTGCTTCATCTCCTTTTAGCCTTTCTTGGTTTCATTTCTAGTTTGGGTGAGAGTTGGCCACATTAACTCCCATTTATATAAGTTACAATCTAGGATTTGTATATGAGAGAAAATACGCTTTTTTTTTTTTTTTTTTTTTTTGTCTTTCTAAGTTAGGGCCATCTCACTTAATATAATCTTAGCCAGACCCATCCATTTTCCTGAGAACTTCAGAATTCCATATTTCTTTAGAGCTAAGCAAACTTACTTTGTGTGTAAGTACCTTATTTTCATTACCCATTCATTTGTGAATGGGCATATATTATTCAGTTTGCTTGCTATTGTGAATTGAGCACCAACAAACCCAGATGTGTGAAACATCTCTGCCATTGAACGTGGAGGCCTTTAGATGTATGCTCCGGAATGGAAGAGCTGAGTCAAATGGTGTTTCTATATTCAATATTTTGATAAATCTCCACAAAAATTCCATAATGGCCGTAGTAGTTCACGCTACCACCATCAGTGGTAGACCCTCGTTTTTCCCCAGAGTCTTGCTAGCATTAGTTGTCAGTCTACCTGATGCTAGCCATTCTGACTAGAGAGAAATGGTATCTCAAACTTTTCTTAATCCATATTTCCCTGATGGCTAGGAATAAATTTACTGACGAAGTCTATCCGGCATTTAAGGGAAATCTAATATCAACACTTCTCTTAAAGAGAAGGAACACTACCAAATTCATTCTATGAAGCCAGTACTTCCTGATACCAAAACCAGAGAATACAAACAAAAAAGAAAACGACAGATCAAAAGTCAAGACTTTCCTTATCGAATATGGATACAAAAATTCTCAAGAAAATACTCACACATCAAATTTGTGAACATATTAAGAAAGTATATCAAGACCAAATGGGTTTTATCCCAGAGATGCAAGGTTGTTCCAATGTACACAAAGCAATAGATATAATACATCATTATAAATAAGCTTAAGTATGAAAATCATATGATCATCTTCATAGACATGGAAAAGGCACTTGACAAAAATCAATATACTTTCATAATAAAAGCCCTGGAAAAATTAGAACCAGATTAGGACCATACATCAAAATAATAAGGACCATATATGACAGACCTATAGCCAACATTACATTAAGCAGAGGAAAAACTGACAGCATTTCTGTTCAAGTCCAGAACAAGACAAAGATGCCTTTCTTACTCAGTATAATATTTAAAGCCTTAGAACAATAAGACATGAGAAGGACATAAAAGACATAAAATTAAAAAGGAAAAAATTCAATTATCTCATTTTCACACATTATTTACACTTAAAGGGCCCTGTAGAACCCACCAGAAATCTCTTAAAGGGCCCTGTAGAACCCACCAGAAATCTCTTAAAGGGCCCCGTAGAACCCACCAAAAATCTCTTAAAGGGCCTGTAGAACCCACCAGAAATCTCTTAAAGGGCCCTGTAGAACCCACCAGAAATCTCTTAAAGGGCCCTGTAGAACCCACCAGAAATCTCTTAAGTTTAATAAACAATTTCAGTAGAATTGCAAGACACAAAATCAGTAGCTTTCATTTATAGAAATCATGAATTCACAAAGAAAGAAATTAAGAAAACTATCTCATTCACAATAGCTAAAGAAAAAAGACTTCCTCTGGTAGCAGATAGGAGCAGGTGCAGAACACCCACAACAGCCTGATATTATCTGAGAAAGAGCCACTCCTCTTGGAGTTTGGGGAACCCTATGCAAGACAGGGAGGAAAGACTGTGGGAGTCACAGGGGCTGTAGGACACCAGGAGAACACGTCCCACCAAACCAACTATGAAGGACTCACATGGACTCACAGAGCCTGAAATGGCAAGCATGGGTCCTTCTGGACCAGGTCCTCTGCTTGTATGTTATGGGTCTTAGCTTGGTGTACTTGTGAGACTCTGAATAGTGGGAGCGAGTGCATCTCTGACCCTTTTGTCTGCTCTTGAGACTCTTTTCCTCCTATTGTTGAGCCCTGATATGAGGGATTTTTTCTTGTCTTCCTGTTTTACTGTTGTCTCTTGGAAGCCTGATCTTTTCCGAAGAGGAAACAGTGGGGGGTGGATATGAGGGAGAGGGGAGGAGGTACTGGGAAAAGTGAAGGGAGGGGAAAGTGGTTGGTAAATACTGTATGAGAGAGGAATCTACTTTCAATAACAACAACAAAAAGAGATCTAGGAATAAACCTAACCAAAGAAGTGATAAATCTCTACTCTTAGACACTGTAGAAGAAAACCAAAGAAGATATTAGATGGTGAAAAGACTTTCTATGCTCCTAGATCGACAAAATACATATTGTAGAAAGAGTTGTGTTTACCAAAAGCAACCTGTTTGTTCAATGTAACTCCCATCAAAACTGCAATGCCATTCTACACAGAACTAGCTAGAAAAATAAAACAGTTCAAGAATTCATAAGGGAATGCAAATGACCACAAATAGTCAAAAACATCAATGGAGAAAGAACACTAGAGGGGATAACAATACCTGACCTTAAAATAAACTACAAAATACACTGTAGTGACAAAGCAACTTGGTACAAGCGCAACAAAAAGCACACGTGCCATCTGAAACTTTGATTAAATATAGGAATGACAGACACTGTGCTTCAATATTTTCATCTATAAACGGGCTAGTAAAGGCACTTACCTAATAAGTATTTCCTTCAGCATTACCCAACTCTATGCAAATCTCTTCAAATGATGCCTGTCAGGCTAACGTTTTTATTACCACCATATCATGGAACGTAGTACACTATGCAGTAACTCGAGGTCCACCATTGATTCTGTGACCAACTCGAGGGTAGTGTTTACATGTTCAACACGCATTAGATAGTCAATAAATGATTGATGGATATGCAGAACTGAGAAGTCAGGTCCAAAAATTTCAAAACCCGTCCAGAGCTAGAGGAGTTGTATGAGGCTGGGTGGCTTCCCTGCGGGACTATTTAGGTGTATCTGCACCACTGGGAGCAACCAGCCAGTTTCTAATTTAATTATGTGATTAGAGAAATGGTTCCTCCACCCTTCACACTTCCCCACCCTCTATAGAAACCAATAATGAGAACCTGAATTTTTGCCACAGCCCAGCTTTCTCTGAAGAGGATGCACACTGCCCCCTGGCTCAGCAAGACCACTATCAGACTAAGCAAAGAATGGTGGGTGTGGTCTTGAGAATCCTAGCAGGTCCTGGACTGACTCTGAGGCCCAGGAGCAGGTTCCTGACTGGAGGGGTCCGTGGCAGGCATGCCTCAGTTTCTGACTCCAGTACCCATCCCCCTCTGCTCACTCACTGATCCTCCCTCCAGTCATGCCCCACCACCTTGGGGAAAAATCAAGTGCAAAGGCCTACAAGCCCTCCAGGGTGTGTGTTCACACCCCTGTCCCACACTCTGCCCCTCAGCTGCCCTGCTGAGGCAAATGGGCCTCTGGGGAACAGGCCCTTCCCTCTTCCTTGTGGAAGATTTGCTGAGGCTTCCCAAACGTATCCAGCCTTCTCCTTTTTTTATTGCTCAGCTATTCGACTTAGCAAATAAATTTTAAAATTTTATATTAAGTTTTAGTTTTTTAATTACATGCTAGCATGTTAGTTAGTTAGTTAGTTAGTTAGTTAGTTAGTTAGTTAGTTGTGGTAAAATACACTTGACATAAAAGTTAGTATTTTACCCAGGATCAACTAACTGTGGTGCCCAGTAACATGAGGTGACCTCACATGGCATAAACCATCTCCACCATCCATCCACAGACCTCCTTTCATCTTCAAACCTGAAGAATCACACTCAGCCAGCAATAATTCTCTACTGTTTTCCCATTCCAGCTCTTTCTAAGCGCTGCTCTATTTCTGTTTCTGTGGTTCATTGTTCTAGGTACTTCATACAAGTTTTCTGTCAACCTGACTGACTTATTTCACTTGCGCGTAGTGGTCTCATGGTTCATCATTGTAGCAGGTGGCAGAATTCCCTGCCTTTTTAAGGCTATCACTCCGCTGCAGGTTGGCAGAGCATCTTACGTATTTATCTGTTCAGTGGACACTTGAGTTGCTCCTACCCATCATGACTAACACTGCTACAAGCATGGGCAGACAAATCACAGATCTGTTGGTCCTGACTCCAATTCTATTGGATACACAAGCAGAAGTGAACTTTCTGGATCATATATGGTAATTATATATTTTTTTAAATAATTTCCATGTTGTTTTGTACAGAAGCCAGCACTATTTCATTGTCCCAACATTAGTGCATAAGAATTTCAAGTTTCACCAATACTTATTTCCTTTCCTCTCCTTCCCCATCCTTCTTTTTCTCCTTTCCTTTCCCTTCCTTTCTTCCTTCCTTCTTTCTTCCTTTCATCTTTCTTTTATCTTTTCTGACAGTAACTATGATAATTAATCTTCACTGTCAGTGTGGTTGGATTTGGAATCACCCCGGAGACACACCTCTGGACACATCTGTGAAGCTGTCTCCTGAAAGTTTTAACTAACCAAGAAGAGAAACCCCACCATGAATGTGGATGGCAACACCCCATAGGGTGAGGTTCCCAACCAAATAAAAAGAGGAAACAGAGGAAACTAGCTGAGCATCAACAGCCCCTAGCTCTACTGTCTGCTGCCTGGCTGGGAACGCCAAATGACTACTAGCTGCCTCATGTTTCGGCCCCAATACATTCCCTGCCATGAACCTAAAGATTAAACCCTTCCTTCCTCCCGCTAAGTTGCTTTTTGCCGGGCATTCTGTTACAGCAATGAGGCAAGAGCTAATTCAGTGGCCATCCTAAAGGACATGCCACAGGATACTGTTGTGGTTTCTACCAGGCAGTTTTGGTGTGCCGACTCTTACCAGATCTAAAGAAGATGATAGTCAGGGTATGTAAATAAACTCTTGTCCCTTTCTGCCAGGTAGGGAGTCAAAAAAAAAAAATCAACTAGAAGTGAGCGAAAGCCCTGTTAATATCACTTCTTTCTTTCCTCACCTCTTTTCCAAGGTGGATATAATTAACCTGTGAAGGGGTTCCCTGACTTGTCTCATGGTTGGAGGGCTGATATTCATGTATGACTCAACTGAAAACATGTTTGGAGACATAGGTAGACTCTTTTCTCGGTCACTGCTGTTTCTCAGATTTGTTTTTGCCTTTTTTTTTTAACAAGTGAGCCAAAGAATGTATTAAATAACTTTGCGTTATTTAATCAAAAATCTGAAAAGCGATGACACGCCATCTAATATCACTATCCTTGCTTGCATGAAATGAAAACTCAGCCACGCCCCTTGGAAACACACAATAAGGGAGAAAAATGATTCGATAGAATGAGCCAAGCTATAGGAAAAGCTGGTTTTTTTTTTTTTTTTTTTTTTTTTTTTTAATAATCTCAAACCATGGCTAGTGTTCAGCATGCAGATGTTAACCCATCTAGCCCCACAAGTCCTCAGGTAAGGGCTTGTGGGAAATTCTACACTGGTCATGAATTTGCTTTCATAAACCACTGTACAGATCTTGCCATGTCTAGAAGCAGATCTGAGTATCCTCTAGGGGTTAGCCAGCCCGTCCTGTAGTGTCAAGGCCACAGGAAGCATTACTAAAGCCCCTCTTCTGGAGATCTCATCACCCTCTCCGATTTCTCTCCTTTGCTCACTACTGGTTCGGGTACCATTTTCCAGAAAAAAAACGGAAAGCTTCTATACAACAAATATCACCATAAAAAAACCATATGATTTGGAACCAGCCTGTGAAGTCTGTGTCCTAGCCCCTCCCTCACTGACTTTCTGACTGACAGACGTTGTTGAGCTTCCTGAGCTTCAGTTTATCGGTACATAAGGGGAGGGCAGACCTCATCTCTGGCCGTGTGAAGTCAGTCATTCTGCTAGAATTTGCGCCTGAGCCCTGCCAAGCCACAGAAAGTGTGCTGGAATTGCTAGAGTCATCTGCAGAAAGCCCCCCACCCTCGGGACCCGCACTCCTTCCTCCTTTGCCCAGGCCTCATGCCATCAAATCCTAGCAAGCTTTAATCATAGTATTCATGCCTTTTAAGTAAAGAGTATATTTTCAAGATAAAATACTGACTGTATAGGAAAGTATCAAGGGTAAAATAATGCATGATCATGTACTCCCCTTCTGTCCTTAGCCCTTACTTTTGTGTCGTGTTTGAGTCACAGTTTTAAAAAGAATTTAAGCGTTGCGATTTAGAGTCATTTTAATGTTCCCTACTCCCTTGAAAGCACATGTGGTATCGGTAAGTAATATGAGATAATTTGCAAAGTATTAAACTTTGTGGCCGTGACATCATACTGTATTCAGGATAGCCCTGCAGTCAGCATGTTCACTGAGTGTGGGTATCTTTCCTCATTCAACGCTTTATCTTTGAGCTTTGCTCATGCAGAAATACATATACAGGTTTCTGTAGACCCTTTTTCAGCCTAGGGGACTCCATATTTTCAATTTGCTGAGTCTGTCAAAGATGAGTACGGTCTTTTCTGTGTCTATGAATCTGTTCCTTTTCTGTAGCTGGTTGATATGGCGGGTTACATTTGCGGTTTTCAGTAACGAGTTGCACTTGTGTTCTTCATGTTACCTTCAGTCGATTGTGAGAACTTAACCTTTCTATTGGTCTGTATTTGATTTACAAATACATTTGTTTCATTTTGCTGTGTGCTCTGGGTATTGGGATAATGCCGACGACATAAAATGTATTGAAGATGCCCTAGTCTCTACCTTGTCTACTTTGCTAGACAAAGATTTCCTGAAACGCAGCCATTCCCATTCATTTGCATTTTGTATGTATCTGTCTTCATATTACAATGACACAGTTTAAAATCCTGCCTGTATATTCACCGAAAAGGCACATCAGAGCCTGATCCTGCTTCGTGTTCCTCATCTTAGTTACCTGGCGTTTTCTAGCAAATTGTTTATTTCTCTTATTAGGTTTTTCAGATTTCCAGTGTGTGTGTGTGTGTGTGTGTGTGTGTGTGTGTGTGTACATTCCCATATAAACATGCGAATGAAGATACACACGCATTGAGTCAGGACAACTTCAGGCACTAGCCATTGCCTTCTATGTTTTCAAAGTCCAGTCTCTTCCTTGCTTATTCCATGCTAGCTAGCCCCCAGCCTCCAGGATCCTCTTCTTTCTACCACCCATCCTCCTTGAGAGAGCAAAGATTACAGACCCTCACACTATGCTTCTAGCTGGGAATTCAATCTCAGGCCTTTATGCTTAGGTCGCAAGTGTTTTTACACACCTGAGCCGTCAGCGGCCCCCAACCCTGCCTCCGTTTTTTAAATAGCTTCTATTTCTTAACTGAAAACTCCTGTTTCTTTCCCTTGGTCAGAAGTACATCTTCCCTTCTCTAAGTTACTCTCAGGTGTCTGTCAAGGGGGTAAGAAATGTAACTAACTCGGTGTTTTTGTGTCAGGAGATAAAAGCATCATGGCCTTTTGCTCTCCTTGGCTCTTTACAAGAAATTAATCCCACTCCCCCATTTATCTTTCTACCTCCACCATCTACCCCATACTAACCGTCAAGACTACTGGGCTTGTTTCTTCAGGCCTACCCGCCTGACTGCAAGAGCACCACCGCCGCCGCCATATCCAAATTCACCTGCCCAGTCCCCTACAGAGGACTTACAAGAACAAAAGTCTTGCTATGTGCCTGGGTTTCCATAGGGCCAAATGTCAGCTACTCCACAAGACAGAGATAAAAATAGAGCCTGCCAGGCCTGCCCACAGCTGTAGCTGCTGCTTCCTCTAGCTGTGGGTTCTGTTCACACCTGTACTCAGAGACATCACCGGGTTGTCTCTCCCAGGGTGCTGGGCATCTTGACACCCCGACTTCCTCTCACTTTTGTGTTTGAAATAGCCGGTGGTAACCCCTTCTCGGTCCTGCTCTGGAGCGCTATTTCTAAGATTTCCAGGTGAAATAGGAGGCTCCGTCTGAAGATTCGTAGCTACTGTGAACCAACACCTGCACCTCTATTAAGGGCTCAGTTCTCCCGTTGACCTCATTTTACAGGCAGTAAATGCTCAGAAATATGCAGTGACTTTCTTAATATGTGGGTAGCAAACAGCAGAAGCAGGATTTGAGCTCAGGGGCTTGACAGCCCAGCTGCTGAGCCACAGTCCGTCCTGGTTTTGAAGACAATGCTGCAGTCTGGGCTGTGACACGTTCTGGCTTTGTGACCCTGAGCGAAGTCCCTCTTCATTCTGAGTCTCCATTTCATCTTTGTGAAAGAAAGTGGCCAGAGACGATGGATTCTCCTTGTGAGAATCCATGGACACCCTCTGACGTGTCCACAAGGCCATACAGCTGAACCCTAGCTCTCTGACAGGCATCCCCAAGTCAGAACACTGACGATCCTTTCTCCTCTCACTAGCCTTTTTACACCAGTCTCCAGATGAGCACACACCTCTGTCAGGTGTGCTGTCTGGACTTGTTCCTGGCTTCTCCATCTCATCCTGGAGCCAGATGGAGAAGCGAGATGGCAAATCCAAACGTGATTTTCTCATGGAATCGCACTCAATTCACTTCTTTCCTGATGGACCACGAGTCAGTCCACGTCCGACTCTTTGTCACGATGTCCCTGTATATCCAATAGTAAGAGTGGTGTAAGGAGACAGAGGCCCCTTCCATGCCTAACCCGTTCTACAGTGGGGCATTGCCCGAGGGAGAGCTAGTTGGTAAAAATGAGCCATCCAACAAAGCCCCATTCTCCAGGGAGACCTTGCCCTAATTAAATTTGGGGTGTCTGTTTTGGAATCACTGGCTATTTTCCCAAGTTCAAAGGCAGACTATGATGGCAAGCTCCCAGAAAAGCAGGGGTTTACCTTTGAGGAGAGGAGGAGAGGGAAAAATAAAAGGCATGTGAGGACCTTCTGCTGAGTGCAGAAGCTTGGTCCTCTTCAGTATCTCCCACCCTCCTCTGTTAAGTGTGTTCATAAGCATCAATCCTAACCTCTCTGGGTGCAGAGTTGTTCCAAATTGTATTGCTGTTCTTGAAACTTGAATGCTGGCCCTGACGGGGAGCTCACTGCTTTCCAGATGCATGCATGTTACAATCTAACACCCACTAAGCACCCGCAGCTTCCAGTATCTTCCAAGCTTTGCCATCCCAGCAGCCTCTCTCCTTAGTGTTTCTCTGCCCTTTCAGTCACCTATGAAAGGCAGTACACATCTCCATCGCTGTTGCTAAAACAACCCCCCTAGAAAGTTCTCTGTGACTAGCCAACTCTATGAGGCCAGAGCATTTCCGTTCCCAGAGCTCCATTCATATGGGAATACTAATCAACTTTATGTTTTACCAATTGGTCACCTTGACTTGATTCCAGTTTCTCAGAAGCAAGGACTGTCCCTCTTAACATTTGTGCCTCTAGCCCCTCAGCCAGGTTGGACACCATGGGAAAAGTCATGGCTAGCGAGGTCAGAGCAAAGGTGCCCTAGACTATGGAGCTGAGAAAGAACCATCAGAAGTGTAGCCATAATCGGAACTTCCAGTGGTTCTCAACCAGAGGGTCACAGCCCTTTTCAGAGAGTCAAATGGACCCTTTCAACAGGGGTCACTTAAGGCAATGGAGTACTACATAGCAGAAAAAAATAATGACATCTTGAAATTTACAGCCAAATGGATGGAGCTAGAAAAACATCATATTGAGTGAGGTAACCCAGACCCAGAAAGACAATTATCACAAATACTCACTTATAAGAGGTGTTTAAACATAAATCAATGAAAACCAGTCTACAAATCACAATCCCAGAAGACCTAGACAACAATGAGGACCATAAGAGAGACACACATGGATCTAATCTACTTGGGAAGTAGAAAAAGACAAGATCTCCTGAATAAATTGGGAGCATGGGGCTCATGGGAGAGAGTTGAAGGGGAGGGGAGGGGAGAGGAAGGGAGAGGAGCAGAAAAAAAGTATAGTTCAATAAAATCAATTTAAAAAGACCATCAGCAAACACAAATGTTTACTTTATGATTCATAACAGTAGCAAAGTTTCAGTTATGAACTGGCAACAAAAATAATTTTATGGTTGGATGCCGGAACTATATTAAAGGGTCAAGCAGTGGGAAGGTTGAGAATCAATGCTCTGTCTCATCTCATGAATGGATTGGAGAGAAAAGGTTGTAGGTTTTTGGTTTTGTTTGTTTGTTTTTTAATGCTCCAGGCCCAGTTATGGTTTGATGTCTGTCTGTCACTAGTGGGGGCCAAATAAAAGCCAATGAAAGCATTCTGGCACATGTAACTTTTCTTCTTCTGTGCATTCTATGAAGAAATAGCAAAATGCCGACAAAGATTTCAAACACGCTGCTCTTGTAAACAACATGATTGCCATGGGTTTTTTTTTTGTTGTTGTTGTTGTTGTTTAAGTGAAATGACATTTATTAAGTTTTCATGGATTCATGAGTTTACACGGGTTTTAATATATGCTTTTAATTTTTCAAATAATATTTTTATTAACTCCTTGAGAATTTCATATGCTACACTGAGATATATTCATACTTTTCAGTCCTACCAAATTCACATTTCTACCCTCATCTCTCTACCTACCCAACTTTGTTTTCTTCTTTTCTTTTCCCCCATACAGCCCAGTTTGTTTGGGAAATCTTTAAGCAAAGCAGTGAGTTCTAATTCTATCACTCCCACCCTAACTAGGTTGCCCAATGTCTTGGAGGGAGAGGCAGCAAGGCTATAATTCATGTACTTGATATTACTTGATCATATAGTGTGTGCTTTCTACAGTTGTTCATAATCAGCCTGTGAGGTGGAGAATTGGTAGCTATTCACACATCAAGAAACTAATGGTCCAGAGATCTAATAACTATTCCTGCAGCTAGGAGAATACTTATCCAGATATAATCCAAATGATGCTTTTGTTGTTGTTTTCATGGTTCTATTACCAGTGTAGCAGAAACTGTTAATTGCCTACTGAACATCCACTTAGCCCTATGCACCAAGGCACAAAACTTTTGTTCTCTGCTGGGTAAATTACCATCTAGAATTTAGACATTTCCTAGTGTTCTTCACAGTCAGAGATAGCGTAGGACAAAGTTCTCTCCATTGTTAAGTCATTGGATGAAACAAACAGGCTCTCAGGACAGCTCCTTACAGGGATGACTTCCAGGACCCACAATTTCTCCTGGTGCTGGACCAGACAGAATGTGATATAGGCATTTCCAGGAGACAAGTTAGACCTGAGGGATGAGGAGATGTGCTAGTAGGTGGATGGGGTTCTGGTGACCATACATCTTGTACCAGTTCTGGACCTTCAGATGGGCTATACAACAGGAAATCCATGGGATTGAAGCCTCTTGTTGAGGCCACTCAATTCTAAGGACATTCAGGCTCAGCCGCAAATTCACTGGGGAACTTTAGAAAAGTTATTTAGGAGATGGAAAGATGGCTCAGTGGTTAGGAGCACTGGTTGCTTTTCCAGAAGACCTGGGTTTGTTTCCCAGCACCCACGGCAGCTCCCAACTCTTTGTAACTCCAGTTCCAGAGGATCTGACACCTTTATATAGACATACATTCAAGCAAAAATACCAATGTACATAAAATAAGAATAAATAAATCATTTAAAAATGTTTTTTAAAAAGAAAAAGGAACTTATTTAAACATTTAAGACCTTTATTTTTAAAAAATGGAAAAAATTGATTGAATAAGAGTGATGTAGAAGATCATAACTTTGGTTCTGACATTGCTAAGAGTGCTAGAGACACTGCAGCATCTCTGGAATAGGCTTTTATCTTTAGGACATGATAGATGGTCTTGCAGAATTGGCCCTCATAGGGATGCCTGAACAACACACCCCAAATTAAATAGGAAAGAAGGCATTGGTGTTGTTGAGAAACACAATGGTGACCTCCTCCAGAAAATTATCAAGCAGTACATTATGTTTTCTGTGTCAGACACAGACACTGGGCAGTGTGTCAGGGAGATATAAAATTATATCTAACAAACAAAACAAAAAGAACCCAAAAAACCAGAAGCATTATTTCTGGCTGAAGAGAAAAATGAGCTTAGCAGAGAGACTGTGGAAATAAATGCAAAGGCATGATTATTAAAACACCAAGTACCATTCAGAACACAAACAGCAGCACCAAAATTCAACAAAACGATTATAGCAACACACATATTCTAATAATAACTGTAAATATAAATGGACTCAAATCTCCAAAAAAAGACACAGACTGTCCAAATAGATCAAGAAACAAAATCTAGCTGTTTATGAGAAACATATCTTAGTTTTATATAGGCTCTGCCTTAAAGCAAAAGGATGAACAAAATTACTGCAGTCAAAGGTGACCAGGAAGTAAACAGGTTTTGTTATCCTAATATGTGACGAAACAGACTTGATACTAAAACTAATCATAATATACAAAGAGGCACATTTTATAAAAGGAGACATTAACCAAGAAGACAATATTATCCTAAACATTTATGCACCAAACTCTGAAACACCTAATTTCATTTAAAAAGTACTTTTGAATTTAATGCGCAGATTAACATCAATCCATTTATTGTACATGGTTTCAATCCCTCATTTTCTCTAACAGAAAGTCATCTGAACAAAAATAAACAGAAAAGCATCAAAAATAATTGACATCATATATCAAATGAACTTAGCAGCTATGTATAGAACATTCTACCCAAACTCTGAACAGACATTCTACTTAACAGCATAAAAAAAAAAAAAAAAAAAAAAAAAAAAAAAACTTTTCTAAAATTGAACACATCCTGGGACATAAAACAAATCTTTACAAATTCAAAAACAATGAAATAACTCCCTATGTTCTATCTGATTACAATGCTACACAATTAAAGTTGACAGAGGGAAAATCTCTAGTTAATACTCAGTCATAGCAACTAAGCAACTCGTTACTCAATAATGAATGGATCAAAGAAGAAAGCAAGAAAGAAATTTAAAAAAAAAAAAACCTGAAACTAAATGAAAATGAAACCGCAATACAATTAAAACTCTAAGATACACTGAAAGAAGTCCTATGAGGGAAACTTATAGCGCTAAGTGCTATAAGTTTCTAAAAGAAATAGAAAGAACACAAACAAATGGCTAAATGATACAACTCAAAGAGCCAAAAAAACAAAAACATAAACCAAGAACAAACCAAATCCAAACCCAATCAATGGAAATAAATAATAAAAATCAACAGATATCAATGAAATAGAAACAAAAAATAATAATACAAAGAATCCATGACTATAAGACCTGACTCTTTGATAAGATTAAACAATACTGACAAATTGTTGACCCAACTAATCATAAGAAATAGAGGAACCAAATTAACAGAATTAGAAATGAACAGAGAAACATTACAACAGACTCTAAAGAAATTCAGAATATTTTAAGGGAATATTTTAAAAGCCTGTATTCTATTAAGCTGGAAAGCCTAAAAGAAATGGATGAGTTTCTAAATTCAGCTAAACCACCAAAATTAAACCCAGAATAAGTCAACAACATAAATAGATTCATAACAAATGAGGAGATTAAAATAGTAATAAAAATCCTTCCAGCCTAAAAACATGCCCTGAGCCAGATGAATTCATAACAGAAGTATACCAGATTTTCAATGATTTACAGTCAATATTTTTTCCTAAACCGTTCCAGCAAAGAGGAATAGAAGGCATGCTCCCAAACTCTTCCTATGAAAACAGTATCACTCTAACAACAAAACCAGGTAAAGACACAACAAAAAAGAAAGAAGGAAGGAAAAAAGGGAGGAGAAAAGAAAAGAAAACTAGAGGCCAATATCCCCAATGAATTTAGGCTTAAAAATGCTAAATAAAATACTTCAAACAGAAGACAGACATACATCAGAAAGATTATGCATGATGAAAAAGTTGTCTTTATCCATAAACTACATGGATAGTTCAATATGCAGAAATCATTAAATGCAATAAGCAACATAAATAGAGTTAATATCAGATCATCTCAATAGTTGAAGAAAAACCCTTTGACAAAATTCAACATGACTTCTTGATAAAAGTCCTAGAGAATGTAGGGAAAGAAGGAATATATACAACATAATAAAAGCTGTTTATACGAAACCATTCGTCAACTTTATTTTAAATGGAAAAAAAGTTTGAAGCAATTCCACTGAAATCAGGAAAAGACAGGAATGCCCACTAGCTGAAGCAAAAGGAAAGAGAAAGAAATTAATGGGATATAAACAGAAAAAGAAAAACTCAAATCATCCCTGTTAACAAGTGACAGGATATAACACATTAGAGAGTCCAAAAAATTCTACCAGAAAACTTCTAGAAAAGATAAATTCAGCAACATGGAAAGGTACAAAATCAATTTGCACAAATCAATAGCTTTTCTATATACCAACAAACATGCAGAGAAGGAACCCACTTACACATTCCCACTCACAAGAGTCTCAAAGAAAAAAATCTGGAATAAACCTAACGACAGAAGCAAAGAACTTCTACAATTGAAAACTTTAAACTTCTGAAGGAAAAGATCAAGACACTAGAAAATTGAAAGACATCTAATGCTCATGGGTTGGTAGAATTAACATGGTGAAAATGATTATTTTACCAAAATCTGTTTACTAACTCATTACAAATCCAATCAAAACTCCCTGTCACCACCACAGAAGCAGTAAAACTATCCTAAAATTCACATGAAACTTCAAAAGTTCCTAGATAGCAAAAACAGCCGATGCTGGAGAGATTGCCAGCATAGACCTTAAGATATACTACAGAGGTAATTTTCATGTTACCCACATGAAAAACATGTATAAACCAAGAAAAGAAATCAAATACCAAAGTATGAGTCCATACACCTTCAGTCCCTTCATATTTGGCAAAGATAAACCAAAAGCATAAACTGAGAAAGAGAAAGCATCTTCAACAAATGATGGGAGCCGGGCGGTGGTGGCACACACCTCTAATCCCAGGGCTTGGGAGGTAGAGGCAGGCAGATCTTTGTGAGTTCGAGGCCAGCCTGGTCTACAAGAGCTAGTTCCAGGACAGAAACCGAAAAAGCTACAGAGAAACCCTGTCTCGAAAAATAAAATAATAAAAAAAAAATTAAAAAAAATGGGAAAATGGGATGTTCAGAAGCAGAAGAAGGAAATTAGAGCATGTCTGTCACCTTGGACAAAAACTAACTCCAAATGGATCAAAGACCTAAACATGAAACCTGAAACACTGAAATTACTAGGAAAAAAAAAACAAATAAACAAACAAAAACCATACACAGAATCTTACAGGTATATAACCTTACAGAATATGGGTTTAGGAAGAGACTTTCTGAATAGGAACTTCCAACAATTGACAAGTTGAACTTTATAAAACTACAAAGCTTCTACACAGCCCCCCCCCCCCCAAAAAAAAACAGATGAAGAGGACACACACACACAGAATGAGAGAGAATATTTACCTGCTGTACATCTGACAGAAGAGAAATACTCAGAATATACAAATAACCTTTAAAAAAAAAGTCAGAAAAACAAAATACACATGAAAAATGGGTCTGAGACCTAAAAACAGTTCCTTTTTTTTTTTTTTTTTTTGGTTTTTCGAGGCAGGGTTTCTCTGTAGCTTTGGTGCCTGTCCCGGAACTAGCTCTGTAGACCAGGCTGGCCTCGAACTCACAGAGATCCGCCTGCCTCTGCCTCTCGAGTGCTGGGATTAAAGGCGTGCGCCACCACCGTCCAGCTTAAAAACAGTTTTTAAAATAAAAGAAAAAAATGGCTAAAAAATAGCTCAAAAACTCTTCATCATCCCTAGCAACTAGGGAGATGGAAAACAACGTGAAGATTTCATCTTACAGCAGTCAGAATGGTAAAGGCCAACACAAATAAATTGACAAAAAATGCTGGAAGGGATGTGCGAAAGGAGAGGCTCTCAGGCGCTGTTGCTGGGATGGTAAAATGGGGCAGTCGCTATGGAAAGAAGTGTGGAGCATTCTCAAAAAGCTAAGAGAAATCTACCATATGCTCCCTCTGTGCCAGTCCTTGGCATATGCCCAAAGATTCACAAATATCCACAGATATTTGCTCAGCCACGTTTACTACTGCTCCAGTCACATTAGCTAGGAAACGGAAACAACCTAACTGTCCTTCAGCCAATGAATGGATAACGAAAATGTGGTATCATGAACTCTACAGGTCAATGGGTTGATCATACTGAGTGTCAGAACCAGAAGCAGAAAGACACCTGTCTCTTGTTCTCGCTCACTAGAGGCTTTTAACTCTAAATCTTCAGAGACAAGTACATAGCCTGTAGTAACTACGTAAACCAGGAGAGTAAACTGGAACCATTGACAGCATAGGGGTATTGGAAAGCCATAGAGAGGAAGATGGTAGGATGCAAGAGATCTGGTCAGGGAAATGGAAAGAGAAGTTCTTTAACAATGGGGAGAGATGTTAATACAGAAGGAGAGATGAGGGTAAAATAAGAATAAAAATGTCTGAAGAAGTCATAAGGAATCATACTATTAACTATTTATCTTTTAAAATTGCAACGCATACAATTCTGTATATAAATACACATAGTTTTACTTATCTTTTCGCATCTGGGGTAATAATGCTCTCTCAAAGAACTGAAGACCATCTAACAAAAACTCAAATACCAGGCATGAGAAGCCCTCTTTTAAGTTATTGGTTAGAGATGTCCAAGAAACTCCCCCGAAACACACAGTCTATTGTTCTTACCCTTGGTTGTCTTCCCAGAGGTGGAAGATGAGAGATTTTATTGCTGAAGACACCAGGCACTTCATAGGCAAGGCCCAGAGGTCCCTGATCTGGAATTGACCAGAAAGCATCATGCAAGCTTCCAAAGGAGGGAGGCAACCAACGGTCAACCACATCAATGATCAGCATGGCACAATAAACTAAGGGTGCAGTAGTGGCATTCATGATTTGGAGGTAATCAAAAGTTTCCTACTTGGGCTTAAGACATGCTCAAATAAAAGGAAACTGTCCTTAATACCAGAAACCTAGTTAACCACTCAGTACTAGTAAAGTCATGAATATTAGATCCATACTCACAACACCATTTTAACCCTGTCATCACCCTGTGACGTGCTGTCCAAATATAATAACAATGTAAGACACTGGAAGTTGAGTCTTTAACATTGAGTTCTGGAAAGGGACACATACTCAGCCCATAGAGGGTGATAACCACTTCCCACTTTTGCAAGTCTCTGCATGTTGATCCCTAAGCCTGCCCATGCCTCTGCAATTGTGCCTTCATGAATTCTATTTATTGTGAAGCCTATGCAATCATGCTGGACGCCCTCTGGCAGATTTCTCATGGAAACAGGTGAACACCACCACGGAAATCTTCAGGCATTATTTAATTCCTCAACCAGCAAATCAGAGTCCATGCTGAGTTCCGTGAAAATCAAACGCTGGGTCCCTCCCCTTCTGTACTATTGTCTCCACCTGGCAAATGAGACACTGGGACCCTTAAAGACGCTGTTTCACATATATGAGCTTTGGGTATGGACCGCTGTTAAAGGGTGCATTCTAAATCAAGAGATTTCAGTGCAAGCTACACAGAGAGAAAGGCTCCAAAAGACATGCCTAGGAGCTAGTATAGGGCAGGGGAGAGGGGAGTGGGGTATGCTTTGATGGCCTCAGTCAAGAGAGACTCTAGTCAGGCTAAGCTCTGGGCAGAGGGAGAGCCTCTTTTCTGCTCTGTAGTAAGAATGACAACTTCACAGGCTTGCTGGGTATCTATGAAAACCAGTGCAGCCAGGGATCCTGGATACGTTTATTTATAATGATGTTGACATAGGAAGGACCAGTACATTCACACAGAAGTCATGCTTCCTGTTTCTATAAACATCTTCAATGTGAGAAAAGGCTTCAGAGGGTCCGTGGGTACCATTCAACATCTGCTCTGTGCCAACCCAAATCCAGCCTGAATACCATCCCAATGAAATCATGAAGATCATTGATTCAGGGTGCCAAGGCCTGGCAAGCAGGGTGGATTCCAAGGCCCCTGTGTCTAGTTAGCCTTTAACTTAGGGAGCAGTGAGGGCCAACTTGACTCGGGGGTGCACCACAACGAGTCTGAGTTTTGGCATTAGACTCTGAGGAATCATAGCTGGCACGGAATCTGTTGGTGACCAAATTAGGCCCTAGTCTCCTCTTCCTTAAAACTAGGTTAGTGAGGCCACCTTCAGAGGCTGCTGGGCAACAAGGCCTAAGCAAGGGCAAGTGTTTGTTAACTGGTATTTTAAGGCCCCTTTCTCTAAGTGCCTTCATGCTTCTAAAAGGGTTTTCTTCTTATTGTTGTTGTTTTTCTTGTAATTTTTAAATGGTCTCCTAATTGACAGACATTGAGCAAGTCACCAAAGTCACACTGAAGAACTTTGCCACTTCCTTGAAATCACTGAGCACTGCCCCAACCCCAGCATTCTGGTTAATTTTATGTTAATTTGATACAAGCTAGAGTCATTTGGGAAAAGGAAATCTCAGCAGAGAAAATTTCTTCACCATAGGGCATTTTGTTGATTAATGATTGATATGGGAGGGCCCAGCACACTGTGGGTGGTACCACCCTGGCCTGGCCCTGGGAACTCTAAGAAAGAGGTTGAGTAAGCCATGAAGAGCAAACGAGTAAGCTGCTCGCCTTCGTGATTTCTGTTTCAGTTTCTTGCGTTATATTCCTGTCTTGACTTCCTGGACAACAGACTGTGATGTGAAACCATGAACTTGAAATAAATCCTTCCTCCCCTGAGCTGCTATGGTGGTATTTCTCTACAGCAGTACAGACTTTAAACATCGAGAACAGAGTTCAGTGTCTTTCTTTTCTTGCTTGTTTCTCTAGGATGCTGTTCCCATGACTACTTACAAGTCAAGTGAGTAGTTTACCTACACAGTCTCAATAATTATAAAAAAAAATTGAGCACCGTCAATAACACTGCTCTATAGGGAATTAAATCGGCTCACAGGTCATAGGGGATCTTTGGCAGTTTTGAAGAAAAAATCATCATCCTAGCTGAGTTCTCACAAGCTTTTGAAACTGGCTTTTCACAAGCCTCACACCCCTCCCCTCCTCCACCACCACTCACTACCCCATCCCCCCCACACACACCTGTTCCAAAAGGCCGCTTTCCAGAGCAGCAGGAAGCATGCTGGTTATCACTTCCAGCATGGTGGACTCAGAATACCTGACTTTGGCTGGAACCCAACTGCCTGCTTCCATGTGAGCTTTGCACAGTCATCTCCCACACTTGGCTTTTTAATCAGTGAGAAGGAAGTGTGTCTATTCAGTGCTAACTTCCTCTGGGAGCTGAAGACCCACCGAGAACAGGAGTGTTGGAGGACTCTGGCTACAGAGCATCAACTTAACAGGATGAAGAAAAGGTTGCTTACTTCTAAACCCAAACCTCAGCTTCACTCTTCTTCCATCGAGGACCCAGCCTCATCCATTTAGATTTCCCCTCATCCACCACACACTCTCCTAGCTCTGGCTGTTTAGGTACACAATGATCATTTGTATTTAAAATATGTTCATTTGAGTATTTCTTAAGATATTTTAAAAAATAGGTATGCTTGTTTGGCTACATGTATGTATGTACATATATGTAAGTCTTGCACTCTCTGGAGACCAGAGGACGTTCTGGAATTTCTTGGAACTATAGTTACAGATGTTTTGAGCTGCCACATGGGTGTTGGGAACTGTACCCGTACCCTGTGCAAAAGCAGCCACTGCTCTAAACCACTGAGCCATGTCTCCAAGCTCTAGGGTTGTTTCAACATCTTATTTTAAAATAATCTTAACTTATAGAAATGTCACAAAGCTTCCACACATAAAAATTAAATGTATCATTCGTTAGATTTCCAGAACGTTGAAAACATTTTACTTGCCTCTCATGCTTTCTCAACGTTTTAATTTCCAGCCTTAAAGTCCTCTTCTCAAAGGTCGCCTTCTGAAGCAGATGGCCCCACCCCATGGTACCATTCCAGTTGCACTCTTCTGCCCAACCCTGAAGTCCAGATGCTATTTTTCTTGGCTCTTTGTTGCTGGTTCCCTCCCTGCCTCCCCCACTAGGGTGGAAGCCTTAGCCAAGAATTGGCTTTGTGTCCCTCAGTCTGTTCACTGCAGGATCCTCGGGATACAGAGCAGAACTACAGGGCATTGGCGCCGAGTCAAGGCTAAGAGGATTAGGGCACTGCTGCCTCTGGATGGGCAGGAAGGAGCTCGGGAGCACATGATGCGGTCTCTGCAACCAAGATGCTCACGTCCTCCACAATCCAGAATTTGCCCTGGAAGGGGATTACTTAGAGCCCAGCTAACATTTGGTTGTAACTTCTCTAGAAAGAGAGAAAAACTACACAAACATGGGTACTCATACGGAGAGGGAGAATGGCCAGCTCGGTGCTTGATAAGTGGCCATGTGGCCACACAGCCTTGTGCACACAGTGGTTCCTCCACTCATCGCTGTGCGAGCTTACAGGACTGCACAGACCTCAACTCCCTGTGGGAAAGCAGAGGCAGTAAAAATACCTTGTTCGTATGCTTGATACACGAGTAAAGGTGTTATTATATTTTACACGCTTAGAGCTATGCTTGATACACTGTAAGTGTCCAATAAACGTCATCATAATATATACTTACTTAATTGGGATCAGAGAGTTCCTACTATTATGTAGCCTTTTTCTGCTAGACATAGTATCATTTTTATAGATAGTCTTCACCATATGACTGTTAATGGATTTTAATTTAATGATTGTTAATACTTTTCTGGTAGATAGATACATTGTAAGTATCCTAATTTGTTCCACTGGTAGATATTGATACTGTTTCCGTGTTTTCTTACTATCAGTGTTACACTGGCCTTCCTTGAGCACAGGTCATGAGACAGGTTAGCAATTGTTTCTTCTCATTGTTTTCTTAGAGATGGAATTACTGGGGCAAAGGCTATGCATGTTTTCTGAGCTGAGATACAGTTTCCCGGTGTCCAAGACAGGTTGTCCTGGCAGAGGTGTTTCCTCCTAGACTCAAGTTCAGAGGTCAGGGCGAGTCCTAATCTTGGCCACTTACTTCCCTGCTGTCCCGTCTCCTAATGCCAGCCAGCCTCTGGCCCGTGTGTCAGAAACAGCCGCCTCAGGTTCCAAAAGTCCTGTTTACTCAGCTCCAGGAAGGATCAGCGTACTCTTGCTCCAGGGAACATTAAGTTTCATCTATGAGAATGAAAGCAGGCACAAGCCGTATGCATGTTTTTCGCCAGCTGCCTTTCCCTCTGCCTGAGGCACAGAGGGTCTGGATCTTTGGAAACCCTTTCAATCATGACTTTTTCCATCCACCTCTTTTACCAGAAGAAATGTTTAGGTCAAGAACTGCCTCTCTCAAGACTAGTCAGCCCCGCTTTACTGTTAGGCAGGAATCTGTTAGATGGCCTCAGGCCAAGGGCAGAGCTGCATCCAGCTCCACCCTACTCATGAGCCCCTCTATCCTCAGCTGAAGCCAGGAGTAAAGCCATAATCCCAGCACCAGCCACTCAGCACAAAATGGACTGTGCTCTTGAAAGGACCCTGTGCTGCTGTGCCAGGAAGTGGAGTCTGTGGGTTGGTTTCATTGTCTAGGCTGTGGGCTGGGATGTGAGTGCCATTTCCATGTCCCCAAGAGAAGGGAAGCCACTCATGTCCTTATGAAGAGCTAAGCAGCCCTTCCACATCCTATTTCTACTTCCCTAAAAGAAGGATTAATGATTCCGGGGGCGGGTAGAAGGAATCAGGGCTGAAACTCAAGTCAAAAAGGGACCCAGCAGTAGCCATCCTACAAAGTGTAAAACAAACCATGGTGGTGGCTGTCTCCAACAATGGGGATCTTCATTCCTCTCCCGTGCAGCACCACAGTCACGGAAGACAGGACCTAGCAAAGCAAGCTTCGTAGGAAAAGTCAGGGTTGAACTGCCAGGATGTATGCCTGTGGCCTTCGGAGGGAGACTGCTGCCTTTGAATGAAGTCCAGCAGGAAGACACGCAGGGTTGGGAGCAGATGGGCTAATGCATGTGCAACTGGCAGAGCTTCCTTTAATGCAAACCCTACAGGACTGACAGATGACTCAATGGTTAAGAGCATGAGGTGTTCTTCCAGAGGATCCAGGTTCAATTCTCAGCACCCACATGGCAGCTAAAAAACTGTCTACCTTCCCAATGTCAGGAAATCCAGTGTATTCTTCTGGCCTCATGCACTCACTTGGTACATACAGACTTACATTCAGACAAATACCCAAACACATAACAAGAAAATAGATAAATCTTACACACACACACACACACACACACACACCATTCCCTCTGCCATGGCAGCTTACTAAATAAGATCACACATGGGGGTGGACCTCAACAGAACCTACACTCATTGGGGTTACACTACCATTTGACATGGCTGTGTGGACATTTTGCTGGTGTCTTCCTCAGAAGGGACTTGTATAGTGAGGTTTCCTAAAGGTCAGGCTCCTTATAGCACCTTTGGACCTGAGACATGTTGGCTCTGAAACCAGAGACAGACCCTTATCTAAACTCTGTTCCTTAAGAGCCCCCAGGTTCTGGGGCCACCCTACACTTTATAACTAAAAGGAGACTTCCGCTCAAACTGGAGAAGTCTGATTTGGAAACCCAAGTAAATGTGTTACTTTGCACCATAGTGTCGTAAAAACATCCTGACTGCTCCACACTCAGGAGACAAATTTATTTTGTAAACGCCAACAAACAATATATCCCTTCTAAGTCTCAATTTCCCTGCCTCGCACAAAGGGGTGATAAAGCCCACCTCGCTGGTCATACACACTCACATGTGCAAGGGTCCTGACATGGAGAGCGTGCATATTTCTGGAGCATTCACTTGGTACCTGTCTTGGTTAGGGTTTCTACTGCTGTGAGGAGACTCCATGACCAAGGCAATTCTTATAAGGAACACACTTCACTGAGGGCACTTGCTTACAGTTTCATTGGCTCAGTCCTTTATCATCATGGCTAGGTGCATGGTGGCATGCAGACAACACGGTGCTGGAGGAGTAGCTGAGAGTCCTAAATCTTGTAGACAACAGGAAGTTGACTGACACACTGGGCGATATCCTGAGCCCAGGAAACCTCAAAGCCCACTTCCACAGGAGCACATATCCTCTAACGAGGCTGTGCCCACCCCAACATAGCCACACCTCCTAATAATGTCACTCTCTATGAGATTATGAGGGACAATTACATTCAGACTCTAAAGAGGAAGATCGATCAATTAAACCAGCCCCATCCTCCAGAGCCTCAACTGACCTGTGCAAAGCAGGGGCGGAGATGGACCTGGAAGTTGTTAGTTCACTGGCAAGAGGCTCACAGGCTCCCTTGGCCCAAGGTTTCAGGCACAGGAAGTTCCAGATGTCTTTAGGTACCACGTTGATAACACGGGTGGGTGTATCTGATGCTGCCCTGGGAGCCTTGGCCACCCTCGGAGGGAATATTTGAGAAACCAAAATGAGGCCACTGTTGACACATAAGGGCCACAGGTCAAAATGTCCTGCTTCTGCCCTGGACCTGAGCCATTGGTAAAAATTCTCTCCTAATTTCCTGAGAGGCCACTTGCAATCCCTTCCTCTTTGCAAGACGCTGACCTCAAGGTCCAAGTGCAGGGCTGGGGTGCTTCCCCTTCCACTTAATTCTCCTGAATTCTATTTAAATGAGCATCTTCGTGCTCAGAGGAAATTCAAGCCACTTCCTCCTCCCTACTCCTAGAGAGTTTTGAAATAACCACCCTTCCTAATGTCTACTCAGTTGTGAAGAGTTATTATCCCTTGATTGAAGATAGTTCCACAACACTTTTCCTGGATCCTATGCTAATCCAGGTCATTGAGACTGTCAAGCAATTCCCAGAGTACCTCCCTTTTATTGTTTGTGCTTTACTTGATCTTAACATCCTCCCGACCGACTGGAGTCTGATGCCAAGGCCTCGCTCCAGTGACATGTGTCCAGATCCCAGTCTCTTACCCCTGGATGGCTGTTCTCACTCTCTTCTTCCTACGACAATGAAGGCATTGACAGAGGGTGTCTGGATGGAGAGCCAGGAGGCCTCAGTCTATCAGCAGTGTGTGTATCCCCAGGGTTGAGTTCTACATCCATGCCTTCATGTGTAATTATTGCAGGTTGGGCCATACCAGCTCAGGGTCTCATAAGGCTCAACCTGTCCCCTGCTTATGTTCTTGCTAGTGAAGACTCCATTTCCTACTCATCAGAGCCTAAAATATAAATATCAGTACTTCTCTTTAAGTCCATCATTCAGGGTGTCTTTGTACTGACCAGGCTCTATGTGAGCTTCCAAGTATATTAAATAAGTAACATAGGGCGATGGAAAATAACTCAGGTGATAACGTGCTACTCTCAAATGCCTGAGGACTGAAGTTCAATTCCCAGAATTTACATTTTTCAAAAACCGTGTGTGTGTGTGTGTGAGAGAGAGAGAGAGAGAGAGAGAGAGAGAGAGAGAGAGAGAGAGAGAGAGATTTCACTTCTGAAGAGTCAGACACAGAGGGATCCAGGGGACTCTCTGGCCAGCCAACCTAGTCTTGTCTTGCTGGTCAGTCTCAGGTCAGTAAGAGACTGTATCTCAAAATAGATTGATAGTGCTGAGGAATGTTACCAGAAGTTGTCCTCAGACCTTCACATACACATAAACATGTGTACCTATATATACACAAACATGTACATGTGTATACACAAAAATAGACAGATAATTAGATAAAATACCTCAGTACTTCCAGTACACAAATGAAACCTATGATGAGTAGAAAATCCCGAGAAAGGGCATGAATGGTAGGAAAGAAAACAGGCACTCAGGATTTTTTTGCCTCAGATGAATGTGGGTTCACACTAAGTCTTGACCAATGAATGGATTTGAGGAGAAGGAAAAGTTTTCCAAGAAGGGAACCATATTGCAAAGGCCAAGATCTGACTCAATGGCCTAGAATAATTCAACACAGTTGTTGTGTGGTGTTTATGGATGAGGACCAGAAGGTGTAGAACATGTACAGAGAGAGCATGTACAGAGGTCCCTGGACCTTGAACTCCCTCTGCAAAAAGAATCTGCTGGAACTTCCAGTGCCATTTGATATCAAGGACCTCACCAAACACAAGACCTTAGTACAGTTTGTTTTGAACCTCAGGCTCTTTGTGAGTTTCGCGGCAGAATTTCTGACTAAGACTTGAAGAAAATGGTCTTCAAGCTAAGACAAATATTTAGAGTTTTACGAACCAAGCCTACAAATTTGGATTCATGTGGAAATCAAATGTAGATGTGCAACTTTGCTTTCCCTAATTTAAAGCAGACTTTGTTTTCTGGTGGAAGACAGATTGACATCTCCCTGCCTTCTCAATAACATGGTGAAAACCACTTCTGAAGAGCCAATGTTTTATGTTATAGACAACCAAATTGAATAAGGTAGCAGAAGAGAAAGAAAGTGACGTCAATATGGCTTTAACCATGAATCAAAAGAAATATAGCCCCGGTTTCACTGAAGTCATTCCAGTCTTAATTGAAGTAGAAGGGAAAAGTGAAGTTTTCCATCTCTTGGTTCTCTTTTCTTTCCCCTACCCTCACCCTAACAGTCATTCTGAACAAATAGAGCTTGCTCAGCAAGAGAGAGGGGTTCATGTCTCTTTCTCCATCTTCCTTAATGTAGAGGGCGGGCCAGGGGATGCTTGGACTCCTGAGGACCTGACAGGTCTTTTCCCTTTGCCTACCTGTTGACTCTATTGCAATGCACAATCCAGCAAGAAGGCTCATTTTCATTTTAGAGACAAGGCAACGAGAGCTCAGTAAAGAATATGAATTTGCTAAGGTCATATAACTCTGGTAGCACCAGGTGTGCCTGGCATGTCAGAATCTGACCCCCAGACATTTTAGACCCACTCCTTCCCACTTCCTTTGTGTAATCCAGAGACTTACTTCGTAAGAAGTGGCTGTCTGTGTATGACTCTGTGATGTAGGGATTTAAAGGAATTTAATAGAATAAACCATCAACCATTGAACAGATAGTTATTGGGCATCATGATGTAGAAGGCTTACTCTAGGCTCAAATAAGATTGGCAAGCCCTGGTCCCCATGTAATTCATATTGCACTGGCAGAACAAGACTTGGGATTAAGAACTCAAGAAAAAGTCTCTTGGCTATGCCACCTGTGAACTGCATGACTTTGGACATGGTACTTAACCTCTCTGTACTTCAGTTTTCTCTTCCATATGGAGAGACACATACAGTGTCTTTCTTTACAGTAGCTCAGGATTGGTTGGCTGATATTCACAAAGCAATTGGAGCATGCAAGTATCATTACAGAAGCACTATTGGACCAAAGGTAGTAAATCCAATATTTATCACTTTCATTCCATGACACAATATAAACAATAAATCAATGACTATTGGTAAGGCCTGTTGATAAGGTTGCAGAATCTTAGTGGGGTAGCCAGAGAGGCCACACTGAACAATTATCATTAGAAGCCCAGTGACTTTGAAAAGTCACATTTAAGCCTTGTGCTGATGACTTGGGAGGAGTAGAATGTGACTCTGTCTGTGTTGGAATGTCAATTACTTTCCAATGTCTAGTATAGGGGTTCAGTTAAGAAAATGTAGCCACACATTGCTATGTGATATGACTCATTAATACTCTGTAAGACATACCTCTTCTAAATCTGTCTCAGATGCCAATAAAAATGTTGTGTACTGGAAGGACAAAGTCATTTCTGAAACATTCCTTCATGATAAGAATAAGGCTTCCGAAGGTAGTCCCTGATTCCCAGGGTGTACTTACAGACCTTATCACCTAGATAAGGGTTGTGTTTGCTGGCTCCTGGGCTTGTACACTGTGTGCCATCATCTGCTTGTGATTTTCTTTAGGACCACACCTGACTGTTGTTTTAGTGTCTCGCCAAGTCACACAACCATCCTCACTCTGCAATGACATGGAGGAGAGGTTTAGAGAAAGGTCTTCAGACTGTCTCCTGATCCCCAGAGACACACATGCTTCTACTTCCAATGAAGCTGTTGATTCACGTAGGAGGTTCCTCATGCTCCCCCAATGAAGCTGTTGATTCACGTAGGAGGTTCCTCATGCTCTCCCAAGGCGTTACTTCTGTGTATAGTCTGGGTTGTCTCCAGAGTAGAATGATGAAACAGAGGGAGGCCTTGGAAAGTGTCTGTCATTCAACTGGCCAGTTTGTCCTTGTGGTTTTGCCAGAGGATCTTTAAAGCTAGATTAAAATTCATGGGGTAGGCTTAAGAGGAAAAGGGCTACTAATGATCTACCACTCAAACTGTAGGAAACAAAAAGCCACATGTGTAGAATGGCTTCCATAGGGAATGCTGAAATCAAGGTGACATCATCCTGAAAAGGTTTTCAGAAAATATTACCACATTTTTAGAAAGAAGATATTGGGGCTAGGGGTAAGGTGAATGGGCAGCATGGAGTTGGGGAGGGATAATGCCTGAGCTTGTATATCATCAGAACATATAAGATGCAATCTTTCAGCCACAACACTTCACGTCTGTCCTAGATTGCTTCTTGTTGCTGCGATAAAAGACCAACCAACACCAGCATGGGAAAGAACAGTTTTATTTTTCTTACATGTCACCATTCATCATTGAGGGAAGCCAAAATAGGAACTCAAGGCCTGAACCTGGGGTCAGGAACTGAAACAGCAACCACAGAGCAAAGTTGTTTACTGACTTGATTTCCATGGTTCTTACACAACCTAGGGCTACCTTCCCAGGAGTTCTACTGTCCACAATGGGCTAGGCCCTCCCCCCATTAATCATTGTATTAGTGAATTTTCTGTTTCTCTGATAAAACACCATGACCAAGGCAGCTTGTAGAAGGAAGGGATTATTTGAGGCTCTGGTTCCAAAGGGATGAAAGTCTACCAGCATCACAGTGGAAAAGCAGTGATTTACACTAAATAACTGTTTTTAATCTGAGCATATCTTTTAGTGTTTAATGCTAAAATTCAGATTGAAAATGGCCATGCAACTACAAGTGAGCCACAACACTTACTGGCAGGTAACAGTTACTGCACCTACTCCAGCCTTTTATAATTTAAAAGGATAAGATGACAGACAGCTTAACCATCAGGTATCTAGTAGCCTTTTTACTTATACCATGTACGATATACAATTTACATGATTTCCCTTCTACATCCCTCTATTTGATTCCTGGGATTGGCTTTGTCCTTCATATTTTTTTCTTAAAAACATAGTTTGATAGATTGAGGCACTTTTAGAAATGATACAGTCTTTACCAACTGATAATGATCAACTAAAAGGGAAATTCAACAGTCTGGAGCAGGATACAACAAATTTGACAAAAAAAAATCCAGTCAAATGACATACTTTTAGAAATGATACAGTCTTTATAAATTGATAATGATCAACTAAAAGAAAAATTCACGCCTTTAATCCCAGCACTTGGGAGGCAGAGGCAGGCGAATCTCTGAGAGTTCGAGACCAGCCTGGTCTAGAAAAGCTAGTTCCAGGACAGGAACCAAAAAGCTACAGAGAAACCCTGTCTCGAAAATCAAAAAAAAAAAAAAAAAAAAAAAAAGAAAGAAAAAGAAAATTTCAGCTCTCTAGAGAAGGATACAGCCAATTTGACAAACAAAACCCAGTCAATGACAAAGGGTGCTGAGACATTGTCTGAGAAAATTTGTACTGTTGAATGTATTAATCGGACTCTGTTGAAGCGTTATGATAGATTGACTGATAGAATGTCTCTCCAGGAAGGTAATATGCATGCTATAAAAACTATGACCAAAAATGAGACCTTATTTTTACTGGACAGACTTCACACCTTGGAATCCTCTGGGAGATCCAGACATTACAAAAGGCAATGGTAAAAAGATTTAAAAAGATTGAGAAATTTATCAAATTTGATGACCAGGAACAAAAGGTACAAAGACAAAATGTAGCATCATCAGTATGTACCAAACTTCGGTTCGGTGATATCATCAGAAAGAGCATCTGGAACCTAAGTTAGTCAAAGAATATACATGGGAGCCCATATGTATGACTGATCTAAAAACATTAAACAAGCAATTATAGCTTATAAAATACATTCATCCTTTGTCAAAAAAATGGTCAAAACATGGGCTTCAAGTAACAAGGCAATGCCACAAGACTGGATTCAGTTAATCTCAGCAGTCCTAGAAAATGGACTGCAGTTGCTTTGGAGGTGTTATTGGAGCAATTCTAGAGGATGGCATCCCCTCTTCCAAAAAAGTTTGCCCTCAGGGTTGGGAAAACTGTTTAGGGATTGTTGATTATTGCCTGTATCAGGTAGAAGCTTGGGGTGGAAACTATGTAGGTTCAGAACAAAAGGGGATCATAATAGCGGGTAATAGAGTAAATACTTGTGAGCTGATATTTATGGATAATTTACATTGGTATGGTTTTTGTATATTGATATAAGTTCAAATTATATTTGTTATTTCTGTTTACAATATTTATACACCTATGCAAAGTTATTCTGTCAGATTGTATACATGCATGTTTCTACCTCTCTTTAGGATATTTTATATATTTATACAACTTTTAGGATATATTTTTGTATTGCGTTATATATTATTCTTACCTCTGATCAAGATACTAATGCATTGTTTACATTTTGAGATCATTGTCCTCATTTGCTGCACATTTGTTTACAGATTATATAATATTCTGACATGAAGTCTTAGTCTTTAAGTTATACAGGTATTAAATATTATAGGCCAATAGTTGTTCATGTTTGTTATACATATAATCAGATTAATTAGGTTCTTTAGATACATAGAGATTGTATTCTGCCTAGATAGGTAATCTTCAATCACTTCAAGGATCTGTAGAACATAGCATTTAAATAACTTAGGGTCCTGTTGACATGAGACACAATTGCTCCTGCCAGCACCAATCTATTCCCGAGAGAATGTTGAGCACCAAAGACACTCCACTTGGAGTTTGTTTTCTTCTTGGCACAATTGGCCTTTGGGCAGAAAACAGCCCATGTGCCTCAACAACTGACAAAGTGCATGGTATCTGGACTGGATAAGCAGGATACACACACACACACACACACACACACACACACAGGACTGCCAAACCTTGCTAAGACTGGGTAAGAGGGTTCTAAAAAATTCCCTGCCTCTAAAAATGGTCTGCCAATTATGCTAGGCCTTAGCCAAAGTTGGTTGCTTCAACATTGCAAATTAGACTTTGGGAAAATTGCTCAGGTAGCCCATTGACTCTGTCATCTACTGCACACTTTGGAAGCTGCTTGATTGCACTTCTTGCCTACTCAAGTAATATCTCTCTTCTCAGGCTTTCAATGGGGTTAAAGATTAGATAGTCATAGTTACCTTCCTATGATTTAGCCAAACTTATTTCTGATGCAAGACTTAGATTCCTTGGAATAAAATGTTTATTAAAACATTTGTCATGTGTTCCTTGCTTAATATTGTTTATGTTGTTTATAATTTTACACTTGAAATCTGTTTCTATTGTATATAGTTTTGTTTTGGGTTAGATCACTCTTGTTTAGACAAAAGGGGGAGGTGATGGGAAAGCCTTGTTAACCAATTATCTTTAAGAGGTGGGACCAAGTTAGGGTGTGGCTTTCTGGGACCCAGAGAAGAATGGGCACATGGCCCATGTGTGCTCTCTTTGTGGATCCTTCATGGCACAGCTGAGCTTGAACTTCTCATTCCTGTTTCATGAGATTTCCCCTTATAGTAAATAAAAATATAATTGTTTATCTTTTAGCTAGCCTGGTTATTTCCCAAATCGAGCTAACTTCTACACAAAACAAGTCACTCTCACACCCTAGACCAAAACATTCTGTAGGCAAACCACTCCCTAGGTGGAATCTGTTGTTATTTCCCCCAAGGGAACTGGAACTTAGTTGGATCCTTAGACTTTTGTTTGGGGTAGAAACAGATCTACTTCTCAATTCCTGAAATACAAGGTCTGGATATTAGCCACACCTGTTGACAATAACCTTGAGAGAGAGAGAACTCTCTAATCTGAATCTAGGTGGACGTTTGTTTGGGGTAGAAACAGAGAATAACCTTGAAGGAATCGACATAAATTCCATTGCTCTGACCTTTGGTCAAGGTGAAAATAGGCTCACATTTTTAGGCCTCCATACTAAATTACATATTCCCAACATACAATGGTACAGAGTATACATTACCATTCCAAACATAGTGAGAAAACACTAGATTGAAGCAAGACTGAGACACAGCAGAGCACACCCCAAGTTCTACAGCTCTATGTTTGAGATCCAAGGGCTTAGATGGCTCTTCAGATCCCCCACTCCTTCCAGCTTTGCTGACTTTGGCTGGCTTCCTTCACATTCTGTTAGAAGCTATCCTTGGCAGGTAGCCCATAGCTCAGGAATCCCCATTATCTTGGGGTCTCCAACAAAATCCAGGCTTTGCCTTCACAGCTCCACTCAATGGCCTCTCTGGGCTCCCATGTGGGGACTCCCCTACCACACATGTAGCCTAAACAGTTTTCCTTAACCATGAAGGAAGATTCCACATTCCTGTACCCCTCTTGGTAAAGTTAGAACCACATTGGCAAAACTGCCAAGCTTTGTTGCTCTCCTGGACTGGAACCTGTCCCCATCTATGAATTGCATTTACTTGAGCTTTGACTTGTTGGTGTTTGGGGGGTGGAAGAAATTTCTCAGCCTCTTCATCACTTGGGCTGCAGGATTAGCTGGATGGTGTCTTGCCCTGAGGGCACAACTCCCTTTATTCCATTTCTCCTTAAGTCTTAAACTTCTCATTTCTTTGAGCATAAGACTTGGCTCCAACATTAAATTTCCTGGTGTTCTTTTTCTCCTCAAACTGTACATTTTTGTTTTTTTGTTTCTGTTTTTGTTTTTTTTGTTTGTTTGTTTTTTTTTTTTTTTTTTTTTGCCCTGATTGCAATTTTTCATTGCAGACCTGCTTAAGAAGGACCACTGATGACCATGCGACACAGAGACTGCCAGGCTATTTTGAAATGACCTCCGCTAATGACATTACTCCAAAACTCTTCAATTTAGCCTCAGGTTAAATTTGGAAAAGGGCAAAAAGCAGTCATATTCTTTGCCAAAATATCACAAGAATGGTTTCTAGTATTATCCCCTGCTAAAACCTCCTGAGCTGAGCCTTCACAGTCCACATTGCTATCAGCATGGTTGTCTCTCATGTTCCTACTAGGATGGTCTGTTAAGATCTACTTAGAGTATTCAATTGCTTTGCTAGTCCAAAGTCCCAAAGACTGCCATATTTCTCCAACAAAGAGCACATTCAGGCCTGTCACAGCATTACCCCAGTCCCTCGGACCAACTTTTGCTTTATTCTGTGAGATGACCAAGGTCATTTACAAAAGAAAGTGTTGTGGAATATCCCTGATGTGGGAGTCCTTTCTGTGTGCTGTGATTGCCATTAATGAATAAAGAAACTGCTTTGGACCTATAGCAAGGTAGAAGGATGATCTGCCTGCCTCAGTGGATGGGGAGGGGAGTGGACATGGCTTGTCTCTTAAAGGGATAGGACAGATCATTACAAAACTTCTCCAACAAGGTCACACCCACTAATCCTTCTTAAACAGTTCACTGGCATACCCTAACATTTGAATATATAAACCTGTAGGGCTATTCTTCATCAGACCACCACAGTACCCTTTCACCTGAGACACAGCGATGTTTGGAGAAATGTGTCTTCAGACACTAGTTCCAATGGCGAGGGAGATGCCCCATGCTGGCAGCAATGAAGACACTTGGTTAGTTTTCTTCCAGGATTCTGACAATAGAAAGAAACTTCAAGGATCAGAAAGCCTTCTCTGAGTTTTGAAGGATGAATAAGCACTTTGCAAGCAGTTAAAGGTAGAGGACCATGGCAGACAAAGGCTACACCATGGCCACAAGCCTGGAGGTAACAGAAGCTCTATATGGTGTTTATTCACAAAAGTGGAAAGGGGGATGAAGGGCTTTCTAGCATTTCCAGGGACTCCAGTTATGACCTATTGTGTCTCTGATGCCATTTTTGTGCGACTCTTACCACCTCCATGGGTTAGGTTACTAATTCCCATTTTGGAGAGGAGAAATTCAAGTCTTGGAATGGTTGTGAATGCCCCAAGGTCATGCCACTGAACTGGAAGTTCACCTCAAATCTATCAGGTGACCAGGCCCAGGTCGTGCTACCTGAACCAGGAGGAGTTTGGCCCAAGGCCTGTCAGGTGAGAGGCTCAGGCTGCTTCTTCTCTGTGTCATTACTTGCCATGCTAAGATCCAGCTTCCCAGTTTTCACCAGTACCTGCTTGTCTCTGTTATGTGCCTGACCTGTCAAGCCAGGAGTGGAGCAGCAGCAAGGCTAGAGCTTAGCTCTCAGCAAGATGCTTGCTAATAGAGGGCAGAGAAGATCTGGGAATAAATGCCCATGGTAATCTAACTAAACTAAGTTAAAAAGAGGACAGGGAATGTTGCCTGAGGGTGGAAAGAGGGGAGTGGAACTACTTCCCTGTGGGAGAAGCTCTCTGAAGAGGCAATGGACGGGTGAGCCTTGGATGAGAAGAAACAACCAAACACGAGATCCAGGAACACGCTATATGCAGAAGGAAGTGCAAAGGTCGGGGGGAAGGCAGAGGACTGGGTTTGCTGCTCTTCGGAAAGAAGTCGGCCTTGTAGACAGAAAGTGGGATAACTGAGAGGAGATACCATCGGAGTTACAGCTTGCCCGGGAGAGCTGTCCAAAGGTCTGGCACAAAGAAAACATCCCACTCTGCATCGTTCTGATTGTGTGATGCTGGAAAGGGGACCCAAAGTCTTTGGACCTCAGGATCCTACTGTGTACAATGGAGGTCATAAACTCTGCCTCACAGGCAGGCACGTGAGATTACATACTAAATGCCAGCTTGTCTCCTTGTTAAAGAGTTCAACAATCTCCTCCTGTGGACTCCTAGGCCACTAACACGCTCTTGAACATGGTGACTTAGACAACCTGTTGCTAATACATAGCGCATCATTTGTCCATCCTGATAAGTAGTAGGTTTCCCATCAGACTGGCACTTTTAAAACTTCTGAGTGGTTCTAGGTCATGGGAGCTGGTGCTGGGGGCCCATAGCAGTCTGTGGGACCTGGGGCAAGACTCTGCAGTGAAACGTGATACCTAAAAGTAGCCTTCTATTGCTTTTGAGAAGCAGTTCTTAAACTAGGACATGCATACAAATTCCATGGGATCTGGTAGCATTGCAGATTGTGAGTGGCCTGGCTGGGCCGGAAATGCTAAATTCCTCACACTCTCTTTGGTGAAGCGGTTCAGCCAGAGCCTCGCTTTGAGAAGCAAGGAAATAAAGCCAATGACCTCCATGTCAGGAAAAGTTGGTTACCGCTGATGGAAAAACCACAGCATGTCATCATTGCTTTCTCCCCAAACGCACTAGGAAAGAGTCCTCCTAAAAACCCAACTCTGCACTGGGCCTCGCTGTAGGCAATGGAAAGTAGGGTCTGCCTTGCACCGCCCTGCTCTGTCCTAGTAGCAGAAATCCAGTTCGTGCAGCAGAATAGCCTATACATGGCCTGAAGCCATCCAGTGTTAGCACGAGAAGACCAAGTGAGTGACGTTTAGAACCCAGGTCTAGTGCGAAAGGAGTCTGTACACAGCTGGAACAGTATCACCAAGGGCCGAGGCTGCCTGGCTACAGAAGGATCCCACCAGCCCTGATTCAAATCAGTAGCCTGGTCCAGCACTTTGCTCTTGCTAAGTCTTCCACGAGACATGAATCAAGTCTTGCAAAAGAGAAGCTCCCAGCTGTCCTTCCTCATAAATGCCAGGCCAGCTGTCCCTGGACTAGAGAAATATCTGGGAGGCAGAATCCTGTCACCTGACAGGCGTGACAGTTATGAAACTCACCTCCGCCCCAAGCACGTTGCACCAACAATGCCACCCAGGCAGGGCTTTAAATGTCCTTCTTCCCAAAGACTTGTGACGAGGAAGTGTGATTGCCCTTTGATCACTGCTAATAATAGTCCTGACTCTGCTTTTTTTTTTTTTTTTGAAACAACAATGAACTTTGAAACATGTGATGGCAGCCACTCATATCAGCTGTTTGTCCTCAGAAAGCAAAATCCCAGCACCCTGGAAGCTGCCAGGACCCTTTGAGAAGAAGAGACAGGAATGCAGCCAATACAAGCATGGTCTTTCTGCCAGGCATGCACACAACATATTTAAATTAAGTAAAGGTGGCATGAACAGGCTTAGCATGAAACGAAACACTTCATGCCCTGTCAGCCAGGCCCCTTACCTCCATCTCTGTTTTGGAAACAAATTTTTCTCTTGCTTGCCTTATGGAAGGTACTGGTTAGAAGTTTAGCTGAGCAGGTGTCAAGCTGGGAGCACTCACTGAAGGAGAGGGAAAGAGGAGGATCTCACTGAGCTTCCAAACAGATCAAAGATGGCAGCCTTGAAGTTCTTGACTGCTTGTCTTGCTTCTGTTGCTCTGAAAGCTTCTATTACTGTGAAGAGACACCATGACCATGATAACTCTTATAAAAGATAACATTTAACTCAGGTGGCAGCTTAGAGTTCCAGAGGTTTAGTCCATTGTCATCATAGTGGGATATGGTGGCTTGCAGGCAGAGGCAGTGTTGGAGAGGTAGATGAGTGTCCTGCATCTTCCCTTGCAGGCAACAAGAAGTGGTCTGTGTGTTACACTGAGGGAAGCTTAAGCAAAAGAGACCTCAAGGCTTGCCCCCACAGTGACACACTTTCTCCAATAAGGCCACACCTACTTTGACAAAGCCACACCTCCTCATAGGTCACTCCCTTTGGAGGCCGGTTTCTTTCAAACCACTGCACTGCTGACCCCAATGTCTCTTCATTTTTCATATTCTTTTCTTGTTAGAATCACACTGTCTTAGCTGCTTTTCTATAGTTGTGACAAGACACTATGGCCAAGGCTACTTATACAAGAGTTTATTGGGAGTTTATAGTTTTAGAGAGTTAGCGTCTATGGCATTGTGGTGAGGAATGTGGCAGGAGGCAGACAGACATGTGCTTGAGCACTAACTGAGAACTTACATCTTGGTCCACAGCATGAGACAGAGAGTGAGCTAACTGGGAAGGGGATGGGCCTTTGAAACCTCAAAGACTGCCCCCCAGTCTTCAAAGCCCACACCCCTTAATCCTTTCCAAACAGTTCTACCAACTGAGGACCAAGTATTTGAACTTATGAACCTAGGGGGCCATTCTCATTCAAACCACCGTGGGCATCCTTTGCCCTAAGCTCTGCAAGGTCTCTCACTAGAGCCAGCAGGCAATGAACTTCCTTTCACAGCATTGCAGGGCCTGAACATTTGCTTGCCATGAGCAAGGCAGATAGAAAGGACAGAATGGCAGACCTGGGCTGACAACTGTCCATTTCTGTATTTGCATGTCTTCCTAGAAAAGCTTTCTGTATTTATTCTTCCCCAACAACGAGGCTCTCCTCCTTCAGATCTGAACCACCACCCAACTGGAAGGGTCTAGACCTGCAGGCCCCTGAAATCCTGTCTGTCTGTCTGTCTGTCTGTCTGTCTGTCTGTCTGTGTTTGTTTCTTCCAGGGTTCATTAAGCAGCTCAGGATGGGGGTAACACCTTCTGCAGCCCTCCATACCCAGCACCTAACAGTTATCTGTTTCTATATTATCTTAATGGGGAGTCTTCTCAATATACATTTTCTGCAAATAGAATTGAAAATTCTGTCCATAATTATGTTGGAGAGGATGTGGGGTAAAAGGAACACTCCTCCATTGCTGGTGGGAATGAAAGCTGGTACAGCCCCTTTGGATAACAGTATGGTGCTTTCTCAGAAAATTAGGAAACAACCTTCCTCAAGACACAGCAATACCACTTTTGGGTATATACCCAAAGGATGCTCCATCATACCACAAGAACACATGCTCAACTATGTTCATATCATATGGATCTAGAAAACATCATATTGAGTGAGGTAACCCAGACCCAGAAAGGCAAGTATAATATGTACTCACTCATAAGTGGCTTTTAGACATAAAGCAAAGAAAAAAAAAACACCTACAATTAATTCACAATCCCAGAGAACCTAGACAACAATGAGGACCCTAAGAGAGACATACATGGATCTAATCTACATGGAAAGTAGAAAAGAAAAAGATCTCCTGAGTAAATTAGGAGCATGGGGACCATTGGAGAGGGTAGAAGGGGAGCGGAGAAAAACATATAGCTCAATTTAAAAAAAAAAAAAAAAACAGTTTTTAAAAAAGAAAACTCTATCCCCATAAACACATACTCAAACTTGCTGGAGGTTGTTTCAGGAGGTTTTGCAGACTTGCTTCCATGTACCGTTGGTAAAATTTCTCTTTAGCCAGTGTTGACCCTGGCCCGGACTGTACTGGATCTTGCAGGCTCTGGGCAGGGAGACTGCTTGGGTTTTGGTTTAGTTTTCTTTCTTTCTCCTTCCTCCTCCTTCTCCTTTTTCTTCTTTAATTAGAAGTGGAACCATAGAGCTCTCGGAAACCCCTTTCCAACCCAAACTCCCATTTTCTGTCATATGCTTACAGGCCTTGCAGATTCATGAATGTACCCAGAGGTCCAGTCATAAATTGTCAGAGAGCAAATTTCTCTTAGAAGAACACAAAAGGAAGTTCAGGAGGGATCCTGTCTGGAGATTATGATCCAGGCTAGTCTTGTTCCCTCAGAGCAGACTGTATCTGATGGCTTTCCCTGATAGACAACTTCTAAGACCAGGGAGGCAGGGACAATGAAGGGCAAAGAGATACAGAAGATGGAACTCCACAGTCACCGTGCAGTTGTGTCCATGTGCTGGTAGGGGTAGCAGGCAGAGACTTTTACTTCTCTGAGTCTTATTTCTCACCTATGAACTTGGCAACATCCGCCTGGCAGGGCTCTTGTGAGGTTTTTTTTTTTAATTGTTTTTATTGAGCTATATATTTTTTCCACTCCCCTCCCTACCTCTCCCCTTCCCTTCTACCCTCTCCCGTGGTCCCCATGCTCCCAATTTACTCAGGAGATCTTGTCTTTTTCTACTTCCCATGTAGATTAGATCCATGTATGTCACTCTTAGGGTCCTCACTGTTGTCTAGGTTCTCTGGGATTGTGAATTGTAGGCTGCTTTTTCTTTGCTTTATGTCTAAAAGCCCCATGTTGGTTTTGAATGAATTTTCTGTGTGGGACAGAAGGGTGTTTCAGTAACTGAACTCCAATCTTAGAACTGGAAAAGGTCACCTGAGCCCACATTTTGAACCATCCCCAGTCCACCTGAAAAGGGTACTCTCCCCTCATGGTTTCTCCTCCGCCTAGCTTGCAGGCACCCACGATGGGGTTGTCACTACTACAGAATTCTTTCTTGGACTGAGAAAGTGGTCTCCAGACCACTTTCCTTTTAGTCTTCCACCAGGGCACTGTAAATAAGGCTAGGCCCACACCCCAGTGCAGCCTCTGCGGGAGAGAAGAAAGCTTTCGGCCATCTCGGTAAGGCCCAGAGAATTCTTGAGGCTTTAGCTGGGTTTCTACAGAAACCTATTCAAGCATAAAGAAAGGGAGATTGATATGTTGTTTTGCAACCCCTCTACATTTTGGGGGGTCTCCATCCACGGATTCAAGCAATTGTGGGTTGAAATTACTACTACATGAAGAGAAATCTTGTGTCTGTATTGGATACATATACACTATTTCTCTTGATTGTTTATTGAATGATAGAGTGTAACAAATGTTAAAAAGCATTCACATTGTTTAAGATTAACCTAGAAATTGTGTGAAATATA
Source organism: Chionomys nivalis (assembly GCF_950005125.1). Taxonomy (NCBI): domain Eukaryota; kingdom Metazoa; phylum Chordata; class Mammalia; order Rodentia; family Cricetidae; genus Chionomys; species Chionomys nivalis. The sequence goes on from NC_080096.1 coordinate 51,268,143, forward strand.
ACAGTGAATGGGTTTTTGGCAAATACTTCCTTCTTTTAAATGAAGTTTAGCATCAGCAGGCTTGGGGTTTGTGTATACAGGCAACTATGAGAGACCATGTTAGCACACATTAGAGGTACCCTTTGGAAGTTCAGGGGGGCTTCTTAGAAGAAGTGAGATTTAAGCCAAGTAGAAGTTGTGGACTGCTTGTGTAAAAAGCTCTACTGGCCAGTAGAGTCAAAACTGGGGTGCAAGCACAGGCCTTCACTGTCACAGTGCTAGGAGACAAGTGATGTCAGTGAGGGATTTACAACAGCCAATCACCACGGTCAAGCTGCCAGTGCTTGCTAAAGCCTACCCTGGGCTGTTTGCTCTTCAGCCCTAGCCCCAACCTGACAACACCTCGTAATAGGCAGAAGACTCAGAGTTTGCAGCCTCCATGGGGCCACAGACACAAGACAGTTGAGGCTGGGTGTGAGTTAAGCTCCAGCTGCATGGCTCCTTCTCTTTGGACGGTGCGAGTGGGAACGGCAGGGCCTCCTCCCCTGGCTGCTGTGTGAACCGGATAAGAGGTTATAGGTGAGGTAGCCCAACTCCTGGCTTGTGCACAACAGACATTTGCCTTCTGTCCTTGTTTGACAAGGACATGCTGGCTGACCTGATCTTAGACTTCCCTCCTAGTAGATAATGTCATTCCCTCTGCCACTTGCCAAGGACTTGCATCAGAACTGAGTTCTAGAAAGTTCGGTGACGCGCCAGGCCCTGGGAAGGGTGGATAAGGATTTCAGGAGAGCATAAGGCCTGAGACCCATGAACTTGCCCCAGAGGGCAGAAGGAGATTTCTAAGACAGGTTTCAAACACGCAAAGGGAAAGAACTGAATTCACACCATAGTGATCTTGCAAAGGCCTCAGCAGCAGAGACTGCAGATGTTTCAAATGGCAGAAGTAGTGGCACTGGCTCCTGATGGCACATGGCTTCTCCCCTGAGGCTGCACTCCATCCTGGAAGCCTGCTCTTCCCTGGAGGGAGGACAGAAGCTCCTCAAACTAGAAATCAGCCTTCAATCCTGCAAAGACTTGCCTTTGTTTCACGCCTCAATTCCTCCCTCCGTGAAGAGGATCTGCTTTGGCTACAGCCCACACTCAGAGAGGTTGGGCCTCCTGTCTGCACAGCATTTCTGCCTGTCTTCTCAGAAGCCACCAAGGTGCGAGGGGATGAGGATAGCTGCCAACTGTGTCAGCTCATGGCTACTGCTGGACCTCTCGGAGAAGCTTCCTGAACCCTTCTGGAAGGACTGGCATGGCTGGAAACAGGATGTAACATGGCTTCATTGAGAAGAATCTGATGACAGGTTTAGGTTGAGAGGTAAGGGAAGAGTTAGAGAAACTAGCAAGGAAGGTAGGCTAGCCAGCACTGGCAACAGAGTCAAGGCACATCAGGTTATAATTGAAGGTAGTCCTGGATGCTTGAGCAAGACAACTATCCACTTTAGGAGTTATTTCATAGAGTTAGCAGCCAATTTAGAGACTACTAAAAAAATAAAAAAAAAAAGTTCAGGGCTCGGTGGGGGCAGGACTGCTGTCTTCCTGCTGCCTGTGTTCCTCTGGAGTGTATCTTTGGCCATAATAAAAGGTCTAACTATTGACTTAGAGGACCCAGGAACCTGATGATGCAGGGCTGACTGGTCCTTCTAGGGAGCAGAGCAGGCAGAGTGGGTAGAGCAGTGGATTGGATGGGAAGGACCTACAGCAGCATCATAGCAGGCTTCCTGGAACTCTGAAGGGAGAATAAAACAGCCAGTCCTGAGGTGGGGACCTTCCCCAACAGCGAGAATGACATTTAAGGGAAGAGCCATCCAGGCTGCAAAGCTTTCCCAGGAAGACCAGAGTGTGCAAAGACCCTACGTCTGGCATATCCACCAGAAGATTCCACATGACCACAGACATTTCTTATTCTGGCTCTTACACAACCTCAGAGAGCAAAGAGGTTGTTCAACGTTCCTGGATCTCACCCATCTTCCCCAAGACAGATATCCCGGCAGGTCACCATAACAGAGAAAGCAACAGTTGCCCTTTGGTGGCAAAATAACCGGGATTCTGTTAAACAGCTGCTAAGTGGTTTGCTGGAGCGTTTCAGGTACTTGGAAGGAAGAATCAGTCCGTGTTTGCCAGCTGCAAAGGCAGAGTGCTGACCATTGGGAGAGACTGTTTCCAAGGCCAGGTGGCCACAAATGTCCAGTAGACAGGAGTCCTGCCCATGACGTACACCACAGTTGACTTTCTGTAGTGGACTTGCCACGTGGCCCGGCACACTCAGTTTTCCGGCCTTGCTCATCTTCTGTGGTGTCCTGAGCACACCCTGCCTCTTCCTGCCTTTGCATAAGCTAGTCTCTTAGCCAGAGACATTGCTTTCCCACTAAGTCCTCTCCCGGCTAGGTGAGCTCCACTGTAGACTTATATCACCGCTTGCTCCTCAAAGCCTCATGGGTGTCTGGAGTCAGAGACATTTCCTAGGAGTGCTTACAGCCACGCTACAAAGTTCCCCACAGGGCTCAGTTCTCCACTGTATGATGTTGGGACTTGGCCTGCCTTCCTGGGAGGACTGGGAAAGACCTGTCTCATTTACTCTTTACCCCAAGATCCTAGCCCACTGTCCAATGGGTGCCTGGAAAGCATTGACGCTGACATGGAGACCAATGAAAGAATTTCTAGTGATGGGGCCAAAGGACACCCACCTCCCCTGAGAAGAAACTCCTAGAACAAGAGCTGCAGAACAGAAAGTCTCATCGAAGTAGGGTTCTGGTCAGCACAAAAGAAAAGAACAATCCAGGCTGAAGAAATAGCATATGCAAATGTCTCAAGAAAGACCTTAGTGAGTCAGAGAACGAATGGCAGGAAGAACTGTGAAGATGTGGGACACAGGTCTGGGTGAGTGACCTTAGCCAGGGAGCAGGGAACTGTTGCTGGTTGTTTTTTCTCTTTTGGCCCTTTGGTCTTTGGGGGTCTGCCACCCAGATCCCAAATAAATCGCACACAGGGGCTTATTATTACTGATGAATGTCCAGCTTTAGCTTGGCTTGTTTCCAATCAGTTTTTCTTAAGTTATTTCACCTACCTTTTGCCTCTGGGCCTTTTCCTTTTCTCACTTCTGTGTATCTTCCTTTCATTCTTACTCTGTGGCTGGCTGGGTGGCTGACCCCTAACATCCGCCTCTCCTTGTTTTTTTCTTGCTCCTTCTCCTTCCTTGTTCCTTCTCCTTCTGTTTGTCCTCTCTGCCTGCCAGCCCCTCCTATCCTTGCCTCTGCCTCGCTATTGGCCGTTCAGATTTTTATTAGACCATCAGGTGTTTTAGACAGGCAAAGCATCACAGCTTCACAGAGTCAAACACATGCAACATAAACAAAAATAACACGCATTAAAACTTTTCTAAAACACGGGACACGTGGTGAGCACAGGGCTTGGGAAGGCCCAAGACGGGGACAGTTCCATTTCTTGGTGACATTCCTGAGTCTCAGCAAAATGGGATAATTGTGATTATTCTCTCATGAAGGATTCTCTAAGAAGAAACTAAGAAGTCTTTGACCAACACAGCCCATGGCAAACACACCAATCGCTCTTTCCACGCTGTCCTTTCTAGCAACAAGGATGTGGCTTTGTGAGTCCTTTCCAGTGCCCACCCCATCGTGCTCCCTATAGGACACCCCAGAGATGGGACAGCACCAAAAAGGCAGAAAAGTTGCTCAGAAAGGCTGTGGAGTTGGGAGGAGGCAAGGGGAATTTTTGGCAGGAAGAAAATCCTGAAGAGGTGAGGCCAGGCAGAGGGAGCATGGCTATCAGGGAAGGAGCCAAGCATGATTTGAGAGCAGAGGTATTAGAGGGTAATAATCAGACAACGGGGCCTTAAAGCAGCCAGGGTAGGGTATGCCTTGAGCAAGTGGAGAAATGCTACGGGATTAAGCTTTCTCCCTGCTGAAACAGGCTTGCCACCCTTCCCCTCTGTGGTCTGCAGAGTTACCCAGTGTCATCCTGTCAACTCTCCAGAGGTGCAGGCCATCATCATAAAGGGAAGGGCAGGAGGTTTTCTATGAGGCGTCCAGGGTGATCTGAAGGAGACCAAAAGATGTCAGGGTCTACATGTTCCTGGAGTGAAGTGCCGAGCCCACCTGCCACCTGCCACCTCTGACTTGAGAGTGCAAACCACCTCGAGGCCCTCAGCAGCCAAAGGCCCTTTTGATGTGGGCACAGGGTACTCAGAGAGGGACAAGAACAGTTATTGAGGAAGTGCCTGAAGTAGACCTGACCCTTGTCTGCTCTGTGAATACTGACCACAATATGGCCCCTGGGACTTGTAGCGGACAGGGACAGGACCAAGTGTCAAGTCTATCACCACCAGTAACAACCATGATTACACCCTGAGCTTCCTGTCACTGAGTCATGCTCTGGTTTCCCCTCAGCTCCCAACTCCTTGTATTTGCCATCAAATGTATTCAGATGAAACCATAAGAATGTGTTAAAGATAAAAGAAGGACTCTGCTGCAGTTAGCTTCAGCTGCCAACTTGACACAAGTCACCTGGGAAGAGGGACCCTCGGTTGAAGAATTGCTTCCATTAGCAAAACTTGTAACCATGTTCATGAGGCATTTTCTTGATTGCTATCTGACACAGGAGGCCCACTCCACTGTGAGCAGTACCATCCCTAGGCAGGTGAGTCAGCATCATTTAAGACTGGTAAGAATGTAAGCCTGGAGCAAGGCAGTAAGCAGCATTCCTCCATGGCTCTTCTCTAATCCCTGCTTGAAGGTTTCTGCCCTGAGTTCCTGTCCAGGCTTCCCTTGATGAAGGACTCTGATACGGAAGCATAAGCCGAATAAATCCTTTCATCCCCTAGGGTGCTCTTGGTCAGTGTTTTATCAACGCCATGGAAACCAAACTAGGACATACAAAGACGAGATGGGACATCTGCCTAAGGGATTATTATTGAGGGAAGCATTGTTACAGGGCGAAGGTAGACAGTGGCCCAAGGGACCATTGCAACAGCCTACACTTCAGGTAGGTTTTTATAGTATTTCTTAAGTGCCATATCACTTGTATGTGTGTGTGTGTGTGTGTGTGTGTGTGTGTGTGTGTGTGAGAGAGAGAGAGAGAGCGTGTGTGTGTGTGTGAGAGAGAGAGAGAGCATGTGTGTGTGTGTGTGTGTGAGAGAGAGAGAGAGAGAGCGAGAATGTGTGTGTATGTGTGTAGAGAGAGAGAGAAAGAACATTTGTATGTATGTGTGAGTGAGAGAGAGAGAGCATGTGTGTGTGTGTGTGTGTGTGTGTGTGTGTGTGTGTGGAGGAGAGAGAGAATATGTGTGTATGTGTGTGTGGTGTGTGTGTGAGAGAGAGAGAGAGAAAGAGAGAGAGAGAGAGAGGAGGGGTGGGGGGGCATGTGTGTGCGTCCACAAGAAAGAAAAAATATGTGATATCTGCCTATCTGTATCCAACTTATTTCACATAATATGATCTCTAGTCACATCCATTTCCTAGAAAATAAATTAATATGAACAAATAAATTAGTGAATGAATTAATCTTTATGGATGAATAAAACTCCACTGTGTATACGTGCTACATTCCTTTTTTCCATTTGTCTATTGATAGACACCTAGCTGATTCTAACTTGGCTATTGAGAATTATACAGCCAGGTGGTAGTGGCACATGCCTTTAATTCCAGCACTCGGGAGGTAGAGACAGGTAGATCTCTGAGAGTTCATCTACAGAGTTCCAGGACAGCTTCCAAAGCTACAGAGAAACTCTGTCTTAGGGGAGAGAGAGACAGAGAGAGAGAGAGAGAGAGAGAGAGAGAGAGAATCATTCATGTACCTGACTGTCGTAGACTCCTTCAGATACAAACACAGAAGCAGTCTAGCGGGGTCATATGGTAGTTCTAGCTTTAGTTTTCTGAAGAACCATGACACTGATTTCTATAGTGGCTGAAACAATTTGTACCTCTTAACCATTGTGAAATTTTAGCACTTAAGAATTCAGAATAGTACAAATATTAATATTCAGTAAAATAATGGAGAAAACTGTGCAATAGGGCCTTCTGTCTGCTGTTACTTAACTTATCCAAACCTACTCTGTCAACTTCCTATTATGGGTGTGCTGCTTCTGAAAGCAGCTTGGAGCAAGAGTCCGTAGAAGATACCTCCTGTACAAGATTCAGTCCTCAAGCCGGGAGGAAATGAGGGCTGGTGCTTAAGTGGTAAGTGGGATGCTAGGGTCACTCATGCAGTCTCTACAACTGCCTACACAATAGGTTCCTTGTGACACCCCTTAATAAACAAGGAAGCTAATAAACCACGGGTTCATAGCAACCAAATATGACATCTAGTAAGCTGGAAGGTGGACATGTCATAGATTTGGGGTGGACCCCCTAATCCTGGGGCACTTTCTGGTCCAGGCATAGTGCAGATATTCTGCATGAAATATACACTTAAGTCTCAATTCTAAGGCAGACTGATACCTGAATCATCTAAATTTTGCTAGGAGCCTCTCGATGGAAGTACACAGCTACCCTTGACTTACATACAGTTCAGCTGAAAATAGATCTGGTTAATAAGCAAGCCAGAGAACAATGAGATGAAGGTTTCCTTCAGCAGCGGGCGCTACCCTCTTGACTCAGCCTAGACTTAGACCACCCACAAGGTTGCCAAGAGGTAGTTTGTAAAGGAGGAAGATAATGGGGTTGGAGTTGTGAGGATTTGAATATAAGCGTTGCCCGAAATTCTAACTTATTGAAGACATGGTCCTCGATGCAAGCAGAGGAGGGACTTTTTGGAAGTTAAGGATTCTAGAGGGTCCTGTTTTCATGAATGGATACATCTTACGATGAATTCCTAAATTTTTTTAGCATTATTTGGAGGTGATAGGTTAAAAGGCAGGATCCAGTTGGAGGAAATAGATCTCTACAGGCATGCCTTTGAAGGGTGAGTCTTATCCACTGCACTTTCCTCTTCTTTTGCTTTCTAGTGGCCATGAGTTAGTTATACATGCTTTAAGGACCATGACATGTTGCTTCACCATGGCCCTACAACCATAGACTGGAACCATTAACCAAAATGGTGTGTATTTTGCAGTACTGGCCAAGGCTGGTTGTTTCTGGATCCTGGTGTCTAATGTGTGTTGGAAAGAAAGAGAGAGAGAGGAGAAAAAGAAGAAGAAGGAGGAGGAGGCGGCGGAGGGAGAGAAAGAAAGGAAGGAAGAAGAAGAAGAGAGAGAGAGAGAGAGAGAGAGAGAGAGAGAGAGAAAGAAAGAAAGAAAGAAAGAAAGAAAGAAAGAAAGAAAGAAAGAAAGAAAGAAAGAAAGAAGAAAAGAGAAAGGGAAATAGAGTTAGAGGGGAAAAATCCCCAAGAACTTCAGAAGGACAGTTTCAGACAGGAGACAGGGTGGGTTAACACAGCAAACCTTACCACTCTATGTCTAACCTAGATTTTTTTCTCGCTTTGCCAAATGACGAAAATGAGCATTTGTACTGTTCTGTTTTATTGGATGATCAGCAGGGTTTATCATGCTTCTGTCTCTCCCTACTCTGGACTGATATCACTTTATCCTTTCTAAACACTCTGGAAATAAGTCCATTTTACCCAAAAGTGGGTAACACTGATGGTGGGGTTGTGGAGAACGTATGAAAAATAATCTTGGCATTTTCAGGCTAAGAGACTCTAAAAATCCCCACCCCTCACCCTCCAACACAATCATTTTAAATTCCCTTGTATTGTTGAGCAACTAGAGGCCAGAGTTAGTAACTTTGCCCAGTCACCAGCGAGTAGCAAAGCCCAGATCTAAGCTTGGGTCCTCTGACCACAGATAGCATGCGCATATTTAATTTGGTCAGGCTTCAAGCTCTAGAATATGGCTTCTTGATGGCATCAAGACCAATGGCTGTTTGGTCTGGATGATACTAAGTTATGGAGCATGGGCACATGTACAACAGAGACCTGATCTCTACTACTGTGCCAGTCCCATTTGTGTTGATTAGTTCTTTATCAGGTTCACATACACACACACACACACACACAAAAGGAAAAAAAAACCACAAAACAAGGAAAACCTGACCAGGAGAAATAATATTTGCTATATAAATTGATGATAGAACAGGGACATGATTCTAAGAAAATATGATTAATGAGGACAAAGTAAATGCTATTTGATGGGGGAGAGGAGAGGTTAGAAGGGTGTGTCTACTGCTCTACTCAATAATTCTAGGTCATCTCTTAGGTCTTAGCCTTCTGAGAACAAAGGAGAACTCTCGGTGGGGCAGCACATACTGTACTTCTCTTCTGTACTTCAGCTTCTGGGCCATTCAAATGGAGACACAGAATCAACCTCACAATGTCTTTTTTTTTTTTTTTTTTTTTTTTTTTTGGTTTTTCGAGACAGGGTTTCTCTGTGGCTTTGGAGCCTGTCCTGGAACTAGCTCTGTAAACCAGGCTGGTCTCGAACTCACAGAGATCCGCCTGCCTCTGCCTCCCGAGTGCTGGGATTAAAGGCGTGCGCCACCACCACCCGGCTCACAATGTCTTTAGATGGATCAGTAAGATGGAGGCGTGCTGGGCTGCTCAGCGCACTCTGGCACAACGCTCAGATGTGCTCTATTTTTATGTGACTCGCGAGGAAACAAAGGCTACAGGGTATTTCCAAATTGCCCTCAGGTCTCGTACTTCTGTGCAGCTTCACCTCCACTCAACCCCAGGTTCCCACCCCACCTCGGTTGTACCTCTTCTCACTTGAGTCCCATGAGACCCTAGAGAATTCACCTAGAAAAGAGCACTCCGCTTTTTCATCTTCTTCAACTGTGGCTCTGCGCCTGGCCCACAACTGTACGCAGCAATGTCTCTGGAATATAGTGAATGAATCCCTTCTCTCCAAGCTCCATCTGGCTGTAGGCCCCAGTTTATTTTCTCATAGGAGACCTTGAGCTACTGCTCCAGAGGGTGTGTAGTGGGTAGGTGTTTATTTATTTATTTAATTTAGAAGACTAGATAAGCAAGTGACTGAACTACGGAGACATTGGTTTCTGTTTGGGAGGTCAAACCTCAACTAGTTGTTGTAAAATATTCGTAAGTTTCCCAGGAAAGCCCCCCATCCTATGCCAAACAGCTAGAATGGTCCTTCAAAACTCTAGTCATTACCGATCACCCTCCCGTTGACTGCAATCTCCACAAAAGTGTATGCTCCCCCTTTCATGTCCTTAACATTTTGTAGACTTCCTGGCACTCAAGGGCACTCAAGAAGTACACGCTGGTGGAAGATTCAAGCCCATAAAATGAGGTATGGTGCCCATCCTGTCCTAGTTCAGAGGTTAGAAGTGACTTGGCCGCAGTCTCTTAGCTGACTGGCATTGGGACAAGATGTATGGCTGCCTCAGTTTCTTTCACTTTTCCTCATAGTCCTCCATGTGCTCAGAACACCAAGTTTGTCTCCTCGAGAAATAAAGGAGCTGTCAGTCCCCTGTAGGCATAGGGAAGGTTTGTTAATGAGGTATAGTCAACTTTCTAGACTGCACCAAAGTAAGGATGGAGACTTTGTGGGAGCCTCTGCCCACTCTGAGTCCTGCTCAGCAAAGAGTGACTAAAGGCACCGTGCAGATGATCAAATGTGTCAGGAAGAGGAACCCGTGGGCCCATTCCAGAAAACGATAAAATGGGCCCATCCCAGAAAACGAAAAAAATCCCTCTCAACCTACCCACTCCCCTGCCGTCCCTCTCCTTGTGTGCACACTAGCAAAGGGTGGTCATCAGTCAGATCGGGTGTCTGTTCTGAGCAAACAGCTTAACATCACCGTTTCTCAGTCTACAGAAGAAAAATATATCGCAGTAAGTGCCTCCTGCCTAGAGTGTCTGTGATTGAAGTTAGGGACTGACTAGCGCCTGGCACACAGAACTCGCTGTGGCAGTGTGGGTTGCCTCTCTGGGAGTGTACCTCCTGGCCCTCGGCCGCTCTTGCTCGGATCTCTTCCATCATTGAGGATGAGCCCTGTGTGCTGGTCTGTGTTCAATTGCTGTGATAAAACACCATGATCGAAAGCAGCTTGGGGAGAAAAGGATTTATTTGGCTTACATTTCCATCATCAAAGGAAGCCAAGGATGGAACTCAAGGCAGAGCCCATGAGGAATAGTGTTTACTGCTTTGCTATGCATGGCTTGCTCAGATTGATTTCTTCTGGTATAACTCAAGACCACTGGCTCAGAGGTTGCGAGGTCTACAGTAGGCTGGGCTCTCCTTAGCCAATCCTTAATGAAGAAAATACACGTCTACAGGCCAATCTGTCACAGATATTTTTTTTTCCCAGTTAACATTGCCTTTTCCTAGATGACTCTAGCTTGTGTCAAGTTCACCAAAAACAAATTGGCACGCTGTGCCTACCAAACACCTGCTCTCTGTTGGAAAGCAGATCCAAGCTAAATACCTTCTCATCTCCCTAGGGCTGCTGCTCCAGCGGCGCTCCCCGTTCACGCCCACATTGCCACAGCTTCTTTCCAGGACTCTTACTGTTTCTACCTGAGCATGTACACCATCGCATCTTCCTTGTCTACATGAACACATTCTGCCAAGCTCAGATCCTCCAACAGCTACCACCCTGTCTCTTTGCTCCCTAAACTGGTAGATATGTGTTCTGCCTTTACACCCTTTAAATCTACGCTCTTAGGTTCAGCCTGTCTGCATGCTTGCCTCCACCCTTACCTCCCAAACTGCATCTGTGCCTTCCCCCCTCACCTCTCTAGCTGCTCAGCAAACGCTTCTGGTTTTCCCTTCAGAACTTCGTGTCTGATTGCCTCTGCCACTCCAGCCTGAGTACTGCTACTTCTCACCTAGATTTTGTTTTGATCATGTTCTCATTTTTGTCCGCCTTGGCTCTCTTCTCCACAAAGTCCAGAAAAATGTCTTGTTAAGACACGCATCTGCTCAAGGCCTCTCTTCAAAACCCCGTCATGGCTGCCTTCACTGTTAGAGTTATAAAAGCTAGAGCCACCGCAGTGACCAAGAAGGCCCTCTGTGGCCTAGCTCCTCTTCCTGTCACCTCACAGACCTGTTTTCTTTCTGCCCCCCACTACACTTCCTCCATCCTGCTTCTAAGAAACTGCCTGTTTTCTCCCCTCAGAGACAAACCACAGACTCCCCTCAAGACTCCCCTCCAGGCTACCTTCTCCGTGGCATCTTTCCTGATTCCCCCTTTGATTGTGCACCCTACCCCGCAGCTTCCCCTCTCTTCCTCACTGCCATTGTGACATTCTATCATTTTCTTCATCTGCCTTGCTGGCTGTCCTGCCTAGTGGCTGAGCTCCATGCCGTCAGGACAACTGGACATGTCTGTTCGCCGCCTGCCTCACAAGGAGTGGGTTTCTGCGGACTTTGTCTTACTCTGTCGGTGGTGAGGAAAAAGCTGCTTCTTAACCATGTGTCCTATGTCCTGGAGCCCATGGGGTGGTAGTGAGGGAACCTACAAGCTCGCACAAGTACCTGTCAGACATGCAGGGAAGGGAAGTATCTTCGTTAAGGCTTCTAAATGCTAGAATGAAGCACCATAAGCAAAAAGAAAGTTGGGAAGGAAAGAGTTTATTTGGCTTCTATTTCCACGGTGTAGTCCATCACGGAATGAAGTCAGGACAAGACCTCAAACACGGTGGGAACCTAAGGCAGGAGCTGATATAGACAGGGATCACAGAGGGGAGCTGCTTACTAACCTGTTTGGCCTATTTCTTATAGAACCGAGGACCACCAGCCCAGGCACAGCACCACCCATAATGGGCTGGGGCCTTCCCCATCAATCACGAAGTTTAAAATGCCTTATAGGCCTGCCTATAACCCGATCGTATGCAGGTATTTGCTCAACTGAGGTTTCCTTCTTTCAGATAATTCTAGCTTGTGTCAAGTTGACATAAAACCAGCCAGCACACGAGTACGGAGTTTCTGGGCCATGGCCATTCAAATTTGGCTCCAGAATAAACTTTCCTTTATTCCCTCTGGAGTGCGAGATTTATGGTTTTTATTTTGGTTTGATTTTCAGGTTTTTTTTTTTTTATATCAATAGTGGCTTCTCTTCCACAGTTTCTTCGAGGTGTTGCCCAGCCCTCCTGCTCCTTACTCTCAGGAGTATCTCCATCACCAGCCTTAGCCACACACCTACTGAGTCAGCAAAAGGGACACACTTGCTTCCCTGTGGTCTGTGTTCTCTCTCACACTCCACATTGTAAGGAGTGGCCTTTCTCCTGCTGCCTGCTGGGAGACTCTCTCTGGCCTCCTTATGAGCTTCTAAGGGCTCCACTGTGGTGGGTGGTGGTATGAGCTTGTGTGATTTCTCTTCTAATGTGCACAGAAGCAAGACCGAAGGCTGGAAGTGGCGATGGGGAAGGGCAGACTGAGGCATGCTGGGTAGAGGGGAAGTTCTGAATCGGGTAAGTGAAGGAGGAAAGCGGAGCAGCTTCCTAGGCACAGCGCAGTGTGTCTGGAAGGCCTTTCAGGCCACAGTGATAGGCACAGACACAGCGGTACAGAGGGAGGCCACCATGACCAGGCCTGGGGGGCTGCCTGGAATTGTAACCAGTCAAGGAAAGAGAGAAAATGTACATCAGGAACCAATCATGAGGAAATGGCAAGATGAGCTACCGAAAAGATGACAGAAAAAGTCAGAGACTCAAGTCTGAAGTTTGTTGGGAATAGTATGGTGATTGCCTTGGAACTGGAATTGTCCCCAAAGAACTCTTCCAGAAAGTTCCATGCCCCAACTGCTTTGAAGGATGAGGTAGTCTTTCCTGCCTGCTCCTCAGCATTTGTGCTTATATGAGCACAGGAAGAGGTGCGTGCCTGCCTTTATGTCTCATTATCAAAACAAAAGAAAACTCTCAAGTGAAGGACTAGGGAAGGCCTTGCTTTAGTAGAAGTCATATTGCCTGGTCTGTGACCATCAGAGACCCTCAGTTTGTACATCACTGTACAGGAACAATTTCACAGCCAGGGATTTTGTTTCAATCATTCAATAGCTTTACAAGATAGCGTCCCATCTATCCACTCACTTATTTACTCCGCCCACGAACAAAGATGCGTACTGTGCTGCCAGCGTCAGAATGCAGGGAAACACAGCAGACCAAACCCCGCCTTCGTGCAGACATCAACTCGGCAGAAGCTCTTGTCCTTCCCGGTTTCCAGATGGGAGCACTGAGGTTTAAGCGAATTGATCACGGTCCAAAATCACTGGGCTTGCAGAAACTGGAAACAACCTAAATGCCCTTTGACCAAAGAATGAATAAGGAAAATGCAGTACATTTACGCAATAGAGTACTACACAGCAGAAAAAAATAACGACATCTTGAAATTTGCAGGAAAATGGATGGAGCTAGAAAACATCATTTTGAGTGAGGTCACCCAGACCCAGAAAGAGAATTATCACATGTAATCACTCATACGTGGTTTTTAAACATAAAGCAAATAAAACCAGCTCACAAATCACAATCCCAGAGAACGTAGACAACATTGAGGACCCTAAGAGAGACATACATAGATCTAATCTACATGAGAAATAAAAAAAGACAAGATCTCCTGAGTAAATTGGGAACATGGGGATCATGGGAAAGGGTTGAAGGGGAGGGAAGAGGCAGAGAGGGGAGCAGAGAAAAATGTAGAACTCAATAAAAATATAAAATAAATAAAAAAGAAAGAAAAGAAAAAATCTCTGGGCTTGGAAGTAAAGGAATCTAAACCATGATGTGGGCCTGCCTGACCCCAAGTGCAGGAACATATTTCTCACAGTACCAGGTACTGCAAGGATGGTGGGCTTGTCTACCTTGTGTCTTTTTTCCCATTCGTAACAAGTGAAGGAAGATTTGGCAGAAATCCGCACCCTGGGAACTACGTTGGAACTCCTCCCCCGTCCGATGTGTGTGTGTTTAACAAAGCCGTGAGAAATACCTTCCAGGTCTTTTTTGCTGGAGCCAAGAAGAGGAAGCCACCCAGCACTGTGAACGCGGCACAGTATCTGCTTGTGTGCAAACCCGCAGGCAATTTTAGCAACTTTGGGGAGGAGAAAGAAAGCTGTTGGTTTTGTTTGCACATATTTCTCGCCTCTGCAGAAGGCTCCTTGCCACCCGGCAGCCTCTGAGCTGCCAGTTAGGAGTGATGTCTCCATAGTACCTGCCTGCGGAGCTGCAGGTAGCGAGTTAGTTCACCTGCTCTCCTCTCAGTGCCCTCATTTGGAAATGAATCTTGTAAAGTCGTTTATAAGACCTCTAGCCCTTGCCTCTCGCATGGGAGGTGGAGGACCAAACATGATCCTTGTCTTTCAGAAAGGCCAACCTGCCTGCAAAACATTAAGCCAGGTGAGGACTTCCTGGGAAAGATGGACTTTCCCGAGAGTCTGAAGGAGACAGGTTGCAAGCCCAGCTCTTCCCCTTCTCACCCGCAAAACCTTTGACAAGTAACTTAACCACCTTTGTCCCTCCCGTCTCATTTTCACATCCCTGGAAGTATTCGTACGTTATCCCAAAAGGTTGGCATGGATACAGGTTATGGTATCCAGGTAGCAGCCAGCACCCACTTACTGTCCAATAAATTACACAAGCTGTTCTTCTTGTTCACCATCATCATCATTATTATCATCATCATCATCATCCTAACCACAACTACCACCACTGTTATTAACATGTGGGTGGCAAAGTCAAGAAGAACCTGGAGAAGCTGAGACTCTCAACTCCTTGGGGCAAGGATTGGGTCCTAGGCATCCTTGCATTGCATACCCAATGTCTAAAATACCCAGACATTGTCAACTGTGCAGTTAAGTTGGAGACACCGTACTAGGTGAAAGGACCATGGATCAGACGTCGGAATGGATAGCTCGAGGCTGAGTAAATGCACACGGTGCCCATTTCCCAGGCAGCAGGCTGCTATCTCTACCTGAGGTTGCATTCATTTAGACTCCTCAGAAAGTATTGTTACAATTTATATTTATAAATTCAAAAGCTAAGAGTCATCCATGATCTGACCAGGGTCATACAGATAAATGGGTAGCAGATTGAGGTCAGGAACCCAGGAGTGTCTGGTTTCTTAACCTACAGCCTTAACCTCTGCCCTGCCCCACCCTGCCCTGCCCTGCCCTGCCCTGCCCTGCTCTGCCATGACCTGCTGTGACCTGCCAGGAAGAGTGAGGTCTGAGGTTTCTTTTTCTAACCTACTTGAGTTCCTGCTTATCTTGGTATGGTCCAAGCCGTCAGGAAGTGCAAGGCTTCCTCCCTACAAAGATCGCAGCAGGTGACTTTCAAACTAGCCACGTTGTCATTTGGGGGTTGTTGCCTGCATTTTTTGACTTTCCCCCCTACAATGGTCAGACACTGAGAATGAAAGAAAAGGGCCAACATCACCCATCAACCTACCATTCTGGAAGCAAATATGCCCAAGGGAAACAAGGGTCACACCTAAGTCTCTCTTTGGAAGGATGCTGTGGCTCTAAAACCGAAGGGAGGGAGACCCAAAGAACAGAGGCATCAGCTGCCCCCACAGGGGCTTCTTAGGCTGCCATAGCAGACTAAAGTTATACCCCTCGGTCTAGAGAGAAAGGACTGCTTGCCCATGGCCACACAACCATAAGTGAAGGAGTTAGGAACAGAAACCACAGTCGCTCAGAAGCTAGTCTCATGGTGGTTTTGAGCAGCAAACTAACTCATCAGCTAGGAGTCTCATTGCTAAAGGAACCTTTGTTAAAGCAAACTTACTGTGAAGGTCACATCCATTCCTCCTCGGCGGCCATCGGCAAACCAGCAGTGTCTGTGAGCTCCAGGTGGAGAAGCAGAGCCTACCTCAGAAGGCTGTGTGGATGAAATGAGAAACTTCGCATATGGAGCCCCAGTCGTCCCCCGCCCCATCTGTGAAGGAGAGGGCAATACTTCTGTTTGACCTGTTCCTTAGTTCTCCAAACATTTATTAGACATTAAGATAGGGGACCCTTGGAGGAAGGCACAGTGCAATATACTTGTAATCCTAGAACCTAGTAGCGAGCAGCAGGAGGGCCACAGGTTCAAGGCCAGTCTGGGCTATGTAACAAGAACCTGCCTCAAAACTGGAAAGGGGGGAGGGAGGAAAAAGGGAAGAAGCATTCTGCATAGTGTTATGACAACAATACAGTGCCATCCCGTGAGATGAACTCTCAATTGAGAAATATCTATGTAAGATTTACCTGTAGTACATTTTCTTAGGGATGGATGTGGGAAAGGCCAGCTGATTGCTGGTGGTGCCGCCCCTCGGCAGGTGCCTCTGAGGTTGTAAGAAAGAAAGCTCAACAAGCCATGGAAGCAATCTAGCAGGCAGCACTTCTCCATGGTCTCCTGCCTTCAGGTCCCTGCCCTGGCTTCCCTCGGCGAAGGAGTACGATGTGAAACTCTAAGCTTAAATCCATCCCATCACCACCCCTGCCACAAGTTGCTTATGGTCATAGTGTTTTATCACAGAAACAGAAACTTTAAGATAGGAAGGAGGGAGGAAGGGAAGAAGGAAGGGAGAGGAGGGAAAGAGGGAGGAGAGAGGGAGGAAGAAAAAACATACACAACCCAGTCAAAATACAGTTTTATTTGCCACTAGGGCCAGAGCCGCAACAAAGACCCAGAAAAGTTACCCAGCCAATTAACTGCCTGTTCCAACTCAGCCATCTTCTGAGACCAGCACTTAGAACCTCATGGCCCTGCCTCTGGCCTCTGCATGCGCCCTTCCTTCAGATGAGATCTCCCTCTTTCTTCTCTTCTCTTCCTTGCTTCTCCTTCCTCTTGATCAGAATGCTGTATTCAGGAGGGGCACGTAGGCCAGCCGCCTACCCACAAGAAACTTCCTGTCTGGGAGACAAGACAGTTAACAAGAAAGGACAGGACTATAAGGAGTGTGGCCAGCATGAAAGGGAGACAGGCCCTCCCAAGCTGCCATCAAGGCCTCCTATGGGGTGGGGGTAGTCCAGGTGCTACAGCCCTGTCCTGAGCCCCAAGGTGGCAGGCTTCCCCACATGGCAGTTCAAGGGTGTGTCGGCATGCCTCTGTCAGGAGCGGTGTGTCTCTGAACCACGTTCCAAGTTGAACTCCTAGAGTAGAGAGGTTCACTGGTCCATAAATTTAGCTCCTTGCATACCCATGCTCAGCTCGTGGTTTGGCTGAAAAAAGCTGAAGAGAAACAAGGTTATTTTATGACCAGCAGATCTCTCCTTAGGAAATATACAGTGACAACCACCGTTAGCTTCCTTTCTCCGTGAGATTCTGTGTCTGTGTCCCCTCATCACACCCCTGACCTCCTCAGCAGTAGAACCCTCTTGTTGACTGTGATGGGACTCAGTGTCCACAGTAGGAACACAGAACCAGAACATCTGGGTATCTCCAAAGCTGGCCTGGGTCCTCAAAGCTCGCTCTGCCTTCAACATTTTGATGCCTTTCATGGTTCCTTTTCTCCCCAACACAGAGTGGGCCTGTAAGTTCATGCTCACTGTCCAGAGACTCTAACACCGGCTGTCTCAACCGAGGACAAACACAGTCAGAGTCAGACACAGTGCAGACAGCCAGGCACTTCACACACGGTCCCACGTGTGTGTTCTTCACGTGACCCTCCTTTCCCTAAGGCCTACTCTTTCCTTGCAATTTAAAAATAGTCTTGCATTGTTAGCTGTGGGGGAGCAAGTTAGAGTTATAAATCGCTATCAGTTCGAAGCGCCGTCTTCCTTTGCTCCCACGAGAAACCAATGGGGCTGGTTTGAGTTTACAATAGGAGTGGGCTCTTGGGAGACAAGTAAGACCTGAAAGACCACCACAGTCCCCACTCCTATTTCACAGGAACTCTCTGGCCCGAGACCACAGCCAGCTTCACACTCACTACCCATGAGCGCACAGGGGGTTAGGAAGCAAGAAACGTCTTCAGGGTTGTGAAATCAATGTTGAAAGAGCGGGCTCTGAGCCAAGCTGGTGTGAGCACACCCACGTCTGTGCTCACGTCCAGCGTACACACTCCCCGCCTCATTCCTTACTTCCTCCTTTGATATTCCTCTGCTGCTTCCTGCGTGGAGCTGGGGGAAACATACAAAGGACTGGAACACCAGAACATGTGGCTAACACTCAAACCGTTTCGGCAAATTACTCGACCATTCTATGCCTTGGTGTTCTCAGCACAGAATGGGAATTCTACAGTAACGATCTCACCAGTATTTTAATAAGGCTTACAATAGTACCTAGTGTAGTGGTCAATAACTGGTCGCTGTTATGATGCATGTGTGAAAATCCTAGTAGATGACAGCTTTCTCCATGGCATTACCACCACGCCCCTGGCTTTGGAGGTTTGCTGTGGAACTCCTGGTCACAGAGGAGAGATGTTGGAGCCCCTGCCTATCTGTGCTCTGCAAGGCGGAAGAGTCTTGTCCCTTCCTGTAGGTGAGTTCCCAGCAGAAGCTGATGAGGTCACTCACTGTGGGCTGAACACTCTTGAGGACTTGCTGTGCTCCAGACCCTGCTTGCAGCTCCCTCTCCAGAGGAAATCAAAGGCACCCTGTCTTTCACCGTGCTAGAATGTCTTAGCATTTATCATCTTAGCCACCCTAAGTGTCCAGTGATCCAGTGCTCTCAGAATTAGAAGTCAACTCTGTTCTCTCTACCCAGAGTTGCGTTGCTTGCAGAGACTCTCTATGCCCAGCAAATATTAAATGACCCTTCTCTTCCCCCAAACACAGTGACCTCTATTCTGCTCATTCACATAGGGAAAAAATTTTTGTTGCAGTAAAATATCCATACGACAAACTTGAACAATTTTAGGTGTGTAGTTCAGTATCAGCAAGCATCTTATGCTGCTGGGCTATGGCCAGAATCCATCTCAGCCTGTTACACTACCATGTGACAGCCACCATCCACCTCAGGAACACTTTCATCCCCCCCCACAGTGAAATTTCAGAATCATTAAATACTAACTCCTGGTTCCCAGTTGCCTTTAGGCCCTGGCAGCCGTCATTCTGCTTCCTGTGCCCACAACCCTGCCTGCTCTTGCATCTGGGTCCCACCGCGTTTGTCCTCTTATGACTGGCCTGTTTTCTTAGCACAATGTTTTCAAGGTTCATCCGGGTTGCAGCAGGCGTTAGGCTCTATTCTTTCTCAAGGCTAACTAGTATTCTCTTGTGTGGCTGTTCTGCACTCTGATCAACCGTTCCCTGCACTAGGTCGGGATGCCTGCATGTCCTCTGAGGTTTGGCTCAGATCTCCATGCTGCTCTGGGAGTGGGTCCTTGTATCTCCACTTGTGATCTGATGGGGAATGAATGACAGGAACCTCTCCCACAGGTTCCTTCTCAAAAAGCCTCTGCTTCCCAACTTGTGAAATGAGGATGAGACCGCCCATTGCAGGAGCTAAATGGAGAGGCCTGGTGGAGGGAGGAGCTTGGCAGCTGAGCATACATGCTGCTGCTGCTGGTGGTGCATCTGAGCTGAGAGAAGAGCCTGGAACCTGGAGGTGAAGATTCTCACTCTGACAAGCAGTATAGCAAATGCCTATAACATCCAGATGAGGAAAAGGCATGAGAGAAGTTCCTCAGCTGTGGCACAAGAGAGGACTAGAGGCTGAACTGTCACTGCTTCTCATCTGGACAGAAAGGTAACCACAGGCACAGAGTCTCTGGAAGAGGCCTGTAGAGCCTTCCGGCATGTAAGCAAGTAAATCTCCACATAGACTCAGAGTGAGATTTGAGGAGACAAAGGCCTGAGGCTTTCCAGGGCAAATTCAAAAGAGGACCCCCGAGGAAGAAGCAATGGCAATCTTCGGGCATATTTGAGGGTGGAGCCACATCATGCAGAATGCTGTTGTGCCGAGTCAGTCCCTTGGGTCTAGGGGGGCTCTGGTGAACTGGCCCAGACATTTCAAGGCATTAGTTAAACTAATTGGATGGAAGCGTGCCTTCCACAATCTCTGCCTTCCCACACAGACTGTATCTAAAGCATCACCTGTCTACCAGCATCACACAGAGTTCAACAGGCCAGGGGGCTCTCAGAAGCCTCTTTCCTGGGGTTATTCCTTAATGTACAAAATCTCCCTACCCAGACAGCCAGTGTCTGATATTCCTTCTAATGCTCAACTCCGGATTCTAAACAACACACTTGAATATCCTTCCTTCGGCTGTCAACTTGAGGTGTGATGGAACTGACCTTGTTCCCCGCAGCCACAGCGCTTGCCCCTCCTTATCATTTAGTTATAACATAAAGTTTGGTTATGCTCATGATAGTGTTAAGACCATGAAAACCTCAGCCAAGTCTTATCATATGGCGATTAAGTTTTTGCTCTATGATCTGGATTTTTAGCTGAAACTGATGTCCCAAGTTTTAAATCCATGCGCTTCTTTTTCCAGGTGCATTCATTTGTCCATGTGATGAATATCAGGCTTGCCGCAGTTTTCAGGGTAATCATCCTTGGTCCTTTAAGGTCCTGTTTTAAAATGGACCTTTGACCTCCATCTGCTGCAGAGCTCTGGGATATTTCTGAAAGAGTCTTTGGTGGCAGAAGGTGGACAGGGAAAATAGACGTTTCAAGTGTCACTCAGAAATGCCAGCTGTGTTCCTCTAGTTCTCAGAGAGGTCCACAGCCCTCTGAGGCCGGAGGAGAGAGAGGCATTAAAATCCCCACTACCTTCAGAGGACTCCTTGGCCAGTAAGATTGACAAAGATATGGACTGGGCCAGAGAGGAGCTTGGGGAGGCCTAGAGGAGCATTCTCACCTCAGCCCTTGGAGCAATGTCTAGGAGTATGGAAGTCTTTCTGTGGGAGACAATGTTAAAGATGACTGAGCTCACTAGGAGTTCTCCCAAAGTCCCCAGAAGGGATTTCATGTAGAGAATGTATACATAGTCCCAATCACAGAAACATGAGGATTCCCACCCTGGGAATTTCAGGTAGTGAACGGCTGGGATTGTACGAGAGGAATCTGAACAAGCAGTGGGTAGGGGCTGAGGATCTAGAGGACAGTGGGAGTCACAAAGGGCCTTTAGGAGGAATAGCCATATACCACTTACCCCCGAGGTGGCTCTGAGAGGCAAGACCCTAGCTACACAGCACATGGCATGGTGTCTGGAACTTGAGAAATGTATCATTTCATGATTTGCCATCATTTGGTGGGAAGAAAGGCAGATCTTTGAGGTGCGGTGGTAAAAAGAATGGTAGGGCTTGGCCTTGGCTCCTAGGCTCTGAGGTGTATGATCCATGCTGTTCCACAGACACCACTGAGCGCAGAAGAGCCACACACACATGGTAGGATGCTCAGCTCAGTCATCCTGAGGCTATCTGAACAGGGACCTCATGTTGTTAGTTTGTACAGGGATCTATGCCCATTAAGTAGTCACACTGGGAAAGAAGAGCCTGTTGAAAGGGAAGAGAAAGTACTTTGGAAGCAAAGTGAACTTGGGTGAGTATACAAAGGCCCACAGGCACACAAGGCTCACTCAGCCTGTGTGAGCCACAGTTGTTTCTGACCAGAGAACTGGGCATAGTGGGGTGGAGAACAGCTCAAAGTGGAAACCAGTAGAAGGCTAGGATGCTAAATGCAGCCCTAGAAATTGTGAATGCTCTGTACCGAACACGCAGGCAGCCTCCCAAGACTAGAAGGGGTAAAAGATGGTTCAAGAATAATTCCCAGATGGTGGTGGTGGCGGCACTAACCTTTAATCCCAGCACTCAGGCGGCTGAGGCAGGCAGATCTCTGTGAGTTCCAAGATAGACAAGGCTACACAGAGAACAAAAAAGAAGTAGGAGAAGGAGGAAGAGAGGGAGGAGAAGGAGGAGGAGAGGAGGAGGAGGAGGAGGAGGAGGAGGAGGAGGAGGAGGAGGAGGAGGAAAAGAAGTCCACAAAGGCCCTGGTCCTAGAGATGGAGCCATGTAGAATCTGAAGAACTGTGTTCTACAGGTGGGAGAACACACACGGAATGAATCAGTAGAGCTGTGCTCAGATTTCCGGGGCCTTCAACACTTTTGATTTCATAGACTCCTTTCCCTCAAAAAAGCCAGCATATGAATTTATATTTTATAATTGCATTAGTGAAAAGGCAAATATTCAATACTTTATGTTATCCCACTTTCTTCCTCTTAGTGACCGATGTACTATGCCTACTGTACTTAATAGAGAAGACACTTTGATGTGGCTCACCAAGTTCCTTGGCTCTCCATCTGGGATTCCTGGACGACCCTAGAATGAGTGGATGATCCTTTCTCTTCACAGCCCTGTTAGCAGGGTCCTGTTGTGTCTCTCAGAAAGTTCTCAGAAAGGAGCTGTTAACTCTTTGAGTCTGTAGCAGCACAAGTACCTGACCGGGAGGTAAAGGGTTCAAGAGGAAATCAACACGTCTCACATCTGCAGGTACCTGTGACTTTTCCCCTAATGCCACCTACAACAACGTCAACCCTGGGTGCCAAGGTGGTGCACGGTACCTACATGCCCCACCTATGAAGTGGGTGTGGAGGTTTAGTCAGTGGCAGCTGCTAAGGAAACTGTCTGGAGAAAAGAAATGCCGTTATCTATGTTTGTCTGTGGCTCCAGGGTAAACTGTCTGGATAGAGGGTAAGGAAGAAAAGGATGCAGGGGCCTCCAGAAAGGTGGTCTTTCCTGCATCATCTCAGAAGATTGATCACTCTGGATTTCCTCCACTTAACCAAGGATGGTGACAGATGGCCTGAGTCATCAAAGTCAGCGCAGTCTTCCTACCATCCCAGCTTTGGTTGCTGGATGTACCTAGATGGATGAGCAATAGAAAACACAGAAAGCGAGGGGGTGGATCCGTTTGGGAAAGAAAACTGGTCTGACCTAGCCCATTCTTTAGGTCGCAGTCTTCAAATTTCTCTGGGGCCAAGATCCCTTCCTATTTAGCGGGTTGCATGAGCGGGCGATTGAATGTTCAACCTTTGCTGGTCCCACCTCTGTTCTCTGATTCCTAAAGTCAAGAGACAGAACACAAGTCTTTCTAAATCCAGCAAGAAAATTAATCAGAAAGGGAAACTACAGATAAATTTAGACAAAAAAAATTGGGAAAACTGAGGTGTGATAAAGACAGCATTCAGAATCTTGGTCACCCAGAGAAGTAATCGAACACATTACGAGGTCACATGTGGCCCCTGTGATTATTTCATGGTAAGAGTAAGAGCTAGTGTTTCCATAGCAATTACTTTGGTACTGGGCCAACCATATTTACACAAATGCCTTCATGTTTGTGTCTACCTGGGAGGCAGATGCTTAGGTCAGGATGAGCGAGGCCGGGATGCAAAGATAGATGAACAGAAGTAGCTCATTGACATACTGCTTCTTTCTTGCTCAGGCTGAATGCTTGTTTTTCACTGCTTTGGGGGAAAGCTATGGTAATCTACAAGATTAAGAATCCTAGGAGATCTTAAAGACGGAGAGGGAAAGGAATGTGGACGCAGGAGCCTGGAATGCAGGAGATGGTCAGAGAGCTGGTCTGGCGAGAGCTCGGAAAGATAGGAACAAGGGTCAGGGAATAGGACCCTGCTATTTGAGACATCGTTGGTGGAATGCAGCCTTCCAAGATAAAAGCCAGGTGTGGCTCTGAGTGTGGGTGGATGGATCTCAGTGAAGGTAAAAGTCCCTGGAGCTGAGGTCAAAAGAGCACCAGATGGAGCAATGCTGGTCATTCTGGGACAAAAGGGATCTGGGGAAAGGTGTAACAAGCCTGTGTTTAAGTAAATTGCAGCTTCCTGCGGTATATATTTTACCAGAAGAGTTTGGGAATAGTGATTTTTTTCTTAATGCTCTAACAGAGAAATATACAATAAAAGACCTCAAGGAGGGGTGCAGGCTTACCTTCCTCCAAGGTGGCCAACTGGAAAAGCACTAATCGAGGAATTACAGACACTTAGAAATGACAGCTACCGAGAGGACCAGAGACACGGGCTTGCTTCAATTTCTGATCAATGATAATAATCTCAGGAGTTCCCTGGGGCTCCCTGATCCTTCCTGCTCTCAGGACTACCCTTTGGGAAGCTGTACTCCACTCTACAGCGCCTCAGAACAGACACACAACATCTATGCTGGCCCCAGTGGACGGCAGCACTTTCCACGTGGGCCTGCCAGGTAGCTGGTGCATGTGTGTGTGTGTGTGTGCGTGTGTGTGTGTGTGTGTGCGTGTGTGTGTGCATGTACACATGATGGAGGTGGTTCTTGTATTTTATCTGTTGCTTTCATTGGTTAACTAATAAAGAAACTGCCTTGGCCCATTTATAGGCCAGCCCTTAGGTGGGTGGAGTAAACAGACAGAATGCTGGGAGAAAGAAGCCGAGTCAGGGAGTCGCCATGATTCTCCCACTCCAGACAGACACAGGTTAAGATCTTTCCTGGTAAGCCAGCTCGTGGAGCTACACAAAATATTAGAAATGGGTTAGACAATATGTAAGAGCTAGCCAGTAAGAGGCTGGAGCTAATGGGCCTGGCAGTGTTCAAAAGAATACAGTTTCTGTGTAATTATTTTGGGGCATAAGCCATGCGGGCGGCCGGGTGCCGGGGACGCAGTCCTGCCGCTCCAATTCAACATACACACACAGGTTCACAGAGGGGCATGCATTGATGTGTACAAGGGAGGGTATATGTGGTACAGTTCACAACTTCCAGAGAATGGCCTGGAAAATTCAGCACAGAAGATGGCCACCAAGGGCACGAATACTGTCGGGCTGGCATTGTTGGACTGCTGGTGAGGAAGACAGTGAAAACAGCCCTGCGTCTGGAGGGAAGTGCAGAGGGGAGGTCCCTGGAGGCCTTTCTGAAGTTCTGAAGTCGATGGTCTCCCTTTTTACTTACAGAATAATTCTAGGGGCCAGGAAGGGCAATCAATAAGCTAGGAGCTGATATTTGAAGAGAGAGCTTGAAGCTTCTTGTGGGAGGTGAAAAGAGAGGCGTGCAGTGAGCCAAATAAGATCTCTGCCTCCAAGGAGCTGCCTTCTCAACGCTCAAACTCGTAAACTCATATGTGATCAAAACGAGCGATTCTGTCCTCACCACTGCCTGCCCTGCGGGTGAGCGTGTGGGCCACCTCCAGCCCCCAGCCACCATCCCCCTAGTTTGTGGTCCAGTTTAATTAAGAGCTCTGCCAGTCCATTAGTCTCAATCACCTCCCTAATTGGGCACCAGCTGTGTTTTCTCTTGACAAGGACTCCTTTATGGGGCTCCTAAAATGCGTGACATGAAGGGAAAAAAAAAGAAAAAGACCTAACAGTTTCAGGGTTATATGGTCATAAAACCAGGAATATTTGTTTTCGACACAAATGAAAAGTGCATCTCTCTCCCTCCCTGCCCCCCCCCATGCCAGAAAATACCTTCTGAAAGGCTGGAAGGGAGGGAACTGAGTAACAAATTCTCCATTTGTTCGGGTTCTGAATATGAACGTTGATTGTGGTTTTGCATAATCACAGGTGTCCGTGCATAAAGACACGAGACGTTTCCTGGCAGAAATGTGAGACTGGAGAAATTGAGCCATGAATGGTTCCATTTATGGATCCTTACCCGTGATTGACAGAATGACTATTAGGAGCGAATATTAGCAGAGCTCTTTGAATTGGCTGTGCCTGGTGCCAAGCACTTGACATGGATTATCTACTTTACGTCTGGCAAGAGACTGAGGTGTGTGTCCCCTCCGCCGATCAGGGAAATGAGACCCAGAAAGGTGGTGTAATTCATGTTCA
This sequence comes from Chionomys nivalis, assembly GCF_950005125.1. Classification (NCBI taxonomy): domain Eukaryota; kingdom Metazoa; phylum Chordata; class Mammalia; order Rodentia; family Cricetidae; genus Chionomys; species Chionomys nivalis. The sequence continues at coordinate 51,293,819 of NC_080096.1, forward strand.
AGATCAAGCTGGTCACCCTGAGGTGGCCTTGTGCCAAAATTCCTTTCTGCTTCTCTTCCCCTAAACCATAGCGTTAGCTGATGGGACCAACTTACTCGGCTTGCAACAACGGCAGTATCAACAGTGACCCCCTCGGAGTTGTCCAGAGTTCATAGCCAGTATGCTCTTCTGCAATTGCTATCTCACATGATATGAAAGCCTTGTGAGATAAACAAGCAATGACCATAATCCTTATCCCAAAGGAGGGACCGAGGTTAAGGCAGGACTGTTTACCTGAGTGTGCACCGGCGGTAGACTGGAATGATCTTTCTCGCTCTACTGCAAACCCATATATTCATTTATTCCTCCACTGTCTGCCCTCTTCCAGTGTACAGGAAGAGCAAGCCAAACATACAGATCCATTTGTCCCTACAGGCGGTCACATCATATTGTGTCCCTTACTATTTATACATCTATTCAGCTTCTGCCCCCGACCCTGACTTGGAGTGTAAACTTCATACAGCAGGAATTTTTCTTGTTGTTGATTATATTTCCAAGCCACCAAATAATACATAGAACATAGATGTGCTTAACTGATAATATTGCTGAATTCGTTGAAACGAATGTTAATGTATGTATTCGATAAACACTGATAGAACACCTCCTGGGCGCCAGTATGTGAGGTCTCAGGGATACTCCAGTGACCTGTGCTGGCCTGCTAACTAACTCAACAGAGCTTTCATGCCAAAGGAATGAGTGGGGATTAGACAGACCAGTGGAGGAGACTCTTGCTAACTGGGAGTTGGGGGATACAGGGCTTAATAGAGTGATAAGCCAGAAGGTCTTGTCTCAGAACTGTTCACATATGTGAAATTCCCGACTCACTGGGGCTTTGAACACTCAGACACAGTACACTTGAATGAAGGACATGGGTGTGTATAGGGCCAACCTAAGGAGGAAACTCTTGAGTGATGCTAAGGACACACAGAAAAGCCGTGGAAGACCTTAGACCTCTGGAAAAGCAGATGGCAAAAGGCCAGCTGGCTCAGGGCATGAGTGGCCTAACCCAGTGTGTGAGGTGGCAAGAAAAAAAAGGAGGAAGGAGATGGCTGTGGCCCATGTCAGAAAGTACTATGTCGGATAGCGGTTTTACCTGGCAGTTTGACGAGGCTGTAGTTCCCAGGGCCTCACACGCATGAAGTCGGGTGAGGCTGAAAAGGCCTTTGGTAGATATAGTTTTTGTCTGTAAGCACTTGACTGTAAGTAAAGAAGATTATCCTCATCCACTTGGCAGGAAGCTTCCCGGGAAAGCAGAAACTCTGCCTGGGATCTGCAGCTACAGACCCATGGTTTCCAGCTGGCCAACCTGTCCTGCAGGTTCCAGAATTGTATAACCAGATCCCACTGTTACAAACACAAATTCTTGAAATAAATCTTTTGGTAGATAGGTAAGTAGATAGATAGACAGACACAAGCTGGCTCACCTCTCGTCTTAGGGTTTTCGTTGCTGTGAAGAGACACCATGACCGTGACAACTCTTCTAAAGAAACATTTAATTGGGGGGTGGCTAGCTTACAGTTTCAGAGGTTCAGTCTATTATCATCAAGGCATGGAGCAGGCAGACATGGTACTGGCTACATTTTGCCTTGCAGACAATGGGAAGCTGACTGACAGGCACATTGAGGAAAGTTCAAGCAAAAGATCTCCAAGGCAGCCCCCACAGTGACGCACTTCCTCGAACAAGGCCACACCTCCAAATAGAGCCACTCCCTTTGAGGGTCGTTTCCTTTCAAACCACCAGAGCCAACCACTGTGTTGTACATACAAATCCGAACTGTTTCGTCCAACAGGAGTTATTGGGGGCTTACTCCCCACTAGGTCCTGATTTTTGGGCTGAACAAGGAGCAAAGCTGTCCAAATGTTTCCCCTCACAGAGCTTACAGAGCAGGGTCACTGTGGTGGCTTGGATCTAAAGGGTGTCCCGTGTGATTCCTTCATGTGTTGAGGACTCAGTCCTAGCAAATTTCAAAATGCAGAAACTTTAGTTGGAGACCCTCATGCAGGAAGCAGGCCTCTGGGAATGTGCCCTGGAAGGCTCTGCCTGACACCTACCTTCTCTCCTTTCCTGACCACCACGAGGAGAAAACTTTGCCCCTCACATACTGCTGTCATCATATGCTGTTTTGCTGTCCCCCTTCCCACAAAGCTCACAGCAACAGACTATGCCAGCATGGGCCAAAGCTCCTGTAACCCTGACCCCAGATGAGTCTCACCTTCTTTTAAACTGTTTCCCTCAGATAAGAACCAGTCATCGCCGGAGCCTCAGTTTGAATCTTAGCTCTATGACTTTCTACCGTGTAAGAAGAGCCATTCTTGTATTTTGTACTTGTGATGGTTTGAATGAAAATGGTCCCTATAGGTTCATAAAGACTGTCACCATTAGGAGGTATGGCCCATGGCCTTGTTGGAGTAGGTATGGCCTTGTTGGGTGGGCTTTGAGGTTTTGAATGCTCAAGCCAGTTCCTCTCTCTCTCTCTCTCTCTCTCTCTCTCTCTCTCTCTCTCTCTCTCTCTCTCTCTCTCTCTCTTTCTTCCTGCTGCCTGCCAATCCAGACGTAGAACTCTCAGCTGCTCTCCAGCACCATGTCTGCCTGCATGCCTCCCTGTTTCCCACCATGATGGCAATGGACTAAAACCTCTGAACTGTAAGCCAGAAATGTTTTCCTTTGTAAGAGTTGTGGTCATGGTGTCTCTTCACAACAATAGAACATTGACTAAGACAGTACCTTCCTTTCCTTATCTAAAGATAATAACAGTGACTTCCAAGAGTATCTGTGAGAATTAAGCAAAATAACATTCACAAAGCAGGCAATCGTTGCAAATATATTAATTCCAAGATCTCTAATAACTCCATCAAGTTGCTCTACTTCTCTTACTAGCACAGAAGGAAGTGAGGTAACAGTTTGTCAAAAGTTACCCAGCTTGCCAAAGGAGGGCCAACATCAGGGTCCTGGACTACTTAACTCTGTTAGTGGAAGGTAACTCACAGTGGCTTTGAGTGTTCCAAACACAGTTGGATCAGCTGCAGGCCAACGAAAAAGCATGTTCTTTGGTGTCTTATGCAACCACCCATATGGACCCACAAGCTCTTACATAACGGGCCCAATGCTAGCAAGAGGAAGTTTAACAACAACACAAAAAACAGATCGCATTCACAATAGACCACCATATGTTCCCCTGCTCACTGACAGCAGCCATCCCCACTCCTACTCCAGCTCCCACAGAATCCTCAACAAAAACAGTCTATTCCCAAGTGACTCAAACGATTGGCGGCTTCATAAAAAGAAGCAGGTGCGAGGACTAAGTGAGTCTTCAAAATAAATCCATGGTTATTAACTCCTTGGGAGAGCCTAGAAACGTTTAGCCTGCATGCCTTGGTCTTGCACAGACCCTGGGGCTTCTCTCTCACCTAGATGACACCGATCACTTCTGCTAGGGAAGAAAATGATTCCAGTTTCCTTAACCACTAGCCAAACACCCCAGGTTGCTGGGTCATCCCTATATTTGGTCATGCATTCTCTGATGTCATGATGAGTTCACGCTTAGCCCAGGAGCCTCGAGTTTGCCGCAGGCTTTCCGAGAGTGCCGCTTCTAGGATAGAACATAACTCCAGAAGGATGCTTTGAGTTGGGAGCATTGCGATGCGGGTCCTTTGACAACTTCAGGCCAGGCTCCATCTTCCCACCTGTTTCTGTGACCCACTCCCCAGCCATGGAGCCAAAGCACTCATGTAGCTCCGGAATATAAATGTCATTCGTGGTCACTGAGTCCTTGAGCAGCTAGGACAAACTCCACATTCTCTAAGGCTGGTGTTCCTACCCCCTCCCCTTCTCCACTTCCTGGGCACCGACATCCGTTCAACCTCTGGACTCCAGTCTTGCAGGTGATCTTCTTGTGTCTCAAAATTGGCACTTGCTCTTTCGCTTCCTTCTCCCTCTCACAGCCCATTCCTCACCTTTCAAATCCCAGGTTAACTGTCTCCTCCCCTCGGTTGCTTGCATTTCCTGTTCAGCCCCAGTTCATCACCCCTGCCTATCACACAACTTTTCTTCCCCAGCTTTCCACTCACGACAGAGCAGCTTACTGAGTGCCCTGACTTGTGCATGGCCCCTTTCTCCTGCTCAGTCAACAGGCTCCATGACCAAGACGTAGCCTGGGGTAGGCACTATTTGTATATTTATTAGATAAACAGAGAAATGAAAGGGCCAGGGGGAGGGCACACACCAAGGGGGACACCTCACTACAGCCAGTTAGGCAGGAGAATGACACCCTGGTGCTGGGCCACAGGCATCACTGGACAAAGGGTTCATGCGCTTCGGGAGCGTATTCCCTTTACAGAGATAATGACTCACCGGGATTTCACCAGAGCCGGAAGAACAAGGAAAAACCAAGCTGTCATGGTGACTTAAAGCCAGTGTCCAAGGCCATCAGTGGCTAGCCATATACAGATTGCTGGAACAGATTGACTAAGTCTATAGGAGACCACACTTACAAGATCCATGTCCTGGAACCTGGTTCTAGGTTCACCTTCTAGATATCTCTTTTGCTGAGTTCTCCAGCCCAGAGACAAAGTCTACTTCAGGGGCTAGGGACATGCCTGAACTGGGGAACCGCATAGCCAGACTGGGGGTGTAGTGTTATAGAACAGTCCTCTGCTCCTCAGTGCGCTCACCCAGAGCAATGAGGGAGCTGTCTCTGTGTGCTAGCTTAGAAGAGATCAGATGAACAAAGCAGAGGCTCTCTTTTTCATAAGGTCTCCTAGGTTAATAGAGAAAGGGCAAAGATGGACATAAATAATAATTCTCCCAAGGGAAAAGATGTCATGGAAGTGTGGTGGGAGGTGAGAAGGAGAAGCCAGGCCAATAGTGAAGGGGTTTTAGTTGGTGGGATATGCACAGGCCTTGTGAAGAATGCCCGGGGTTAGAAAGGCAAGCTGGGTGGCAGAGTTCAAAGCCCTGAGGCATAGCTGGGACATGGGGAAAGGGTCCCTGTTACTCGGCCTAGTGATGTGGGGTGCTGGGCACAGCGTGAAGAGACTCTGAAAACTGTAGCTAGAAACCAACCACATACACCTGAGGCAGAGGCAGGAGGAAGAAGAACACCGGGAGGCTGAAAATGTCCATCTTCACCCTCGTGTTTACTTGGCTCAGTCCCTCACTTCACTCGGGTCTCCATCCAAAGAGCCTTGGCCAGCAATGTACCATCTGACCTTTCTCCCCCAGCTCTAGTCTCCTACAAAGTCCTTGTTCCTAATGATGTCATTGTTAGTGTGTGTGTGCATTTTGTGTGCATGTGTGCACATGAGTATGTGCATGAATACATGTGTATGTAAAACGTGTTATATGTGCATGTGTGGATGAGTGTGTGTCTGAGTGTATTTGTGCATGTGTCTGTGTGTATGTGAATGTATGTACATGTATATGTGTGTGCATGTGTGTGTTCATCAGCACATCACAGTGATTCTCTACATCTTTCATCAATCTGGGACTTGGGTCAATGTTGACTCTTGTATCGGCAGCTCCTGGAACAAGCCTGAAATGATAGTCCCTCTGTGTATGTGTGGACAAAGCTGTTTACTGAGTGGATAGCTGTGTTACTGTGCACTGGAAGAGTCTCTGCAACCCCAGCATTGGAGTTTAGGTCACACACCTCCCATCTCCTGGAACTGATTCGAGCCCCAGTTTCCTCATTTGGGAACTGATATTTAAGAATAACAGCTTTGAACATAGTTGAGCACATGTCCTTGTTGCACGATTGAGCATCCGTTGGATATATACTCAAAGTGGTATTGCTGGGTCTTGAGGAAGGTTGTTTCCTGATTTTCTGAGAAATCGCCATACTGATATCCAAACAAGCTGTACCAGCTTGCACTCCTACCAGCAATGCAGGAGTGTTCCCTTTACCCCACAACCTTCCTAGCATAGGCTGTCATCAGTGTTTTTGATCTTGGCCATTCTTACAGGTGTATGATGGAATCTCAGAGCCCAACTGTGTTCATTATTTGTCATAGCCAGAACCTGGAAACAACCTAAATACCCCTCGACTGAAGAATGGATAAGGAAAATGTAGTACATTTACACAATGGAGTACTACACAGCAGAAAAAAATAATGACATCTTGAAATTTGCAGGCAAATGGATGGAGCTAGAAAACATCATATTGAGTGAGGTAACTCAGACAGACAATTATCATATGTACTCACACATAAGTGGTTTTTAAACATAAAGCAAAGGAAACCAGCCTACAAATCACAATCTTAGAGAACCTAGACAACAATGAGGACCCTAAGGAAAATGTACATGGATCTAAGCTACATGGGAAGTAGAGAAAAGACAAGATCTCATGAGTAAATTTGGAGCATGGGGACCATGGGAGAAGGTTGAAGGAGAGGGGAGAGGCAGGAAGGGAAGCAGAAAAAAAATGTAGAGTTCAGTAAAATAAAATAAATAAATGTCATATTTTATGAAAAAGAATAACAGTTTTCCCGTCATGTAGCAAATGTGATGCTCAGATAATGTAGTAACAGGGGCTAGAAAGACTGCTCCATGGTTAGGAAAACTTGGGCCAGGCGGTGGTGGTGCATACCTTAATCCCAACATTCAGGAGACAGAGGTCAGTGAATCTCTGTGAGTTCAAGGCCAGCCTGGTTTACAGAGTAAGTACCAGGATGGTCAGGGCTACACAGAAACCCTGCCTCAAAAAAGATAATAAATGAATAAATGAATGAATAAATAAATAAATAAACGAATGAACAACATATAAAATTTAAAAAATAAGAGAACACTTGCTCTTCCACAGGACCTGGGTCTGGGTGTCAACACCCCCATGTCTATAACTCCAGTTCTGGGATCCAATACCCCCTCTGTCCTCACAGGTACCAGATATGCATGTGATGTATGGTCAAACACCTATACACATAAAATAATAATAATAAATGTTTAAAATCTACTTTTAATAAAAGAATATGCCAGGGTGTATCTATACACAGAACAAACACACACTCTTTGTCTTTGTTATTGTCACTCAGAACACACACCGCTCCATTTCTGCTCTTTTTGGCTAACAGTAGCTGGCACAGATTTCTGCATCTGCACGTGAACTCACTAACTCATCTTTACACCTACACAGTGCTCTATTGCATGCATGTATCATAGCTCATCTTGCTGAATGTTTACCCTAATTCCAATCTTTTCTTGCTACAAATGGTGCCATTGTGGAAGTTTGATCAAAGGCCATTTCACATCTTACTGGCAAAATAATTACTAGAAGTATAATTGCTGGATCATTTGTGATTTGGATAAATAAGCTAAATCATCTCTGTAACGTTTACATTGGTCTGCTTCATATCACAATGCCACATTTGCGAGGATGGGGGGCAGAGGATTGGGTGTAGGGGAGGAGGGAGATGGGAGCAAGGACTCAAGCAGACTTACAGACTTGGTCCTAGAGAACTGCATTTTCTAAAAATATTACTACATCCCTAAGATGTCACGTTAATATCATCATCACAACATAAAACATCCCAACTTTTAAACATCCCACAGTTTTTGAAACTTTAAACACTTTAAGAGTTCCATCTCTTTAAAACAGAATAAAATCTTCCCTCCTGGTCTGTTTTCCAATGCCACTTTCACAATCTTCTGTGCACCACAAACCACGACTCTGCTTCCTGGCACCATAAAAGTACTTGTGTTTTTCTAGATTCTTGCACAACAGCTTGCCTTTCCTTCCTTTCTTTTCACTCAGCGCGATTCTGAGATTCATCTATATCATTATATGAGTAAACTTGATTCCTTTTTCATAGCTAAATAGTATTCCATTGTATCACCATACCACAATGCATTTAGTCATTCTCTTGATGAATATTTATGTCATTTTCACTTTAGTATTACAAATATATTTGATAAATATCCAAGCACAAGTATCTTTGTAAACACTTACTTTTCTCTTACACAACACCTGACACTATATTTTATATTTTGTGGACCTGACACACAGCTTTTCAGAACAGGTGTGCTATTGTCCCTGCCTCTAAAAGACCTACTGCCCTGTGTCCTACCTAGCATATGGCATGCTGGGTCTCTCCAACCTCAGTCATTCAGATAGCTGTGAAGTGAGGAACCTTTCGTCTGGTTATAATTTTCATTTCTCCCAGTGATGCCAAAGGCCTTTTCATGTATTTATTTTACTGCCATATAATTTTTTAGACTGAGTAAGTGTTACAGCTCTGAAGGCAAAGGTACCCTGGTGTCAAGAGCCTAGGATCTGACGCAGACAAAGTTACACACAAAATTTTTGGTGCATACATATTTTTACCATTTATTAAAGAAAAAGAAATTTTCATACTAAAAGGATGAATGTTCTTGCTTATTTTTACATGAAGAATGAAATCTTGGTTGAATATCTGATACTACGGGATGTGGAGCTTCTTTAATGTGCTTCAGAGTTGATCGACATTTTGATTTTGTACTAATGAATGTTGAAAATAGTGCTTCGCATAACTGCGTAATACAAAATGGTAAAAATGGCTTTTTCTGCGCTCCCGCGGCCTAGCGAGCAGGCAGGACCTCGACATGCAGAACGACGCGGGTGAGTTCGTGGACCTATATGTGCGGCGGAAATGCTCCGCGAGCAACCGCGTCATTGGTGCCAAGGACCACGCGTCCATCCAGATGAACGTGGCCGAGGTTGACAGGGTCACAGGTCGGTTTAATGGCCAGTTTAAAACCTACGCTATCTGCGGCGCCATGCGCAGGATGGACGAGTCAAATGATTCTATTCTCCGATTCGCTAAAGCTGATGGAATTGTCTTCAAGAATTTTTGACCAGAAGAGATCGGGGGAAATCTGTCATAAATAAAAGTGAGAAAAAGTTAAAAAAAAAAAAAAAAAAAAAAAGATATACATGGGTTTAGGGCCACTTCAAAAACTATGGGAAATTTATTCTTAATCTCAAACCAAAATATACTGAATGATTTTTTTCTTCTGAAGTCATTAGCTTAAAATCAAACATTGGAATTCAAGATATCGCAAAGGCAAAGGTGTAATTCCTATATCTTTTCAGAAAGAGATCCCTGAATCTTACCTCTTTTGCTTAGTTTCCTCCCAGACCATAACCAATAACAGTTTGCAACCAACCCCCATAAATGATGACAAACATCCATAACCCATTAAAGGACCAAAATCCACCCACCCCACCTCTCAGGAATGTAGGTGTTATGTTCTTAAAATTGCTTCCTGTTGTCGGAGGGCCACGGCATCTTTAGGGAACCCTGAAAAAACTGAGATAATAGTCAAGTTCTTGGAGAGGTAGCTGCATCATTTATTGTCCAGTTTCTGTATAATGTAGAAGTGCAGGGCTTAACTGAAGTCCTGGCAAGAGTAGTCTATGACGCTGGATGATCTCAGCTAGTAACTTTGAAGATATTCTGGATGAAGATTTTTTTGAGGAAACTGAAACAGAAACATTCTAAGAGGCTGAATCATCTAGACTTATCTTCACTGGTATCTGGTCATTTTTTCTGAAAACTTACAGATTTTTAAAGGTAACACATGTCTGCATTAACATAAGTATGGAATGTGCTGTGTGCACATTCTTTCTGTTCTAAATTCGAACAGGCAAAAGGCATCTGTTCAGCCAGGTGATGGTGACCCATACCTTTAATCCCAGAAGCTGGAAGCAGAGGCAGATGGATCTCTGTGAGTTCAAGGCCAGCCTGTCTAAAGAGTAAATTCCAGGACAGGCTCCAAAGCTACACAGAGACACTCTCTCTCTCTCTCTCTCTCTCTCTCTCTCTCTCTCTCTCAAAGAAAAGAAAAGGCATCTGTTAACTTTATAAGTCTATTTGGACTAACAAACTGTAATATAAATCTCTATCGATGCCATATGAAAGGGTGGCATGTGATGATAAGTCATGAGGACTCTGTAGCCAGCAAGATTTATCATGTCTCATCCAGTCTCAGAGCTGTTCCCATGGGCAGGGATCAACTTATACACCACCTCTCTTGTAGGGGATTTTTGTTTGTTTGTTTGTTTTTGTTTGGTTTGGTTTTTGCTTCTTCCTTTATGTCTGCAGTCAATATTTTTCAGAAAGTCGCTAACAGTTAAGTCTAATGTTCTTTAATTTTAAAGAAATCCATAGCTTTTTGTGTCCTGTGGAAACACACGCACATAATCTCTCCCCGACTAGAACACATTTTTTTACTTCCATTCTAAAGTAGAGACATCATTAAAATATGTAAGCTGGTTTAATTCAGTAACTTTTCCACAATCCAATATCTATCAGCAGCTGTCCTTTTTTTCCATTAGCATTTAAAAAATTCAAAGTCAACAAAGTACCATACAGGATCCAGACATCCTGTGTATTTCCCATCCTTGTGTGACTTGTTCTTTTTATATTACTTTGCTCTTTAAAGACTTTACTTTGTTTTTAAACTATTTATTTTTTTCTATTACTATCTATACACATTTTCTTTTCTTTCTTTAGAACCTAAACACATTTTCAAGCATAGTGTACCTGTTCGGAGGTTCTCTCAGCCTGGATGTGGTGTGTGCGTGCGTGCATGTGTGTGTGTGTCTGTGTGTGTCTGTCTACAGTGTTTCTCTGACCACATAAGCCAAACCTTAGCTTGCTAGTGAGCAGAAGCTAGGTTACCTGCTGTGTGACTCTACTTAGCACATGGTAGCTGGCTGCTATCTCTGCCCTCTTTGGATCAGTGAGAGCCCAGTCTCAGGCCTGCAGGTAGAGGTCAGGAACCACATTTACTGCCCCAGCTCTGGGAAGCTGTTATGTCCACCCTGCAGCAGGCACTTCTATCCAGTCTCCCATTTTACGTAGTAGTGGGCCAACTGTTCAAGTGCTCAACTGTACAGCAGGGCCCCTTAAAGGAGCCAGGCCTCTGTACAAAGCAAGCATTGAGCCTACTCAAGAGGCTGGGTCACCAGGAAGCCACGTCTAACTCCATGTTTGGAACCTTTTTTCCAGCTTTCTCGGGCCCTATGTGGATATTCTCAGCTGGATGTTTAGCGCCTACGGTTGTTGGACTTTCTTGTCGGACTTTCTTTGGGACTGCCAATCCCCAAATAATGGCATGGGGAAGTTATTAATTATGAAAGCTTGGTCTTTAGCTTAGGCTTGTTCCCAACTAGCTCTTCTAACTTTCATTAACCTGTTTTTATTAATTTACATTCTGCCATGTAAGAGAGGCTCCTTACCCTCCTCTATTCTGCACGCCCGACTCCTTCCACGTCTCGCTGGTATCTCCCCCGTGCCTTGACCCTAACCCTCTGAGCTGTTCTTTCTGGCAAGGTAAAACCGCGACACATCTTTACACAGTTTGCTCAAATATCCTGCAACACTCTGGCACCTCAGAAAGCCCCACACACACCAGAAGAAGAGGCTGGGTTCAATAGTAAATAACTACTAATGTAGCATTATAAGCTTCCTACCTCCACTGTTTATTAATTTGGACGAGATGCGTAGTCACTCTGTGTCTTAGTTTCCTTATCTCCGAAGTAAAGACAGTAATAAAACTCTTGCCCTTTGCTTATTGCTGGGGATTAAATGATTCAGTGCACATAAAGCACCGTATATAATGTCTGGTTCTAATTAAGCAAGCAATAAAAGTAGGCTTGCATTATGCATACACCCATTTGCTATTGGGGAATTAAATGTTTTATGACTCCACTGACTAGTCAGGTTGTTCCTTGAGGACAGATATTCTACACCAACAGAGCCTAGGATGGAGCACGCTTAGGAAATATTTGTTGAATGAGTAGAAAGTGGTGATGCATACACATTTGAAATGTAGGAATTAAACCACATGTCCCTGGCCGGCTGATTAGCCATAGGCAAAGGATAAAGGAGAGGAGTAAAATGGATCAGGGCTTCCTGACATGAGACAGGAGATGCCATGGCTGAGCTAGGGGAGGCAAGGAACTGGTTCATTCATTTTTACGCGGCCAACCTAGGCAACCTGCAGAAAGCTTCTGCTGCTTTGGTTGCAGGTCTGCCAGAGCTCAAGCCTCATCCGCAGCCCATAGAGCCTACATGTCTGTGTCTGCACCATACCAGTTAAGCAGGGAAGTGGGAACTGAGTAATATTTGTCAAATTAGAAGATGGAGGAGTAGAGAAATGGCTTTCTTGTAGATGACGGGGTATCATGACTGCTTTTGTTTTCAGTGGCAACTAGATATCCGTGGGGGTGAAAGAAGAGAAGAACGAAATCATCATTAAAGATTAAAGAAAAAAAGGAAAGGAAAAAAATTAAGGAAAGAATTAGTAACCAGTGTTTCAAGTGAACTAGCACCCTTTTTTTTCCCCTTTCCGGATGGATCAGGATATCTCTATAATCCCTAGCCTCTTAATCACACCTTGACTTTATATATAAGACAACTAAAACTACTCCCCAGGAAGTCTAGCAGAGCATACAGACACACATAGACAGACACACTGACACACACACACACACACACACAGAGAGAGAGAGAGAGAGAGAGAGAGAGAGAGAGAGAGAGAGAGAGATCAAAGAGTCTAAAAAAATAAGAAAATGCTTGGTGGTCAGGGCTAGTCATGCAAAGTCCTCCATGTTTAATCCTGTCTCAAACACCGGGTTCTCAGAAAATACATTCTTTTTTAAAAAATATTTTTATGGTTTATTTAACTTTATTTTATGTGCATTGGTGTGAAGGTGTCAGATCCCCTGCAACTGGATCTTCAGACAGTTGTGAGTTGCCATGTGGGTGCTGGGAATTGAACCCGGGTCCTCTGGAAGAGCAGTCAGTGCTCATAACCACTGAGCCATATCTCCAGCCCCCAGAAAATACATTCTTCAGTCAGGACACGTGTAGGATTGATTGATGATGGACCACCTATAAGACGGTGTCTCTGTGAGACTGTTTTGTTTGGAGAAGACACTGTAGTTGGCTTAGCTTGTATGGTTTTATGACTGCCTACCCACCTAATGACACATTTCTACCGCACAGCCTCTCATGAGGTGACGCACAACTGTGTTCAGGTCAGACTTGTCTGAATAACTCCTGTTTGAAATTGATAAGCTTTCCTTCGAGTCAAGCCCGGGCGCCTGTACTCGTGAGTTTTCTCATGGCGACAAAAATCAATGTAAGGAAGGAAGGGTTTGTTATGGCTCCTGTATTACAAAGGGACACAGTCTGTCATGGTGAGAAAAGCATGGCCAAGATTCTAGTCCGTCATGGTGAGGAGGTCATGGTGCTGAGAGCTGGGGCGAACGGACAGTCTATCACTAGTCAGGAAGCAGAGAGAAGACAGGAAGTGAGACTAGACATAAAACTTTAGGCCTGCCTGCAGGGATCCACTATCTCTACCAAGGCTCCTCTCCAAAATGTTCCAAGACCTTTAAAACAGCACTGGCTAAAGAATAAGTATTTGGATGCATGACACAAAGGGGGACATTTCACTCTCAAAGCACAATGGTACCAGAGGAGCAATTATAATAACGTCCATAATAAATTTAATGTTTATTGCTTGGAACATCCAGTGAGTGCTATATATTGCCAAATGCTTGAAACAAAGGAAGAGGTGGAAAGCGAGCTCTAGAGGAGCTAAGCTGGTCGTGGCTAAGTACGTAAATAGCCGGGGTCTGAATTCTGGCTCGACTGACTCCTAAGACTACATACAATCTCTTAGCCATGCCTCCTTGGTTGCTTTGAATTTGGGACTGGGAAAGTTTAAGTTGGAACTCCTAGTGAAAGTCCCAGTTCATGATTTACCTCCAAAGATGATATGAGTATCCCTGTTCAGATGCCTTTTACCAGTCTCAAAGAACCAGAAGGCTGCTGAGCAGGGAACCGGAGGCTGAGCTCAGGGGAACTGGACTGAACGTCACTCTGCCACTTGCTGGCTTGAGGCCTCCAATGAATCACTCAGATCCTATGGGCCCTGTTGTTTACTTGTTCTTCATGCTCTGCTCCTCCAACACACTGTTTAAGACGCAGAATAAAGGCTTTTTATAAAAGCCTCTTGATGCGCATAGATATTTGTTTCTTTGAATGTTATTTTGATTAAAAAGTGATATTTACTAATTAAAAATGCAAACTTATTAGTGAAAAAGTGATATAGACCTAATGAAGAAACAGAAGAAAAAGGCCCGATTCCCTCTAATATGAAAGCAATAGTGAGAAAAACAATCTCAATTTAAAGAAACATGGAAGAGCCTTCATATAGTCATTAATGTTTTCCAGGGAGGGGACTGTCTCAACGCTTCCTGTTACTATCCTGGGCTTTCTTTGGCTTTCCTCTGGAAGGCATTGTATTCCTATCTGTTCTTTAGAGTTCAAATAGAATGTGCATGATGGATTATGATCCCTTGCATTCTTTTAAAGGCTGAAAATAAAATAAAAGCCTCTTGGAGAATGTGTTATTTTCTCACCAAATAATTCATTCAGCAACCTCTTGCTAAAGGTAGGCTGTGCCCAGGGCTGTGTGAGGAGACACACAGCTTCCAATGGGCCTCTGTGAAGAATTTCTAGGCTCAGCTCACAAACAAGGCCAAGAAAGTGTGTGAGGGGACCCAAGAGAGATAGATGTCAGCTGTGTCCCAGAGGAGGAGACAAGATTGCATCTTAAAGCAGGAACTGGGATTTTGCAGATGGCACAGAGTAGATAAGCCACAGCTTAGCAAGCTTGGCTTCACCACCCGCCATTAGAGAAGCCACATCTCTCTGCAGCAAAGCTGGGGCACTTGACAGTCAAAGGGAACCAGTGATGATTACAGTGTAACAATGGGTGTGTGCACTGCAACATCTGGAGGAACTGTACTGTGTGGTCACACTATTCCATGCGAAGCTTTTAGAATTATGAAGAATGGACCTTGGCTCCATTCCACACACATTGAAATCACGGGTGAAAATGGTCAGTGAAAATGTTCCAAGGACTCTTCTGTATCCTGGGAAAAGAAATTGCCTGACCCCCTTGTCAGTATCCTCTAACAAGGTTTTCCAGCCCTCTCAGACTCTGGCATGACAACCTTGGAGCAGTGTTTGCTTGTTTTCTTTTGTTTTGTTTTTGTTTTTCGAGGAAGGGTTCTTCTGTAGCTTTGGAGTCTGTCCTGGAACTAGCTCTTGTAGACCAGGCTGGTCTCGAACTCACAGAGATCCGCCTGCCTCTGCCTCCCGTATGCTGGGATTAAAGGCATGTGCCACCACCGCCCGGCGAAGCAGCAGTTTTTAAAGCATGGCATACACCCCTATAACTATTCTTCAGTCAGTCTGGCAGCAACACAAGACTTCCCAAACCACTCTGGCATTCAACTTCACATGCTTGGGGGCACAAGGAGTTCCTTAATTCTCAGCCTTTCTCCTTGATATTAATTCACTTGTTTGGTTGGCCCACGCAGCATTGATTTTCTCTTGGAGTGGAGTATTTGGATAAGTTTTGAGAGGAGAGGAGAAAATCCAATAGGTTTTAAGACAATTGGTGTTTTCATCCTCAAAATATGGTAGCAGCATACCACAGGCCAGGAGCAACATGGACAAGGTACAGGCACTGGGAACAGTGTTGGGAATACTAAGGAGATGCAGCTACAAGGGACTAGATGATGAATGGCATTGAAGGCCTCTCCAAGGAGCTTGGACTTGCCCGGTGGGCAACACTGAACTTACGGTGCTGTTCAAAAGGTTGTTTGATTCTTTTAGGGAGAGGAGGCAAAATGGAAAACACTGCCAGGCGGTGGTGGCGCACGCCTTTAATCCCAGCACTTGGGAGGCAGAGACAGGTGAATCTCTGTGAGTTCGAGACCAGCCTGGTCTACAAGAGCTAGTTCCAGGACAGGCTCCAAAGCCATAGAGAAACCCTGTCTCGAAAAACAAAAACAAAACAAAACAAAACCAAAAAAAAAAAAAAACCAGGAAAAACAGTCACCCTGAAACCAATTTCTCCATTTAGTTTTGCAGTCTTGATTTGTTTGTTCTTCTTTTTAATATTGCATGTTCCCTACCATACCCCTCCCAAAAAAAACTCCCTCAAAGAATTGTATCACAATGAACACTTTCCTGATGCTTGAAGTCTAATCCAGTCCTAACCAATGGTTACATTAGAAAGCTAAAGCTAAAACATACCACAGCTGGTCCAAGGTCATTGGAGACAAGATCCAAGCCCCTTGTCTTCGGATGGCTATTGCTGTGAAGAGACACCACGACCATAGCAATTCTTACAAAGGAAAACATTTAATTCTGGAGGCTCATTTATAGTTCAGAGATTTGGTACATTATTATTATGGTGGGAAGCAAGACAGCATGCAGATAAAGTGCTAGAGGAGTTGACAGTTCTTACATCTTGACCAACAGGAAACAGGAAATGATTTGAGACACTGGGTGTAGCTTGAGCATTAGACACCTCAAAACCCGCCCCCACGGTGACATACTTCCTCCAATAAGGCCACACCTCCTAAAAGTGCCACTCCTTTGGGGGGCCATTTTCTTTCAAACCACCACACCCTTATATTCTAAGCATCCTATCATGAAAAGTTCCTGAAGACTTACTCTCCCGCTGAAGTATGTTGAAGTATGTTGTCACGGCTGCCTGGAGCCCAAGTTAAAGCCATGGAACTAGCGCAAAGATGGCAGCTTGGCCTTTTGGGCTTCTCGGGCTAATATTAGGAGACAGGCTTCAAGAGTAAGAGTCCCTGTGTCCCCAGACAGATCTGAACAAGCTTTTGCTCAAAAGGATTCTTGTAGCTGCCTGGGAACTCGTTTCTGACAAACGAGTTGCAGGCTCTTTGGCCTCCAAGCTTGTTTCCTCAGCTGTAGAATGGGAGTCACAGACATTCCTTCTCTGCAGGGGACAGGGCAATGAGGACCCTTGGCCTGGTGCCAGGACTTGCTCAGCAAATGCTGTAAACTGCAATAGTTGCTGTAAGCTCATGATACCCAACGGCCGAGCTTTGTGCTTCCTGCTCCTTCTGTGTGTGACCCTGAACTGGGACATCAGAGCAGTCCAAGCCCTACAGACAAATGACTGACCGCTAATGGTATTTCATCTTAGCCTGTGGGGATCTGCTAGCCGTGGGGAAGATGATCCTAAGAGGTGAAGGGGCAAGCCCAAGACCACACAGGGAGTTTCAGGCAGACCCAGCCACCCTCTCTTAGGCCTACCCAAGCTTTTAACTCTCCCATTGATTGGCACTATTCCTCTTTCTGTCCCTAAGTAACACCTCTGAGAGTCTGACTCCATTCACATACTGCACATACATTCTGTACTAACAGCAACTCTACCAGCTGACAGTTTACTCAAATCCACTTTCTGGATTATGGAGATGAAGTGCAATGAGGTAAAGTCAATGATCCCAGCTTTCCAGTCCATAAGGTTAAGATCTGAACCCAGGAGGTTGTGGCTCTAGGGCTGTGCAAGTCACAGAGGCAGGCTGCAGAGTGTCTGTTTGGGGAGGCACCGACATAGACAGACCTGGTGGTAACAAATGGATACAGGCAGAAGAGGAGATGGGGTGAACCAGAAACTCTCCTAGAGCAGACAGGTGACCTTTGTCTGGCATCGTGTTGACTCAGTTTTCTCCAGGTTGATGAGAGTGGGGGAAGGGAGAAAAGCAGACGCAAGAGTTCAAGTCTAGGAGCTGGAGATGACTCAGCAATTAAGAGCTCTTGCTACTCTTACAGAGGACCTGTGTTCTCCCAACAACACAAGGCAGCACAGAACAGCCTTTAGCTTCAGTTCCTGTGCTGACTTTTGAATTCCATGGGCACCACAAACATGTGGAACATGTTTGCTCATCTTGTATGTACACACACACACACAGAGAGAGAGAGAGACAGACAGAGACAGAGAGAGAGAGAGACATACAGACAGACAGACATAAATAAGAAATGCTACTGGAGTTTGGTTTTTTTGTTTTGTTTTGTTTTGTTTTGTTTTAAGACGTTCAGAGCTATCCTCAGCTACTTGGTGAGTTGGAAACTAGCTTGGGCTAACCCCAGTGTATGAGGTGAGTCAGTTACTTCTGGAAGCTTCAATGTCCTCACTTGTACAGTGGCATAATGCCTGCTTTACAAACTTCTTTAAATACTAAATGAGACGCCCGTTGAAGTCCTGACTCAGCGTCCTCTTTATTTACCTCATAAAACTACTTCCCTCAATATAAGTTTTTAAATGGGCATATTTTTACTTATGCTCCCAGGAACACTAATAATCCATCTCGTGATTAGTCATACGCAATAACAATATAATTAATAATAATGTTAATGTCCTCTGACTGGGAGTACTAAGTGCTTAATTTGTATAATCTATATCTAATCTAACCCTCAGTGCACATCTTAAAAATAAGTATCATTAGTCCCGTTTTATGGGTGTATAATGAGACAAAGACGTTAGGAAATGCACGCGGGTCACCCTCTGGGTGGGGCGGGGCTGGCCTTTCAGAAAAGGTTTGTCCATCCACAAAAATGCCAGACCAGGGAATGCCCTGCGTTTGTTTGGGAGTTCCGTGTTGGTCTTGGCGACGCCCCTCGGTTTCTTTCTCCGAAAGAAAACAAACATTCTAAGAGGTTTGCTACCACGCGGGGACACGAGGGTCCGAGCCCAGGATGGCTGCTGCTGGCCCTCTGCGCGTCCTGCGGAGGAGCGAGCTCAGGGCGCTGCCCCTTCCCACCGTGGGTGGCTCCCAGCGGCAGGGAATCACATTATCTGTTGGGAAAGCTTCCAGCACCCTCCTCCCGCCCGCCAGTGTTTGCTCAAGGCCCAGCTCTTTAGAAACTGAAACCAGCAGCCGAGGCGGCCGGCCGGAGGACACCCGCGGGCGCTGCCCAGGCTTTACCTTTTATGGGGAGGCCCGCGGTGGGCGGAGCGAGCCGGCGCCGCTGACGTGGCAGCCCCGCCCCGCCCCGCCCTCGCCCCCAGCGTCCGCCTCCTCCGCCCCGGGTGTGGGAGCGCGGGGCTGGAAGAGTGGTGTGCGAGGGCGTGGGAGCGCAGGAGCTCTGGTGCGGGCTGCCGGGGTGCCGAAGCGGGGGAGGAACTCAGGGCGGGAAGCCCGGGGCCTGCTGCGGTGGGCAGGCGTGCAGGACGTGGGTCTTGGCGCTGTTTCAGAGCTGAGAATGCAGAAAGAAAAGTGTCTGGTCTGTCACATTTGGTGACATGGATTGAGCCTGGCGCACCCAAGAAGCGCTCAGGACGTGGTCACAGCGTTGCTGTCCTTGCCCTTCCGATGGGGTGTCGGACAGTGTGCCCTGGGAGATTATGTGCTTTCATCTATCAGAATGTCTAGGCACAGATTGAATCAATCTGGGAGAAGGTGTAAATGATTGGATGGCAACGGACTCAAACATCTCCAAATCCTGATCTGATGACGTCAGAAAGCTTGAGCAGGACAGTAGCTGAACTGGAATCCAGTAGGCAAACTTAGAAAAACTTTGTAAACCACCGATTTAAGCCAACAGTTTCCTCGTTTTTCACCTTCAGATTTCCTTCTGTTATGTCCTCTGACTACACAGTTCGAGCTATTTACCCAAGTAAATCACCCCACAGTTTGCTTCCTAAATAATTGATCAAAACTCAGAAGTCACTCAACACATTTTCAGTAAATATTCATTGGAAATGTTTAAGTTGTGACCCGGTGTTGTTCTGGGCAATGGAATGGCCATTGGACACAGAAAGAGAAGGACTCAGATACTGAGGCAAAAAAAAAAATAAAGTCAAAAGCAAATAAAGGTGATGTATCTTTCTCTTCCATGGCCTCTTAAATAGAGGTGATGTCTTTCCTCTGTGCAAGCACACACACACACACACACACACCCCTCATACCATAGTACTAATATTTTATAGGCATGCAAAGTCCAAGATCCTGAAATTAATAACATCTAAAATTGCATGAAGAAAGCCTATAGGAAGACCCTACAGCCCTGATTCCTGCTTATGTGACCTTCCTCATGAGAAACTCCTAACAGATGTCCCCACTTGGTTCTCAGTGAGTGGCTGAGGTATGGGCTTTGAAGCCAGTCTACCAGGGTTGACTTCAGCGCCTTTCTTAGCAGACCTCTGGTCATGAGCAAAGAACTTGACCTCTGTGTGCCTATGCTCCCCTTCTACAAAATGTTCTGATCAATACCTGCTCCACAGAATTCTACCACTGGAGATGGTACTGAAGGAGGGTGGCGAGCATTTGGTGTGTGAGCAGCTATACCGTGATGCTCTCTGCCGAGAGAAACTCTCCTCCCCCTTTCTCTGCCGAGAGAGCATGTATTTATAGTCCAATGTCACCTCCTTTCTGGAACCTTCCTTGCTTTATTGGCAAAGTAATTGAATGCTTTGCCTTCTGATCCCAACTCTTTTATAGTACCGTATAGGACCCTTTGCACCACAATAAGGTTTTTTTTTAAATGTTGTTTAGGTGGTCGCCTTCTGTATTTGACTACACATTCTTAAAGAGCTGGGATTAGATTTCAAACAACTCACTTCATCTCTAGAAACAAGGCAGTCCCCAGAGCAGAGTGAGCCCTGGACACTACCTTGAGTTAATAGGTGGATGGGTGAACGGGTAGGTAGATGATGACGGATGAACAATGGGTGAAGCAATCCTCCCAGAGTTGTGAAATTCAAGTCCAGAGTCTGTGTTTAGTTTATGCTGGGAATATCACATGTTTGAGTCTCTGGTCTGCCATCTGGAAAGCAAATCTGGATCTTGTAATAATAGCACCTATTTTGGGGGGCGTGTCAGAGGATTGGGGGAGATGTGTATGGGACAGCTCACAGGCAAATACCCTCTAGAGCCAGGATTTAGGCTCCAGTCCCAGTTTTACCACCTATTAGCAGAATGATCTTTGCCCGGCTCTTACTTAACCTTGCTAGAATGGGAAAGGCAGAAGATAGTAATGGGTTGTTCCTAAATTCGAAGAAATATTCTTTGTAAAACTTCACAGTACAGGGTTGATATTCAGAAATAAAAATTGCCTCTCTTCCCCACCTGCCACCTTGCCTGTTCTCCAGACTCATAGGCCTGGACTCTCAGTACCCAAGACAGCTGTTCAAATGCCATGTTTTGCTCCAAGTGACTAATGCCACTTAAGCCAAGGTTGGAAAGCTGACTCCAGGCAGGACCAAGTTTAAACTTGTGTGCTGAGTTAGAAGCGGGGAATGCGGCTGGCTGGTTGATTTAATTAATAAGGACACTTTTGAAGGGGAAGCACTTTGAAAATCAACAAACACTCCAAGGAAATTGAAAGCAAGAGCTAATCCATGATTTCATGTGTGGGTTTCATGTGTAACTGAGAGTCTCCTTATACAAAGCTATGAATAATAAATCCCCCAAAACCCAGTGAGTATTTCTCAAACCCAAGAGCAGTGGTCAGAACTGGCTTTGGAATCAATTAGCCAGGTAATTGCAGTGCGATGGTGTAACAAATGTTAACGTCCTTCTGCTCTATTGTAACACATTCTAATAACTATTAAAAAAAATTTAAAGGCCATTTGTCAATTACTAAGCCAACGGCTGTGGCGGAGGAAGGAGTAGAAGACAGCTCTATCTTGGACTTAAAATATCACCACATCCCACATGGAACCCCCAACCTACCCTTCTAAGTCTTCGTGTGAGATTTAGAAAAGCAATGGGAGCACTGAGGACCTTGGGAGCTGAGCTTGTCCATGACTCAGCCAGGGAACACTTGGCAGCAGAACTCAAAGGGGAAACTTGAGAAGGCAGAGGCCCCTACAGGACCTGAGAGATGCGCTCTGAGAGGGTAGGAATCTCATTAGCAAAGTCAAGCTCACTGACAAGGAGGTGTGCCTGAACAGCCAAAGAACATAGATGACAGCTCACTCTAATGTCAGAAAATTGTGACCTACCCACATCTCCTGCCTTTCTCTTAACTCCGCAAGCCCATACCTTGACCCTGTCAAACGCCCCTTTCCAGAACTCCTTCCTGATCATTGCCTGAGATGATCAGTCCCTTTCTGAGAACCAGTCCTTGCCTCCATAGGCTTAATAGTACATAGCGTTCCCACTGGAAGTCCACTTCAAGATCTTTCATGATTTGCCGTGCAAATCCTCCAACATCCTCCCCACCAACATCCTCTTTTTCTGCATCTTCATGGAGAAGTAATTGACCCGTGCTAAACCACAAGTTCAGTTTGTTAGACACCAACCTGGGAGAGCTTCTCCACCACCCAGACAGCCAACGTTTTCATCACATCAAAATTGTTTTCAGGCATTTGGTACGCCTTTCTCTAGTCTCTCCTCAGCCACAACCATTGCCCTGTTTTCCATCATTTTCTGGGATGAGCTTCCTTTTTCTATCAATGGAATTACACCAGATAGACCCCTTGGCAAGCTTCTTTCACAGAAGACAATTGCATCAACACTCCAGGCTCAACTGTCCCCTGCTTTGATTTGTATACTTTCTTGGATCAAGACCTGGAGCCCATCTAGAACACAGCACAATGCTGACGTCAGGAAGTCCATGGGAGAAGACCATAAAGGCATAGGAAGAGGTTGGGATTTGAGGCAGAATATTTACGTTGTCATCCCAGACACCCTGCGTGTACTGTGAAGCCAGGAGATGGTCCTTTGCTTCAGGAGCCTCGATTTCCTCGACTGGGAATTGGGGTGATGATAAAGCCCTTTTCTCTGAGAGCGTCTGTGAAACTCCAATGAGCCAGGAGATAAAGTGCTCTGTAAACTGTGAAAGGTCAGTCCTGGGCAGGGATTAGGCCTGGATCAAGCCAACACCACACTGGGAATGCCCCAGCTCCCAGGGCTATTTAAAGAAGGCCTTGTCATCCAGGAAAACTGCCTGCATTTGTCAATCCTCATAGGAACAGCCAATAAGGGCTGTGTTTGGTGTCCTTTAATCTTGGCCCCATCTCTAAAATGTCAGACTCTCTTCCCTTGACCCTCCCCCGCTGCTCTGCGAGGTCTCCGTTTGTTTACAAGGTCTCCCTCCCTCTGGAGCTCCAAGTGGCCAGACAATCCTTCCTCTGGCCTGGAGTCCTTTGATAAAACTGATAAGGTCAGTCTATCTGCTGGGGGCTCCAAGGAGAAGCAGAGAGAGGAACTAAGCTTGTGGAGGAAGAGACTCAAGAGCCTGCCAGACGGGGCTGTGGCTTCCTTTGGCCAGACTAGGAACAATGAGGAGTAGAAAAGTAAATATTTGTCTCCACTTTAAATTCAAATTTGGTGTATGAAATCAACTCGAGAAGGATCTTTTCTACCCTGGAAGGATATTTCTTCTATATTAGGTTACCTGGAGTGCCTGCGACCCAGAGTCAAGGACTCAGTCAGCCACGAGTTTCTTCTGTGACCTTGGTAAAGTCACCGTCCCTCTCTCGGCTTCAGTTCCCGAGAATTGACATTCTTTGAACACATACCTTGTATCGACCGCCACACTGTATTTTCCCTATGCTTCATAAACGGTTGTCTTCAATGTGATCCTAAGAAAAGGAAGATCAATTCTTCTATCCAACAGCCAGGATCAGATCTAAGCCTAACAGAAAGCGTTTCTGAGAACTAGGAGGCTGCCTTCTCAAGGAGTGAACGTAAATTATTTCCTGGTCATACGGGTTAAAAATTTATTCAGGTAGCTGTGGGAATTCCACTCATAGGACCCTCTATGACTCACTTACTGTGGAGAAATATGGCATGCGACATTGGCAAAGACACACAATCTAATGTGCTGCACACACAAAGACCGACTATTCACGTCCAAGCCTAGAAAGCTCTGGGAAATCTTACCTTATAGGAATATAACGTCATTTCTAAACAAAATATTAAGTTAATCAAACATTTTTTTTCGGTAACCCTTTTTATTTTTATTTATTTATTTTTATTTATTTATTTTGGTATCCCAGGAAACAGATCCTCAAAGCACTGGGGATTGCAGAGTTTAATCAGGTAGCTGCGGGCATTCCATTCACAGGACCCATTTCTTATGCCTCTAGTGTTGAGAAGCTTATCACCTGCTGACGGAGCCCGCCCTGTCACCGAATCAGTGTGCAGTGCCTGGAACAGCTCCACCCAACTGAGGCAGGCTGCAGGCCACTGGTGCGCGTGCTTTGCCGTTTTCTAGGACACAGGAAAAGCCTAAGGATGCTAATTAGCCCAATAGATCTGAAGAAAACGTCATTTCAACCCTGTAACCCGTTACAACACAACAAATATTAGTAAGACCTTTCACCTGCTTTTCAAACATAGTATTTAAAGCTTTGTCTGGCTATGCCTGTCGACAGCGCTAGACTGCACAGGACCAGAAGGTTTTTCTGTAGGCAAAGTTGAGCACTTCCTGTCTAGGTCTCACTTCCACGATCCTTCGATACAAGGGCTTGGGGCTACAGATACCACCACCCTGAAAATGAGTCCTCCTGTTCAGTGGAGCCAGCATGCTACTAAGTGTCCACCTCCCCCACCTTCCCACCCTCCTTCCCCACCCCCCCCACACCCCTCACACCCTACACCCCCCACCCTCCCACCCCCTCACCCCCGCGCTATAGCGCTCAGCTCTGGGGCAGCGCTCTGCCAAAGCTGGCTCCCACGGACGCACTTTCCAAACATAGTGAAGGCCTGTAGAGCTGCTCTGACTTGTGCTCGGAGCAGGACAGCTGGGGATCCGAACACCCTTTCAGCTGGCGCGGAAGCTCCATCAGCTGTTAACAGTGTTTGTAGGGCACCTCCTTTCTGTTCCCTGAGATCAGTTTCCCCGCCTGTCAAGTGACAGGTTTATATCTTCCCAGACTCAGCCCTTGACCTGCTCTCCCGCCCACCACCGCGCTGGTTCCCTGCTAGTTCTCCCCATTAAAGAAAACCTCTGGTGATTAGACGTTATCTCTACCTGATGCCTAGTAAGAATATTTTAAATGCTTAACACGTGCCAGGCATGGTGTAAAGAGCGCTGGATATGGTATTTCATTTGGTCTTCTCCATACCCAAGTGGAGTAAACGCTGTGATTATCTTGTAATTGTGGAAACTGAGGCATGGCGTTGACTCATAGGTCAGAGGCCTAATGAGGGGAGGAGCTGTGGACGCTTTCTTTCCTCCGCCAGGCTCCCTGCTCCAGCTGTGAATCAGGATCAGTCCTCTGAACTGAACTAGGCTCAGGGCTCATGTAAGAGCTCAGGGAAGCTAGGTTTTCCCTTTGGATCGTTGTTTTTAAAACCGGAGATGGCCTTCCTTCTGTTTTTTGGAGGAAGGAAGTACCGCTGCGCCTTCCTCGCTGAGGAAATCCTACTCTTTGCAAACGAACTTTCTTCCCATCCCCTTGACCTTTCAGGAAAGGGGGGAGGCCCCGGGAAGGCTCTGGAAGAGGACTGTTAGAGCCGAGCTCGCCCTGTCTAGGGCAGGAGTATTTTTAGACCTGGCTGTACACTGTTTACAAGGAAGCAGGTCCCCTGTGCCTGCCTGCTCCCTCCAGGGAACACTGGCTGCCAGCCCCACCCACCCAGCTCTGCCTGGCCCTCCCTTCCTCCCACCCCTTTCCTAAGTCTCCTGGGCTCTGTCTGTGCGCAGGGTTATGCTTCCTAACCGCTCCAGACTAAAAAGCCCCGAAAGCGCCTGCAGAGGACCAACTGTGTTGAAGAACTGGGAAACAAGCTTCCAACTGCTACATGGCCTAGGGCCGTACTGGGAGTCCCTCCCACCCACAGGGCCTGCTGAGCTCTCTTCCCAGACTCTCTGACAGGGAGAACCTCCAGACTTCCCTGTGGGAGGGGATAAAGGGCTGCAGGCCTGGGTCAACAGGCTCTGCAGCTCTGCCTACAGCCCTTATGGGTGTGATATTTATCTTCTCTAGACCCTGAAGGAAGGGGGCATGGATAGCAAGTACCCCCGCTGGATGACTGACATCTCAGTTTTCTCAGTTTCTCTATTGCAGGGGGGCACTTAGGCCTAGCTCCTGCAGTGGGAGGAAGCATGAATAGGACAGATGCATTAACATCCCTAGCATGTACCAGACATGCAACACCCAGGACCGTGGTGGTCATTTCTCTAATTCTGACGTTTTTCCTAGTGTCTCACGTAAGGGAACATTCAACAAAGGATGCTTTTCTTTATTCTTGTAGCTCAGAGATCTTATACCTCTAAGCATCTGTAAAAACTTTTCTCTTACCTGATCCCCCAGGCCATGCATGCCTGAAACCTCCTTATGCAGAGGCAGAGAGCCATCCCAGGAACTTGCTAACCAGCCAACTTAGCCGAAATGTTGAGTTTTAGGGTCAGCGAGAGAACCAGTCTCTAAAAATAAGCAAGGATGTGATAACAAAAGATACCTGGTGCACTTCTTCGGTGTACACACACACACACACACACACACACATCCCCCACATTGAAAAATACAGTAAACTTTCTCTTAGCCAAGTACATATGAAAAAAATAGGTCAGGCATGTATTCCTTCTCCTCCGGCCCTGCATCCATCCCCCTGATGTTCCGAAGTCTTTCAGAAGATGCTCAAAGTGCTTTCCCAAGTTGCGGCCTTTGCTTCTAGAAGAGGTTCATCCACACCCTTTATCCCTCTGACTTCTGAGAGCATCCTATGGAGCAGTGTTCATAGACCTGGCCCAAGAGAGCCAGGCTTCCAAGAGTCTAACCCTAAGCTAGCAGTACTGGGCAGAAAGCTGAACCTAGGTGACCTAGGTGGCCCCACGACACCTGAGTGTCCAGATGTGGGTCTGCGGATAACAAGATCTCCAGGATCTTCAGAGCAAATGTCCCCTCCCTGTCTCAAATGCAGCCTGGACTTCTCCAGCATCTAAGAGCTTCAAGGTGTTTAGCTGAGACAGTTCCTTCCCCACAGGCATTTCCTCCCCTTCCTCCTGGCCACCTGCCCTTCCTCCTCCTGTTTTCCACTTCCTCTAACTCTTTGTTCCTTCCTCCCCTCCACTTCCTCCTTCAGCTCCTCTTCCTCTTGTGTTAGCTGTGTGTGCTCCTAGCCCAAGCTTCAGCCTACTTATATCCCAATGTAGAAGAGTGCCGGACTTCTTCCTGTAAGATGCCATCTCAGCTTCTTTTGCTTCTTCCATTGGCATATGCTGGATTCCAGGCACTGGGTCAGGAGCTCGGGGGGGGGGGGGGGGGGCGGCTAGCCACTTCATAGCCGCAGGAAGTCACACATGAAAAAGCTTCACTCGCGTTTACCGTTAGGATCTCAAAGAGTAGCATTCACACTGTCCAGTGTCATTTTACTTCAATAAATAGCTTCTCTGCCTGAAGGGACTGAGACTGTTTTTAGAGTAGGAGATTGTGTGAGGATGTCCCATCCCTTGTTAACCTACCCCTGCCTACTAAGAAGAAGCAGCAGTATGCTTGCCGGTGAAAACGTGTGAATGAGCAAAAGGGCTAGCCACTAACACACGTGGTTCACGGGCAGAGCACAGGCAAGGAAGGGCGTTGAGAGGAGGCTGGGGGCACTGTGCATTACAAATCATGCCAGCAGTGCCTGGAAGCCATTGCCCTGTCCTGTTCTGCACCCAGAGATGATTCAAGTGACAATGTGGAGGATGTACTGGAAAGGGATGGAAGAGCAGCAGCCAGAACTCATGAGAAACAGTGGCCATTATTCTTGCCCTGCTTTAACTTCCTCAGGCTTTATTTCCTTCATCTGCGAGGCACATGTGTGTATGAAATGGACACACACACTCACAAACGTGCTATGGGCTGAAGCCTTCGTAAGTAAGACAATACAGAAGGAAAGCTCTCGGGAAGGATGAGATAGTCTTCGTTCCTCTTGTCTGCAGCTGCTGTTCCCATTCTGCGAAGGGAAGTCCTCACCCGGAAAACCTTGTTCACGCTGGCCCAGGGCCCAGGGCGTGAGCGCCGTGGGTGCCGGGTCTCTCCCTTTCCATTCCCCTTGTTGACTTTCCGATGTGACCGTTATTGGCTCACAGAAAGACAAGCCGTTCTGCATGACTTGTCAGATGCTGGGCTTATGTCTCACCTTGGTTTTCCAGGTTTCTTGGGCAGGCTCTGAGTCCATGATCCAAAAAGCTCGACAATGGGAGTGGAGAAGTGTGTATCTATAGCACAAATTCTAATTGGTATTAGTAATAAAAACCCAGAGCCAAATATAGGGGTCAATGCTGAAGATCAGAGAAGCAAAGCGGCCAGCCACTATGGAGTTCTTACCTCTGCCAATGCTCAGAGCAAAGGGATGATCCTGCCCTCAGACTGTGTCCTCAGACTGTATCAGACTGCACTGCTCTTTGGAAATATAAAACGAGGACTTGGCACACAGACTTTTGGTCCCCATTTATATTGAAGGGAAATTGTGGTTAGAAGATTGCTGATGTAATATGGTAAGTGTTGTGAGTCTTGTGAAAGGAATCTTCTGTGGCCCCTCAGTCCTTGCCACATTATGTTATCCAATGTCACCCACTACAGTGACCACTAGATGCAGTTATGGAGGTGGGGAGTACTGATGAGCTTGACTGACAAGATACATGTCGGGCACCTGAATTTTAGCCAAATAGAGTCTCAATCTCCAGAACCTCATGGCAAAGAAGAGCATTGAAATACAAGGGCAATGACAATATGGTGAGCCAAGGACCGAGGGTCCACAGAAGTCCTTTTCCAAAGTCTCACAGCATGACCAGTTGGAAACTATGGTACCTTTTACTCATTTAAATTCTGTCTTTTCACAGGAATAAAAATTCCCAGGATGGCTTTATCTTGTCCACTGTAATACTCCCAATACATAGCAGGTATGCAAGTGTCTGCTCAGTGAATAGCTGTCAATAAACACATATCCCAAGGAAGTGCATAATAACATGGATATCCAGGG
Organism: Chionomys nivalis; assembly: GCF_950005125.1. Taxonomy (NCBI): domain Eukaryota; kingdom Metazoa; phylum Chordata; class Mammalia; order Rodentia; family Cricetidae; genus Chionomys; species Chionomys nivalis. The sequence continues at coordinate 51,322,600 of NC_080096.1, forward strand.
CAGGAATGGAAGGAAAACCACCTTCCAGAAGGAAGAGGCATGGGCCAGGAACTTACTCCTTCAACAGTTTTTTTTTTGGGGGGGGGGATTTCTTCCCAACCCAGTCAGGCCGGACCCACTTTATGTCTGAAGAAACAAATCTCAGTGAGGATAAGAATTTTAATAAAATTCATGCAGTTGACAAACTGAAGGCTTGAGCTCACATCTTCTGAGGGGAAAGTCCGTGCCATCTCTGCACACTATTCTGCTTCTTGCTAACACCCTATAGGACTCACCATGAGGAAGGTGATCTGTTGGACCTCCAGTTTCTGGAAAGCCATTCTAGAAAGACTGAACAACAGGGTAAGTCACATTGTTAGCACAACCAGCAACAGCATTCCTTTTTACTTAATAAATTTATTTATCTATTCTACATTCTGGCAACAGCTTCCCCGCTCTTCCAAGTTCTATCCGCCATACCCTCTCTGTACCCGTCCCCCAATCCACTCCTCCTCTGTTTCTGTCCAGGAAAGGGCAGGTCTCCCATGAGTATCAACAAAACACAGTATATCAGGTTACCGTAAGATTAAGCATCTCCCCATGTATTAAGGCTAGACACGGCTACACGGTATAAGGAGTATACTTAAAACTGTAAAAGAGTCGGAGACAGTCCCTGTTCCCACTGTTACGAGTTCCACAAGATGATCACAACACATAACTGTAACATAGATACAGAGGGCTTAGATCAGTCCCATACAGGCTTCCTGGTTGTGGGTTCCATCTCTGTGAGCCCCTATGAACCCAGGTTGGTTGATTCTGTGGGTTTTCTTGGGATGACCTTGACCGTCTGGCTCCCACAATCCTTCTTCCCCCTCTTCAGCAGGATTCCTGAACTCTGCCTAGTGTTTGACTGAGGTCTGCATCTGCTTGCACCAGTTGCTGGATGAAGGCTCTCTGATAACAGTTGGGCTAGGGACCAGTCTGGCCATAGGAGATGGTCAGTTCAGGCCATGCAGCAATGCAGCAGCATTCCTAGATCAGTGAAAAATTTACAAGTGTTTAGGGTAGGTGGGTACCTTGCAAAGAGCTCTATGTGTTGACTTAGTGCATTCTTTACAGGCAACCTGTGATTTGGGTTCCATTACTATTCACAGTTTATGTACAAAGAAACTAAAGAGTGTTACATAACTTTCTTAGGCCAAACTGGCAGAAATGGAAATGCCAGAGTTTAGATTCTCACTGCCTGATTTTACAGCCTTAACTGTCTGGTCTCACAACTCAACAGATCTTACTTACCTATACCCATTCCAACTTTAGGGGATGACAGTAACTCCATACTGAGCATTCTTATGGCCCAGGGGCCACATACAGCGAAATATACCTATGGATACAGCCCATCACAGTTGTAAAACTTAAAATATTAAGGGCTTTGTGTTTTTCTTCTGCAATTTTTTGTAACTCAATTCTGCAGTTCTCAAGCATGAACTTTTCATGGAGTGACATCATGTTTTGCTTTCAAAGGGTTCAAAATGCATGCTAGGCATGCTTAGGGGTTAAAGGACTAAAGTCTTTGTTCAAAGAGTTGCAAGCCCAGAACAGAGGCGGATGAGAACTAAAATATGTGTTTCAGTGGATGTTTGCTAACAGAAGGACATCTGATCTGGCTTTGAAAAGGAGCATGCTGTTTCAAGAAACGGACACAGACTGCCCCATCTTATCCAAGCATGGAAACAAGAAAGAATAAGGAAAAAGAATGAAAGTTAACAAGGTAAAGACAAGGCAAATCAAAAGATAATTGTGCCTAGACCCTGGAGAATGTGGACTTCTATGTCAAACTTCTTCGCTCACCACTTATTAGATGCTGAGCAGTTATAGTCTGGTGAAGAAGAAGGTGACATACTCTGACCCTGATTTTAGAATGGTAATGGGTACCAGTATGGACATGCTAGAGAAGGAAAGGAAGACAGGTGGATATCTTGGCACTTGTATAATCAATCACTTCATAACTCAGGCCTAAAACAAAGACCAGTCTGTTGTTGCTCATAATCTGTGCATCTGTGGGTGTCTCTGCAGCCAAATAGTGGCTTTCTCACCCATGGGTACAACTTCTCCCCTGAGATAGTGGGAGTGAGTGGGTCGTGTGTCTCTTATTATTGGACTTCTTCTCAGGGCTACCAAGACCAGCAAGAGAGAGCAAGCCCTAACACAGAGGTGCTTTTCAACATTTGGCTTCGTGTTTCCTAGTATCTCACAGGCCAAACCCAAGCTTCTAGCTTAGAGCAACAGACCTACCTCCCACTGGCAAGAACAACGAAGTCATCTAACAATGTGGGTGCATTGGGATGGGATGAATTTCGTGCTTGTATTTAGGAGGCAGTTTTTATAATGAGTTCAGCAAAAATTGTTGCTTAAACTAAAAGGAAACATAGTAAATGGAAAGATGATTAGGATATATTTGAGACATATTCAGAAGATTACTATGAAGGAGAAGAAAGAAATCTGAATACCTTATAAGTTTTTCACCATAGTTACAAGGCAGATGTTTCCTTGGACCAGTGAAGGAGAAGCAGGTCGGAGTTGTAAACACGTTCCTGTTCAAATTAGTTCTCCAGGGCTCCAGGAATGTGCTACCTTCCTCACTTGGAGAAAATGCTATTTTCCTCATCTACTTTCCACTCAGACCATATGGACCAAAAGGACAGTATGACGTCTAATATGATCCTGCTTTTCTAGCCATGCTGGTGACCCAGGGAAAAAGCTAGCCAACATGGGTCAATGAGAGTGCCTATCACTAGGCAACTTGCCAGTCAGGTTCATGAGCTACAGTTACACAGGTCATGCTTCTGTAGCAGCGTATCTGGCAGAGCGTCCTATACCTCTGCAGAACTGTAGATACCCAGGGTGTGGTACCTTCTTTGAATCCTACAGAGGTGTTTCTGCTCTGCCAGTCCCAGTGACTGGGCTAGCAGTATCTCAGATACCTTGTTCAGTATGCTGACCTCTCCTAGGAATTCGTTACTGAAACACACCGGGGAGAGAATATTCCATGTTTTGTCTTAGACACTCTAAAGATGGAACTCTGTAGATGTCTATATCCAGGACTTATAAAGGAACCTGGTAGTTTAACAACAGAGAGAAGAGATAGGGGAGTTTCTAAAGCTACAACCCCTCTGTCAACCAACTATTCTCTCCTTGCCATTTGAAAGCTGAATTTTTCCTTCAATGTTGAGACAGTCGTATATGCTTCTGATTTAAATTCTCTTTTGGTGCTTAGCAGGTTTAAGTTGTAAACAATCCAGCCTTGAACGATAAAAGGAAGAAGTTGCTGTGCTCAGGTTTGGAAATAAGGGAATGGGCATTCGGGGTAGAACCAAAGCTGAATGAAAAGAAGGCCACATCAGTTGGATGAGTCCCATGAGGGAAGCATCCTAGCAGAAGTCCCAGGCCGAGCTGACAGTTCACAGTGCTCTGGGGGTGAAGGAAGGGAGAAGGCATTCCTCAGTATTCAAGAATCTATTGAGCAATTACCCACTGGCTCCTGTCTAAGTGCTGGGGACTCAGCAATAGATTGGGGAAATGCAGATGTGGATGGTGTCTAGGCATTGCTGACTGATGAACTCAGAAGTGAGTGCCCCCTCAGGGACAGGAACTACATACAGCACTGAGCAGACATCCTGGCAGAGGCATCCAGGAGGCAGCAAGAAAGAGGGTTAAGTTGGCATTTCAATTGACAGAGTCAGTTGATTGACAATATTTTGGGAGAGAATATTTGGAGAAGTCTCCGTCCATAATTCTTATCCTTCGTACATGGGCTTCACTGAGAGCCTGAAAATACCATGTGTTGTTCTTTGGTTTGCATTGTTGGGAGGTGGGCAGGTAAGAACACAGCTTCAGGAGGCCGTGGAGATCATCCTGGCTTTCTGCACACGTCATCAGGTAACTGGTGCATGACCTTGACCTGGAATGAACTACTTAGCTCGCCTAGCCTCCATCCTTTTCCTACAGAATGAAGACAAGAATGCTCACTCCCATGCTAAGGATAAAGAAATGACGTGTGCAGATAAACAGACACGGGGCCACAAACAGCTTTTCAACACCCATGCCACTCGATTCTGAGTTAAAAGAGCGCCATCATCAATTTGATGAGTCCCTTGAGAGAGGCATCCTAGCACAAAGGGTTCTTGGAGTGTGTGCTGTCCTCTGGAATTCTACCTCCCTGAATGGCAGCAATGGGCCTCATGAACTGTGATGTTCTTGGCAGCCTCCACTCTGCACCTCACAGCCAGAGGCTTACAGTATTATTTGTGGTGTGAGTTACAAGCACGGGCAAAACCCCCAGAAAGCAGAGGAGGAGGGAGAAAACATTGTAAAAGTTGAGGAAAATTTTGTTGCCTCCTTAAGTGATGGCAATTTGCTGAACACCTGAGCTCCACAGGATGCTTGGGGTCTAACTGTGGCTTTGTGCTCCAGAGCTCTTGGCCCAGGGTCACAGGTAGGGGACTTTTCTTACAGTAAGAAAAAAGGAAAATGACAAAAATCACTTCTTCTCATGACGCTAATGAGTACCCTTGCGGCATCAATGGTGACATTGTTAGAGGTTTGGGGGGAAAGTTTTGGGTTTGGGGGTGGTTTTATTCTCAAGGTTTCTACATAAAGTATCCCACAGTCATTAAATGTATTCCAAGCCCAGCAAACTAAACACTTTAGAGGGCTTTAAGGTCTTAGCATCCAAATGTCTCCACACACTAATGACAAAAACAAGGACTAGCAGAATTACAAAGCGTGCCCGACACAGGGCACGTGTGTGTGTGTGTGTGTGTGTGTGTGTGTGTGTGTGTGTTGTGACAGGACATAAGCCAGACTTAGACCTCAGCTCCTTGGATGATGAAGAACTCTTCAGTAGCCTTTGAGGTAACTCATAGGTGATATTTCACCTCACAAACGACTATTACTCTGCCCCAGCCTGGCCGTGTTGACACTTTTGTGGCAGTAACTTTGAAAGCTGCCTTTTACAGCCCTGGCTTGGGAAGGGCAAACACTGTTATCGATGAAACAACACAGGTGGCTCAGAGAACTGGAGCCAGGTCGAGCTGATCAGGAAGCGAGACCCTTCACGCAGACAGACGTGACTCAGTCACCTGTCTGCAATCGAAAGGGTGCCGAGACTCAGGGAATAGCGTGAGAGACTACAATGCTGGTGACAACCTTAACGTTGAGGCCAGACAAGATGATGGGTTCCAACCCGGTGACGCTACTCAATTCCCCGACAAGCCTCTTCACAAAGCCTCAATTTCCTCATCTACAGGACAGGGATAATGATTGATCAGCTGCAGGAGTTCCGTGTCAGATGTCACCACACAGCTGTGGGGCTGTCACCAAAAGTTGTACTGCGAAGTGGGGTTGGGTGCTAGGATACTGTTGCTAGTTCTGGATCTCACCTATTCCTGCCCACCAGAAATAGTGAGCTGCTCCAGGTTTGCTCGAGGGCATCCAGGGTACCCAGCTTCCCCCTCTCCTCCTTGGTCTTCTTTGGTGAAGGATTTGGCCTCAAGGTCTGGAGTTCCAAGTTTCTCCTAACAGAATCCCAGGGAAGGGCATGTGTGGGGATGAGAGGCAAGAGGCAGGACGATACCTTCTGTTATGCTGGTGTTCAGAAATCAAAAGCCTTCAGTTCAAATCATCACACACCGCTCAGACATTCATGACCCGTTGGACTGGCGAGTCTGAGTTTTCATTTCTCTGCTCTCTGCCTTCAGGTCACATACTACAGACTGAAAGAAGCAGGGCCACGGGAAACACTGTCATCTGGATGTATGGGAAACTTGTGTAAGTAGGGGCCAGTTCTTCCCTTGCTCTTCCCTCTGCTTCATTAGGGGAGGTAGCGGCAGGCAGGCAGCTGTCTTCGAATCTATGTAAAATGATGTTGTATTTTGAAGAAACACCCCCCAGAAGTCGTCTAGATATGAGAAGAACGGGGTATCCCAGAGACCCTCTGCAAGAGTTCCTGGTAAAGCATGGAAGGGAAGCATTCTCTTAAGGCCTGCTACCCCCTAGACACAGCAACCACCCTTGCTGTGTGAGAAAGGGCACAGGATGAGGATGATAGCTCAGCCTGGTGGGCACTCTGGGTGCAATGTGCACAGTCCTTGGCTCCTGGTCTTTAGTCATTGTGTTTTAAAGATGAGGAAACGGAAGCACTATAAAGTCAAACAAGTGACCAAGGCCACCTGAACATAAACTAGGTTCACACCCTAGCAGTCACTATCACAGCCATATCTGCCTTGCCTCTTCAGGGCAGCTGGTGTTGGAGTCTCACCGGGTATACCACACTGTTCAGCCAAGGAAACCAAGGCTCTGGAAGGGGTATGTTCCCCTCCATAGGGTCATACAAAGGGAATGGGGTTCCGCTGATGCTTTCCTTTTTCTTCCAAATTATTTCTTGGGGCTGAGGATGTAGCGCCATTGGTAGAGTGTTTGTCCAGTGTGCATAAAGCCCTGTATTTCATTCCCAGCATCATAGAAACCAAGGCATGATGGCACATGCTCATGATCCCAGCACTCAGCAGATAGAGGCAGGAGGATCAACAGTTTAAGGTCAACCTTGGCTACTTAATGAGCTAGAGACAATGTAGACTGTTTGAGATTCTATCTCTTTGGCTATCTTTTTTACTTAAACAAAAATGACTGAGTTGATGCGTAAATCTTTCCACTATTATTTTCTTATTTCAGCTCTATCTCCCTTCTTAGGATTAGAGAAATCTTCTGCGTTGGTCATCTGAAGACCTCAGAGACCTCCAAAACCCATCCTACCAACTTCCTCAGCTCTGCTCCACTTTAGGAAAAGGGAATCCAGGTCCTGCACGGAGAAAGTACATTGTCACTTTATTTAACATACTGTGTACCCAGTGCCACAACTGAAACTCATGTTAGTTCTGTATGCAATTATTGCTGCGTTCTTATCCACTGATACTCTAATGTCCAATTTCCTGGCCTAGGACTCAGGGACTATGGGCTGGTTCTGCCCTTCTGATTGTTGAGGTCAAGCCAGAAGTTTATCCAGATGAACGGAACTGAAGCACTGCCCTGCTTACAAAGCAGAAGGACCTGGATTCCCTTCAGAGGAGGAACTATGCCCCGTTCATCCCTCTGTCTCTAACATGGCTGCACAGAACAATTGAATGAACTGATAGGAGGCTTTGTTAACTACATCCGTCCTTCTAGATCCCAGAAGGAAAAGAAAAATTGCTTGTCAGAGTTCAGTTTGGTTCAGTTGCCTGGTAATATGTGACTAAGTCAGATGTTTAGTAACCTGCTGCAATGACCTTTCTGCCAGACTCCATAACACAGGCTGTTCTGGCTCAGGTGGGTGGCAGAGCACTGTTGTGATTGCCCCACCCTTTCCCATGGTCCCTTGAGCCAATCCATTATTAGTTTCCCACACTGAATCACAGCTGAGGTGAACTTCAGACCTGGGGAGAGAGCAGAGCTGTCCTGTTGGACAGACGTGCCAGGGGATGATCCTTTAGGTCAGCAAAGCCTGCCAGGGAAGTCCCTTAGGGGTGGGGAGGTGGACTGGGCAAGTTCAAACATGTCACAATGGATTGCCTCCTCTCCTACAAGTACGTCCAAGACCAAAGAGTGTCCGCATCCAGGCATTGTACATGGTAGGGTCTAAAACAGAAGTCCCCCATCTTCATACCCAGAATCAACGCCTTCATTGTTAGACTTGATCATGTTATATCTTGACTGGACAGTGTTGAATAGGGCTGGCAACATGTCTCAGTGGTTAAGAACCCTTGCTGCACCCACACTTGGCTGCTTATGATTCTTGTTGCAGGGAATCTGATGCCATTTCCTGGACTCTTTAAGCACTTAGCATGCATAGTGCACAGATAAGCAGACACACAGACTTGCAAGTTATTAATTTTAAAAAAGAATGTTGAGCAACTTGACAGCCATGTCTACTCTTTTAACAATTCCTCTCCAGGCGGTGGTGGTATATACCTTTAATTCCAGCACTCAGGAGGCAGAGGCAGGCACATCTCTGTGGGTTCAAGGCCAGCCTGGTCTACAGAACAATTCCTCTGATAGAAACTAGCCTGAGTCCTGTGAAAACTATATTAAGCAGTGTCCTTAATGTTCTAAACACCTCCTTCTAGATCCCACCCCTTTAAGGGTTCATACCACCTACCAATGTTGTCACACTGGGGACCAAGTATAGAACACATGAGTTCAGGGACAAGACAGTATCAAAACTGTAACAAGTGGCATTATGAGAAAATGGTCCACTGTCTATGGCAGAAAACACATCATAGTCGTGAAGTTTAGTTTTCCCAGCGGGAAGCGATCCTGAGTTGAAACAGCAACTCTCTAAGGGGGCAGAGACCCAGACTTGTTTTGATGTGTTGCTCTGCAATCTTCAACATGTTTTCAACTTCTGAGTACTTCAGAAATAAGGAGGAAGAACAGAATAAAAAGGGAATAAGAACCCTTCCCGGAAGGCTTGAGAGAGGTTCAGCAGTACTGCTCTTCCAGATGAGCCAAGTTCAGTTCAAGCAAACACACCAGGCTGCTCGTTTTCAACAGACCTTTAACTCTAGGTCCCAGGGATCCAGTGCCTTCTCCTGGCCTCCGTGGGCACCTGCATTCAAGAACATACACCTAGACACACACATACACACAATTTAAGGAGGAAGTATTTTAAAAACTGAAAGATCATGTGCCATAATCTATACAACCCATGCTCTAGTTACTTCCCCTTACTATGATAAAAGCAACTTGGGGGGGGGGGAGTTTATTTGGCTCTCCCTTCCCAGATCACAACCCATCACTGAAGGCATTCAGAGCAGTAGTTGAGGCAGAAACCATGGAGGGACACTGCTTACTTGTTTGGTCCTTCTGGTTTGTACAATCCAGGATGACCTGCACAGGGCATGGTACCACCCACAATGGGATGAGCCCTCCTACATCAATTACCAATCAAGAAATGTCCCCCAGGGACCAGTCTGATGGAGGCAATTTTTCACTCCAAGTTCCCTCTTTCCAGGTGACTCAAGTTGGTGTCAAGACAGTGATAAAAACTAACTAACCTCTTTGGACCATTTTTGCTTATGGCCCATGGACAAGAACTTAGCTATAGCAACATCCAGTTTTAATGAGGGCAGTCATTGTAGTTTGTTTCCCACAGCATATGAGAAATCAAGGGTGGAATAGTTAAGAAGACTTAGGCATAAATTCTTGTTTTCAGAATCTATTCTACTCTCCAAAATGAATTCATGATTGGCCAAGTCTTGTGCTTCTGACATCCTCTTAAGCCTACTGTAGAAAATATCAATTGATGTTGAGGTAAAACAAGGAACTGTTTGCTAAAGACTCGACTTCTAAAGCCAGATCGTCAAAGGACCTCACATAAGGGATGGTCCAGTTGCGACTGTAATCCCATTCCATAATAGTTTGCTGGTGCTACAATATATATATTTACTTTACTAGGTTGCAGAGTGATTTGCATGCCATCTTAAGAAATGCAAAAAAATTAATCCTGATATTTGGTTTAATCCAACACACCCCAAACTATATCAATGTGTAGCACTTGAACTTACTAATGAGATATTGAGATACTATTTTGTATACTGACCGAAATTTAATGTGCATTTTATATCTCAAGTCAGATCGCTCAAGTCAGATTTAATGTGCATTTTATATCTCAAGTCAGATCACTCATACTGTAGATATTCAATAGCCACAGGTGGTTACCAGTTTAGAAGGTGCGGGTAAGAGCTAAATTTTGTTCTGTTGTATTTTGCTTGAGATAATCTCACCCTTAGCTTAGGCCTGACGGACTCAGGCTGGTCACAAACACTAGAAACATAAGATTCTACTGCTTCTGTTTCCCAGAGCTGGCACCATCATCCTCATCTAGACAACAGCTAACTGGAGTGCCTGGGCTGGGCACCTCCCCTAGCTCCTCAGATTTTCAAAGGAAGAGTTAATCTTGGCTGTGGCAAGTGTCTGTTTACTTAGCTTGTCCAAACAGTTTCTTGAGACTATGTAGAATATGCGGCACCCCCCGGAGCTTAACATAGCACCTCACATAGAGCAGACATTCAAGACACACTTGTCAGACAAATGCTATTTATTTTTCTATCCCCAGTGCGCAGTCCAGTGCCTGACCCTCAGTAGACATTTAATAAACTCCTGCTAAATGAATGAAGTAATGAGCCCGTGTTTTAATGGCGAGTGAATTTGCAATTTGACAGCAGGTGAAAGGTGGGCAGTTTATGGCAGAGGAGACAATGGTACCTTTCTAACCGTCCAAGTAACACCTGCCATTAAGTCAAATTTCCTTTGCTGCCTCCTCACTCTCTGGCAGAACTGGTGCCAGATGGGAAGCCATGGGCATTCACACCACAGAAAAGTCACATGATGCCTGGCTACCGTGATAAGTAAGCATATCAAGTTCCCATAGACAATTAAAATCAGCTTTCCGCTAAAGTCTGGTTCTGCCATTCTATTGTATCCCTTTCCCCACCAATTTGGCTCAGTGCATAAATGAGAGACCGTAAACAGTCCCGGCGCCCGGCACAATAAACTCAAAGGAATTTTGAAAAGTGCCAATAGTGATCCCAGCAGCAAGGCCTCTCCGCCTCAGCACCATCTTCCTCACCAGTTGCTAACCTGTCTGTGTCTCAGCCACCAACACCCATCTAGGTTTACAGTAGGGCATGTGCTTCTCTAGCCAGGATGCTGCAGGATGCCCTAAACGGACCCTCCTGCAGGCTGTTCTTAGTGAGGGGCAGTGAACACGGCTCACAACACCCTGGTTCTGCTTTCCTGGATGATATTCACGCAGAGAGACTGAGCCTCATTTTCGTCTAGACAACTAGCCATAGGCCCAGCGAGTTTTAGAGTTGTGTAGAGCTTCCCACCCACCCCTCCTTATGGATGACTGAAACACAAACACTCTTTAGAGAGATCTGAGCCTAGTCATCCCTTTGGAGCCGGGTGGCGGGCCAGAAGGCCAATCACAAAGGCTGCATTCAGCTGCAGCAACAGCAGCCTGATGGGCAGGGGCCTGCTCCCAAACATTCTTGACTGGGCTTCTGGGGGAAAGGTGTTGCTGGCTTCTAAATATTTGTTGCTCTGTTTCTATAGCAACCACAGTGACCATGGCAAAACCCCGAAACTGCACATCAAAATGGGAGGTGCTAAGTAAAGACTGACAAGGAGAAGGGTTTCTCCTGGCCTTTTCACTCTGCACAGACTGAAGGCTTTTCCAGGCTCCCTTCAAGGAACTAAAGAGAACTTATTTGATTCCGGGAAGCCTACTGTTGGTCAGACAAGAGAAGTATAAGACTGCACCCGTAGCCCCCGGGTTGCTTTCACGAGCCTGTTAATTGCCTGCCGAGCTCATTCTGCTAAGTATGCTGACCTTGTTCAGGCATTGGACAGTACCAGTGCCAGCAACCTCTCTTTCCGTAACATTGGGAAAGTCGTTTGCTGTCACTGAAACGACAGGGAAGACAAAAATTCAGTGAAAGCCAAATCAGTAAGCTGAATGCCTAGCCTACTCTGAGTTGCAGGCTGAGTTTATAAGGCAGAAAGAACCTGGGTATTGCCATCAGGGTGCCATGCTGCCTCCCAGGCGGAGCTGTAGCAAATATGAGGTTGAATTGCACCATGTGGCATGCCTGGTACCCGGTGGGATTTGCTATGCCATAAAAGTTTATTTCCCTACTTCTCTAAATCGGGCTATGCCAAAGAAAGCCCTAAAAGGTGTAAAGAGCCCGTGTCCTTTCACAACATTTCTCTGGGAACAGATTAGTTTGCCTGTTTGGACATAGCCCAGGGGGAATGACTTCTATGGGTTTTGTCCATCACGATTTCATTACAGCATGCTTTCACGGCCTGTACCTCACTGGGCTTTCTTCACTCTCTGCTGGGTTTGCAATGATAAACATGGCTGTTTCCAATGAAGATCGGGGATGCTGGGGTTCCTGGGGAAGGGGCTTGCCTCAGTCGCAGGGGAATGGCAGGCAGAGCTGAGATTCAAACCCATTTTCCAACTCCCTCTTTCAGGCAAATATTTCTTTGGGCATCTGCTAAGTGCCAATATTGTTCTAGACCCTTAGGTCAATAAAAAGTCTATGTGATATAGCTGAAGCCGAAAGGGTAAGAAGCAGATTATAAGCACATAAATACATACTGTGTTACAAACACAATAATCTCTGCAGGGGCAAGTTGGAGTGGAGAAACAGTGATGCCAAATACTGCTTTGTTTCCAATCGTCTGGAAAGTCTTTGCCCAGGGTCTGACGGAAATGAGGAGCTAGTGACATGGATGCCAAGCTGAGGAGGGAAGGTGGTGGCTTCTAGAGGAACAGCCAGAAGTCCAGCATGGTTAGAACAGAGAGCAATGGGGACAGAGGAGAAAACAAAACTGAGACCAGTCTAGCCCATGAGAACCTCATAGAAATAAACCCTGGATTTTACAAGGCTCTGGGAGCCAACCAGCCCTCGTGGGAGCAGGCTGAAGGGAGGCAGGGAAGGAGTGGGAGGGTTCATTCTTGTGAATAGAGGCAGCTCTGAAAGAGAAGAAGTCTGGGGTGATGAAGAGCATGACTCAGACTCAGAAGAGGAACTGGGATCCGTTGATGGGTGGAAGGTAGGGGTGAGGGCAAGAGGAGCCAATGACCGGCTGAGATCAGAGTCAAGCAGCCATTTCCAGAGGAATTAGGGGGCATAGCTGATTTAAGATACTGGCCATTTGTCAGTCACACACTGCTTAAAGCTGGACCTGGTTTGAAATCCCCAGTAAAGAAAGTGGGGGCAGAAAAGAAGAGCGGTCCATGAATGACTCTGGTGGATGAGGGTAGAAGAGGTGGGAGCCCAGCCAGAAGTCCACAAAGAAGGGGCTCGTTAAGCTAGGGAGAAACCCTAGAAAGTCCCATCCTGCAAGCCAAGCCAAAGGGGGCCTTTTCAGAAAGGAGCAAGCCAGGTGGTTCAGGCAGTGACGGTTTAGGGTGGGGACTGAGAACTCAAACTCACCTTCAGAGCTGGCAAAGTGTGTTTGCTTTTTGTTTCTCTTATGGGCCCTGACAGTATCTGTCTCGGCGACCTGGTGAGGGCAAACACTGAGGGGAATCATTGCAAGGGGGAACAGACAGAAAGGAAGTGAAGAATGCAGGCAGGTGAAAGTCTCTGGAGAGAAACAAACAGAAGGTGGGGGACTAGAGATGACTGATAAAGATGACATTTGGGATATGTCTGCATTAGTGGGACCATTCTGCTATAGAGGGGTAGATTGACAGGCCAGGAAAAACGGCCTGTTGTAGGACCTATGTCCTTATAGACCGAGAGAGAGAGAGAGAGAGAGAGAGAGAGAACTGACTACAAATCTCTATGATAACTTCTGCTTCAATAGCATTCTCTTTCCAGTTAATAAAGCCATATATCTGGGGGCAATTTTAAAATTTTAAGCTTCTTCGAGTGCAATCTTTTCTTTCAGTTGCATAGAGTAAGCTCACTAGGGGGTAGCAAAGATATTACTCATGGCCCTAGAGACTATTTCCATGAATGTCACTTGTCACTGCTCCTAATGTCGGGTTCCCGTCTTCAAGGCACACTCCTCTAATTGCAGGTTACTTGTGTGGTGAGTTCCCACAGTTCACAGGCACTCCCCACAGATCGGGGATGTGTTTCTTTCCTCTCTGAAGTCTGTGCTCAGCAAACGTGTCATCCCAAACACTTGGGAAAGGAAGAAGAACTAACAAGGAAGAAGGCAGCAAAGGGACCCTCTCACGCTCGCTCGAATCGCCTTCTTTTCAAATGAGGAATGAATTCGACATTGTTTTGTAAAAACGTCTTTCAGCCAGTTGAGCAGTGAACAGATTCTTTCTTTTCCATGTGTGAAGGACAAGAGGAAATTCAGGAAAGAGACGGAGACAGATTTAGAACTCACCGTGCACTAGGCACCTTGCCAAGACAGCTAACCAGCATGATGGGGAAGTTTCATCCCTCACAATGAGCGACCACCACCACCTTTGAATTACAGTGTCACCCAATAGGATAAGAAGCCCACGCAGGAGTGAACTCCCATCACGGGAGATGTGTCAGTGGAATCTTGATGTCTGGGGGAACTATAGCATCCAACAATCATAAGACTCTGCCATTTTATGATTCCATCTAATCCAGGGATTAAACTAACCCAACTCATGTCATCCCAAGGATGTATGATGGATACCCTGGGATGTTTCTCATCATCAAAATGTAAGCACATACTACATATTACATCAGAAGAAAGCACAACACCGCACTTGACAAGCAGATGCCAAGGACGCACAAAGGACAAAATGTGGCTCTGTCACTAAAAAATTATTCCTTGTGACTCAGTTTTCCCATCTGTAAGAATAACAGCAGCATACTATCAGTCAGTCCGAAATTCTTTAAAATATTCCAAATAGCATCTGGCACACAGTGTACGCATAGTAAATGTTATTTATACAAATCAACTAACTCTGGTAGACTATGCCACCCTGGGTCCCGTGGGCATCTGGTTGGGCTCATTCTTACACGTTAAAGCGAATCAACCCCATCTAGAGGGATCAGGCTCAGCAGACAGAAGCCCTTGGGGGCACCAGCAGCCCTAGCCAACTGGTCTCCTTTCCTTTCACAAGTATGCCATCGGCCCTGCCTGGCCAAATGTGCAAAAAAAATGTTTATGGCGACCTCATTTGTTTTCCTTTCTATTACAGCTTCTTCCAAAGGCCAGGAACGGCTGAAATTAAACCAAGACAGGGGCCAGGGGAGCAGACAGGGCCTGGGCCAGGGCCAGGAGTAATGAAGTGGAAAATGTTCACACCGCAGGCAGCATTACAATGCACCTGTACAAACAGCATGGACCTACCCACCCCTCCCTATCAAGGCCCAACTGCCTCGCAGAGCTCTTTTTAACGGTTTTACTCCCTGTCCTGCCCAATCAATATTAGGTCTATGCTGAAGATAAGAGACAAAAACATCCAGAATGAAGCAGGATGGCGGGGGCCCTTAACAAAGAGACACTCATCACCGATGCTTCTGGAACATTTCCAGTGTTCTCTGAAAACCTGGCTGCCTAAAATGGGAGAAATTTAACACAGCTGGTAACTCAATGGTAGGGTTTTTTTTCCCCCCATATACCTTTTCCCATCCCACTCACCCAGTGTGGTTTTGCCCCATTTCACAGACAAAGGAGTTCAAGAAACAGAGCCAGCAGGTGATGGAGCAATGCTCAAGGGCCAGGTACCACTACCTCTGTGTGACTGTCCAGAGTAGAATGTTGAATGATGTTCTCTGAGTCATGCTTCTAGAATACGAGAAGACTGAGACCGTCGGCTCTGAGTGTGCTGGACACTACTGTGCTAGGGAGTGGGAAAGAGTCCTCAAGAGGGTCAGGCTGCGGTATCCTTCAAGAGGTGCTGGTGAAGACAAGAGGCAGGATGTCCCCTACAGACAGGCATGGGGCCATAGCACTACCATGTTGGAACATGGAAGGAGGGAAATGTCCCATTTTAAGCAGTGTCATAGCGTTTTGGAAGCAGTAGAGTGTGTGGGTGAGTCTCTGGGTCTCAGTGAAGTTCGGTTTCTTCATCTCTAAATGGGGGTTGTGTGCACTGTAAGTGGGATGCTGCTTCTAAATCCCAATGGTATGTTGCAATTTACCTTTCTTGGGATCAGTCTGTAGTTTCTCCACTCTGGTTGTTGGTATAAACAGAAACCTCCTTGCCCCCCATAAGGGGAAAGCAAAGGTCGGCAGTGTGCCACACTCCCCTCTCATCCCCTTTCGTTTTAAATGAATGATTAGGAGAATGGAAAGATCAAATGAATTGGGGATTATATTCCACAGAACTGACACATAGTAGGCCCTCAATAAACATAAGCACCCTTGGCAAGTGATAAGTTCTTTGCAAACCAAAGCATCTACTTCTTCCAGATGCTCCAATCTACATAGCACAAAGGAGACACCTGTGAATGCCAATTGTCTCTGTCAAGCACGTTGGTAACTCCCTGCCTTGTGCCCCTTACTCCCATCTTGGTGGTTCAGCCAACAGACGTCTAAATTCAGGCCTCTCTACATGTCAGGGGCTGCATGACACATATGTTCAGGGACCAACAGTTTTGTAAGAGTGAGTTCAACTTTACCCATTAAACGTTAAGAATTATCTGTATTTCCCATCCTTCATTGTGACTTTTTTATTGTTGCTCTGCATTTGTATAATTATTATTTGTTTTAATCAAGAAAGAAGTCTGAGCTTTGCAATGTAAAAGAATCAGGATTGCCATGTTTACTAGACACCTTATCATCACCATGAGAAAAAAAAAACTAGCATCATCAACTTACAGGAGGAGGAGTTTATTTGAATGAATGATTTTGTAGATTCCATTTCAAGACCAGCTGGATCCACTGAATGCAAGAAAAAGTCTGCTTACTGTACAGTGGCCAGGAAACAGAGAAAGTAAGTAGAATGGACCAGACCCAAAATGATGGAGGAAGGTCATTGGCTAATAAAGAAACTGCCTTGGCCCATTTGATTGGCCAGCTTTTAGGTGGGTGAGTAAACAGAACAGAATGCTGGGAGGAAGAGGAAGTGAGCTCAGACGCCTTAGCCCTGCTCTCTGGGGCAGATGTGATGAAGCTCTGACCCAGGATGGACGTAGGTTAGAATCTTCCCGGTAAGCACACCTTGGGGTGCTACACACATGAATAGAAATGGGCCAAGCAGTGTTTAAATGAATAGAGTTTGTGTATTGTTATTTTGGGGCATAAGCTAGCCAGGCTACCAGGAGCTGGGGCAGCAGGAACACAGCCCGCAGCTCCCACAACATCAAAATATCTCTTCAAAAGCACAACCCCAAGAGACCCACTTCCTCTAACATGACCCTACTTTCCACAACTCCACCACCTCCAATAGTCTACTCAGATTTTGAATCCATCAATGGGCAAAGCACTGATGGAGTCAAAGTCCTCCTGATGCAACCACCTCTGAAGTAACTCTTACGGGCTCAGCGGTGTGCTTTACTAATCTCCAAAGTATCTCTCAACTCAATCAAGTGACCTTTTGTTTGTTTTTCTGTTGCCGTTACTGTTGTTTGGCTTTCTGAGACAGGATGTCACTCAGTGAACCAGGCTGTCTTCAAATTCCAGGAAATGGTCCTGCCTCAGTAAACCACCATGCCCAGTTCTAACCAAGTTGAGGATCAAGATTAAGCTTAATGTCATCACTGCAGTTAGCTTTTATCCACCTTCCCCCTATCTATAGTTCCTCACTGTATACTGGGTGGCATAGGAACTCACTGTCCCCGAAGAAGCAGGCACTGAAATGACGTGTTGAGTACATCACACCACAATTCTTGAAGTAATCATGAAGACACCTTCTTAAGAGTGGAGTTTGTTGCCCTAAGAGTAGTCAATGGTGCCTCAATACACCATATACCCTGTGTGGGTGTTTGCGCATCTTTGGGGTTAAAGGCCCAAAGACATAATGTTCTCTGTTCCACAGTTAACTGCTACCCCTATAATGGCACCAGCTCTAACATTGTTTCGTGGCTTCATGTGAAGATCTGTGTGGAAAAAGAGCTTCGTACATGTTTGTTGACCAATCTCTGTGAGGAAATTGAGTGTTTCAAATAAGAGACCAACAGCTTCTTAAGACAGGAGGCAGGTCTTAATTTTGGTCTCTCTCCTATGAGTATTGTTTCCATATCTACAGAGCAAACATCTCCTATTTAGCTAAACTGCCTAAGAGAGACTCCTCCTTCCCTCAAATAATGTTCTGTGAAAGGCTACTTACTCCTCTATAGACAGTTGTTCTCAACAATTGATGAGTGAAAGCAAAAACACTTTTTACAAATGAAAATACCTTTTCCAGGACATTTTTTTCAGAGGTATGCATAAGGTGTGTGTGGGGGGGTGTACATACATACAAACATGTTTCTTATTATTACAGCATATGATTCATGAAGCTCTGGTCAAAAAATGTGGAGAAATGGCTCTCACCCCATATTAAAATGCCTGATGGTCTCATAAGAAATTCCTGATTCATGAATCTACAACATTCCATGAAAAACTGATTATTTTGGATGGGTGTGGCTCTTTTTTTACATTTATTTCTTAAAGAATACCACTCAGGTTACTCAATTTTTGCACACTAAAATATGGATCAATGTGGTCATTTCTTACAATGAAATCATCAGAAAAGTCTTTGTGTTCCTGTCTATCTTCACCTAAATGAACATCACATGGATAGGAGTGTTTCTTTGACACGCTGCTGTCCTTGATAGCTGAATCCGAATAGGTTAGGAGCACCATTAGTTCAGCATCTCCGAACTGTTTCTCCCACTTATGGCATTCCTCAGAGAAGGATGGATTTGGATGTAGACGGTGGGTGGATGGGCGCTGAAGTCAATAAAACGGTGTTCCACCAAAGTTTACATTTAGAAAAATGTGAAGCCCTTATAAACCCGCCGTTAACCAAACTGTCAAGGGGGCTATAAAATGTGCACGGATAAACAGAAATGACCTCGTGGAGAATAAACTGGGTGATTTTAAAAACAGAGCGCAGTGGTTTCTCCTTATAAAAGACAGACGCGTGAAATGCCACATCGAGTTTAAGATAATAAAGATATAATTTAGGAGTCAGATGAACGCAAACAGAAGGCACAACAAGGTGAGTATTGCACAAAGACGACATAAAGGGGAGGAAGGGGAAGAATAATAACTTCATAATCAGAACATGTGTAATTAGAAACGAGGATATAGTCGTGAAAAGCTCATTAAAGTTAAAATACGCAAAATCTTTGAAAACAGTGAGAAAGCGATCATTTCAATAGTCACCTTTTCTGTACTTAATTTATAAAAAAACAGAACAAATAACATTTTGTCTAAAAATAAGATTTCAATAAACCCTCTGTGCCAAGGGAGAATAATGGAAAATAGAAAAGAAATATAAAGACTAAAACTAATTAATTTAAATTTAGAAATTAAATATAGAGCAACTTTCCATATAAATCCAAGAACTATTTTCAAGGTAAGAATAAAATAGATGTACAAGCCCTGGACAATTTTATTCCATGAAGAAAACCAAAATTGAAAGTGCAGATAGAGCCATGGGTGGTGGCACACACCTTTAATCTCAGCACTTGGGAGGCAGAGGCAGGAAGATCTCTGAGTTCAAGGCCAACCCCACCTACAGGGAGAGAATTCCAGGATAACCAGGACCACACAAAGAAACCTATCTTGAGAAATAAAAGGAAAAGAAAAGAAAATGCAGATAGAATGTGACACATTTAGGAATACAAGTGTCTAAAGAATGCTAAAAAATACAACTACAAGCTCGGAGGTGGTGGCGCACGCCTTTAATCCCAGCACTCAGGAAGCAGAGGCAGGCAGATCTCTGTGAGTTCGAGGCCAGCCTAGTCTACAAGAGCTAGTTCCAGGGCAGGCTCCAAAGCTATAGAGAAACCCTGTCTCGATAAATAAAAAGCAACACAAAAAAATACAACTATGTATGGGCACATTTGAAAATTTTTATTAATTTGGATCATTTGTTGGAAAGCATAAATTATAAAGATAACTCAATGAAAAGTAGAAACAATTAACTACAACAATAAAATTACAGCATTGTTCAAGATAACTGTTTCAGCAGACACTCCTCCTGTGTGCCACAGTCTTCAAGCATTAGATGGTGATTCTTTTAGACTTGAAAGATCTCTGTGCAAACCAAAATATCTAAAATCTAAATCTCTAAAATAACTAAAATAAAAGAGAGAGTAATATCTTGTGTATTTATAAAGCTTTCAAATGTTTATATTTAAATCTGACTGGGGCCTAAATTCAATCCCCAGAACACCTTGGTAGAAAAACAGACTCCTTCATTTGTCCTCTGATCTCCACAGGGACACCTTGGAAGGAGCACACATGCACGCACAATAAGTAAGTGTGAAAGAAAAAAACTAAAATCTAATATTCAAAAAAGATAATTATGACTCAAGTCCATATATTGTGAAGTTTGTGAAAATTCTAAATACAACCATAGTGAGTTGAACTTTCCACAGTACTAAAAGGATAGTATATTACAACTGCTGGACTTATTCCTAGAAAGGAATTCTTCTAAAGGTCATTATAATAAGAAAAGTGGAAAAGATACAAAGATGACTTGACCAAATCATAGTTATGAAAATCTGTCCTAAGAAATTTTGGAACACACCATATAACCATGTGTGTTAAAATAGTACAATATCAGTGTAAGAAAACACAAGCAGATGAGTGTAAGGGGACACAACAGAGATACAAGCCACATTTTCCATTCCAGTAGAGTGATTAGTAGCAATCACAAATCAAAGGAAAAAAGAGAAGAAAAAGACAGAGGCTCACAGGAAGAAAGTAAAAGGCTGCTGTCTGTAAGTATGTTCCAGGCAGGGAAAGCAATCCTCTAAGCTTAAACTTCGAAGGCAGAAGCAGAAAAGGGAGAGGGAGTAATGAGAAGAAAATCTCTGCTCTGTTCAGGAAGTAGACGAGTGAAGGACAGCCCGGAAGAGTGTGAGCAGGGCTCCAGGTGCAGTTTGTAGGAATTGTGAAAGGCCCATAACAGACTATTTGTTCAAAAATGTTAGTTATTCCACAATAGCAGCTGCCAAGCCTAGTGCAGACCCAGTGTGTGAGTGCAGGGCTTTAACTTGCGAGAGAACAAGTTTGCCCCAGCGGGGAAGGAAAAAACCACGGGGAACCCTGTCAGGATGCTTCAAGAAAAGAATGAGAAACATACTAAGTGTTTCGTTCCAAGAACACCGACAAGGACCTCTCTTCCGACTCTCCTTCCTCTTCAAAACCAAGAGGTATTATATGAACACGCCCACACACTGGTATTCAACAATGGTGCAGTTCCCCACAAAATGGTCAGAATGTGTCAGTTGTAATTATATACCACGGAAGCTTTGTAGTGTAACAATGTTTTCACATACTTTACTTCCTGGTTACTTTGTAAAGATTGTTATTTATTCGTTTTCTGTTTTCAGTGCTGAGGATTGAACGTTAAGTTAGTGCTGAATCACTGAGCAACACTTCCCAGCCTGTCTTAGGGTTTCTGTTGCTGTGATGAAACACCATGACCAATAGCAGCTTGGGGAGGAAAGGATTTATTGCAGCTTCCAGTTCCACATCACCGTCCATTGCTGAGGAGAGTTAGGGCAGGAAACTGGAGGCCGGAGCTGAGGCAGAAGTCTAGGGCATTGCTGTTCCCCATGGCTTGTTGGGCCCGAGTACTTTTTCTTTTATTTAAAAATTTTAATTTATTTTACATACCAACCACAGTTTCCCCTCTCCTCTCTTCCCATTCCCTCTCACCACCTCCCATCTACCCGTCCCTATCCACTCCTTTTCTGTTCTAAAAGGGGCAGGCCTCCCATGGGAATCTATAAAGCATGGCATATCAAGTTGAGGCATGACCAAGCTCCTAGCCCTGCATCAAGGCTGGGCAAGGCATCCTACCATAGGGAGTAGGTTCCAAAGAGTCAGCTCATGTGCCAGGGACAGGTCCTGATCCCACTGCAAGGGGTCCCACAAAGAGACCAAGCTACACAACTGTCACTCACATACAGAGGGCCTAGGTTGGTCCCATGCATGCTCCCTAGCTGTTGGTCCAGAGTCCCTGAGTTCCTACTAGCTCAGGTCAGCTGTCTCTGTGGGTTTCCCGTCATGATCTTAACCCCCTTGCCTTGCTCATGCAATCCCTCCTCCCACTCTTCAATTGGATTCTCTCACCCCAGTGCTTGGCTGTGGATCTCTGCATCTGCTTCCATCAGTTACAGGATGAAGGCTCTCTGATGACAATTAGGGAAGTCACCATCTGATTACAGGAGAAGGTCAGTTCAAGCACCCTCTCCACCATTTCTAGGAGTCTTAACTGAAGCCATCCTTGTGGATTACTGGAAGTTTCCCTGGCAACAGGTTTCTACCTAACCCCATAATGCCCCCCTCTATCAAGATATCTCTTCCATTACTCTCCCCCTCAGTCCCACCCCCAACTCGACCAACTCAACCCTTCACGTTCCCGTCCCTCATCCCCTCCCCTTCACCCTCTCCCCCCAACCCCAGCTTTCCCAGGAGATCTCATATATTTCCCCTTCCCAGAGAAATCTATGTGGCCCCTCTTAGGGTCCTCCTTGTTACCTAACTTCTCTGGTAGCCTGAGTTCTTATAGCACCCAGGACCACCTACCCAGAGTCATACACCCACAATGGTCTGGCCGCTACCACATCAATCACTGATTAAGAAAATGTACCACAGACTTACTTAGAGGCCATTCGTATAGAGGTAGTTTTTCAACTGAGAATCCCTCTTGCCAAATGACTCCAGCTGTGTCATGGTGATATGCATATATACATATCAGCCCTTTTTTACTTTTTATTTTGAGATGGCATCTTACTAAGTTGCTGAGACTCTGCTTGAACTCATTCTGTAGCACAGACTGGGCTTAAACTTCTGATCTTCCCGTTTAAACTTCCTGAATAGTGAGATTATAAATCTGTCCCACGAGGCCTGGCTGTGTTACCTTTTGTGAGCATCCTAGAACAGGGCTATTTTGGTCACATTACCTGAAAGCAAGATAGGCCAGAGCACAGGCTAGAGAACTGGCCATGTGGGTTCAGTTATTCAACTTCTTACACCTGCATCCTTCTATCTTCCTGACCGCCTGCTCCGTACAAGGTTCGGTACCAGGGAACTCCATAGCGCCTGACTTTAGGTGCTCACACTTTAGTGAGAAAGACTTCAAAGTATACAAGTTCCACTGTACCAGAAGATAAGTAAAACAATATAACTTGCTACAGAAAAGAAAAAGAAAAGCTTATTTCTAGCTAACCGATCCAAAGGAGACTTTAAGTGTTATAAAGGCCTTCCATTATTCAGCTGCATTGAACCGACACACAAAAAGCAGAAGCTTCTCTGGGTTCTAAGGGGATTTGACTGGATGAAAGTCCTATGCTCAGATGATTTGATTTCACCAGCAGCAACTTTTACCATGGAGAAACACATACAGAGACCAGCATTAAGAAGGAGCCAGAAGATGGAAACCAGCCAGAAGCCCAGGACGAAACCAAATTGTTGGGATGCTTTCCAAGCACTGGACTGTATACATCATCTCATTCAGACCCAATACTTGGGGGGGCAAGAACCCCCTTACATACTTAAGGTCTAAACTCTATAGAGCATGCCATGCGCAGGAATGAAGAGCAAGAAGAGGACACATATGGTTTACCTCTACCCAGCTCTCTGTCACTTGTCCCCATGAGCAAGATAAAACCCATGCCCACCAGCTGAAGAGGCAAGCTTCCCTATTCCTGGCTAACTATTTCTTTATCTTTATAATTCAGTTCATCTCTATGGCAAGCATGACTGACAGCATCTACTATTGCCTGCCTGTCAATCATAATCATAACAACCAACCTAAGATGTCACCTGGGTAATTCTAACTCCACAACAGATATCTTTCAAATACTTGACCTTCTGAGCTCTCGTTGCTATAATGATTTCCATTAAATAAAACAGGGTTCTGAAAATGACCAAATTAGCAGCAAGAACATGCACAGCCTTGGGAGGCACTGTGGATATGACTGCATTTGAGCTTTGATTCTGTCTTCTAGTAGCTCTGTGCGGTGACTTGGTTGAGTCAGCCTGTTTCCTGTCATGGCTAAAGAGCCTAAGGTTACATAACTTGCAGAGTTGTTATATACATAGCACAACACATGCACCTGAAAGCATTTTTTATAACATGCTACACAAGTGTTGGTTTGTATTACTTTCAGTAATATCTATTGTTCTCAGGGACATTTTCTGTTATAACAGCTACAGCTCCAAATTTCCCCTTGCTTGCATGAAATCCACATTGTTCCAGTGAAAAAACGGTATTAAGGCAGGTTGAATTTAAAAGTAAGTCACCTCAGAATACATAGACTAATGGGGCCTCTGTTGGGACCAAATTCGCACTTTCCACCACCAATGAAACCACACACACACACACATACACACAGAGAGAGAGTGCCAATCTCTAAATTGTATC